>NC_089594.1:36248471-36933532 GCF_019320115.1 Miscanthus floridulus
GACGTAGTTCGTCCTAGTGTGGCGAATTGCGTCCGTGATCGAGGGGCAAGATTTAATAATGCATATTGTTTGTAGATTTTACGCATGTAATAAGCAAAGATTTGACGTACTATATATTGGTTTTGTTTTTTGAAGCTAGATGGCCGACCCGAGAAATATGGATGAGGAGGAGTTGATGATGAATTTGATCAACACTGGCACTCAAGTTGCCTGGCGATGATGGTGCTAAAAATAACGTGCAAGAGGATGTAGATGACGGGAGTCAGTACTTAGCTCTTGAACAAAATGAGCAACAACATATTGGCCAAGTATATATTTTTTATTATTAGCTATATATATATATATTATCATATGTCTTATGTGTGCTCATGACATTAAAAATAATGTTTATGTTTTGTAGCCCTCTAGATCGACATCAACAACTACAACGAAGAGTAAAAATGTTCGAGGTCCCAAAAAGCCATTGGAGGGTCGCTTCATCATCTCGGAGTTCAATGTGGATACAGGAGAACCGGGGGGGGCCGAATAAAATGAAATTTGTGCACCACTGTGGTTACCTTGTACGGGACCGGCTCTCGATTAGTACCCGTGAATGGAAGAAGACCAATGCTCCTCATATCAGTTTTGTCTCCGATCGTGACAAGGCGTTAATTTGGAATGATGTCTTGGTACATTTCACGCTCCAAACAGATGATTATGATGATATAATAGATGGTGATGAATTGAAGGAGCGAGTTAGGGATTGGGCAATGAAGAAGATGGCCACCCAGTTTCAGACTTGGAAGAAACACCTATACACGACGTATGTCAAGAAGAACATAGCACCAGATTTTACTGTCCCAGGCCCGATCTCAAAGCAGAGGCCCTATTGGGATGAGTTTGTACAGTACAAGACTTCGGAAGAGGGTGTGAGTCGGGTGATAAAGAACCAACGTAATGCCCAACAGAAGACATACCACCATACCTTGGGATCAGGTGGCTACCCGACTGCCATTAAGAAGTGGAACAAAATGGAAGCAGACCTTCTTGCCAAGGGTATCAGACCAGAATCACTCGAGTGGGGAGAACGTGCAAAGAATTGGTTTTTCGCTCATGGGGGAACACTAGACCAGGAGACAGGGAAGTGCGTTTATGGCGCAAGACTGCAAGAAGTAGCAGAAAGATTGTTTTATGCTCAGAGAGCTACTGCTAGTGGTGCGTTCAGGCCCAACAGAGAGAAGGATGAGCTGACATACGCCATCGGGACTATTGAACATGGTGGCCGAACTAGAGGCAAAGGAAGTGTCTCGTGGGAGCATGGATTCCCTCAGGACAGACCTTCCTACAGAAGTCGCCAGAGAAAGAAGGAAGAAGAGGCACAACGGCTCCAGAGGTTGGAGGAAGCGGTGCGTGAAGCACAGGAGCGGGAAAAAAACCTTGAAGCGAGAATGCAGGAGGAAATCAAAAGGCAAGTGCAAATAGCAGTGAGTGCAAGCAAGCAGGCATCAGAGCCAGGAATCAACATTAGCCAATCTGTTCAGTTGAAAAGCAGCTGCGCTTCCACGGAGATACCAAATCAAGGGGACACAGGACTGCGCTTCCCTGTGGATGACGTCACTGAACCTTGTACAACGTGTGAGCTACACATTCCGAAGGAGAATTCCACAATCAAGGTGGCTATCGGTCTTGTTAATCCTATCGACCGAACCAAGACACCAAGGATTCATGGGAATATAATCCAAGAAGGATATGCCACCATCTCGGTAGATAAAGCTGAAAAAGGTTTTAGTGATTTGCCTCTTGACATTCCTGGAGGTGATGGCGAGAAGACTCTAGGAGAAGCGGAGAAGACATTCATTCTATGGCGCAAGCGCTACATCATCATTCCAGGGATGTCGGCTCCACCTCCTCCTGAACTACCTCACCATAGGTACGTGCGGATGAAAACACTACATCATTAATTTGTATTGGCTTAAATAATTAACAATCTGCTCATAATAATATGTCATTCCTTTTTTTGTAGCAGATCCTCCCCCAACCTAAATCCAATTGTTCAATCGCCAGATCATCATAGTGCTCTGTACGATGACATTGTGTTGGAAGACGAGGCTGCATCCACACCCTCTCCAAGGAGGTCTCCAACGCCGCAGCCGCCACCTCCAAGGAGGTCTCCAACGCCGCTGCCAACACCTCCAAGGAGGTCTCCAACGCCTCCCCCGCCTCCGCCTACCAAGAAGCCTAGCAAGAGGCCAGCCCCTCAAACGAAGAACCAGTCCCCGCCTGCAAAGAAAGCCACCGTGAAACCAAGGGCTATTCCCAAAATAATATCTGAAGAGAAGGAAGAAGGTACTGATGCATATAAAAAAGACATGTCTAGATTCTATGACAAACTTAAAATGAATCAAGAAGCAAGGAGAAACCCAGAGAAACCGTACTTCTTCGTAGCTCCGGATATTTTAAGAAAAAAGGTGACTTCTTACCAGCAACAACAGCGGGAATCTCGTAAGCCGTCCAAATCAACGTTATCAGACTATGACCGCACTCTCACCAAGTCAATTGAGGCGGCACAGAAAAAGAAGCGGGCAGGGAAAGGAGTTGCCCAACTCGGACAACAAGCGCACCAATCAATCCCCCCGCTAGTTGTTGGTAATGAATATGGTTCGAATTTAGGATTAATGCATCAGGCAAACATACCTCCGGATGTCGATTTGGATCACCTTGGTGAATTTCTTGATGAGACTGGTCTCGACCTTTACCAGATGTTTGGTGATGGAAACATTGAGAGTGCGGCGGAGGTTGATATTTGGAAGAAAAAATTTGTACTAGGCCAGAGTCTATACAACCCTCAAGCCTTATCTGATCTGGGGACGCAAATGTACCTGCTAAACAAGTGGTACATGCAGGCGTCTACCAGTGGAGACTTCTGCGTTGGTGTCAGAATTAGAGACGAACATTGGTTCCGTGGCGATGATGTTATGTATGTTGACTTTGCAGAATTTCATCAACTATGCCACCTGACCTCTCTGGACAAAGTTATCATTAGCTGCTATTGCCTGTAAGTAATAATTCTTTCGATCTATTATTAAACTCATCATATGTGTGTATATGCATATAAATTATCCTAACAAGTACTATATATATGCAGATTTACAATGACAGAGCTCAGAAAGGAAGGCTGCAATGAAATTGGTTTTGTTGATCCCCATATAGTATTCAAAGACCCAATTACTCCAATGACTAATTGGAAGTCTGAGTCAGAGAGTAACCTCATGAACTTCTTAGTGAACCAACGCCACAAGAAGGATATACTCTTTCCCTATAACTTCAAGTGAGTGTTAATCATGTCGATCATAGCCTTAATGGCTCATATGTTGATTCTAGTTAATTAATGAGTGTTATGCGTTATATCCTATAAACACATGCAGCAATCACTGGATATTGATGGACATCGATCTGGTGAAAAGTCACTTGATAATCTATGACTCGATGAGAAAACCACAACAAGACTACCAAGATATGATAGATATTATCCAGAGGTAATTTCGGGATCTCTAGCAACTATATATACACACAAACATGATGATTAACTATATCTGATGACGTGGCAAATTTTTTATTGGGCAGTGTTTGGAAAACCTTTATTGAGAAGCAACACATGGAAAAATGCAAAGCGCCACTGAATGTAATCCCATTGAAAGTAAGTCCCCTGAATCGCATCATCTTTATTAATTAAACATATAGCTTTCACCGGATCACCAGATTGGATGACAAATCTTTTTCTCGTAAAGTGGTGTCTGAGGCAGGAACAGGGGAACAACTACTGTGGTTACTATGTTTGCAAGTTTATCAAGGTGGTCTCCCAAAGAACTCCTACAGAGAGACTCAAAGTACGTTAAAAATACACTATATATTCATTTAATTATTATTATTGATTGTGTTACTATGTCTTTATATATATATATGTACATATATTAATTTATTTTCCTTTAATTCAAACCTGTAGACTCGATGGTTGGAGGAAAAGGTCATACGGCAAGACCAAATCAAAGCAATTCAAGAGTCTATAGCCGGATTTTTTAATGAGCAGGTCATCGATTCCCAGGGCGAGTTCTACTTCGACCCAACACTGCCATTGAAGCCAAGCTAGAGGATGAGAAGAAACTTGTTATGTCACAACAACTATAATGCAATCTTTTGTAATATATGCACATGAAATAATATAATGTAAAATACACATATGCATGCATGCATGTAAATATATATATGATGCATGCATGCATATATATATATATATATATATATATATATATATATATATATATATATATTTCTATGCTTGAATTGTGTGATTTAATACGTTCATTGTGCTTGAACCGAAACATACTATATGCGCGTATAAATGTATAATTAGCAGCGTACAATACGACTTCGAAAACCTATTTTGAAAAGAAAACAAAAAAATGAAAAGAAAAGAAAAAAGAAAAAAACCTTTAGTCCCGGTTCGTATTACCAACCGGGACTAAAGGTGCCGGCCATCGTGGCATGTCAGGAGGCACCTTTAGTCCCGGTTGGTGTTACCCACCGGGACTAAAGGTCCTCCTTTAGTCCCGGTTCCTCACCCGGGACTAAAGGACCCCCCCTTTAGTCCCGGATGCTTGCTCCCGGGTGGGGAACCGGGACTAGAGGGGGTTCCCCACCGGGAGTAAAGCCCGTCTCTGTACTAGTGGCCCTATCATTTTCGTTTAGTTCTGTCTTTTTTTCTTTTACCGATGTGAATCAGAATGAATATGTTATATGAAGTGCAAGGTACGCATAGGGATCAACCCATGTAAATATTACATTACAAAATTTTCAAATGGTTCTTTATCCATGTAAATGGACAATAGTACCTTGCTATTTTGACCAATGGTTTGCAGCAGCATTCGTAATTTGCAAGAGAAGTGATGTTCCACACTCTGGGCTGATGAGGAAAATTTTGATAAAAACAACCGCATAATTAATACGAGGAATAAATAAAAATCAAAAGAGCAATAAGAATAGCATGACACAATAAACCAGGTCCCAGAATCTAAATATCTAATAAATAAATAAATAAAAGCTTGAGGGAATGCCAATTATACATTGTTCCTGTGATTAGAACCCACATAAGAACTCTTTGTAGACAAAAGATTGTAGCCTTGTCACAACATCTTTCGTGCTCAAGATTTACATTTCTGAAATTCAGGAGCCATCTGAATAGTCAGCCTTGTCACAACATTCACTCTTAAATCTTAATCCATATTTGCTGACCCCTACTCAAACACAGAAATCTGCACGAGGCATAATAATTTATGATTTTAGTTCCAGGAGCCATCAGGAGAATAAAAATGTTCAGTTGATAGTGCAAATGAAATACTAGGATGGATTTCAGTGCACGGAAAGGTTTATGGTGCATGCAGCTTAATCTGCTTGTTTCGAGTCTAACTGATTCTAGTAACATGAAACTTAGCCAGAAGCCCAGAAGATTGATTATATTTGATAATAACCATTTCTTAGACTTATTTTCTGACCTTTTCTAGCTTAATCCAACAACAATACCAAGAATGCATCTTGCTAGTAAACTGCTCCCTGAAAAAGCCGCAGAGAATGCTTTTTCCCCCTCACCACACCAGAGTTTAATGTTTCAAAGTTCATAACAAAAAAAAATGAAACAACGGGAGGTCAAGTAAAGAGATATTACTACCGGATGCTGATAGACAATTACATAGAGTAATACAAACTCGGGATGAACAAAGAGACGAATCACAAATAAAGCTATAGTGCATGGAACTAAAAAAGGTCATGTTTGTGTTATTCTACTGAACTAAGCAGCACGCTCGCATAATCTATTTCTTCTCAGAACTAATCATTTCAGATTTTTTGTGTCAACATAATCAGCAGTATTAAGCTTTATGCTATGTATATAAAATGCAATTAAATTTAAATAACTATCAGTACAGCAGTCTATATCAGCACAGCTGTCTAATTGCGTTTATATTTTGGGCATCAGCATATCCAGAGCACCTCAGTCTATATCAGCAAATCCAGTTCTAGAGAAGCTTCATTTCTCACTAAATTTGTGATCCTAACACACTACACCACAACACCGCTTCACCGTCAGACATCTGACGCTAAAAATTATATTTGGCGATGGATGATCTGACGCTAAAGATAACTCAGAAACCATCTGACGCTAAATCCTCATTTAGCGATTTAGTGTCTGTCGCTATAGGTATTCATATTTAGCGTTGAACCGTCTGTCGCTAAAGCCAAGTGTACCGTCAATCTGTCTGTCGCTAAAAAAAATGGGCCCCACCCACCCGGACAAACCCTATGTCCTTTCCCAAATCCTAAACGCAGTCGCCGCCGCCTCTTCTTTCATCTCCTGCAAGCCGCCTCTCCCGCAAGCCGCCTCTAGCTTTCCAGCGGCCCTGCTCGCGCTCGCGCCGAGGCCTGCTTCCTCCTCGTCGCCCTCTACGTTCGGCTGGAGTTCATCCTCGTCCTCTACGTTCAGTGCGCCGCCCAGATCTGGAAGAGCTGGTGGCGTCTGAGGGGGTGACGCGCAGCCAGGGCACGGCGGCGGCCTGCGGCCGAGCCGCTAGGGAGAGTGGCGACCCTCCTCTGGCGAATCCAGCCGTGAAGCCCTTCCCTGCCCCCCGCTGGTGGTGGTGATGGCGGGGCCCTCCTGTCGTGGATCTGCTGCGAGGATATCGATCTCGAGCAGGTACGTCTGCCCTAAACTTTTTCTCGAGTAATCTTGTCGTGGTCAGTAATTTCTTCAGGTCTGCCATGGTCTTTTTGATGCAGATGCCTTCCTATGCGCCCCTGCTATTGTGTGGCTGCAGCAAGTATGAATAGGCCTCATCTACATATACTTCTGCATGGTTTGTCGTTGCTTGCCAGATTTCATTTTGGATTTCTACATATAATGTGTCTTTCTCGTAGCTCTGCAAATGGTGACACATGCCAGGTTATCAAGCAAATGCCAATACGAGTAATTTTATTTCAGCAGTATGCGGCGTTTCACATCTGGAGCTTGAGCACATTCGATGTTTGCACCTCTGACAGTTGCAGATGTTGGACTGCAGAAAATGCCAAACAAGACAGCTGTAACTAAGATGGCTGCAATTCGGGCTTCAAAACTTTTCATATTGGGTGTGATTTTGCAAGGTTATACTTATCGCTAGTTCTTGGCCAAGTAGCTCTCATCGACCCATTTTGTGGGATTTCTATCAGGTTGGAGTTTATCCTTCTGTTCTTTTGTACTTGTAGGAGGATACATTCATGGACGACACAAACTAACTTATGGTGTCGATTTGGATCATATTCGATGGCTAGGTATGCTGCAGGTGATAAATAAAACAAGCCTATTTATCTAAGTTAGTGTATTCCATTTCTTTTTTATTCATGTAATGTTTGAAATTTTGATTTCTTATTGCTATCATGCTTCTTGTACTTGTAGAGGATAGCTATTGGATACTTTGTAGCAGCAATGCCAGAGATTTGGCTTGTCAACAATAATTTGGTCGATTCACCTGTATCATTTGTGAAGAAATACTTCATGGAGTGGTTAGTCAATATGGGCAGCATTTTAATTTGGAGAAGTTTTTAAGTGATTTGTAGCAGCAATGTCAGAGAAGTTTTTAAGTGATTTGTAAGGAGCTACACATATCACTATGCAACCAATGTCTCCATTTGAGAAAAGAAAGATATGCCGATTGAATGACCCACCTCTATCATCTTATGCCATCAATCTCTTTTCGTATACTACTATGAAAAAAGAGATATCCTTTTACATTTAGTACCACGTTGTACTCTGCTTTGGAGACATTACTGCTGGAAGAGGAACGGATGACAGTGTATTGCATGGACCTCTTGCATACCATGGCATCATCATACAGAAATCCATGTATATAATCTCTCATACGCTTGTTGTGTTTCCCTGTTTGAACTAATAGTATATATAAGCATATGGCCATACTGTTTCTTTTCCATCTTTAAGAAATGTCAAATAGGAACTTCTGCATGAAAAAAATATCTTCATTGGTAACTTTCATGGCTGATGGTTGCTGGGATGTTTCCATTTTTTCATATCAAGTTCAATTACTTATTCAAGCACCGTTTTGTTCATAGGTGGTGGAAGCGGCCATGAACCTGCCCATGCTGGATTTGTTGGGCCATCTGTATTTGCTTTGAAAGGGGCCAAACTGTGGGCTGTTTTGGGTAAATGTGTATGCTTGATGTAGGGATACTGGTACTTTTCTCCATTATACTTTTCTCCATTATTTTTAAACTGCAGTGCTCCATTTTGTTCAATTTTGTAAGTGTAAACTGTGAAGCATTGCACTGCTCTCATCTTACTAAGCTTCATTTCTTCTTACCTTCAATTGCCAAACATTTGCAGAACTACACTGGTGATAGACTGAATTTTGGATTAGCTGCTGAGTAGGCAAAATCTGAAGGCTATAAGATGGAGGTTGAAAAACACACATATTACTAT
Source organism: Miscanthus floridulus (assembly GCF_019320115.1). Classification (NCBI taxonomy): domain Eukaryota; kingdom Viridiplantae; phylum Streptophyta; class Magnoliopsida; order Poales; family Poaceae; genus Miscanthus; species Miscanthus floridulus. The sequence goes on from NC_089594.1 coordinate 36,256,969, forward strand.
GTTGTGTGGCAGATCATATTAATTTTAATGACTATGTATCATTTATCCTCCAATTGTAGATGGTCATTGTTGGAGATGATTGTGCCCTTCCCCCACCTAGAGGGATAGCTGGTAGAAGAGGTTTAGCTGGAACAATTCTTGTGCATAAGGTATTTTGTTGTTGCCATTGTATTTTCTATCCTAGATTTTCCTGCTCATCCCCAGTTACTGGCATGTTACATTCTTTCACTCAGCCAAGTTGACCTGCAAAAATCTCTTTAACACTCATCTGATCTGCTTTTTCATGCAAGCCAATAGTGATCTTAACTGGAATCAAAGATATACTGCTTGTTCATGAAACACACGTTTCTAATCTAAGCCAGTACCCTGTACATCAAATATAGTGACTAAACCTTGTACAATTAGGTGCTAGACTTGGAATGGGGAAACAGTAAGTAATAATTAGTTTTTCAATAATCTTGACTTTTGGCATATAAGATCCTTTCTGTTGGAAGAAATTCTGGCATTGTATTGCATGGATTTCAAACTTGAAGCAGCCAATGATTTCTTATAAAATTTCTTCTCGCACTCTAATGTCTAATTTTAAGTTTGTTTAATCCATAGGTTGCTGGGGCTGCAGCAGATGCTGGTTTATCTCTTGCAGCGGTTGCTGCAGAAGCAAAGCATGCATCTAAGGTTGTTGGTACGATGGGAGTTGCACTTTCTGTTTGCACATTGCCTGGGCAAGTAACTTCTGATCGTTTGGGTCCAAGGCAAATGGAGCTTGGCCTTGGAATCGTAAGTTTAAACTGCATCTGTTATTATTATGCTTGTATAATTAAACAATTAGCATACTTAGGGGTAGGGGGCATCCATTTTGAATTCCTGAAAGATTACTTATTACCATTGACCTGTGTTGTGCGAACATTGATTCAAGGCTGTAACAAGTATAGGTTGTTCAGATAAATGGGAATTTATTGAGACACATAGACTGCTATCAAAACTTCCGAATCATGTTTTTAGCACGGGGGAAAATATTTTAAGCTCTATCAGAACCTTTCAATTATGAATCAATTTTCTAAACTTAGTGTTGATCACTTGACTGTAGGAAACCATCCACCAGCAAAGTTTCCTGTTCCTCTACCACCATCACCTTCCATTAAGGATGACGAGGTAAAACAAATTCCCTATTTGGATTTTTGCGATCTGTTTTCTGAGGCCATCAGTTCACCTGTGATCTAATGTGAAAGCGTGCAAGAAGTGCAAGTAGCTGTTTGCTGGTTCTGTAGGGGTTATGGGTGTAATTATTTTTTATTTCAAGCTGTTATGTGGTATTGCTTCGTCTCAGTTTCTCAATGCCAGATCTAGAGAATTTTCCTCAAATACCGTATGTTGGAACTCGTAAATTGGCTGCAATCTTGAACTGAGATAACTTGGAATGGTTGATTCTTGCTGTCAAATAAAACTGTTTTTGCATTTTCATGCAACTTGTACCACTCAGATTCTGTCCTTGTCCCTGTTTTATTTTAACTTATCTTCAGAGTTTTATTATTCGAACTTGTCAAAGTATGCTCCAAATGCCCCTGTTCACTGATCATGCACTGTCGTCTGTGGTTTAAAATTACTCAGGGCTGGATGCATCTATTTCTGTTCTGGTGGATTCAATATATGCTTCACAGACCGCAGGAGATGGTTACTGTGGCAATTTGTCTGACTATGAGGTTCGTCTTAGGTGAACTGTCCATACAAATCTGCAATAAGATTTAGTTCTAATTTAATTGTCTGATAATGGAACTGTGTTTGCAATACTGCGGGATAATTCCTATGGAGGGATAAACAAGGGAAGGTTCATGGATGGGAACAAAAAAAAAAGAGAGAGATAAGGAGGTCAAGCACAGGGAAGTTGATACTGTTGCTTACATACTTTCTTAAAAATGCATATGTACTTTTATGTAGGCCTTCATAACATATTTATACACTTTTGAATTTATAGCTTCTTCCCAGAGATTTCCGCATAGATTTCCAGGCTGTCATATATACATAGATTTCCAGGCTGTCTATGTCCTCATCCTGATATATGTCCTAAACAATGCAGGCCAAGACTTGGGAGTTCCAAACCTGAAACAAAGACCGCCAATTGCAAAGCTCAGTAACTACATATCTACTTTTGCAACAGGTCAACACAAACCTGTTAGGCCTCTTGTTTGTGTATTATATAGGCCATGTACTCTAAACTGTATTACTTTAGCTACAAGTAAAACAAGTAGTACTATCAGTACCATGTGTAATATAAATATGCATAAGCTCTTTGGAAACATCAGTATGTGTAATATACATATATATGTGTAGGCGCGCGATGGCGCGTGCCATTCACTAGTGTATGTTTGTTCTTAGTTGTGTAGTGACATTTGTATTATTGTGGACAATTACTGATGGATTAATTTTTATTTTTTTTAACCATTTAAAATTGTCTCGTTGGACTGTCTGTCGCTAAAACCATATGTACCATCGCACAGCCTGTCGCTAAAAAGTAGCAATGGACTATCTGTCGCTAAAAAGTAGCAATGGACTATTTGTCGCTATAAATATTCAGGGCAGCAGACTGTCTGACGCTAAAAGTACTGTCTGACGCTAAATATTTTTAGCGACAGGACTTACAACGTCTGCAGAAGTCTGACGCTATAACTTTTTAGCGTCAGATTGTCTGTCGCTGTAGCCGCTTTTAGCGTCAGACCGTCCATCGTTAATCTTGGTGTTGTGGTGTAGTGACATATGAAGTTCATTATTCCTTCCTTTTTTTATGTGTACGAGAGCAAAATTCAGATTTAGAAACAAATGAAAAAATAACATATTAGTAGTGGTAGTAGTAGTTAGTGTAGTAGTAGTTGTAGTAGTTAGAGTAGTAGTAGTTGATAATTAAGCTGCATGTGGTTCCTTGATATATATGTGGTTGTCGGCCATCGTGCCGTGGTTTTCTTTCAGGTTTGAAAACCTCACCGTTCAGGGGAGATGCTGCCGAATTTTTGAGTTGACGTTATTTTGCTTCTTTATTTCTTTTTGCAGGAGCCGAGTCGGAGTACCCCGGTGTCCCCAGGTCTGCCCGCACCGCGTCGCCTCGCCACTGCACCGACCCGCCACGGCCCTGCTAGCCTGACTTCACCGCCACCTAAGGTATAACCACTCTTTCTTTGTCCTGGTCATGTATCTCCACGTAACCTAGTTAGGTGTCTCCCGTTCGAAAGAGATACGGTTAGAAATATGCAGATCTTTGCATATCAATAACCGTATGTGTTTTGAATTGTCCACGTTTTTTGGACAACCCGAGGATACGCAGATGGTGTTAGTTTTCATGGTCTGCTCTGATCCAAGACAGAGTTTCGATAGTACCTTCCTGTCGGGACGTGTATTTGGAGAACAGCGGGGAGGTGCTGCCGAAATTCTATTTCGGATAGGACCAGACCATGGGAACTAACACCATCTACGCATCCTCGGGTGGGATTAGGACCTATCATTACCTATTAGATGGTAGGAACGACGTGTATATGCAAGTCCATGGTTATATTTATTACTTGGTGATATATATGTTAGAGGATGGATGACCGTGAGTGGATGTACTCGGGCCGCCGGAGCGCCCGTGAGATTACCAGAGAATGGGTCGACAAGACCGAGGCTTTCATCAAGCAAGTATTTGACCAGGCTCCCGGAGCACGTGCCGTTTTTTGTCCCTGCATCAACTGTAAGAACAGAAAGAGGCAGACAAAGGAGGTGATGACTTCACATCTGGCTAGGCATGGATTTACGAAAAACTATACCCAGTGGACCCACCACGGTGAAGCCGATCGTGTGAGAGAGGAGGTGGTGAGACCACGTGTCGAGGATTACAATGCTGATGCCGAGGTAGCAGCTTGGTTAGATGACTTTCACGAAGCACACTTCGCTGACGGACGTAGGCAGCAGGAGGAGGAGCCAGAGGCAAGCGCAAAGGCGTATTACGACATGTTGTCTACGGTAGGGAAACCCCTTCATGGCCACACACAGATTTCAAAGCTTGATGGCATTTCACGCTTAATGGCCTTAAAGTCCCAGTTCAACCTCAGTCGAGAGAACTTTGATGAAATGTCGAAATGGAAGTAGACAATGAAATGGATGTTGATGTGGACGAGGGGGATGAGGTGGAAAATGCGAAGGACTTGGCGTTACTTGAAGGATTACATATTGGCAATGGCAATGATGACATAGTTGCTCCTTTGGAAAGTGTTGAACATTTCGACATGGCTGATAGTGATGATGAGAGCTATGATCCAGCTAATCCTGATGGGGATGATTATTTCTAATACATGTAATATTATGTTATTTTTTAATTATGCTTTATTTATTTTGCATCTCTTTATAATAATGTCTTGTTTATGATCCATCTAATCTGATCTTATTGTTTGTCTTGTAGGTGATTGTGCAAAGATGGCGGGCCGCAGAGCTTTGCGGGCGGTCAGGTCGCTTTACGACATGGGGGCAGTACACCAGGGCCCTCAGGTGAAGCTGGGGGGTCGGCACCACCTCAGGGGAGGAGGAGGAGGGTGGCCGGGAGGAGGCCTAGGGCGCCACTGCCTCAGCCTGCAGCAGCAGCACCAGAGCCCGAGGAGGAGCGGGAGGAAGAGCAGGTGGACGAGCAGGCTCAGCAGGGAGAGGACGAGCTGCAGGCCGAGCAGGAGGCCGAGCAGCTGGACGAGCAGGAGGAGCGGGAGGACGAGCAGGAGGCCGAGGCAGGAGGTTCCAGTTCCACCGGAACCTCGGGTGTCTACCAACGAGGTCCGGCGAGCCTACCTGAGCGGCCGATACCTGAGGCTCTACGCCCGGTCATTCGACCCGTTGGGCAAAAGTACGTAACTTTTACATTTTTTCGCTCCTACATATGATAGAATCACAATGGAAACTAACAGTTTTTTCTTAATCACTTACGCAGGTCTTGGAAGGTCGTGGTCCCAGGTGCTCACAAAAGGTTGCCCAATGGCATCCTGAGTCTTCTCTGTAGGGAACACTTCCCAGGCTTGGTTTGCTACACCGAAGCTCTGGAGCCGGCCTACACGTACGAGCACTACGTCGCCGCCCCTGATGCGGAGGACGAGATGGGCCGCACGTACGAAAGCGTGGCGGAGCGGGTTATGTGCGAGTTTTGGGTAAGTCTTCCTCCCACTACTTTGCTCAATACATTGCATTCGCTAGAGTTTCTTGTACCAGTGTATTGATACATCTTTTCTATATGCAGGACTTCTTCAAATGCGCCGAGGGCTACGAGGCAAGGGCGGCCAAGGCGTCGGCCAAATCTTTTAGAGGTCGCATCTTAGACATGCATTACGAGGCGCGGCTCCAGGCCATCATCGATTACTGTGCCGTCTACGAGCATCGGAAGGTAAAGAAAGAAGATGCAAGATTAATGCATCTGACCAAAGAGCAGTACCTGAAGGTAAATATACAACATCAATATTGATTTCTTCTGAGATTGGGTAGGCTTGAATTGTTCTTATATCTGTCAATGTACTTGATGTCGTACAGGTGCCTCCTGGCTGGTGCGCCAATAAAACGCGGGCCTGGCAGATGATGGTCGACAGGTGGGTGAGTGGCAATTGGGTGGATAACCACACCGTCCTCCGGGAATGACGTTTGCTGATGCCAGGTGTATCACACCACTAGGGCAACCTTAACATCCACGAATTTGGGGCTAGATGGGTACGTGACTTGGTGTAGCTTCATTTATTCTTTCAGACGTTTATTCCTGCATGATTTATAATCGTCTTGTTGTTTTTCTCGCAGTCGGCTGCACATCAAAACCAGCCATGCGGAGAGCTCAAGTCATGGGTTCTGGCCCACAAGGGCAAGGCGACAGACAACATCAACTGGAACCCGGACGACCCAACCGAGTCGTTCACCAACGAGAGCATCCCCGAGCGCATCAGTCAGTACACCGAGGCGGCAAGGGGAGTCCATGGGGCAGACTGGGATCCGCACACCGTGGACATTGACGGCGACATCGTCATGAGGGTGGGAGGAGGCAAGAAGCATGGGCGGTACCTCATCGGCAACAGCATGCTCGACCCGCACACCACTCCCACTCTCTCACATGTCCGGACAAGCGGCACGAGCGGTAGCGTGCCCATACGCCCAAGGCAGGACACTTCGACGCATCGTGTGGCAGCACTACAGGTTATTTCTGTTTTATTCGTCGTTCATTGGTTTTACATTCCTCGAAATTGCTTGTAACAATGCGGTGAAAAATTATAGGCCCAGGTGCATGCGCTCGAGGAGCATAAGGCTAGGGTGGAGGAAGAGCGACAGAGGGAGCGGGAGGCCGAGCGACAGAGGTGGGAGGCCGAGCGGGCGAGGTTTGACGCCTTGGCTCAGTACGTGGCAAGTCTTGGCGTCACGATGGGTCGTCCAGCGCCACTAGAGCTGTTTGCTCCTCCACCGCCTTACCCATACCCACCTTACTCATACGTGAGTTCAACTTCTCTAACAAAAGCTCTTTACTGTACATGTCAGCCATCGTGCCGTTGATGTGATGGGAGGCCTTCGTGCCGTTGATATATATGTGTGCCGGCCATCGTGCCGTTGATATGTGGTGGGCGGCCATCGTGCCGTTGGTTTTCTTGCAGGTTTTGGAAACCCCACCGTGCAGGGGAGGTGCTGCCGAAATTTTGATGTGTCTAGGCTTAGATTACAATTTTATACCTAGTTCTGCAAATTTTGACTTGTCTATGCTTAGATTACAATTATATGCCTTAGTATTACTATAATTACTAATTTTTCTTCTCCTTTGTGCAGAATCAATCGGCGGGTTCGAATGATGTGCCCGAGCAGCCGTCGTCGGGAGGGTCGTGGCACCAACCGTATCCACAACTTCCGCCGCATCAGCAGCCGTCGGGAGGGCCGGGGTACCAGCCGTATCCACACCTTACGCTGCCGCAGCAGCCGCCGTCGGGAGGGTGGGAGCCTTGGGGGTGAGCCTGTTGTTCTTCATCATGTATTAGCACTTTGTGACATGAACTTGTGTGAGATGAACTTAGCACTTTGAGATGGACATGTGTCGTTGGATTTGAGATGTTTAGATGGATTATAATGTGAGACATATGATGTGGATGACATATTTGTGATATATGTGATGTGGATGATGTGTTATATTTGTGAAATATGTGTTGTTGAAGCTGGAAATATAAACAAAAATAAAAAAAATGCTCTCAAAAATAAAAAATGCTCTCTGGACTCTTTGCCGAGAGTAGGGCTCTCGGCAAATCTGCCTCTTTGCCGAGAGCTTGGCGGTCGGCTCTCGGCAAATCTGCCTCTTTGCCGAGAGCTTGGTGGTCGGCTCTCGGCAAACCTATATTTTTTTTGAACACCACCTCTGCCACAAATCTTTTTTTTTAACAATTCTTTGCTGACGGTTGCTCTCGGCAAAGAAGTTCTTTGCCGACGGTCGCTCTCGGTAAAGAAGCTGTCACACACCGTTAGCGGTCGTTTGGTCGTTACTAGGGTGCGCCAGTTTGCCGAGAGCTAGAGTTTGCCGAGAGTCTTGACATTACTCTCGGTAAATATTTTGCCGAGAGGGGCACTCGGCAAAGAATCCTTTGCCGGTAGATGTTTTGCCGACGGTTCTTTGCCGAGAGCTGCTCTCGGCAAATAGTTTGCCGAGCGTCAACTCGTCTTTGCCGAGAGCTTCGGGCTCTCGGCAAAGGCCGGGAGTCCGGTAGTGATGTATTTTGCCCATGTTAACATTATCTTTGTGTTTGCTACAGTGTCAACAACCAATATATATAGTTGCTGTTTTAGTAGAGAAGTGTGGCTCATCTGCTTGTCAAGAGTACACATCAATCTGGATGGCTATTGGGGAGCTCGGGCCATGGAATGGTGGATTGGCAACAGAAAGCTCGTCCCGAAGTTCTTTCGCATGGGGTTCGACTCCTTCGTTTTACTGCTTGGGTGGAGCTTGTGGAAGGAGCGGAACCATAGGACGTTCCAGGCTGGTGCAACCTCGCCGCCAAGGCTGGCCATGTTGATCAAGGAGGAAGCGGAGAGGTGGTGTGCGGCCGGGAACGCCCACCTTTCCAGGCTGCTCACGCGTGCTTCAGCTTGAGCGCCGCTGTGCTGGTAGCTATCTTTTGTAACAATGTAGTGTCTTACCTTTGGATCCAGTAGTGCTAGGTGGCTTGGTAATGTTTTGTTACCAAGTTTCTGTTACCTTGTTTTCGAAACTCTTAGCTTCTTAATGAAATACGCGCATAAGCGTGTTCTCAAAAAAAAAAATGTGTCCAACAACACAGTGGAGAGAAAGGACGGGAGGATGAAGATTCAGATTTTTTTTATTCGGCTATGACGCACCATAAGCTTACGGTCAATTTCAGCGAAGCTTCAGTTGTCACTACACCATCACTCATTGTACAAGGCATTTATAAATGCCTCAAAAATGGTCAAAACAGCCCTCAAAGACCTTTTGAGGCATTTATTAAAACGCCGGCTAAAACATGGAAGTAAAAGGTCTTTTGAGGCGTTTTTTCCATAATCCCTTTTAATATCAACATTTAAAGGCATTTTCTGGCTGCCTAGAATACTTTTTAGAGGCACTCTAGAATTTGCCTTCAAACATTGATGGAGGCGTTATTAGAAATGCCTCCAAAACCAAGGTATCCATGCAACCCTTTCGACCAATATCAATTTAGTACATTAACATTGGATGCACCAAACTTTAAAATCTTTCATTATACAGACATAAGCTTTCATACAGAAAGCTAAACTACTATGGATTCAGCAGAGGAAGACCACTATGACTTTACTACAACGATTCAAATATTCAGTCAAGAGAACAAAACATCTCTAATCCATAGTCACACCAACAGTGCTGACAGCATGCAACTTAAGTTCTGAACTACTCTTGTGCAGCCATAAAATTCTTCTAGGTGCTGTTTCTCGAGTCCTGCAGACAAGCCTTTCAAGGTGTTGACAATAACATGCTCAAATTACAAAAGACAAGTACCTATAACTCATAGTCTCATACTATATAACTACTAGTACCAGAAAGAGAATGGTGACACTACCACCAACAAGCTTCTTGCCATTATCAAATCCAAAGGTCAGCAACCTCTACCTTCCCTGCACGCACCCCCCCCCCCCCCCCCCCCCCCCCCCCCCCCCCCCCCTGCTCGCTCACTCTAGGTTTCTGTAATCCACAACAAACCATCAGCTAGTCACATACAGAAACAAAATATGACAATAGTATCAGCAAGCAGGTAATTAATTTTCTAATACAAAAGCTAAACTTCTGAGTTTCCATATAGTCCACCACATAGCAGTGACAGTTTGACACCTATACTACTACAGCAACACCCTTTCTCTGCTTTTGACCAAGTATTCTACAAATTTATAAGCATGTTGTTGTCGCCCTTAAAATCAATATGTATTCACTGTGGTGTGTCTTCCATTGTGTTGCAGTGCTCTAATGGACTTGTTCTTCTCAGATTTAAGCTGAATAATTTAAGTTGAGGAACAAATTTAAAATAGCAATAAGCCTACGAAGCTTTAGTAGAGCAAAACAAGCAGCAATCAATTTTAGAAATAATTAAACTTTAGTAGATTTACCTAAGATGTAACGATGAAAATTCAGCAATTCATTGCAAATGAAAATGTACGCTCAGAGTTTTCCAATTTCCTGCAGACAGGAACCTAGAACTCTAATGGCAAAAGAGTCCAACATCTTAACCAAATTCATGATCTCTAAGAGTATCTGCGAGAAAAAGAAAGCCAGTTCATTGCATTAACCAGTTATAAAAACGGAGGCTAACACTAAAATGGATGGGTGTGTCAAAATATCTCATTGAATCTGCTTCTATTGATTATATTTGCGAGTGGAGTTCTTCTTTTTTATTGTGTCGACATGCAACCTTTCCAAAGACAAATAATTTGGGTAGGACCAGTCATAAATAATCCTCCTTCTCTACCATATTATATACCAACTTCTAACTTTTAATTGGTGCCCACTTTAAATCTTTGGTAGTGAAACTTGTGAGTTACCCTACTACAAGCAGGCCAATAGATAAAATCAGTAATAACAATGTTTCTTTTCTGGCATACTATGAACCAGTATTTAGTGCCTTTGCATGTGTTGAATGCTTGCTTGCTGGATTCAGGATAAAGAAGCTCTATTAGAGACATACCGGAATGATCGTAGACATTCCCAATGATGAAAGAGCTCTGACCTGGAGAAAAAGTAGACCTTATATCTTGCTTACAGTGACCTGGGGTCCTTGACCCCTCTTGTTTCCGCAAAAAAGGGAGAAGGGACCAAATAACCTTAGGCTGGCATATCTCATCTGACTATAACGCTATAGTGTCCCTGCCAGTTACACGCTGCAAATGGTGAACTAAGTGAGTTTCAATGCATAGTGCATGTCAGAAATTACAGCTCCAAACTATAATATAGATATTGAAGATTTATCAGATATCTATAACATTGAACTGAAGAATCCATATGCACAAATCATATAACGGCCAATAGAGTTTGGTTATTAATATTGTGACTATATATATCATTTGGTTAAATCCATGAAAATTACAATTATATTAGTCAAGAAGCTCAGTCAAATGAATATTATCAACTGCCGGATTACCATAAAACTACCACTAAATCACAACGGGTTCATAAAACTACCACTAAATCACAATGGGTAACTGAATTTCACCTCAACAGTTGATATAAGAAAAATAGCAGTCCCCAAAATTGACCAAGCAACTAAAAGATAAGTACAGGGTCATGACTACAGTAGTCGTTGCAAAGTTCATATGCTAAAGATCATAAACAACAGGAGGGTGAGCTGCTGATACATGCTAACTGAATAACCGTAGTTACTGGCAAGCAGCTGGATATTCACCCTACGTTGTATTCAGGAAACCTTGTTAAGCTTTACAGCTAGACTGATAGCAATCAAGCTTAGCACTACTCTACTGAGTGAAACTTCCAGAAAAAAAAGTAGTAATAGGCAGCAAAACATTTTGTAGCAATAATACTGCATGGTAAGTGCCAGCGTCAATCACCTATGCCGTGGCGTGCCGATTAGGAATTTCATGTCGTATGTGGCACCACCAGCGTGCAGCCTCAGAGAAGTTGATGGACAGCTCTCTTCGGGCCATGGCAGCATGGAAGCCACGGGGTTCAGATTAGGCCGAAGGCACACCGACGAGGAAGGAGATCATCATGAGTACCAGAGAGGCAACCTTGGAGGACAAGCAGCTGTAGAGAATATAGGGATCTGGATCTGAATGAGGACGCACGGGTGAAGGTAGATCGACGGAGGATGTCAGAAATTCTTATTACCTTGAGCGCATTTTATGGAACACGTGTTGGGTGTAATCCATGTCGATACAGACACCATCAACATGCCCGGTTCCGTGTTAGGCAGAGTCTTCGTGGAGGAGCACTTGAGGATACGGCGTACCCGACGAAGCCGACGCTTCAGAATCTCGACGAACCCAGCAAATCTCCCCGCGCCGACGCAGTTGCGCCGTGCTCCCCGCGCCGCCTCCTCACAGCTGCGCCATCCACTTCGCGCCGCCCGATGCAGCCGTGCCGCCTCCCCGCAGCTGCGCCGTGCTCCCCGTGCCGCCTGACCCAGGCGCGACGCCTCCCTGCAGCCGCGCTGTCCTCCCCGCGCTGCCTCCCTGCAGCCGCGCTGTCCTCCCCGCGCCGCCTGATGCAGTCGCGCCGCCTCCCCACAGCTGTGCCGCCCGCCCCACGCCTCAAAAATGTTATAGGTACCGAGGCTTTTTTTTTTTTTTTGATAAAACGCCTCTAATTATTGCAGGCATTTAAGGCATTTTATTGTTTTGCCTTTAAAAAACTATTTTCAGAGGTCTTTTTTGAGAGAAATGCCTTTATAAAATAAGAAATTAAGACACTTTAAAAAAATGCCTTTAACAGAATGCCTTCTACGGAGAGACATGTTGCAGTGTGTTGCAGCACTCCACAATGGCTACGGTGTTGTCGGTGCATTCCTGTACATGCATAAAATGTTAAATGCTACCTTTTTAGGTACAGTGTGAGTGCCCTTATACATTACTTGCTCAGGACCATTGATCGGATCGCAGCAATACCATAATTATTAAAATCCAGGCCCGTACATTAGCAGGTGCAAAGTGTGCGACTCTTCAGGGCCTCCGAATTTACACAATACACTAAATAGTAAGTAGCAATTAATTAATGGCTAGGCCTACAATCAATAATTTGTTAATTGGAGTTGGCCCAACGTAAGGCCCATGGCCATCCGCCATGCATAGCCCACCAGCCTGCTTTGGTCCTCGGCTTCCCCATAGCCCATAGGTACAGATTGGCCGGCGACGTTTTATTTTCCTTTGCTGCAAACCAACAGCCTGTTCGCTTGCTCATAAACGATCGTAAATTTCCAGCCGGGAACAGTGTTTTTCTCTCACACCAAACCAGCCAGCAGTAAATAATCCACGATACGATACGGCCTCCCGAACATGCTGCAAATTGTTGTCGCGCCGCTGCTAGACTTCGGCACCGCGGCGACCGTGCAACCATCGGTTCATTGCCAAGACGCCAAGTCGTCGTCCACCGGGAGCCAACACGTCGTCAGCTCGGTACGCACACGGCTTTCATTTCAAAGAATACTCAGCATGTTCGCTTGTTGGTTTCAGCCAGTCCAAATCAGCCAGCCAAACAGTGTTTTCCTCTCACAACAAACCAGCACCAGCCAGCCCAAATCAGCCCAAAAACCAACCAGCGAACAGGCCGACTAAGAGAATGATGCTTTTCAGTAGAACATAAGGTCAGTTTGTTGCTGAAGTACTTTTTGTATCGTTTTACATCAAGATTTGATATGTTCTAGTATTGTATTCCTGGATTTATTCCAGGATTTAACGGCGCTATACTTTCGCTGGTAGACGACGTCCTCGTCGATAGCGAGGTGCCAGTGGTCACTTCATGAATCTCGAAATCTACCGGCTCGGTCCTTCGGAGGCGCTTATATAGGGGTAGGGTTTACGTACGTTGTACTATGTAATTCTCATAAAAAAAAGAACAACGTATATTTGAAGCTTTATAATAAAATAAAAGTATGCTTTTGTTATATTATTTTCTTATAAATTTTAGGGTCACATCACGCATTTCGTTCAGGTACCTCCAAATCGTAGGTTTCGGCATGTTAAAATCCCACCAATAATCATCAGAACCACTATCATCCATATCAGCAATAGAAGAATCGGATCTGTGCACACCAATTTAAACAACATTAATGTTGTGATGCGCACCTTGAGAAAGCAATCGCCCTATTCCCACACCTTCACACTTGGATGACTCGTCTAGCGATGGTATGATTCTCCCTCTAATTTGTTTGCTTTGAGCGGATCAGAAGATCAGGATCCATGAAGGTTGGTGCCCGGCGAAGGTGCCCATGGATGAAGGTACGCCCAAAGGTGGTACCGAGAGAGCGTGACTCAAGATTGGTCTGGGGGAAGTCGGGAGCGTGTCACGTGCTTGTCCACCCGGCATTAGCACGCTCACATGACATGGAGTAGAGAGATTCAGGGGAGACATGGACCACTTTGCCCTAGAATGTAGTAAGAATATGCTTCTTGTTAGCCGATTACATCAAATAATGACAACAATATCTCTATTTCCTTGCTAGCGCATCTTATTAGTTTCCCTGCGTGGTAGCAAGAGATGGGCAGCTTCTTTTGTAGGGGATCCCATCAAAGTACAACAGTAATTTTGTGAGTTCTGGGCTAATAAGTACTGACTTTAGGCAGCTGCACGGTAGAGACATGGCCACCTGCAACCTTTAGGGTCGGTCTGGTGTGGAGCTTCTCTCCATCATCTTCAGAACCAAACGGGCCGGGAGGTGCTCTCACATGGGGTGGGCAAATGCTGGAGGTAAAAAACAACTTCCACTGACTCCTTAGCGAGGCATCCGTGGACCCATGGCTGATTGAACATGGATGCCCTTGACCACATGCTTCTGTGCCCTTGCTACTGGTGTGAATGAATGGGCGGCAGCGACGTCACAGGCTTCACCAGTGTGGGCATCTCCAACAGCCGAGTGACGGGCAAGGTGTTGTGCTAGACGCAACGTGGTGTGGCGGGGATCCCTTGGCAAGGAGTCACTAAGATACGGAGCGAAGGGCGAAGGCCCACCACGGCGTGATGTCCAGGCGGCAATGGTGGGGGAGGCTTGGGTAAGGTGGCGGCGAGTTCGATGACGAGGATAGCCTGGTAGTTAGGAACAAATACACGGAGGACCTTGGTTGACTCAATGAACACATATTTGATATACATATCAGTTGTTTTCTTGCCTGTTTGTTTGCCTGCTGCTGCACCTACGCTCTCTCGCGTAGCCCTGGGCGTTCGGTTGTTCTCGGTTTTTGAAGAAGTTCGGTTCTCAGAAAACCAGTACTGATCGGTTCTTCAAAAAACATGGAACCGACTAAGTTCGGTATCGGTTCTTTCGGTTCGGTTCCGGGTAGAACAAAAAAAACGAACAGCACCCAAAATCCATGTAACAGCATGTTCAATAGCAAATTTTGACAACATTTCAGCAGGATTGCATACAAAACCACAATGACAAATATAACAGTCGAATAGAGTAACAAATACATAATATAGAGTGCTAACTTCTAAAGCAAGGCATCAGCATTTAGCAAGAGTGCAAGACACTAAGACAACACACTACTACACTATTTTCGGTTTCTCGGTTAGTTCGGTTAACCGAGGGGGGAACCGATTTTACCGAACAAATTTCAGTTCCTCGGAAATGAGAACGGAACAGCTGAGACTTCGGTTCTCGATAAATTCGGTTCGGTTCTCGGTAAAATTTGTCCAGGGCTACTCTCGCATGAGCCACAACGTGTGGCCGCCTGAGCCAAGCTCAAGAGAAATGGAAGTGATTCGCGTTTCTCTGGAGACAGGCACATGTGGCATTTGGCCAGCTAGGCTCTGGCAGCCGTGTAGGGAACCAAACCACAAGTTTTTTGCATAGCGCCGGCCAAGCCAGCTTGGATGCAGGGCACAAAACACGCCCAGGGCACCGATGGTGAGGATGTGGAGGGCACATGCGGGTGGGTGGGAGGCATGTAGGGCACATGCGGGTGGAAGGCATGGAGGGATCGAGAGTGCATAAAGTGGAGAGAGTAGAGAAAGAAAGGAGAAGTAAGAGAGGAAACAAGGAAGAAAAGAAAAGAAGGAAAAAAAGAAAGTAGAAAAAAATTTAGATATTACAGACATTTCAATGTTTTCGACTATAACAAAAATTGCTTTGTCCAAATGTTTTTCTAACTAGAGAAGCCAAAGCTAAAAAAAGTTGTTTTGACCGGCGCTGGAGCTATTCCAAATGTACCCTTACTTTGGTAGTTTAGCATATGACAGATCCTAAAAGATTTTATGCTTTTGTGCTCCAAATGAACTGCTACACCCATTATCAGTTTATTTGTGATCACTGTTGTGGCTTGTAGATTGGTGAAATTTGCACAAAATTAAAGCCAAAAGCATCATCGGGTACTTTGGATGGGTACTTTGGATGGTTTAAGTTACAACGCAGGATTAAGCAGTCATGCATGGGAGTCAATATGATGCCATCACGGTCAATACAGTGTATACACATACTCCTTTTTGGGGGGAATACCAGCGGTCAATATAATGCCAACGATCAGTATATTGTACACATATTCTTTCTATATGCACTGGAAATGATAAGATGAAGTAGGCAGCTGCCATCAAACGGTCCTGTTTACATTAAGATTCATGTAGGTCAAAGGGCCAACTCGTGCCCGTGAGAACATATTTTCTCACGAGGTAGACTCGTGACCGCTCCCCTCAATTCCCATTTACCATTTCCCCCTTCAGACTCCACCGCGCACCCCCTCTCTTACCTCAGTGCCTTCTCTCGTCCAAGCTCATCCACGGTGCAAATCCATGCATGCCTGCCGCTCTTACCTCCACAACGTGGGCTGCCCCCAAACCATAGGTGTAACGATCCGAGTTTGTTACAATATAGGCTCTTATTTTGGGCCATCAGAGGAAGCAACCTAACGAGCTTTTGTGGAGATCCCTGGTTCCTTGAGCTAGATCGATCATTAGAATCCATCAAATTACCCCGCAAGTATCCCCGGATAGATATGATCAGGCTAACAATGGAAGCAATGAAGAATCCCTTACTAGGATTAGTAATCATTCTATTGACATCGTCAACACCAACTCAACTTCAGAGAGTTCCCTAGAATATGAATTCTTAGTCTCCAATACCAAGCCACCCAATGACTTAGTCAATTCAGCAAAGATAGAGAACTGCTGGAGACTCTGCTAGATTCACCGGACCATCCGGTAAATCCCAGAACAACAAAGACAAGTGGGGAATGAGCTGTTTTCTTTTATTGAATCTTGGACCCACATGTCAGCATGAGTTTGGACATTTCATCAGCTAAAGCCACCCCATCTCACCCACTCTCTCACCCACCCATTCATTTGCAACTCTCCCTCTCTCTCTCTCTACAACCCAAGAACAAGGATGAACCCTAGAACTACAGAGAGAAAGAGTTGGAGCATAGATTGAAGAAGGAAAGGAAAGAGAGGAAGGGAAGCACCACCAACACCTCTTGGACACCATCAACATCTTCAACTTCACTCATGGTGACCTCAAGAGAAGTATCTCTCATTCTTAGATTCCTCTCCAAGCATCTAATTTGTGATTTTTGGTGAAAGCTTGGAGATTGCTTGCTGGTGGTGGTTCCATCATATGTAGGAGTAAGTTCAAGAGATCCTCACCTAGCTCAATCATCCAACTATCCTATGGATTGTCCTTTGATTCATCTCTTTGGAATGTTTGCAAGGAGAAGCCCATAAAGAGCAAATCTCTCTTTGGATGAAGAAACTTGGATAGAAAGAAGTTGGATCTTCGAGTTTTTGGCTATAGAAGCTCTCAAATCTCAGAGCTAAGGATTTCACCTCAATCTCATGAATTATCTCTATTTTCTCATGTTTTTTGGTTTAATCCCAAACCCAAAGTTACACTTATCAAATCTAGCTCAAAATCTAGCTATCTTGAGCCTAGTGAATCACCTAAACTACCCTAAGGATGTCTTGCACATGCATAGATCACAGCACCACACATCTAGGCTTGAAACCCAAGATAACCCATGAAAAGCTATGAACATAGGTTCTATCGACACCGTTCAGGGGAGCGTCCATCAGATGCGATGGAGTGTCCGCTAGATCCAGAAAGTCACCCAACAGAGCCTTATACTCCTTTGGAGTGAGTCAATGGAGAGTCTGCCATATCAAGCGGAGTGTCTGCCAATTTATAGAGTGAGTAACTGAAGTACCCGAGAGCACCATGTCTCCAGCGAAGAGTCTGTGATCTTTCACAGAGGGTCCGCTGAATTATAAACCCAACCATAAACCGAGACCTCCCAGTTTTCACCGAAGCATCCGTCACATGGTTCAGACCGTCCGATGATGGATGTAAACCCTAGAAATGCCTAAGTCCTAAACCACCGGAGTGTTCTTCGGAGCGTCCGTCAGATCGTGGAGTGTCCATCACCACCGATGGAGAGTCCGCCAACCCTAACAAAGTCAAACCAGAACCAAGTCACCTCAAAGTCCAACCCGATGGAGAGTCCGCCACATATCGCGGAGAGTCCGTCAGTTAACAGGAAGTGTGAGATTGTTTAGGGAGCCCTGTTAGTCATCTCTTCTCAAGTTCCAAATCAAGTCTCAATCTTTACCTCCTTATCGGTTATCTTCAATCTTGATCTCCGTTTCTTTCAGGGAATCGTGTAGCGTGAGGAACGTATATAAGTCATCATCGTCAGCTTCAAATTTGTTCGAACGGCATAACCAGGCAGGCACCCCACTATTATAAACCCTATTTTGGATACTTATCTTGTTTCATTATGAGTTATGCATTTTCATATAGATATGATTAACAAATTAATGTTGCTTCATTAAATTAGAACCACCCATTAATTAATTAGAGCCTTAATTTAATTAATAGGGTTTGGAACGCTTAATTGCTTGCTTGCTTAGTAACGTTAGAAGTCGAGTATGAGAAGGCAACTCATGCTTGCGCATGTAGGATACTACATCAGGATAACTAATCACTAAAATAGATGAGGGATACAGCTTATCTACTTTCCTAACCATGAGTAAGGACTCACCTCAAGTTGAAATATGAACTTGATGATCAACTTGGTAATTCTTGCTCATGCGAGGGGTAGGTCACTGTGAGTGTGGGATCTCAAGTGACGTAGCTCGCAGAGCAGTTAAGAACCATGCATTGGGATACATGAGTCCCAGTAACCACCCGTATGGACCACATGTCGCATATGGGGGCAGCAAGCCAAGTAACTGATCGCGACCAGTCTATCCGTGAAACTGGCAAGAAAATGGCGCTGGTTAGATGGTGGTAGCATTAACAGGGAACAAATCAAACCTTTCATGAGACATTCGGGCCGGATTAGGGAAAGGTTGGAGATGTGAGGCAACCCTTACCCTCGCACACGGGTATGGTGGTTAGTCCGATTCTTCCGTGTGGATACAGTTGTACACCTCTGTAGAGTTTCGAAAGCCTGAAGTCTCTCAGGACGGACACTTCTGGTTGTTCCTATTTTCTATACACATGGTAGTGTTGATAATGAAACTTGATTATGAGATGAAATATAAATGTTGATAACTTTATTATGTCACTCCTTACTACTTGGCATAAATTTAACAACCATGTTAATGTTGGTTTATGAGCATGTCATCTTTAAGAAACACCATTGCTTTTCTACAAATGTACAAATGCCTGATAATGTCCTTGCATCCTCCAAATATTTATGTTGGAATTAAGTCCCGCGATTACAAAATATACTCATGGTGTTGCCGTTAAGTTGTTTTGCAGGTATCTTGATTAGGTTGTCTTGAGCCAATGCTCACTCTATCGATGACCAGTGGACCTTGGAACGGGCGATTCCAAGATGAACCGCATGTTAAACTCCGATAAGATCTAAGAGAATTTTTGAAGAGTCGAACCGTAGAAAGTGAAGCATATAATCTTGTACACTTGTAACCTCTTATTTGTGTATATCAATAAACTTAGTGAATTACTTTAATCCATTTAAGTCCCTTGGTACAATGTTGCATGTTATATGTTGGTTTGCCATTTGGGGAGTTTTGTGTCTCTCGACCGTTACAAAGATCCTGAAGAGAAGATGTGGACGACATTTTCCTGGGGCCTCGTGTTGGGGCGACAACCCCCATAATAGGTCTACCTCTACCCTCGTCGCTCCCTTCTTCTCCTGTGCCATATTCCAGCCTCTAGGCTTCCCTCCTCACCATGATTGACCTCTCTCTACAGTCACAAGCTCTCTTCTTTCTTGTTCCTGCTACGACCTCTGTTCGGTCTCCTTGAGCCGTCACGTACTCTCATCTCTCTGGATCCCCAATTCTAGTTTTCTGTTATTTTCTTCACCTTTTATAACTTCTTGTTTGAATTCTCATCATTTTCTTTGTTTTTTAGCATGCATCCTCACCATCTTCATGCTGCCATTCCTGATCTAGAACTTCAATCTCAAAAAAAGGTCACTTCATTTTGATGCAATTCTTGTTCAAATTTTTTTCCTTTTCTTCCTTGAATCTCTCAAATTCACCCCCCCTCTTGGACATCTTGATCCTTTCAGGACACATACGTGGCTGGCATGGACCTGCGATGCACCATTTGACAAGTTTAGCGATTCAGAAATGTATTTTCAAAGTTTGTGGACCTAAGTGACACACCTTTAAAAGTTTGAGAGTCGTTGGTGCATTTCACTCTTTTCACCCTTAAAAGTTTGAGAGTCATTGGTGCATTTAACTCTTTTTATGATCTGGTGGTAGAATAAATCAAACACTTGCTACCTATTTACCTACCAGGTAGTGCACCCATGATGGCCCTTTTTTTATTTACAATCTAAGTGGCACAGAATATAGTTCCACTCATAGGTACGTTTTGGGTCCACACGCTTCCACCAATTTGATCTAGGCGCGCCAATGCTGACTCTGACTTTTTTTGCACTTGGACTGTGCTGACTCCACAGCATGTTATGGTAGTTCCTAACTTAAAAAGAATTATGTTAGGTGCTAATCCTGTTAAACAATTCGGATCGTCTAGGAGTAGATCTAGCCGGGGTGCTTGATGAATCAAAGACCTAGAACACGTTCTAATGCAACGAGAGAGAAACAGAGATGGGTGGATGAGGGCTGACGAACCTGACACCACGGAGGGGGATGATCCAGAGACCGCCATCGGGTTCGTTGGTGAAGTCTGTGCATGGGCAGCGATGGTCAGGGAAGACGGGTCGGAGATGCGGTGCCGGCGGTGAAGATCGACGGTGGCGCAGTGCAGTGGTGGAGGTACTTCCTGTCACTGGCTGCGCCCCTCACTTAGATCGGGTTTAGGGTTTGTCGGTGGGGAGCTCGACTTAGGTCAACCTCGTGATAAGAGCCACCAGCCCCCACCTCTTTTTATAGTGTAGGGTGACAGGGGCCCTCCAGCCATGGTGGGCTGGGCGCCCCCGATCAGGGCGCGAATCAAAGGCCCAACTGGGCCGTTGGGTCCAGTTAGGATTAGAGATCATCTAACAATCTCCCCCTTGATCTCTTTCTATCTTTCACTTTCATATCATTTACTTTTGTTCATTCCATTACAGATTAGTGCATAGAGCATGTCTCATCGTCATGGTCCATTGCCGATAGATTTAACAGTTACAACACACTACTCTGTTCTGAAATAGATACTTATCTTTGAGCCTTCTTTTGTCCAGGAATTATAGGCTTTCCCTTAAATCCATGCCGGCTACATGTTCTCTGAACACATTGGGTGGTAAGCCTTTTGTAAGCGGATCCGCGAGCATCTTTACTGTACTTATATGCTCAAGACTTATGACTTGATCCCAGACTTTATCTTTCACAACACAATACTTTATGTCAATGTGTTTAGTAGCACCACTTGACTTATTGTTGTGAGCATATTGTACCGCTGGATTATTATCACAGTATAACTTAAGTGGTCTATAGATGTCGTCAACCACCTTCAAACCAGGTATGAACTTCTTTAGCCAGCTCACCTGCCCCGTTGCCTCATAACACGCTACAAACTCGACATACATTGTGGACGATGTAGTGACGGTTTGTTTTGAGCTTTTCCATGAAATAGCTCCTCCTGCGAGAGTGAATACATATCCAGACGTGGATTTTCTATCATCTCCCGCGTTTCCAGGTACGTTCTCGGTCCACAGGCTTCCAGCAGTTTCCAGGCGCCAATGCTGACTCTTTACTTTTCTCCACTTGACTATATATATGGTGCTGGTGGTTCCACCTCTACAACAGGTTACGTTAGGTACTTAAAACAACTGTATGTTAGGTGCTAATCCAAGAACTCGTTGATTTTGAAAGTTTTTAGGAATAGAAATTTAGCATACTTGTTTGTTTAAAGATCTCTTAAACCTTTTTACTCCAATATAAGTCACTATGCAATTATTACCTTTGTTTTCTTAACATTTGTGACTTCAATCTATTTATTATACTAAGTTATGAGTTATATATTTGCTTCTTTGTATTCAAGACTCAATCCCCCAATATTTTTTTTCACTATATATTAACTGGTTGTAGGGTCCACAAAGATATTTGTCTGCTCCATTGCACAAATAAGAGTAAATTATACTGGTAGCTCCCAGACTATTATGCTATTCTTATACATGTTGTCAAACCAAAAAATTGCATATTTCGGTCCATGAAGTGTTTAAGTACCCACAATCCTGGTCCAAAGTAAACATGACATAGTCAATTAGCGAACATGGCCCTCTAGCATAGATTCGACGTATGCGTCCACAACTGATAATTACATGGGTGGTCCTCGAATTATTATGTGATTCACATCTACATCCTCAAACTATGTGTGATCTATTTAAATACCCCAATCCCGGTCTAAAACAACCTATTCATTGCTTCTCAGAGTTTGCTTATTATTGACATCATTGTTACCAGTTCCCATCTTATTTCGGAAAGCAATGTATTAACTCAACTTTCGAGTATGCACTACTACAGAAATGAGATCTAGTCCCGGTTGGGAACTAGCTCTATTCCCGGTTTCCCAACCGGGACTAGCAATCCGGGGCTAAAGGTGTTGTTCTTTAGTCCCGGTTTGTTACAACCGGGACTAAAAATCCTCCCAGCTTTAAAAAATATAATGCCTCCCACCGCTGCTCCCTGTGAGATTCGAACCCAAGACCTCATGCACTGCCTCGCGCGTAGCTTACCACCCCACCTACACAACACATCTAACAATGGATGGGATGCTTTCCTTTTGAACTAACCCATCAGGGGACCTTTAGTCCGGGTTGGTGTTACCAACCGGGACTAAAGGGTCTACCTTTAGTCTGGGTTGGTATTACCAACCGGGACTAAAGGTTAGAGGACTTTTAGTCCCGGTTTAGCCGTTGGGCAGGGACCTTTAGTCTCGGTTGGAGACACCAACCGGGACTAAAGGCCTTCTAGTCCCGGAGGCAAAAAACGCCGAGGCTAATGTCAAATTGGGACATCGTTCTAAAGTCTGTTCTCTAGTAGTGATGGTTGGACGGAGTCTGCTAGGCCGAACATTGTTGTCAGGTGTGTCCTAGGACACGTCAGTCGTTCACTACATTGGCGAGAAGCAACTAGGCATCAACCCACATGGTGCTACAACCTTGATGTACCCACGAAGGCCCCCGCGTCGTCCCATCCGCGGGCGACTCTGGTGGAGGCCCCGACCACACCGCCACTAGCTCCCTCCCTCCCATCCCATCCTCTACTACTGCCAGAGCTCGCCGGCGGTTGCCCACGCGGAGGTGACGACTGCGGCAGCGGGGGCTTACACCCTCTTCCTCTACTTTATCCTCCTCGCTCCTCCATGGCTGCAGGCTACCATGGCCGGTGGTGGTGTGGCTGCGCGGCCGAGCTAGCTATAGATCCATGTAGGAGACGGCTAGATCCGTGCTCCTCCATCACGCATCTGCGCTCTGCTCGTTCTCTGGTGTAAGCTCGGCCGGGCTCGCAGGTGCGACATCAATGGCACACTAGGATCTCGTGTAGGTGCAGAGGCTATTGTTGTCTTCCCCTAGTCGCGGCGCCCTTTCCTCATTCCTCTCCTTGCGTCCGCTCTTGGTGGCGGGGTTGGGCGAATTGGATCTCCCTATGGTCAGATCTGACCAGTTGCAGGCCATGGTGGCGGAAGAAAGGCCAGTCTGAACTCCCCTGGCGTTTGGTGGCTGAGCCCGGTGAGCACTCCGTTCTCCTTGGCTGGGACGCACCCCGTGCATGTCCGGGAGGCAGGGCGTTGTGCTGCAGTCAGGAGGCTCCTAGCTGGTTCAAGATGTGCTTTCCGTGGTGGCAGAAGCGGCTTGCTACTGGTGTGACGTGCCTGAGCCATGCCAGCACAGCAGCAGCATATCGAGCGTGATACAACTTGGGGCTGATTCGGTGCCCATGAGATCCCACAGCATCACCATGGCGCTTCCAGTGGTGGTGTCGCCCACTGCCATGTGCGAGCTATCAAGGGCTCAAGGTGTTGGGGGTGTGGGCGTGCCATCATGCAATGGATCGGCCATCCTTTTTCTGAGAAGGCGATCTATAGTTCATGGGTTCAGGAGCCTTGCTATCGACGGCGACACCCTTGGGCGCTGCTAACCTCCTTGGAGGCCTCGTTGTCGCCCCACCCATGTTACTTTAGAATATCTCCTGTTGAAAACCTAGCTCTAGATGTCTGAGGCCGATGGCAGTGGCATACTCGATGTCGCATCCTACTTGTAGGCATCATCGTGGTGTACGCCGTCTCAGACTTAATCATCAGAACTCTTCTGCAAGGTGACCGATTTGCTTGCACTTCATATATGGGGGCAGAAGCTGTTTGCTAGATGGTGTTTGCTGCCAGTATATTTGCTCTAACGTTCATTAGGTTCGTTGATTACATCTTCTCATCATATGCCGGGTTAGCTGACCATGATCCCCTCTCTTGGATCTCCTCGTTCTCCAATCATCTGCCATCCAAGCCTTAAAGCTTCCTCCCCTTTAGGGCTGTAGGTGGAAGGCAATTGGATCCTAGATGAACTCCATAGAAGATGTACATCACGACTGTCGTATGTTATCTTGACTCAGTGCCTTACAGTCGCTCGTGGAAAAGGAGATAATTGGAGTTCTATCTATTGGCGGTGCAAAATGTTTGGCGATCATCGACTTCCCTCTGCCTAGGAGTTGTAGCTTTGTTGTTTCTCCCCGTGGTTGCAAGTGATTGTTGTTCTTTTGTTTGTGCTCTCTTTCTCGCCTTTCTTGCTTTGTAACTCTGGGCTCATGATCCAAATTGTAACTACCATTACCAGCTTTTGGCGAAATATGTGGTAATGAATTTTAGGTCTGGACAGTTCGTCCTCCCGGTGATCTCTCAAAAAAACCCTTGATGTACTTGGATGTGGTACTTAGCTCCTCGTAGTTGCAACATAGCGGCAAGTCGAAGGGAGCATTGTGGACATGTCCTTCTCGGAGGGCCAAGTTGATAATTTGGATCGGATTGTAGTACTTCATTAGATCATTAGGGTCCCAACTGTGTAATTTGGAGATCTAGATGTGAATCGAATGATAGTTTAGAGATCACTTGTCTAATTATGAGTTGTAATAGGCTCATATATTAGTTTCACGTCGGAGCACCACGTTAGCAAATGGGCTATGTCGTGGCTGTTTGTGTTTTGGACCAAGATTGAGGTACTTAAATACTATAAGGACCTAAATATTCAATTTCATAGTTTAGGGACCTAGATTAGAACATGATACCTTAGGGACCACAAGTGTAGTTTATCCCTCAAAGATTTGTCTCAAGAAAAAAGTTTGCTAAATGTGGTGAAATACAAATATATGTTTCAGGTTGGTGTTGCGAGAATGGAGAGCTCCTTCTCATCTACCGGTACATGCCCAATGGCAGCCTGGACCAACATCTCTTCGGTGAGAAACGCCACCAGCAGCTTCCAATTCTCCAGTGGCAGACACGCTACGATGTCATCAAGGACATCGCCGCCGGTCTCCACTACGTCCACCATGAGTACGAGCGCGCCGTGCTCCACCGCGACATCAAGGCCAGCAACATAATGCTCGACGCAGACTTCCGTGGCCGCCTCGGCGACTTCGGCCTCGCCCGCGTCGTGGCCTTCGACAAGACCTCCTTCACCGACATGGGCGTCGCCGGCACCTGGGGCTTCATCGCGCCGGAGTACGCCGTCAGCCACAAGGCCACGCGCCAGACCGACGTCTACGCGTTTGGGGTGCTCGTCCTCGAGGTCGTCACCGGCAAGAGGTCGCTCGGTGCTGCGGATTCCACGTTCCCGCTGCTCATGGACTGGGTCTGGTGGCTTCATGGCGAGGGAAGGCTGTTGGAAGCCGTAGAGGATGAGCTCACCACCATGGGAGGTTTCAGCTCTGACGACAATGAGGACGCCACCCGGTTGCTGCTCCTGGGTTTGGCGTGCAGCAGCCCCAACCCGTCAGACCGACCGAGCATGGATCAGGTGGTGCAGGTCATCGCCAAGTCGATGCCGCCGCCGGCAGTGCCGCTAGTGAAGCCGGCTTTCGTTTGGCCACCGGAAGGAGAGCAGCTACTGCTCTCAGACAATGCCGATGATGATGGCGATTTTGTGGAGTCAGATCATCGTGATTCTGACAGGAGACACTGGGAGGAGACGGAGCACTGTGATAGCTTGGCGACGGGCATCAAACCATCATCGGAGATCACCCAGCGCAAGTCCCGTAATGTTGTTGAGACAAACATCAGTCAGGACATTGAAAAATGCGTGTAAGCACTAGGAAAATGCTTTCTAAACATCACTCAATGTTGTGCACTCATACTTCGTTTCGTCGAAGGTAACTTATCCACGATGACTATATATTCGAGGAGGCTGTTGGAGGCATGGTTTCCAATATCGGACGAAATCTCCTGATATTTCCGATATATCCTCTTTATCCGTAGGTGCCGATAAGGAAATATCTATCTTTTTCGTACAAATTTTGTTTAAATTTACTTAAATTCAAATTAATTTTTATTTGAATTTGGTCCGATATTTCTGATATATCCTGTTTATTCTCTTTATCTTTGACCCCCGATAAATTTTAATATCCGAAAATGAAAAACTTGGTTGGAGGACTAAACCTTCCATTTGGTGGAAGAATAGCTGATGGTGTAGTAGTTGTTGTTCATCCAAGCCTAGTCAGTACCGATGTCTAGTAACTGATTTATATCACATCCATAATACAACAATCTTCAAACATACATCAAGCTTATTGGTAGCCGGTACCCTTCTGGGGACCCTCCTACTACGGCATTTCGCCGTCCTAACCAGTGATGTTTGCAAGAAGCTTGGTTTCGCAGGTGTTAGCGTGTGTCTGTGTCGTCACGCGAAGTCATTTGGAGAGCTCGAAAGGTGGAGGTTCACTGGGTAACCCAAGGATCCAGTGAAATCATCCTCATAAAACCCGAAGACCTAAGGCCTTACATGGGCGTGAGCCTATCCCTCAAGGTGTTCTGTGCACACGAAATCACTGGTGTGAAAGAAACCGTCGGATTGAATTTCTGTATGATAGAAGGACTAGAATGCCCGTGCCCATATTGGGATACATAGTATTCCATTTTCCTATCATGAATATAAAGGATACATAGTATTTCATTCTGTCATCAACCACTTCACTATTCCACTTTCGCTTACCAGTTCGACCACCAATCATCCAAGGACCAACATTTGGCGCCCACCCGTGCTTGTTGCTCGAACTTTCGAATAGCCCCTGAAAGAGTAAGATGATGGAGATCACAGAGATATTGAAGAAAACTCAACCCATCCCACCCAACCCCGAAGATCTACGCAACACATATGTCAACAATTAAATCGCCCCAACAAGGGCTTTAGCCGAAGGGCACCTTAATGACGATGCATTCGAAGGTGAAGATGAGGACCTCGAGAACAAAGACACGTGCGAGCTGTCAACGAAAACCAATGTTTGGTGAATTAGAAGCGTACAAGCAAGAAATAAATAAAGCTGAACAAAGAGCTGCAAAACAAAGAGACGAAGAACTGAAGAGTTGTAGAACAAACTGAACAAAGAAGTCTTCGACCTCTCGAGAGCAAGAAACAATGACCTGAGAGGTGATGATTTTGAAGGTTGTTCCGCCAAACCCCAGCACCTTCGTGGCGAGAAATCCAAAAGGAACCCCGATAGGGCATTACCCTTATCTCATGAGCTCCAGGAAAACCCGTGGCCACCCAATTATAAACCAAAGATCTTGAGATTCGATAGTTTGTCCAATCCTTGCAGGTTCATTTGGAACTATGTGTGTTGACGATCATTTCAGCGGGAGGCAATAACAAGCACTAGCAAAATCATTCGTAATGGCAGTTTCAAAATAAATCATTCATAATGGCAATAGAGATGGAGATACCATCTAACTACTCTATACCACTACTATAAGTAAACCACATCAATATATGTGTTTACACCAAAATTTGGAAAGAAGAACACGGAACTTGAAGCTTCTAAGATTGTATCATCAAGGAATCGATCAGATGTGAATCGGTATCGGCTGGTTTTGACGCAGTGTCGGAATTGGCTATTTTATAGATGACGTCAGCAAACAACGTCAATGAACTATGTACGGATGGCGTCAGGGAGAATATGTCGGACTCTACAAAAAGAAAAGGATTAGGGTCCAAATTATCTTAAGTTAAGAATGTTTTATTTTATTCCAAGAATTGTAATGTGTCGTATTTGAGTAGGATTCATGTTTAGGTTCCGGGTAAAAATATTGGACCTCGGCTATTGTAAAAAGAGGAATCAATACAATCACTTTTTTCGGCTTCACGCCAACCCTTAGGAGTAGGAGTACCGTAGATATCAATGAGTTCTTCAACGAGTGGGGCTACATCGATCCGGTCGACCTCCAGCATGTCTGTGAGTACCGTCACGACTTGTATCATTACTCGTAAAGCTGCATCAGCCGATTGATCTTTTACGAGTATAATATAAGTTAGTTATCGATCTGTATCATTATTTGTAAGGCTGCATCAGCTGATTGATCTCTTACGAGTCATAATATGGATCAAAGTTATCGATCTTGTGTTAAATAACTTGTTGTTTAATACAATATCACCAGTTATCAAATCTGTCGAGATTAGTAAGATTTTCCTTGCTGTTTTTGGCTGATTCATCAGTTATCGATCTTGTTATAATTAATGTTTTATTAATTATAACAAATCACCTGATTGAGATAGAGATAGATCGGCGTCATATCATCTTAATTGGTCGTCTTCTAGTCTGATCACGCTTTATATCTCATGATTGACGGCTTAATTATGCCAGATCGGCTGTTTTATCTCTATTCTAATCAAGCATAGTATGCATCCAGAGACATGTTTCAATCTTGGATAAACTCAATAACACTACCATAGCTGCATCGATCCGGTCGAACCTCACTGGTAAGGCTTTAGATTAGAGATTATCGATTAGTGTTTTTGTTCATGATCGGGATATGTACTCTGTTTGTTTGCTATGCCTGCATCGGCTATTTTAGCCGATTCACCCGTGCCTTCATATATATACCATGTTTTTCCATTAGCCTGTCAATGTATAGATAGTTTTGTGGATTCTTTGGCTTTAGTTTGTTATCATTATCATAGCTGTATCCATCTGGTCGAACCTCACTATTGATGGTAACAGATTAGATTCAGAGCGTTTGTAGATTCATGTATACTAGACAGTCGATTTGTTAACATGTTATATCCTTTCTCGTTAAACTCATCAGCTCAATGCCCTATACTGGTTATATCCACCTAGCTGATGATGTTAATTATATCTAGATGCATCGTACTTGTTATCATAAAACAATCATGTCTCACGAGCATCACAGTCCCTAATAGTCGATTTCTCCTCGTCTCGGCTATTTAGTTGATTCCCCTGTTTTGCTGCTCTCGAAGTAGCATACTTGGAACTATCTGAGCAACACTGGCATATTCCACCCGAAATTACTGATAAAACTTTCTCTCCTTGTCAATTGCAGGTCAAATTGATTGGCACGCCTTTGGGGCTTTCAGGATCGACTGGTCCTGGTTGAAGCTAAGCAGATCTTCGGATAGTTTCGGCTTGCAGCGTGTCTAGCACATCGCCATGACCATGTTTTTGTGCCGACACGCATTCTGGCATGCCCGGTGGGACCTCACAATCGTCATGGCAGCTCACAACAACAGGGATATTCTTATGGTGCCTTATGAAGACTTACCTGATGAGGACAAGGATGTCATTAGTAAAGCTATAGAGGAGTTTTAGAACAAATATTTGTTGTCCTACACTAAGACACATGACAATAAAGTTGTTTAGAAATATCCACTACCAAGAGTTTTGATGCATGGACAGTCAGATATAAATGAAGCTGATGATATGCGTTTCTTTGTAGATGCTGTAAACAAACCTGTTGATGATGCCATGTTAAATTATAACACAGCTTTCTTGAACACTTTCCATAATACCATGAAAGAGGTGTTTCATAGATATCCAATTGATCAGGTTGAACTGGCTTATTACAACATTCCACATCCGTCGACTCAGGGGACTAATCAAGCTGGTACCAGCCATCAAGAGGCAGCACTAGCTGGTAATGATGATGTCCAGGTAGTTCAGAGCTCATCTAAGCAAGCTCAGGGTACTACTACTAATCAGATATAGTATAATCCTGGATCATCAGTGCAACATGTGCAACAGTCGATGGGGCAAGTTCAGAATCAAATGGTTAATTTTGACACATCAGGCCAAGTACCACCGTCGGCTTAAAAAATAGCGTCATCAGTTCAAAGGATTCGTAGAGATACAGATCTCAATATTTACAATCAGAGACTTCAAGCAGCAAATCAGCAAAGGACTCAATGGATAGAGATTCCACAAGGATATCATTATGGTATGGATTATAATGCCCTTCATATGATTCCAAATCCAGGGTATCAAGGTACCCAAAATTTTAATCTACAGATAGGTCAACAATTGCAAAGAAATCTAGATTCAAATGCTGATGAGTTGTTGATGAGAGTGATCGAAATGACGAAGAATCAATTCAGTTTAAAACCAAAAGGACAGACATTTTCGTACAAACGTCCATATCTAGAGTGGTATGATTTGGTCACTCTTCCTATAAATTATAAGCTTCTGGAATTTGCTAAGTTCTTTGGCCAAGATAATACAAGTACAATAGAATATGTCAGTCGGTATCTTACTTAGTTGAGTGAAGCGTCCATTGAAGAAGCTCATCGAGTTTGTTTCTTCTATTTGTCCCTATCAGGACCAGATTTTCACCTGGTTTTCATCGTTACCAGTTAATTCTATTGCCAATTGGACTGACTCGGAGAAGAAATTTCATACAATACTGGGATAGGAGAAAAGGAAATCACAGATTTGACGACCATAAGACAAAGAACTAATGAATCGGGTGCTGAGTTTCTTCAGAGGTTCCGAGAAACAAGAAATTTGTGCTTTTCATTGAATCTGACTGATGATCAGCTAGCTGCTTTGGCTGTCCAAGGAATGCTGCCAACGTGGAGAGAAAAACTGCTTGGGCAAGAGTTGGACAATTTAGGTCAGTTGGCTCAATGGGTGGCAGCACTTAATAGCCCAATTCTAGAATATGCGCAGAGATACCTGATTCCAAAAGAATGCCGCGATTGCTGAAGCTTATAATCCTTATTTAGTTGATGATGATGGTGAAGATTATGAAGAAGAGGAGATTGCTGCAGCTGAATGGAATTGGGGTAAGAAGACAGTGATGGTGCCCAATCCTTGAGGAAAAGGAGTTGAAGAAAGCTATGATTTTGACGTCACAAAATTAGATAAGCTCTTTGATTTCTTGCTTGAGAGAGGACAAATCAAGTTGCCCACCAATCATGTTATGTTACCTCCTGATCAGCTGAAGAATAAGAAATTCTGCAAATTTCATAACACTACTTCTCATTCTACTATAGTGCAGAATTTTCTAGCAACATATACATAGGGCTATTCAGCAAGGGAAGCTTAAATTTGATACACCTCGAAAGATGAAAGTTGATAATTCTTTCCCAAGAGATCAGAATATGGTTGATGCTAAGTTGCTCAGAGGGAAGACTAAAGTTCTAACATCAACTAGGGCCAAAGAAACTAGAACAGTTGATCCAGAGATACAAATATCGGCTGATGAATACAGGGAAATTAAAAGGCGTTGTGATCAACAGAAGAGTCGATATGAGTAGGGAGAGACGTCAAGAAATGGGGCGATGAGGCCGCATGTTACGTCCTAAATTTTGTTGAATAAATGGCAATGACAGAAAGAAAAGGATTATCGGCGTTGGTTAGAAGAGAAAGAATACCAGTGTCAACGAGAAGAAGAGAGGTATGAAAGAGAACAGGCTGAATCACATTGGAATTATCCATTTTTAGACATTATTGGAATGAAGATTTGAAATTACCTACTAGAAATAATTGCCTAGAGTGTAGTGAACAATATTGAGAGTTTAGGCAATCTCAAGCCAACTGCCGATCTATCCATGCTCGAATTGAGTATCATCATAATATGGATTGATGCTTAAAAAATAAAAGTGTTCATGATCGGCTTGGGACGCGAGTTGTCAATCAAAATTGGGCTGATTATGAAGAAGAAGGTGATGAGGAAGAGTATATTTGGGAGGAAGGGCAGTGGTGTCCAGGAGGTTTAACAAGAAGTCAGAAAAGAAGGGTACAACACCTAAGGAATAGAGTGCTAGAACAGGCTCAGAAACCTGGTAAACCTCAAGTATGGCGTGCTAAACGAATAGCTAATAAGGGTCAACCATTGGCTAATATTCAAATGGCTTTTCTTTTGCCGTCAAAATTTAGAGTTCCAGCAGATCAAGAAGTCTATTTAGATTTCGATGAATCAAAATATGAGGAGATAGTTGCCAAGTTGATAGTGACACAACAAGCTATATTTGATAAGCCAGTCAAGCATCGACATTTGAAGACTTTATATGTAAAAGGTTTTGTTGATGGGAAGTCGATGAGCAAAATGTTGGTGGATGGAGGTGCTTCTGTTAATCTTATGCCTTATACTACTTTTCGTAGGCTTGGCAAGGGACTAGGAGATTTGATTGAGACCGACATGATGCTTAAGGATTTTGGGGGTAATGCATCCAAGACCAGGGGGGCAATAAACGTCGAATTAACAATTGGAAGTAAGACTTTGCTCACTACATTCTTTGTCATCGATGGAAAAGGTTCATACAGTTTAATCCTTGGTAATGATTGGATTCATGAAAACTATTGTGTACCATTGACTATGCATTAATGCTTGATTCAGTGGCATGGAGATGATGTTGAGCTGGTTCATGCTGATGATTCTGTGAGTATAGCAACAACTGACCTAATATATTGGGAACTAGAAGACTTCGAGTGTTTTTTTGGCAAGCTATGGGAAGAAGGCTTCATTAAGGTCAATGATGAAAGCCAAAAGCCAATCCAAACAGTCGGCTTTGAGAGTTTGTTTTAATGGATAATCCAATAGATGGTACAGATAGTAAACTAGGACATGGCTTTACGTCGGCCAATGAATTAGAGGAGATAGACATTGGTTATGGAGATAGGCATAGGCCGATGTATATGAGTGCTAAATTGGATCCTGAGTATAAGCGAGAGTTGATAGATTTATAAAAGGAATTTAAAGATTGTTTTGCTTGGAAATATTATGAGATGCCCGATGTATGAGATGCACTGTCGAACTCTTTCTTCTTTCCCTTTGAAATCTTCAGCAAAGTTGGATGAAGGAAATCTCAGATTTCTAAGACCAGGTCTTATAATCTTGTGCATATACAGGTTCAGCTATAGTTGTGTCAACCACTAAGGGCCACTAATAGTATGCACTAGTTCATTCTTCAGTAACTGGACAGCTACCTGGTGCAACAGATGATAAGCAGATCCTACCAGGCATTTTCCAAGGGGGATTTCATTACCAGCTGCTAGAAGCTCTGCCAAGTATTTATGATTAAAAGTTAGACCACAGGAAGATCCAAAAAGATGAATCTTTTTAGCCACTTGTTCAAGAAAGCTACATTTTCTTTTTCGGCAACAGTTGATCCGTCTCCAATGTGGTTTAGAATGTAGCTTGCCCGTCCTGTGCAGTCTGATATTTTGGCTATTTTCTTGGATCTAGCACTTAACAAGTCATAAGGTTGTATTGATCCTGTTATTCTAAGGCCGGTCAACATATAAACATTGGCCAAAGTTATAGTCATTGGGCCATGACAAAAAAACAAAAGCATTTAGGGTGTTCGACCAGAAGTAAGATGCATAAATCAGAAGTGAATTATTCCTCTCCATTCCAGACAATAAGAGTGTCAACCATTGATTGAAGTCATAAATCTTCCAATCTCTAGCTTTTTCCCCGATACTCTATGAAACCAATCTCTCCATCCCTTAGGCATTTTGGGCCAGTTTCTAAAGGGAGTTTTGGTGTTTCAAGAGGACAAATTTATTATAGATTGTTTAAAGGGGATTCGGTGGGTTTCTTGACTGATAAAGTCAGATGGATCAGAGTCACCCATAGGCCCAAGATAATAGACATTGGGAGCAATAGCCGACGGAATCAAAATTTCGTTCTTCATTTCCTAGAAACCAGATAAAATAAATTTGAGGAGAAAGGAAATGCGGGGTAACGGCTGATACTTGGAAGACGGGAACTTGGAAGCATACCTCAGGGACGTGGTCACTGGTCGCCATTGCAGCCAAAATGGATCTGAATCTGAGGAAGATTAGTTGAATAATTGCTTGCTAGAGCAGACGATTTGCTATGGTTAAGACCTTGGGGATGGCGGCCTTGGTTGTTAAGGCTTGCTCGAGAAAGAAGGGGAAAACGAAGGGGTTGAGTGAGTTGGAAATGATACTATTGGGGTATTATATAAAATTCAGACCGAGGAATTAGGAGTCGCGCATATATTTTGGAATAAACGGTTACGACATGGTGCGCAGGTGAATAGAAATTTTGGAATAAAATTATTTTATCCCAAAATTGGGGGTCATGTGTTTAGAACAAAATTTGGAAAGAAGAATGCGAGAACTTGAAGCTTCTAAGATTGTATCATCAAGAAATCGATCAGATGTGAATCAGTATCGGCTGGTTCTGATGTAGTGTCGGAATCAACTATTTTATAGATGACATCAGCAGACAATGTCTATGAACTACGTACGGACGGCGTCGAGGAGAATATGTCAGACTCTATAAAAAGGAAAAAATTAGAGTCCAAGTTATCTTAAATTAAGAATGTTTTCTTTTATTCTAAGAATTGTAATGAGCCGTATTTGAGTATGATTCATGTTTAGGTTCTGGATATAAATATTGGACCCTAGCTATTGTAAAAAGCGGAATCAATCAATACAATCACTTTTTTCGCCTTCACGCCAACCATTAGGAGTAGGAGTATTGTAGATATTAATGAGTTCTTCAACGAGCAGGGCTACATGGATTCGGTGGACCTCTGGCTTGTCTGTGAGTACCGTCACAACTTGTATCATACTCGTAAAGCTGCATCAGCCGATTGAACTTTTATGAGTATAATATAAGTTAGTTAGCGATCTGTATCATTATTTGTAAGGCTGCATCAGCTGATTGATCTCTTACGAATCATAATATAGATCAAAGTTATCGATCTTATGTTAAATAACTTGTTTAATACAATATCACCAACCATCGAATCTGTCGAGATTAGTAAGATTTTCCTTGCTGTTTTTGGCTGATTCACCAGTTATCGATCTTGTTATAATTAATGTTTTATTAATTATAACAAATCACCTGATTGAGATAGAGATAGATTTGTATCATATCATCTTGATTGGTAGTCTTCTAGTCTGATCATGCTTTATATCTCATGATTGACGGCTTAATTCTGCTAGATCGGCTGTTTTATCTCTATTCCACTCAAGCATAGTATGCATCCAGAGACATGTTTCAATCTTGGATAAACTCACTAGTTAATGAGATCTAACTTAATGACACTACCATAGTTGCATCGATCCGGTCGAGCCTCACTGATAAGGCTTTAGATTAGAGATTATCGATTAGTGTTTTTGTTCATGATCAGGATATGTACTCTGTTTGTTTGTTATGCCTACATCGGCTATTTTAGCCAATTCGCCTGTGCCTTCATACATATAGCATGTTTTTCCATGAGCCTGTCAATGTATAGATGGTTTTGTGGATTCTTTGGCTTTAGTTTGTTATCATTATCATAGCTGTATCGATCTGGTCGAACCTCACTGTTGATGGTAACAGATTAGATTCAGAGCGTTTGTAGATCCATTTGTACTAGACAGTCGATTTGTTAACATGTTATATCTTTTCTCGTTAAACTCATCAGCTCAATGCTTTACACTGGTTATATCCACCTAGCTGATGATGTTACTTATATCTGGATACATCGTACTTGTTATCATAAAACAATCATGACTCACGAGCATCACAGTCCCTAATAGTTGATTTCTCCTCGTATCGGCTATTTAGTTGATCCCCTATTTGGCTGCTCTCGAAGCAGCATACTTGGAATTGTCTGCGCAACACCGGCATGTTCCACCCGAAATTACTGATAAAACTTTCTCTCCTTATCAATTACAGGTCAAATTGACTGGCATGCCTTTGCGACTTTCAGGATTGACTTGTCCCTGTTGAAGCTAAGCAGATCTTCGGATCGTTCTGGCTTGCAGCGTGTCCAGCGCATCGCCATCGCCATGTTTTTGCGCCAACAATATGTAAACTATCAACTAAATTTCTCAATCTAAAATGGAGTATAAATAAACAAAACACCATCATTCCCATGCTAAAACCCCCAAATTTATTTATTTCTAAACCATGAAATGAGCTATACTAGCAATAAAAGGTGGATACTCATTTTGATCAACTACTATAAACTTTCTTCTTCTATATGTGCAAACTATATATTAAATTTGATCTCAAATGGCGTATAAATAAAAAAACATTATTTCTAATCTAAAAACCATAAATTTCTCTATTTCTAAACCAATGAAACGAGCTATACAAGCAATGAAACATGAAAGGATGATGTTGCTAACCTTCGGACCCCTAGAATGGATGGATGAATGAACTCTTCACAAATCGTCCAAGCATGAACTCTTTGCTCAAGCAAGAACAGAGAGACAAGAATAGAAAGCTTCAAATGGCTTGGGCTTGGGGATGAAGAAAGATAAGGGGATATATAGATGGACATTTAATCCCAATTGGTGGCTCAGTCCAGAATTAAAGGTTAGTCTTAGTTGGAGCCACCAACTGATCTTTAGTCCTGGTTGATAGTTTCAACTGGGACTAAAGGTCCCCGCTGGGCCAACTTGTGGCGCTAGCCGTTGGACCCTGGACGAAAGGGGGCACGAGTCCTTGGCCCAACTCTAACTGGGACTAAAGCCCAAAACCGAAACTGGGTGCTCTACTAGTGCGTGTAGGGCTAGTTTAGAACCAGCTCGAAAAATATTACTAAAAGGCTTAATTTGCATCGGCACCTATAGGCATTATGCATGCGGGCTCGGAACCTGTGACCCGCTTGTTACTGTAGTACAACCTTCCACACCGGTACGAATATGTTTTTTGTATCGGTGGTCTTCAGGCCGGAAAAGAATGAGCCGATACAAATGGCTCGCTCTGTTTCTCCGGTGTTGATTCTTAGAAAAATGATCGTAACTTTTTCATCCGGAGTCTAAATTAGACAATCTACCTATGCATTTTGATCGTGACTTACAAAATGGTAATTAAAGACTAATTTTTGGCTTTCCCAAAACTGGACGCTGCCATTTTAGAAAACAATACAGGCCGGTTTTACCCAAAATCTAAATTTTGATCGTCAACCGTGCCAGTGGCATGCCAGGATTTTTTGAGCCTAGGCGTGACACGACATAATACTAAGATCCTATTTGGTAGGGCTCCCGCTCCTCATGTGAAGTAGCTTTTTTTTTGGTAGTGCTGAAGTTGTTTTGGAAAACGTTTGGCAAAAACAACTTCAGTCACAATTTTTTAATAATTTATGTTAGAATTACGAGGAGGAACCAAGAGAACAACGTTTTTGCAGCTCATGCAAGGAGCCTTTATTAGATGCCCGTCTAGCCGGACTTCTTGCAAGGAGCCGCAAGAAGCCGGAGCCAAAGCCCTGCCAACGAGGATCTTACATAATATAGAGCTTTGTACATGAAAGCAAAATTAGAGAAGCACCGTAATTTTAAGCTAATCCCTCTCCCTAGTACAGGTCCTAGCTAGTAGCTGGTGTGTAGTGGGTCCATCTCCGTAGCATATTTTAAAAAGAAACATGAATAATAAAAAAAAACAAAAGGAGATGGCCTTTGCTCCTCCATTGTATACTCCTACTTGAGTATAAAGAATTAATAAATAAATAAATCAAGTCATCACCAACAGAAAGTCTTTTGAAGCCAACAAAGAGAATATCGAGATACTTGAAGCATACATAAAATGTTAGATTATGGTATCTCAAAGGAGCAAACTTTGAGTTGATTGGTTATTTGGACTCCGATTATGCGGGATTCAAGGTTGAGAGAAAAGAGCACAACGGGCACATGTCAATTATTGGGAAGATCACTTATGTCTTCGTCATCAAAGAAGCAAAATAGTGTAGAACTTTCAACCACCAAAATGGAGTACATTTCACCCGGTACTTGTTGTACTCAATTACTTTAGATGAAGGCTACTTTGAATTATTTTGGAATCAAGTTCAAACAAGTGCCATTGCTATGCGACAATTACAGTGTCATGAAGCTAACCAACAATCTGGTCTAAAATTCAAGAACAAAGCACATAGATGTCCGCCATCATTTCATAAGAGATCATCAGTAAAAGGGAGACATCTGCATTGAGAGTGTGGGCACCTGATGATCAACTATGCAGATATATTCTACCAAGCCACTTGATGAGAAGAGGTTTTGCAAGCTAAGGAATGAATTGAACATACTTGACTTCTCAAATATGTGTTGATGCAACCCCATTATATGGACATGCCTTCTCCTTCGAGCAAAGCAAGGTAAAATTGGTTGACATATCATACATTCTTTGCTAAGGACTTGTTTAGTGCATCTAGACATTCGCTCAATGTTTTATTTTCCACAAAAGTTTTATTATATTTTGAATTTTCATCAATATTCTAAAAATGAGAAATGATAACACAAAAATCTAAGCTATCAGAAAATAATTTTTATTTTATTTCTCTGAAAAGTTTAGTTTGAAGTAAAATTTTAAATTTTTATTTTAGAAATATTTTCTTTTGAATATTTTTAATTTTTAAGATAACTACTGATTTACTTTCGGCAAAGGCTCGACATTTTTAGTTCGTCGAGCAAGACCTCTCCTCCTTCATTGACCTAGTAGCTGCATGAACATATTTGAGGGAATTTTCGGGTTGTCCCTGGGATTTTTCCCTGAATGATTGATAGGAATAGCAGCAGCTATCCGGGCAATTTGCGTTTCTATCATTTGGTTAAAACTTAATTGATTCTTCACAGAGGAGGATAAACTTTCAATTTTAGAGTTGATATTTTCAAGCATTTCATCATTGAACATTAACTTTTTATTAATATTTTCATTAATTTTGGCTTGGCCTAGAACCAAGTCCTTCAAGGATGGTTGATTCAAATTGCAATTGGAATTGAAGTTCGAATTACCACCTTGGTATGGTGGACTGTTGTTAGGTTGTTCCACTCGTTATTGCCTTCTTGTTGGCGAAACCCATTGTTGATGAAGGCAGCTTCTTCGCGGGTTTCGGGACAGTCATTTCCCGAATGGCCAACATTTCCACAGACCTCGTATGTTATTTGCGAGTCTATAGCCTGGACAGTGTCCTTAATTGCTTCCTTTTCATGGGCACCCTCTTCCAGCCTCTTCATAAGAAGGTCCATTTTTACGGCAAGCATGTCCGCCTCCTTCACGGTATGCATGCCTTTTTGTGTTTTTCTTTCTTCCCCCAACTTTGATTTAACACCATCTTTTCGATAAGAGCCTGTGGCTCCATCGATGGTGAGGGAAAGGAAAGTGTCCTCCAGCAGCAGTGTCAATGTGCCCCCATGACATGGGTGTGAACCCATTATAGAAGTTTTGGAGCACTAGCCAATTCTCCATTCCGTGGTGTGGGCATGCTTGGATGTACTCCTGGAGCCTTTCCCACGCCTCGGGAATAGTTTCCGTCATGTTCTGGTAGAAGTTAGAGATTCTTCCCCTCAGAGCATTGGTTTTGCCCATGGGGAAGAACTTGGCGAGGAACATCGTGGAACATTTGTCCCACGTGATGATAGCTTCCCGGTCCTTGTAGAACCACTGTTTTGCCTTCTCCACAAGGGAGAAGGGAAACAGGCGGAGCCTGACGCTCCTTGGTGTGACGTCCTTGATGACTATGGTGTCGTACAACACAAGGAAGTGTTGTAGGTGCGCGTTCGCGTCCTCTCTTGGCAAACCATAGAATGGGTTTGCCTACACCATCGTGATGAGGCCGGTCTTCAGCTCGAAGTTTCCCTCACCCGTGTTGACAGCCGCCCCAATGGGCACATTGTCAACAGTGGGGACGGAGTAGTCGCGAAGGGTCTTGTCCATGACGGAAGTAGCGGATGGTGCGGGGGTGATTGGTTTGGCTGTTGGTGGAGTAGAGGAAGAAGAAGTGGCGCTAGACCGACTCTTCCTTAGGAGTGACTCCGGGTTGTTGATGAACTTTTTCGGCAGATCAAAACTAGTCACACATATCCTGTTTTCATCCACAATAGGAGAAAACAAGTAAAGTTATCCTACGTAAACAATGGCTATGGTACATGAATATTATCATGAACATGTCCTACTAGATTCTTTAATCAATTGCCTTCTCCCGGCAACGGCGTCTGAAATGCTTGTTGACATTTCTAAATGCAATTACCAAGTATGGAGATAGAATCCATTCCCAGCAATGGCGCCAAAAATGTTTGTTGGCATGTCTTAAGCAACATTACTAATAATTAGCAATGTCACCAGGAAAAGCCTTGATAGTTTCCTTAACAATTTTAGATATTCATCAGCAAGCGCACGGATCTATCATTGTAGCATTTCACCTAGAAGTATTTAGGGTATCGTTATTTATATTTTCCCAAAGGAAGGTATAATTGATTAAGACTCTAGTATGGATATGAACTCAATAACATACTATTGTAAAGTGAACCAATGCTCATAACAGAGGTAAAATGATATGATTCAAGATAGTAGGACACACACTTGAGCATTCCTCAAGGATAAAATAGAGATAAAGTATAAAAGAATGTTCCTAAGTAGAGCAGGCATGTTCTAATATAGTAATGCAAAAAATAGTTGATAATCATACAAGTTACATAATCAAAGTAGAACTAAGTATAAAGCGGGTTGAGAGGCCACCGAGTACTAGTCTGCCAGCAATCTCATGTGACAATTTAGACTCCTACACCCTAAACGAACGTGGGGGATTACAAGGGATAGACAGGGCTATCACCACCTGCCGTCTACTCCTCAACCATGGAGAAGGACAATGCATTCACCTGTTCCTCCATAACCGAGCACCACGCTCATGTATTAAGAAACTACTCAAATCCCCCGGGACTCTGACCCTACAGATTGACAAGCATAGGACATGGGCACAACCAAAGGCACAATTAACCGCCACCTCAATTTAGTTCTAATTATGAATGTTTAAACATGAAGTCATATATATGCTAATTTCATAACATAGAAACTATATGCTAGTTCATATGCTAAGATCATAACATAAAGACTATACTCTAGTTCATAAGTATGACTATAATGATAAGTAAGGAACAAGACTTTGGAGAAATGATTCATCTTATTCATACCAAGATCTCTCTCCAAGGAGTCAAGCCCTCCAAGGTAGCTTTGCCTTGCTCTAGATGACTACTATAATATAAAAGTACAAGAGAGGAATTGAGGTGTTGCTCCAAATATTGTGTGTTGAGAGAGGAGACTCTCCCTATTTATATATACTAGTGCTAAAGGCGGTTGTACAGAGCATATTCTTTGGAGATCCCGCATGCATCTATCCTAGGAGCATTGATTGAACCACCACGACTGAAGGTGGGGCCGAGAGGCGGTGCTAGGGGGACCTAGGATGCGGCCTCACCCTGGCTGGCCTAGCTGGACACCACCTTCGTCTGGCGAGCCTCTAGCTTGGTATGGGTCACTCCTTGGGTGGTACTTTGCCCAAATTATCTAGGTAGATTGGACCTTTCTATTATTTCTTTGCGCATATCTGCATTATGCCTTGTTGGAATGTGCATAAGGATGTCAATTTCTCCTCTTTTTATGTCTTAATTGGTGGTTAAAATTAGTAGTTAAGGACCAGCCAATAAAGCTTGCTGAGAACTTGTTTACCTAAAAGATTAAGTTGTTTTTTAAGGCACGAGTTCCATAGAATTGGCAGATTATACGATCATAGTCTCCCTAAGCCACAATTTATTCCATGTTGAAGCTCTACTTATTAGGCAACTCCTTTTGTTATTTTCTTGAAATACATATGCTAATGCCACACAATGAAGCATTGCAATGGATAGTAGTTGCAACTAATGGCATGGCGACAGCATGTATTGCCACGCAATTAGGAATTTCTATAGATAGTAGTTACAATGGGACCGACATTGTGGCAATAGAAGCTCTTGCCATGTTCAATGCCAATTTTTGTGGCAATAATACTGTTCCTGCAGTGGTAAATTTTTACATGGTAACCAACTTATAGCATCAATTGATATGGATGACATTAAGTTGCATCACAATAACTTATAACAAGGAAGTATAGTTGGTGCATTTAGGTTTTTATTGCAACGGAAAATTTGTGTGGCAATATGCGTATTACATTTGATATTTGGTTAATAAAACATTGCTCCAAAAGAACTATATCAAAATGAAAAATTGTTGGAGCACAAATAGGAAATCAAGCACCATATGTTGCGTGGCACCACCAACGACAATAATAGAGAGCTACTCGAGGCCTCCTTCGACAAGTGCAACGCCACTAACCATGGACTAGACAAAGCCACCCTCGATTACATTAATGGTCTGTGCGAACACAAGGTTGATATGTGCCCTTGTGGTTCAGATTTATGATGAGTGATTGTCAATGTAATTTGCGTCTTGGGTTGAGTTTGTGAACTAACCATGACGTGAGTTGAGTTGTGCAATATGTCTCTTAGCTTGTGGTGCGCAGGTGTGGAGCTCGAAGGCAGTGGTCGATGGTGAGGTGAAGGTCAAGTAGGGACGTGCTGTGCCGATGGACTAGGCGCAATGAAGGGCGGACATGAGGCTTGGATCGAGGGACCAGGAGGTCGGGTGACCAGCCAAGGTGGCTGACATCTGGGGACACTGACAAGCGCAAGTGTACATGGAGGAGTGACCGTGTTGACCAAGTCAAGACAACGGACGTGCAAGTCGAGCGAGGCTCTGGAAGACTTGGCGCCCGGGCGGTCGAGGACGAGGTGACACGCGTCGAGTGGCGGGAGACACGTATGGAGTACGCTACTCTCGACGGTTTGGTGGGTTGAGCCTCAAAACTACCGGGTGGACGGTTTCGCGGGTTTGGCCTCAAAACCTGGGTGGAGGTTCCAAGGAGGAACGGGGCGGCACGTGACGAAATCAGGAAGGTTGCGTCAAGGCGAAGCAAATTCGTGAAAGAAGCGGGGTCGTCCGATCGACAACAAAGAGTTGACCATTATGCCCTTAGATCAGTGGTTCGGCTAAAAAATATCTAGAGAAAAACTGGGATTGTGTAATAGCCCTGATGGATAGGATGACACCCTCACCTCTCTCTCCCCGCTTTCATTTTTCGCTTTCTCCTTAGAGTTTGCTCTTCTAGTGTTTCTTGAGAGAGATAAAAAATCTGAGATTTTTGTGGTGTATTTGCTATGATTTGGTGTGGGAATGGAAGCCCAAATCCTCCTTTTCTCCTCCGGGATTTATCATTCTTGCTTGTGATTTTCGTTCTTCACTGTGCTCTGTTTTTCGTTTCTGGGAAGGTTTTGCGTTCTTGGCTGTGATCTGAAATTAATGAAGTTTGAGTCGGGTTCGAGCCATGATTCTGCTGGGATAGCTCACCAACATCATGGAGATCACCTGTGCGAGATTTGGGGCCGAGTTGTTTTGATTTGGCTCGGTTTTCATCGATTCTCTTGGCCGCCCGTTTTTCTGTTCGTGCGATG
Source organism: Miscanthus floridulus (assembly GCF_019320115.1). Classification (NCBI taxonomy): domain Eukaryota; kingdom Viridiplantae; phylum Streptophyta; class Magnoliopsida; order Poales; family Poaceae; genus Miscanthus; species Miscanthus floridulus. Next base: position 36,300,248 of record NC_089594.1, read on the forward strand.
AGGTTTCTCTGTTCGTCGTTGTTTGTCGTGTGGGGGGTGCGCTCCAGTGGGATCCTGTAGCAGCACTACCGATGCCGGTAATCAGGCACCGTGTGAGCTCTGCAGAGCGGTGCTCGCCCCTGGCCTTGGAGTCCACTACCGAGCATCGGTTCTGTGTCCGTTTCCTTCCCCTTCTTCTGTTCGTACGAGTCGATCCTGTTCGTGCTTTGAGCGTTCGTGGTTGGCGGCTGTGCTGTGAACCCAGCTCTGAGCGCTTGAGTGTCGTGCGCTCGTTCCCTCGCTGCTCTTCTGCACAACGCCGATCGCACGGTGAGCAGCGGCTTCCTCTTTCTTCGTTCTGTGCGTGATAGGAGTCGGACTCCTGGGGCAGCAGGTCGGCTCCTTGGCTGCCTGGTCCGACTGCAGCTTGCTCGATCTCCTCTCTCAGTTCTGCAGTTCGCTCTTGGACTCCAGTCTGATTGGTCCATCTCCTTGGCCAATTTGGTTCGATTCCAGCTGCTCCTTTTCTGGTTTCTTGCCTTGCCGCTAGCAGCTGCTGTGCTGCTCGTCTTGTGCCAGCATCATGAGCCCGTGTGTAAATGGAAATCAAGCTTTCAGAGATGTCACTTTCAAGCAATAGTAAAACAATCATTACTCCCTAAATGGTTGTCTCTAGCTTTGTTTGATTTTCTTGCAGTTGGTGCAGGGCGCAGGGGCAGCAGTGAGAAGATCCACCGTGTGCTCTCTTTCTGTGTTGTTCAGGCCGGAATTTCCAGCCCTGAATTTTGTTTCGTCTGTGGTTTCTTCTTTTGAGCTCCGAATCAGTTGCATTGGCTTTCTACCGTTCCGAGTAATCTCTTTAGGTACTCTCGTCACCAGTTGGACTTGGGTATTTAGTTTTGGAAACACGCTTGTGTTTTGCGGTGATTTTGGAACAGCGGTCAAATATTTAACAAGAAATTTGAGGCTTCCTTTCACCCCCTCTGGTTGCCATTTTCGGTCCTTCAGTCTAGCCCAAAAATAGCATAAAAAAATCTAGGTTGGCCCAAAAAACCTTGTGTGGGCTCAGCCTAAATAAGTTAGGTTACGTCGTAATCAATACAATTCAGATATGGGCCTAAAAAGCTTCAAAATAAGAAATTGGCTAGGCCAAAACTCAGCCTCAACAACGGGCTTCACCCACTATAAGTCTGATCATTACATGGGCTTTAACATCCACAGTTAAATTTTATGACAGTTTATAATCCTACGTGGGATTTGCCTATGTGGCATGTTGTAAGGAATTGTGACTTAAAACCAAATGTCATAAAATTTTGTAACATCAAAAGCACTTTCATTAATTTATGACACCAACATCTAAACGACATAGAATATGGTTTATGGTGCATGATTGGTCACATAAGCTTTTTCATTAATGATGGGCGGTGTGGCGTGAGTCTCGGTCACTCAGCGATATGTAATTTCAATAAAGAGGAATAGAAACACCTAAAAAGCTACGGCGTTGGCAGCACCAAATTCCACTCTTTGGCGTATGTGTGATTGGAGCTCTCGCCTCGCCAGGGACGACATCGCGTTCAAGCCGGAGCATCACCCGGTTTCAACATCATAGTGGCATCGGTGACAACAGTGGCTTCACCCCTCGTGGAGGCGTCAACACCAGTGGCGGCAGCCTCCTTCCCCATGGTGCAGCCTTCGGCAAACTGCGGTGGCTACACATGGCTATCCTGCAAGTTCCAAAAGGCACCGGTATGCCAATGTGGGCATGTGGCTACGTACATGCCGATGTATTATCTATCACCTATAAATGCATTCTACCTACAATTCGTTGTGCACAAGTACTATATACATGGGTAATAGTTTTCACCGTAAACTTGCTATTTGGGTAGGGGGTAAACAGTTGTGCAAATATCTGCTGGATATGAGGTGCTAAACTGCTGATAGCAGTCGCACACACACAGTCAGGTACATTTCAATTGATCCGGGTGTTGCAGTCTGAATTTGCAAACAAAATTTGATTTCTAGTCCAAGAAGGAAAAGTATTTGACTATGGAGATGAGACATCAGAGTGAGCAATTGAGAATTACCATTGCAGCAATCACTGAAATTCCAGAGAAAAGCATGAAATTGGAGCCAAAAGCTAAGATAATTGGAGAGCGCGTGAGATGAAATTGGATAGAGTAAATACCCTGGAAGGACTCGCTCTCCGGTTCTCAGCCTCCTTGTGGCCGGCGTCGAGGACGGAGTCAATCAGCTCAGCTCCACCAGTGTTAGTGGCCCTTGGCCTAGTTGCCGGCGCCAGACTGGCCAAACACGGAGCTGTTGGAATGGAAGATCTAGCCGAAGGGGCCCGAGCGGACTGAGTCCATGGCCCCGTGCTCGAGGAGTCGAGGTCCATGAGGACGGCGTGTGGGATGAAGCGGCCATCGCTGGCCTCGTTGCTTTTTAGATAAAGGAAGAGTTGAGTGAATCTGCTGGTAAAATTGAGAAGAGGTTGGAGACATGGAAATGTAATCAGCTATCATATGGGGGCAGATCAATACTGATTAATTCTAGTCTCACAAGCATTCCAATGTATACTATGGGCTTCTACTGGCTGCATGAAGGAACTCAGAAGAGGTTTGATTCTGCCAGAGGTAGATTTTTTTGGGAAGGAATTGGTAATAAGAAGAAATATCACATGGTGAAATGGAAGGCCTGGCTACCCCAAAAGGCTTTGGTGGGTTAGGCTTTGCTGATACAAGAGCTATGAACACAGTATTACTTGCCAAATGGTGTTATAAGCTGGATAGAGGTGAGGATAACATTGCTTTACAAGTCTTTAGAAATAAGTATCTTCAAGGGAAAAGTATTTGTCAAAGTAAAGTTAGAGGTGGTTCACAATTTTTGCAAGGCTTAATGGAGGTCAGAAATTGGTATGAGAGAGGTACAAAATGGATAGTTGGGAATGGCACCTGAATTAGATTCTGGGAACTGGTCGGTGGCAGAAATGTCTGAGGTGAGTTGGGAATTAGAGTTCAGAAGGTACCTGGGACAAGATGCTTTGTTGGAGCTAGAGGAACTACAAGAGGCTTTAGAGATGGTTCAGATCACAGAAAGTAGGGATGAGCTTATTTGGGCACTGGAAGCCTCAGGGAAGTATACTAGCAGTTCTTTGTACAGGCTGATGTTAAATTCTGGAGAGGTGGATTCTAGAATGAAGGACATCTGGGAGGTGAAGTTACCATTAAAAATCAAAATCTTTCTGTGGATGCTCTAGTATGACAGGTGAAAGGTCCTTGTTTGATTTTGAAATTTGAGTGACAACCTAGATGGACTAATTGTGTTTAATGTGAGATACATAGGTGATTAGTCCATATGTACACTTGTGTGAGCAACTTATGCCATAGAGGTGAAATGGCCTGGATATGTTGCAAAGCTCACACATGTGATGAAGGAGTGATGAAGGAGCGCATTGCATATGACACATGATACGGAGTCATGTGATCAAGGTGGAGAAGATCAAGACAAGACTTGGCTCGACGGACCGGTTGCAAGTGTGAAGGGCAAGTTGAGTGATGACTTGGCGCTGGTGGACCGAGGCAATGGTAAAGAGCAAGTGAAGTCAAGATCGATGAACTAATATGGTCACGTGATGATACGAAATGGATTATATCATTGTTGATCAGTGTTGGTGCATGTATTGCATCGACATTGGAGGAGATGGAATGGAATGCACAAGGCAAAGGTATAACCCAGGGCATTTCATTTTACTGGTCATAGGATGTGTAGAGAATTTGATGACCGGGTTTAGGATAGATGGCCGTACTATTAAGAGGGGCAAACTTGTTTGTATATCGGTCATCTAGTGCCACTCGAGTGATTTAACTTTGCATCGTTGCTAGGATCGAGTGGCGTGGCAAGTTGAGTGACTAATCCTTTGAAAAAATGGTTGTGAAAATGCTAAAACACATGCACAAGTTGGTGGACACTTGGTGGTGTTGGCACATTTGCAAAGGAGATGAAGTTTGGCGAAGAAAAGGTGTTGAAGGCATTGGTCACGGGGTGACCAGACGCGTCTGACATGTGGACCGGACGCGTCCGTTATCTGACTCAGGCGGCAAAGTTCCTGTCGTGACCGGACGTGTCCGATATCTATACCAGACGGGTCCGGTATTCTAGCCAGGTGCGGGCAGAGTTGCCGACGTGATCAGACTCTGTCTTGTAGCAGTGACCGGACGCTGAGCAATCACTGTTAAGCGTCAGGTAGTGGTGACGTGGCGTGCAGGTGTTGACCTAGAAGGAGCAAACACAGGGGCACGTCCGGTTGGGCGTACCGGACTCGTCCAGTCGGTCCTCAGCAGCTCTAGGAGCTCTCTAGACTCGACCTGATGCTGCCTCAGCCTGCGTCCGGTCGTTTTCAAGCTGTGCATCTGATCAGGTGGTGTTCGTGCATGTCAAAGCTAGCCGTTGGGTGCCAATGTCTACTTCATTTGAAGAGGGACACATGGAGGTCGAGCAGCGATCGGATGCAGCGATCGGGCACGTCTGGTGTGCACGAGCTGCGCGTCCGGTTAGTGCGCAGAGTGCTCAGTGAAGGGGTAATGGCTAGTTTAGCTCATGGGGCTATAAATAGAAGTTGTGGCCGGTGTTTGGCTAGGTTGTTGAGCACCCTTGAGCCTTGGTGGCTTGTGTAGGTGTGCTTGGGAGCCCTCTAACTCACTCTTACTTGATAGTGTTCATCCGATTGAGTGAGTGAGCGATTCTAGTGCGATTGCATCATGAGGTTGCATCGAGTGGCACTAGGTGATCGAGTGGCAAGCCGATGGTGCTTGTTACTCTTGGAGGTTGCCACCTCCTAGATGGCTTGGTGGCTTGCGACTCCGTTGAAGTACGCGAGAAGATTGTGCGGTGCTCCGGAGGAGGATTTGTGAGGGGGATTGTGCTCACCCCATGGGGATCGCGAAGAGCAACTCTAGTTGAGCGTGTCATTGAGCTACCCTCACTTTCGGGGTAGTTTCTTGCGGTGCCCGACGTGCGGGTTTGGCGGGTGATGCCAATTAGCCGCCGAACCACCAAGTGAGCGGTCGACACAACGGGGATGTAGCTTGGTGGCAACCAAGTGAACCTCAGGAGAAAATCACCAGTGTCAACATTGTCTTCATCATCTTCTCAGGTGGTTTGCATTCCGTGCAACACAAGCTTGTATTACTTTCATTTGCATTGTGCTTGTGTAGTTGCTCTTATAATTAGTTAGCTTGTGTAACTTGCTAGTTACCTTCTTGCTCCTGTAGCATAGAAGTAGCGCCCTTGCATGACTAATTTAGTTTTAGTAACCTTGTTAGTCACATTGCTTAATTTGTGTAGCTAAGTAATTTGCACTCTATAATTTGGCTTGTGTAGCCTTGTTATTGAGCATTGCTAGTGAGTTTAGGTGGCTTTGTGCTTTTGCTTACTAGATTGTGTAGGAGCTCCCCTGGTTGGCAAAGTACTAGTTGCATAGGTTTGTGTGACCTTGCTCCTAGAATTGGTTAGGTGAGCTCTTGCCAGCTCGGCATCTTAGTTGCATAATTAGGATCTTTGTAAGGTGCTAGGGAACATAGATAGAGGGGTGTAGTCTTGGCTAGACCGATAGTTTTAATTCCGCACTTGTATCGGTTAGCCGACGCGATTAAGTTTTAGAAAGGACTATTCACCTCCTCTAGTCTGCCATCTCGACCCTACAAGTGGTATCAAAGCTTTGTCTCTCATTTGTGGTCTTCACCGACCCAAGAGGGTGGTGTCTAGTGGGATAGATGAGTGTGACACACATTTTTGATGGAACACACTTTGCACGGTGGAAACACCATATGCTTGATCATTTTTGTGCAAAAGGACTTAAGTTTTGGTGGGTTGTCACAAGTGGTCTCACCCATCTCTTTGACCATAAAAATCTAACCAAGGCTCAAAAGGTTCTCTTTGAACTTGATTCTGATGCTTATTTATTTCTAATGGATGCTTTGAGCTTTGAGTTGTTTTACAAGGTGAACCACAAAGGAACCACCCATGAGTTGTGGGAATCAATCAAGCACACCTTCGGTGACTCCTCCACATGGGATGATGCCGAGTTCAAGAAGGAGGATGAGCCTAAGGAAGATGCATATGAGGGTGTTGAGCATGACCACGATTTGGTGATTGTGGAAGATTGCTCCACCTCATGGTCAAGTGATGATGATGATCGATCCACCACAAGTTCACTTGACATGGTTGATGATGATGCCTCAAGTGATACAAATGATGATGCTACTCCATGCACACTTGATATGGTGATGATGATGGTTCATGCCTGGATGACATCGCTACTACAAGCCCATCCACTACACCACATTGCTTCATGTCACAAGGTGACACCAAGGTGTCTAATGCTAATGTGGTTGATCATGATGATTCATATGATGAGCTTGTTAGTAGACTTGCTAGTATGACCATGTCTTTAGAAAATGAGAAAGCTAAAACAATGAAATTAGAAAAATGAAAACTCATTTCTAAAGAACTCATGTGAAGAACATAAGCACTTACTTGATGTTCTTAAATCTTCACATGGTGAGCTAAAATTTACTCATGAGACACTACTTGTGTCTCATGAAGAATTATTAGAACAACATGCTTCTCTCATTAAAATGTTTCAAAGAAACTTAAAAAGAATGAGAGCTCATCACATAAGTCAAGTGATCAATTGCAACATGTGACTAGCTGTTGTGATGCTGGGAAGAAGCATGTATCCACCTCTTGTGATGATTTATTAGAAATGCTATGTCTTCACATATAGATGCTTGTTCTACTTCCTTGTCTTGTGAGACTAACCTTTTAAAGGAGAACAATGAGCTCAAGAATGAAGTGAAGAAATTGAGCAACAAGTTATAGAGGTGATACAACTCAAAAGTCACCTTTGAGCACATGTTGAAGACTCAAAGAAACTTCGGTGACAAGAGTGGCCTTGGCTTCAAAAGGAAGATGACAAAGGTGAAAGAAGATAAAGAAGCAACTACAATTGAAGTTGTCTCACTCCATGTGCCACCGGTGTAATGAAGTGGGACACCTTGCAAATGGTTACCCAAACATTGAGAAGCTCAAAAAGATGAAGGAAGAAGAGAGGCTCAAGCATGTGAAGTGCTTCAAGTGCCGCACTTGGGGTCACTTTACCTTAATGTGCCCAACCAGGCAATTGGTGAAGCAACAAGAAGAGCTTCAACCAAAGCCACAAGATAAGCAAGAGAAGACACCCCAAAAGCAAATCAAAATCAACCATGAAGATGGTGGTGACTTGATGAAGAAGAAGAAGAAGACAAGAAGGGGTGGAAGAGCAAGGCATCCAATGCTTATTCAAGATGCCAAGATGATGAGCAAGACACAAGATGAGAAGAAGATGTATGCTCACATCATGTGCTTCAAGTGTGGAGATACGAGACACTTTGCCTCGAAGTGTCCCACCAAGCTTGAGAAGAAGGCTCAAGCAATTCATGAGAGGCAAGGCAATGGGAAGCACCACATGAGCAATGAAGGGAAGGCTCAATCAAAGAGAAAGTGCTACTCATGCTGGGAAAGGGGACACATGGCTCATTCATGTCCCCTAGGTAACTCTCCTAAGCCCATTTCAATTGATGCAAATACTATGCTTAGGAAGGATGGCAATGACACCTCATTGGTTAAAATTGCAAAACATCCCGCTACTCATACTAAGGTTATGCCTAAGTATGTTGTACCTAACTTGAGAGGACCCAAACTAGTTTGGATACCATCAAAAAGTGGATGAATATTTGTAGGTACCATTGGCATTGGAGGCTTGGTTCAAGTGGTATTCATTGTGTTGATCATGTGATTGAGCCAAGTATTGACAAATGATGATTATTATCCCAATACCATGACAAGATAGTGATGTCCATGTGCTACAACATACAAGTGTCATTTATCAAGTTGTGGTGATTCTTTGGATATATTCGGTGGCTTGCAAGATATTTGAGTTGAAGCTTGCTATGAATGATCATGAGCTAACCAAGGTACATCTCTAGTTGATCATTTCATTTGGGTGCATATGAGTTGATTGAATTGGATAAATATGCAATGTTGCTTGCTATAAGATGGTTGAATGGATAATTGCTTAGTAATCAAGTTTGGATTGATTTGTGGTGGATAAGTTCATAAGATGACATTTAGTAAGTGGATTGAATGGATTTATGTCTTATGAAAGTATTCAAACAAGTTGATTTCGTTTGATTCACATTTGATGAAGTATAGCTCAAGTGATTGAAATCTGTCCTAAATTACAAAATCTGAAGTGAGCTATGATTTTGGCCATGTTTGAGTGATGAAAATTTATTGGATTAGCATGAAAATTGGTGTACATGCTCTATACTAATGGTATGAGATGCTGTAGAAATTTCATGAGAATTGGATAAGAGATGATTTGGTTTTGGAGTAGATCTTGTCAGCTATAGTGCAGCAGTTTTCAGCATGTAGTAGTGGTGGAAGAATTAAAATCTAGTAGGCAATCTAGAAGTCAAATGAAACTCACATTTTTGCAGCCACTAGATAACTTAGTAAAGCACATCTCCACCAAATTTCGTGATATTTGGATCTGTACATTGAGAGTTATGGATTTTTCATTAAAGGGTACAGAATCTGCCAGAAAAGTGACAATTATTGGATTGATCAAGAGTCACTTTGATTGAAAGGTCCTCAAGTTAGAAACATGTTTATAAGTGTTCAAGGTACCTAAGTTTGGTTTTGGATTGATCTAAAAGCATGACAAGCAAAGAGTACAAGGTCATTTGATTGTGGAGTGTACTTGGCACACACTTGGTACTCAATTGGAAGATCAAGATCAAACTCAAGATGAAGATGGAGTTTAAGTTCTAGTGACATTTGGAATCATTTGATAGAAAGAAAAGGACTTAAACAAGTAGAAAAAAAGGACTTAAAGAAGGAATCAAAGTTACTCGTCATATTAAGTCCATCACTTGGATCAATCAATAAATTCATTTCAAGTGAGTGTCAAGAATGATTCTTTGGAGAGAGGTCACTTCTCCCTAGTGTAGGGGCTTGCTGCCTATGTGTAGGTAAACCAAGTGTGGTACTTAGAAGGGTAATATGGAAGTGATGATCCGAGGAGCATTTGAGATGCTTAGTTGAAGCAATCAAAAGGGTTGATCAAGAAAAGCAAGCAACACCCAAAAGAGAGATAGTCATGACAATTCAAGTGGTATTTGCACTCATAGTTCTCTCATGCAAGCATTGATCAAAAGAAGAAGCAAGCCAACCACATTATGATAGTGCACTTGATCTTAAGTGGTTCTCAATTCATATGGGTGAAGAATGGATTCTATCTATGATGATTGATCTTCACCAAGCTTATAATTGGACTTCACATTGCTATTAGAGTAATTAATCGGAATCTATGTGACTATCCTCTACTCCAACATAGGAAAGGTATCATTGTAATGTGCATGATCATCTCATCCCTTACTAGTATGCGGTTAGTGCATATAGTACATGCTTATAGGATCATGCATGACAAATGAAAGTTTAAAATTCATAGCCTACCACTATTGCTTGAATGATTAGTTGATCTAGTGGTAAGCATATGAGTTTGTTCATGAGCTAGTAAATCCAAGTACTTGATTTATTTTGGATCGCTAACAAGTGACAAGTACAACATTAGCAAGATAACCCTTGTAAGAGGTGTGAAGAAGCTTGTCATTGGTTCAAACTAGACTTGGAAGCTTAGGCAAATCAATTTAATTCAAGTCAACTTAGAAGCTCATGATAAGTTGCAAGAGTACAAGCACAAGACAACAATGCAAACGGATACCTAGTTTGTTTATTTCAAGTGGTGTCTAGACCAACTCATAAGTGATATCCTACAAATGGTACTCATAATGATAGCAAATGTTCAAGAAATGGCTTTATTGACAAATCAATCATACACATGATGTCACATCTCTACACATGGTATCATTCATACAAGATGGTGATTCCATAAGTGATCCTCAACTTTAAGTGATCATCAAAATGAAGATTGCTTTCCTCATCTAGAAAAGCTCAAGATTATCAAGAGAATGACCCATGCTTAGACATAGGGGGAGGAGCCCCACTACAATTGCTATCAAGGTCACAAGATTCTACACATGGTGTCTAAAGAGCTATACAAGTGGTGTCCATCAAAAATGAAGATTCAAGTGTCAACCATCTACCCCAAATGCGAGCCTTTGCATCAATAAGAAGCACACCTTTTATGGAAACAGATGACAAAGGGGGAGAGATTGTACAAACATATGAAAACTTTGGAAGAGATTGAGAGGTTGGACATGGACATGGACAAAGAGGGAGCAACATTGAAGAATGTGAAGGGATCAAAATTCTTGGACAAGAGAAGCACACAAGTAGGGGGAGCAAGCTCATAAACTATTGATTGATTGCATTTGATATGTGCATATTCATGTGCCTGCTTGCATTGCATAAGTTTTTAAATTTGATATGCATACTTGTGTGGTGAATGCTAGTTGTAAAACTTGAATGATGATATGATAACTAGCATGCATAGGATGGTAGCTAGACTTGCATTTCTACACGTGGTACTAGAACCTTGCTTATAAAGTTGATCTCACGGTTTCTAGTGTTTTTGTTGCCTAGCTACTCATGATGCTAAGGATGGTGTTAAAGTGCAACTCCTGATTGGTATCACACATCAAAGGTTTATTCTTTACACCTTAGCATCATTGGTAGTAATTACTCTCCCACAATTCCAATCTATGCATATGTGCGAGCTTCAAACCAAACATCTAGCACATATGTTGGGAGAGCTAATTCTACCAATTCGGGTTTGTGGTACTTGTCCAAAATCATTTACATATGGTAAAATTGTTTGGGTAAGCAACATGAATCCAAAAGTGCTTAATTTCCATATCTTTGTAGAGTTGTCATCAATTACCAAAAATGGGGAGATTGAAAGATCCTTGTTTGGTTTTGGTAATTGAGTGACAACCTAGATGGACTAATTGTGTTTAATGTGAGATACACTTGTGATTAGTCCACAGGTACACTTGTGTGAGCAACTCATGCCATAGAGGTAAAATGGCTTGGATATGTTGCAAAGCTCACATATGTGATGAAGGAGCGCATTGCATATGAGACATGATATGGAGTCATGTGATCAAGGTGGAGAAGATCAAGACAAGACTTGGCTCGATGGACCGGTTACAAGTGTGAAGGGCAAGTTGAGTGATGACTTGGCGCCGATGGACCGAGGCAACGGTGAAGAGCAAGTGAAGTCAAGATCGAAGAACCAATATGGTCACGTGATGATATGAAGTGGATCATATCATTGTTGATCGTGTTGGTGCATGTATTGCATCGACATTGGAGGAGATGGAATGGAATGCGCAAGGCAAAGGTATAACCTAGGGTATTTCATTTCACCTGTCATAGGTGTGTAGAGAAGTTGATGATCGGGTTTAGGATAGATGGCCGTACTATTAACAGGGGCAAACTTATTTGCATATTGGTCATCTAGTGCCACTCGAGTGACCTAACTTTGCAACGTTGCTAGGATCGAGTGGCGTGGCAAGTTGAGTGTCTAATCCTTTGAAAAATGGTTGTGAAAATGCTAACACACGTGCACAAGTTGGTGGACACTTGGTGGTGTTGGTACATTTGCAAAGGAGATGAAGTTGACGAAGAAAAGGTGTTGAAGGCACTGGTCACGGGGTGACCGGACGCGTCCGGTATCTGACTCAGGCGGCAGAGTTCCCGACGTGACCAGGCGCATCCGATATTCTGGCTAGGCACGGGCAGAGTTGTCGAGGTGACCGGACTCTGGCTCGTAGCAGTGACTGGATGCTGAACAATCACTGTTTAGCGTCACGTTGTGGTGACGTGGCGCGCAGGTGTCAAAATAATTAGAAACAAAGCCAATAGCTTCAGCTTTATATGGCAAACTGCAGGAAGTGGCTACGTCTGACAGGTGCTCACTACCAAGAATCCGAAATGGGGGTATGACAATGGAAGTGTGGATGGTGGCAGGTTCAGTGTTAGTAGGTAGCACATGCACCATGTCATGAGTCATGATAGTGGACAACTCCAGCTGATCGGTGATGGTTTTCATGCTGTTCATTGCTGAAAACACTATACCTAGTCATGATGTTATCATTACTTTTTTTCACGGCTGCAAACAGACACCGGAAAGCGCCAGGATGATTTCTCCAGGACTCATAATTGTGTTCTTAAGCATATATATGGGGTTTATTCCATCCTGGAAGCAGGAACATCATCAGTCCGTATGGCTTTTTTGCTCATTCCAAACTGTGCTTTTCAGATTTATATTGGAGTTTTCAATAGTAGCCTCAAAGCATTAACAGCAGCGCAAAGCAGAAACAGGTCTGAATGCTTCCAATAGTAGCCTCAAAGCATTATCAAGAGGAGTCAAGCTAAATAGTCCCAAAATTTTTCACTGACAAAGTAATGATTGAGACAACCGACAAATTTCATAGCAAACATCTCAATTGGGTGCTGTTCTAATACTCAAATGCTGTATATGAGAATCATCAACATCCAGGATAATCATCAACACAGGAACAAAATTACCTTGACCTCCTTGTAGAGATTCTTGTCCCAAGCCAAAAGACGCTCTAAAGTGGATCCATGGCTCTTCCCTTCCGTTGATTCCATCTCCAGTGCATTAGTGTCCAACTTGTATCGTACAGCAAATGGCGCTTTTGGTGTCCAGGTCGACGACCATGCTGATAGAACGCTGGTGGAGTGGTGCACCGTCTCTGCAAAACAAGAAACCAAACTAAGCAAAACAGCTAAACCATAAATCACAAATCATTGCATATTCAGTGAAATCATAATGCAGAACTACAATCTGAATCACATTTTCATTTTTGAGCCATAGTCTGATCTGGCCGCGAACCTGCATTCCGATTTGTCCCCCATCTCGCCCTCCTCCTCCGGTTCCGCCGTCGAAGAGACCGTCGAGGCGCGTGCTGCCGTGGGGATCTTGCGTGGTGGGCGCGTCGCCTGCTGCCGCGGGGATCGGCGCAGCGCGGAGGGACGTGGCCGTGCCGGCCCGGGATCGCGGCGTGCTGGACTTCTTCCTGTCTCTGCCTGAGGTAGCTCGGCTTGGCTGAGGTCGCCGCCACCGCCCGGGCGTGGCCGCGCCAGCCCTGGATCGCAGCGTGCCGGACGTCTTGTTCGCGTTTCTGGCTGAGGTCGCTCGGCTCGGCTAAGATTGCTTGGAGGCTGAGGATGTCGCGCTCATCCCTGTACGTTGCGGCGGAGCGGAGGAAGGATGGCCATAGCGGCGGCGCGGAGGGAGGATGTCGCGCTCGGCCGTAGGATGTCGCTCTTCCCTAGGTGCAGTGTGGTGGGGTTTCAGGCGGTGACTTTTTTTCCTTTTTTTTCTGAACGGAGAAGGATTCAATCGCTGGTTGTTCCGCGCGTGTAGATCGCCCGGCCGGTGGGTGCGGGATGAGTGATGAAGCCTTTGCCAGGACAATCTTGGCCATCGGATTGAGTTAGAAGCCTGTGAGAGAGGATTAGGAGCCATAAATTTCAATGACGTTGAATTCCTATGTGCAATTTCTTTGGTATACAATAGTTGGGATGTCTATGTGAGAGGATTAGGAGCCACAGATTTCAATGATGTTGAATTCCTGGATGCAATTTCTTTGGTGTACAATGGTTGGGATGTCTCAGTGGGGATGCTTTTTTTTTTACCTAGGATAGTTTTGAGTATAACCTTATAGTAGAGAATAGATGCAAACCCAACGGTTATACTTGTTTTTGAGTAATGTTACTTGTTTTTGATAGAACGCTTGGTACTCTTAGAGAGAACAGTGGACCATTCCTTTTCCTGTTCCTCTTCCCAGAGGTGTTTTTCCCTCTCCCAGTTAGGCATACCATTGCTCCAGAGATGAACAAAGACATCAAACTGAGAAGTGATCACACGGTGGAGCAGGTACACATGAAAGCCTACTTGTTTGCAAGAGTGAAAAGCGAAAGTGATTGGTGCTCAGAAATTGAACATGAAAACCCGCAGCACGACCACCCAAACATGATTGAAGGGCCAGGGAAACCAAGTCCTCAGTCAGCCGAAACAGGAAACATTGAAAAGTGGCCAGCAGGAGGGAAGAACCATCAGCCGAGGGAGGAGAATGGTGTACCAGAGTGCTGAAACGATGATCAATCTCCTCTTCAAATGCACGCCCATGGGAGAAGTCCAAACGGTCAGCGAGATCCGAGGAACCCATGGAGGAACCACGATGATGGCTGATTAGCAGAGGGGAGGGCGCGATCTGGCGACGGTGGGGAACTCACTGACAGCTGGGAGGGGGAGCGGTGGGTGGGAGGAGACATCATTTTTCCGCCAAGATGGGGTGTCTGAACTTTGGGTGGTGAAATTTGTTTTCTAGTGACCCTAGGTGCTTCCGTCACTTGCTTGGGCTTCCGCTTTAATGTTTTAGCTTCCGTTTGACTCTTCTGGCTTTGGTTACTCGAGTTTCCCTTCCTGAGGTGCGCGCGGGGTGTATTAGGCCAAGTTTCTCAACAGAGAAATTTTAATTGGCTCCCACTCACCCCCGATCCTCATGTAGTCGTTTTCTCGGTCCTTCACTCTATATTGGATCGCCATCCAATACTTTTTGTTTCCTAGTGAAATATAATAACAATGCACTAACATGCTCGGTACTATAGGGTTATGGTTTTGTCCCTCCCTCAAAACCAATGGGTTTACTAAGGAGAATCAATTTTCTTTATGGGTTCGATTGTCAGCTATAGGGAAATAAAATTTTCCTTTGGATGCTTAGAAATTATAGAGGAAATATCATAGGGAGATACCAGGTTGAAAAATGAAATTTTATATAGATTTCCCTTTTAACAATCATAAGCAAATCAAATTAAGAAAGGTGCATTGATCACTAAAAGGATAATTTATTGTCATCAATTTGTGAGCATAGAAAAGGCATGACTAGTGGCAGTTTCCACAGCCACATCCAATTGTCCTAACTCTACAAGCATTTTGAGCATTGCATGTATATTCTCTGCAACATGCCATCATGGTACATATATTTCCTCGGCAACAGGTGCATTGTCCACAACGCTGATATACTTCTTTTTCGGGCATGTATGCCAATTGCAACAATGTCTTGATGGACTCCACGTGCACGACTTCAGTAATGTTACTTGTTTCCATTGCTCCTGTTTATCATGCAAACCCAAATTATACTAATTGGGCAAAATCACAAGATAACAAGTGAAAATTCATCTCAACATATTGTACGGCTTGAGTATACAAGCACTAAGCTTAGTCACCTACTGCAAGAACTCTGCAAAAGAAACAACGGTGCAAATATTTGTTCATAGCATTCGGACAATTACACACACCTTCGACTCCATGGCTTATGTAGAGAAAGGAAAGGATCACAATAAGAGCAAAATCCATGCACATTCTGTTCCCCATAGAGTTGTACTGAAAGAGAACTAAGTTGTTTAGTTGATATGTTTTGTTTTCTGAATTCGTGAAAATATGGACCAAGTTTGGGCAATATATAGAGTATGATAGTGCACAATACTACGGAAAAATTAATTATTGCTTAAACTAGTTTTGTGTATATTGAATGAAATTGAATGTGTGATTATCTCTTGCTAGATAGAAGACATGTTCGGAATGCATTTTTAGGAAACCATTTATATATATTTCCTTCTACTTAGCAAACTTTAATTATTGTTAAGTATCCAAGTTAGGGTAGTTGTATTTCGATTGCATAGAAGTTTTGGTAGGTTTTAATATTGGAGATACATATTCAACATTTCCATTTTATTTACTTATCTCATCCTATTCACTAAATCTTCTAAGATGCTATTGTGACATCCAATCTAGTTTAGATTTGGCCCATAGTGGCCAATGTATATTTTGATGTGTGATAGTGGGGGTTTAGTACCACCTTTGTTGTTGAGGGTGGGTTAGACCAACAAATAAGGCTTCTAGAGCCTAGATCACCATCCCTAGTTAAATCTTTTATGTAAATGAAAGCATAAGTTGGTTAGTGATAGTGTGTTGTGTAAGGCAAATGGCACCTAGCTTGGGCCATATATCATTTCGATGATTAATAGATAACATGATCATTTGGACTAATGTGGTTTGCTAGTATACAAGGTATTGAGTTTAGTGGATACAACAATGGCTTGGACAAAGGCAACATGAAGATCATGTGATCAACACCTCAAAGAAGATAAATGGGTTGAAATGAAGACCAAAGAAGACTTGTGTGAAGTCCAAGACATGAAGAAAAGAAGTTCACTATGCACAGCACAAAAGCACATATATCCTCCAATGTTGTCCTACATAGGGCATCGGACTATAGGCCCTTGTCAGAGAGGCTCATTGAAGGACTAGTCCGAACATCCAACACTCACTAGAGAACTCTAGTGGTGTGGAGTTGTCCAGCATCAGAGCATATGCTCTAGGACAATAGAAGAGCAAACAACAGGAAGGCACTTTACCTTTTGGTGGTCACCGTATGTAACAACCCGAAAAATCGTAACATTTTTTTACAAGCACCTTGAGCATATAATGCATCTAAAAATTTCTAAAATAAAAAACTTTACATGGTGCATTTTGAATTTAAATTAGAAATTGACTTGTGCCTAGACCAACCAAAACCGAGCACTGCTTGTTTTGGCGGATAGTCCATCATCCCACCGAACCGTCCGTCAGGATATTTCACAGACTTAGAATAATTTTGGCCAACCCGTGCACTGACGGAGTGTCCGCCGTCATGGCGGAGTGTCTGTAGATACCGTTGCACAATCAGCTAGTTTGTCAGACCGTTTGACGCCTCTGTCGGACTATCCGTCAAATTAGGTCGACACCTGTCCCATGCAATTTGCCTATCTGTCCAAATTCCCCATTCCCTGGCCCCACCTCTCATTGTCATGCCACTTAGACCAGCCCCCCCTGATGAGGACATGACACCCATGCATATGACCATGTTTGGCGCATGGTATGGAGGGGTAGGAGGCCAGCAAGGGTGTCCAAGTCAAGAAGGAGGCCCGATCCCCGAGGTGGAGGCCCAAAGCAACTCAAGTTCGAGTCTGCCTCGGCCTCCAGGACCAGTCTGCCTTAAACTGGTCACCCAGGAGCATACGGACTCCGTTTTCGACGATCCACATATGGTTGGAAACTTAATTTGATAAGGAAGCCAATCCAAGTGGTTTCACATTAAAAGACCTTCAGAATCAACGGGAATCGTCGAAACAATTCAGCATACAGAATCTGTCAGGGTGCTGCGACACCATATTTTGGTCCGTTGGACCGTGTATCGTGTTTGGGCCCATTAGGGGGCGCGTCCAGGGGGGGTGACGCCCAAGACTCTATAATTAGTAGTCGTCGCTCTCCTTAGGGTTTGGGTTATGTTTAGTTCTTGATTTCCTCGTGAAACAGATATCGTTTTGCTGCAACTGTGCCGCCAAGGCTGCTTGCTGTGAACCAGGGCCCCAGTTATTGATCTTGTTCGCCTGTGGCGATTAGTCCTTTTGAATAAAGACTTGAACTCCTTCTTGTTTTCATAAGCCTCATATTTATTTGCAATTTTAGATTGCATTCATCTGTTCTTGCTTGTGTTCTCGATTCGCTTGCAGGAAATCCTTCTCGGCGAGGTCAATCGCATTCGCGTGGTTGATAACCAACGGAGCAGTGGTGTAACGGTTGCGGGGGTCCGAATCAGTCTTGGTTCGAAGCCTAGATCGTGAACGTCGAGTCTCCACCAATCGACGCTATCATACCTTTCGGAAGATCAGGCCTAGTCTACATCAAGTGGTATCAGAGACCTTGTTGCCCGTTAGGTATAACTTTGTTTTTTCCTTTAGATTGTTACTGTTTTTGCATTACCTACAGTCCACAAAAAGCCAAAAAATATGTATACACCGCCACATATTCCCTGTCCTATAGCCTCGTTGTGCCGTGCAATTTCGTCTCTGTTTTGCGTTGTTGAGTTTGTGTCCTAGGTCAAGTTCTGGTTGCTGGTTTTAGATCGTTTTGAGTCCAGTTTGTGTTTTTCCCTTTATTTTTTATCATAATCCGTGAACTCCTTCAAGTCTTGCTGTGTTTCCTTTGTATCCATCAAACCCTAGTCTACACCATCTAATTTGTTCCACTTGTCTTCACTATTTCCATCAAATCCTTGCTGCCGTGATCAATTTTGCGCGCATTATTCCCGTTTTGTCCTCTAATTCGGAGTCCGTTCATAAAACTGGTCTAGTTTTCGCATACGAACTCGGATTTCGATGTTCCATATATCAAAATTCATCAGAAAAATATTTTGGATCCGTCCATCCCCACTTTGTCAAGGTCGGAGATTTTTATTTTGGTCAAAAAGTGGTCACAAGATCCTCTTTTCGTGGTCACAAGGTTCTTGTCGATTTTGAGCACTTCTTCTAAAATTTTCACAGGCCACGCCTTTCACTTGTTTAAGCTCATATTTTCTGTGGTTACTTCTTTTGTGCTCCTAAGTAGAGGAAAAATATCAAAAAAAATAAAAAGTCAAAATTTCCCAAAAAATAGAAAAAAGAGAGGGGCAAAAGAGGAACAATATCTAGAGGAGCACATAGAGAGCACCATTTGAGCTGTGTTTGCGTGTGCTGATTTCTGCATTGTTCCTAATCATATTCCTGCTGTTCCCATCACTTGATACATCTGGTACTTGGAACGTTAATAGACCAACAACTAAGACAAGTACTCGGGATACTTATTCAGCTTTTCTATTTAGCTACGAATATTGTTTTTCCTTGCTACTATATTGTGCCTGTCCAAGCTCTACTTTCTTCTAACCAAGTACAGGTTCGCCTTGCAACTGTTACACTCGAGCTACGATGGTATCACAGTCACCGACCGATTGCACCGCCTATTGCTTTGGTAAGAACACTTGTAAGACCGTGGTAAGACGCTTGAGAGTTGAGTGCCTTGTTTTTCCTTGTCCACATCCTATAGTAGTTGATAGGGATAATACTTTTGTGTTGTCTTTTGCTGTCTTTTAACAATGACAGGTTGTTCGTATCCACCGACTTATGATGGTATAGGTGCTGATGAGTACATGGAGTGGGAAATTGCCATCGATAACATATTTGCTACTCGCTTTATGTGTCCAAGGAGGAAGGTAAAAAATGCAGGTAGTGTTTTGCGACATTCTGCTTTATCTTGGTGGGAGTCTTTAGATCCTTCTGATAAACCTCAAACTTGGAATGATATGAAACTTCTTATGCGAGAAACCTTTGCTAATCCACCTCCTGTTTTTACTTCATATGATGAGGAGCACCATTTAGAGGAAGAGTTTGTTGTTATTCCTCTGGCTATGACTAACTTTCTGTAGGATAATGTACATAAGCGAGAGGATGACATGGAAGAAAATGAGGAGCTCACAACCTCATATGCAAATTTAGAACCATCACTTCACAATGCACCTATTACTCCTGCTAAGAACACAGGTAATGCCCATGGTGCTACACTCACAGAAGGTGAGAATTGTTTTAATATACTAAATTCTTCCACAAACCATGCTATCATAGAGCAATTGTTAGTGGAACCCTCTCTTGATTTATCTTTGTCCCATGACAATTTGCTTGATGTTCCTTGTGATAAAGATGAATTGGTTGATGATGCTTTAGTTTTACATGTTTTGGAACCAACCACTTATGCTGAAAATAAACATGTTATTCATATTGCTACTAAAACTGATGAGCTCAAACTATTGTCTTCTTTACATACTTTGGGTTACATTGAATTTGATGTTTTGTGTAACCTAGATTGTTTGGAGGAGAGCCTTTTTAAATATGCTGATTTGCCTTGGTTTTCTAAACACATATATCATGTTATTGACAAATATAACAACAAAGGACAATATATGATACATCGAGTATACGTTCGTAGTAATATGAATTCTCCTTTTGTTGTACAAGATTATGATCGTTTAGAGGGCAGCCATAATAATACAAACATTTTCTCATGTTCCTCAAAGAAACAAGTTCACTTTCAAGAAGGGGAGCATTGTTGGTTGCTACCTATGTCTGCTAGACCATCTATTCCTTCATTGTCTTTGGTTAGTTCTAATCTTTTGCAGGATAGTGTTGACATACATCGTGTGCATTCGGATCATGGAGTCTACATGCTTGCTGAAAATTTTATGCGAGATGACATGCTAGAAACTTGGAAACATGGTCACGTTCCTTCTCATAATTATTTCAGTTCCCTTTGTCTTCGCAACCCCGTTCTCCTTTGTGTTGTGCAGGATCAGCTTCAAGCACAATCGACGCCGAGGATGACTTTTCGTCAAGAAGGGGAGGATGATGAGGACATGACACCCATGCATATGACCATGTTTGGTGTATAGTATGGAGAGGTAGGAGGCCAGCAAGGGTGTCCAAGTCAAGAAGGAGGCCCGAGGCTAATTCGGTTCGAGTCCCCGAGGTGGAGGCCCAAATCAACTCAAGTTCGAGTCTACCGCGGCCTCCAAGACCAGTCTGCCTTAAACTGGTCACCCAGGACGCATTCGGACTCCGTTTTTGACGATCCACATATGGTTGGAAAACTAATTTGATAAGAAAGCCAATCCAAGTGGTCTCACGTCAAAAGACCTTCATAATCAACAGGAATCGTTGAAACAAGTTAGTATCCAGAATCTGTCAGGGTGCTGCGACACCATATTTTGGTCCGTTGGACCGTGTATCGTGTTTGGGCCCATTAGGGGGTGCGTCCAGGGGGTGACGCCCAAGACTCTATAATTAGCAGCCGTCGCTCTCCTTAGGGTTTGGGTTTTGTTTAGTTCTTGATTTCCTCGTGAAAGATACATCGTTTTGCTGCAACTGTGCCGCCAAGACTGCTTGCTGTGAACCAGGGCCCCAGTTCTTGATCTTGTTCGCCTGTGGCGATTAGTCCTTTCGAGTAAAGACTTGAACTCCTTATTGTTTTCATAAGCCTCATATTTATTTGTAATTTCAGATTGCGTTCATCCCGTTCTTGCTTGTGTTCTCGATTCACTTGCAGGAAAGCCTTCTCGGCGAGGTCAATCGCGTTCGCGTGGTTGATAACCAACGGAGCAGTGGTGTAACGGTTGCGGGGGTCCGAATCAGTCTTGGTTCGAAGCCTAGATCATGAACGTCGAGTCTCCACCAATCGACGCTATCATACCTTTCGGAAGATCGGGCCTAGTCTACATCACCCCCGCCCCCCCCCCCCCCCCCCGCCCCCCGCCCTCTCTCCCCATCCCCCTCATTCCTCACGTCCAGGAAACCAGAGAAAGGAGAGAAGGGAAAGGAAAAGGAGAAGAAGAGAGGAAGAAGGAGCAGGAGGAAGAGAAGGATAAGAGGAGGAGGATGGCCAGCCCCTGCTGGAGGTCGACGGCAGCAAGCTCTCCCACGCCATCACCTCGCCCGAGTTGGAGGAGAGCCCGAAGCTTCATCTTCTTCCTCGAGCTCCCATGGAGGCCCAAGGCGATCTCCTTCCTTGAGCAAGCACCGACTGAGCTGCTGCAGTTGGATCCCCCAAGGCATGGTGAGCATGTCCCCGAAGTCCCTAACCATCTTCCCCAACCTCCCATGGCCATCCCATGAGCTTCACCTCTCATCCATGGCCACCACCACCATGGATGGGGTCGAGCTTAACACAGCCAATGCATGACATATCTAGCACTAGGAGAAGGTTCCCTACATCACTAGAAAACCATAGAAACAAACCGCACTCGATTTGGAGCCCGGATGCCCCGAGAATCATCTCCAACATTTTTACACCCGAGCTGTCGTTTCGTGGACTGTCCGTCGGCGCCAGTGTTCGTCCCAGCGAAACACTCTGGCGCACATGTTCGTCCCTGGCAGACTGTCCACCGAATTCGCGGACTGTCCGCTGATTCACAGTAGCACATCTCAAACTTGTAAAATTCATAAAAGATGCATTTGAACTCTAAAAATTATGAAACAAGTTTTGTTGTGTTCCTTAGAATATTTTCTATCATCTAAACATGATCTTGACACCAAAAAGTATATTTTAATTTTGACTTAAAATAATGCATTTTTAGTATAATAAATAGACAACTTATTCTCTAGGTGTCCAAAAGTCATGAAACTTGTTTTGTTAGCTTCCTTTAAGCATGTGGCATCTATGAAACTTGTTTGGTGCACCATCTCATTACATTCATGTACTTAATCTTATCTCTTGTGTCTCACATACTATAATTTAGTGGAGTGTCCATGCTCACCACCGGAGCGTCTGCCGAATTATAGAGTTTGTCTCTTAGAAAACCCGAGAACTCCCAGTTCTTACCGGAGTGTCCGTCGATTATCACGAACCGTATGATGAGGACTAAACACTGAAGATGTCTAAGTCCCAAACCTAATGGAGTATCCGTGAGCCATGATGGAGTGTCCGTCAGTGCATACCGACAGCATATTAAGGGTATGTTACACACACCTAGTACCATGTACCTAATAGTTAATCATACACATGTCTAAGCATATCATGGCACTCATGAGCATCATATTTATTGTATTCATATGATAACATGTATACATACATATCTCATATATGTGCATACATATAGGTACTCGATATTGGAGAGACGTCAAGTGATGTTCCAAGCTAGAGGAACCTCGCTCTTCCAACAGGCAGGCACTCCACTATTATAAGCTCTATTTTAGATACTTATCATATTTCATTACAAGTCATGCATTTCATGTAGATTTGGTTAATTAACTTAATGATGCTTCACTAAGTTAGAACTACTCATTAATTGATTAGAACCTTTCATTTAATCAACGAGATTGGTAACGCTTAATTGCTTACTTGCCTAGACAACGGTAGAAGTCGAGTATGAGGAAGAGAACTCATACTTGCACGCGTAGGATGCTACACCAGGATAATAAATACTAAAATGAATGAAGGTTAAAACTTATCTACTTCCCTAATCTTGACTAAGGATCCAACTTGACTTATGAACATGATGATCAATTTGATAATTCTTGCTCAAGCGAGGGGTAGGTCACTGAGAGCGTGGGATCTCAGGTGACGTAGCTCATGGAGCAGTTAAGGACCGTGCATTGGGATAGTGAGTCTAAGTAACCACCCGTATAGACCACATGTCTAATATGGGTATGACAAGCCAATTAGCTAGTGGTGACCGGCTTTCTCGTGAATCATACACGGGGGGTGACGTGGTGTAGATGTGACGTCATTACATTGGTGCCCTTAAGGTTGTCGGCCCCTCATTTTGAGAGTCCTAGAATACACATATTTGCATCAGGATCATGCACAAATACGCTCAACATATACAGAAATGGTACACAAATTTAAAGGAAATGCCGAGCTTTATTGATATTAATAAAAGGGTCTTACAACAGTGGCCTGAAGGGCATAGTCATAGGCTTATACAACTAGCATAAGTCTACCTCCACGAAGTGACATTTTATTACATGGTGGTCTCTAGTGCGATGATATACTATAGAGTACCGATGTCCTATTCCATAGGCAAGCTCGAGCGTAGCCGAAACCCTAGCTTCGATATAATCTTCCTACGTTCACAAACCTCGCGTAACTCCTAATCCTCGTGGTGCGCTTCCTCATCATAGACATGGTCCTCCTTAGTGCAGAAGTCTATGAGTTAACAACGGGTGAGTACATATGTACTCAGCAAGCCCAAACCATAGGGTGGAAATAGAAGTGTAGTGGTGATAATAATTATAGGTTGAGTCCTAGCGGAGTATTACCATTCCCACTAGTACTCGGGTTGTTGTAAAATTGCATTACCAGTTTCATTACACATAAACATAAATCTAATCATAATATCCCATCCTAGCATCTGCCCATTCCAAGGACATGGCTATTCAAATAGGTTTAATAAACTTTGCAGAGGGGTACAAATTTCCCCACACGATAGGCACAATCCCTTCCAAGATCAGTGGATGAAATAGGCCTAACCAGACCCCATACCCTCTTGGGGGGTACCCTAGATTTCTATATAACTCTACCGCGGCTTCTCAGGGGTTAGAAAACACACTAATCTCAGGAGGATACCTAATCGTCCCATCTCATAATCTCGGATGATACCACATCATCCCATCATACAATCTCGGATGATACCAAATCATCCCAACATAATATTGCCGATGATACCAAATCATCAAAATAAACAATAATAATATGGGCTCGAACGCAGCCAAAGTCAAGGGGCTTAATGTGGAGGATCACATAGCAACCACGCCAACTGGGTCACGTAAGATCACTTAGCATCCGTGCCTTCTCCTAATAATCCGCTGCCAACACCGGCCTACTAGTAGAAATTATACTTCAACCTAATGGGGTGTGAGATCAAGTCTACCCATATTAGACGTGTGGCTATACGTAATATCTCACTAGGCGAGAGGGACTATGAACCAGTCCTTATGTGTACACTAACTAGGTGTACCTAGCATTTTCTAAGGTGTACCCAGCGCTGTGTGTGTGTGACAGGTGTGACTGGGGTAACTACGTCAGAGCCATGGGTCCACGTGGTAGAGAGGAGAGGGGGAAACAGAGGGATATGGGGTAGACAGCATGGGGATAGCACGGCGTCACTTGCCGGGCCCACCTATCAGTGAGAGAAAGGGGGAGATAGAGGACGGCAGCCTGGCGGGGCTAGCCAGCACGATGGCGAAGCAGGGATGGGGCGCTGGGCTTGCCAGAGTTGAGCTCACCGATGGCGCTAGCACTCGGTGATGGTGGTGGATGGGTGTATGATGTGAAGGAGGCCACGTCACAGCTGGTGGTGGGATCGCTAATGGCAGCAGGCACCCGTGGTGGCGGTGGCGGCTCGCCGAAGGGGATGCGGCGGTGTTGTGTGATGGAAATGGCCCTAGGGGCCTCAAACCTATCAACTATCTATGTGTTCGTGAGTGCAGGTGAGCAGTGAGTGTAGTGGGGGTACTGTGGTGCTCCATCGAGCCTTGTCGTCGGCTAGCTGGCGGCCATGGTAGCTCGACGGGGTGCGGTGCACGGTGGCATTATGACACAGAAGTAGAGAAGGGCAACTAAGTGGGGGAGGAGGTGGAGGAGGAGCTCTGGAGCTTACCTGCCACTCCAATCAGCCTGTGGCATAGCAGAGAGGGAGAGAGAGTGAGGCTGCTCCAATGGCGCCGGTGACTCCAAATTTGGGGCAAATCAGGATAGAGCGAGGAGAAGAAGGGGAAAGGAGGAGTGGAGGGGGAGATGAAGTGTTCCCGCCTATGGTAGAACCGCCCGAAATGACATGCTTTCGGAGATGCTCGTCGTCCACTAGACACTAAGCTCCCCGAAAGTTAGCTACACCAGACAGTTCCGTCGAGCACATCCTAGGGGAGAACTCGAATCAATCCACGTTTTACCTCCATAATTCAATAATGAGTACAAGCTTACAATACTTAGTCTATTTCATACAACAAGAGTTCTTAGGAATTATTTATTACAATACCAAGGTTTAGAGTGTGATAATGAAATAGCGGAATGAAATAAACATCTAGCAGAAATGATACAAGGATCCGTCTGTGCCCACCAGAAGAATCCTCCACACAAGAGCTACTCCTCAAGCTGCACCTACAACAGGGTAAAATAAACCCTGAGTACACAATGTACTCGTAAGACTTACCCGACTAGTGGGAATAGTTTCTCAACTCCAAGGGGTATGATAGGCAATATGGGTTTGCTATTTTCTTTTTGTTTGCGAAAAGCATTACTAGAAGTACGTCCTTAAGATCAAGTTTAATTAGCAGTCATGATTACTTCATTAGCTAACAATTCTAGGTAAGACCTGTTCTACTTTCAAGCAAGGGTTGAGCAATCAGAACCAATTTACCATCTTTCATATTCTAGTTCTTACTATGGTGCTAGACCATAGCCAAGTCGTACTGTCTCATGGAAATGGCGATTCGTGAACCATTGTATCCCAGCTCGGTACCCCAAAACAAATGCCTCGTTTGTACCCTATGCACAAATAAGATCAACCCATTCCAGTCCTATCACAGGGTCCAGGTCCCTGTCCAAACTTGGACTCCAAGCCCCCACACTTGAGACCTGGTCTCAATATGGTGCTTAGACCTCCACCTTTCCCCACCTACAATCAGTCGGTCTAGAAAGAGCCAGAACCCACGACAAGAGCGTAATGAGCCTTCTGGCTCCCATAAGCAAGTATGTGCTCAGGATAATAAGTCCACAGCAACGGACGGTCCTCAATCGACACGAACAGGGAAAATAGTGTAACCAAGCTAAGCCCCATGGCCGCAGGACACAACTCGTTACACCCACCAATAACCATACCATATCCCTGCCCGGTCTCCATTTTCTCTTCATCATTTTTATTATGAAAGTAATAATAATCACTGATTGTGAGTAACGGCAGGTTACTCACGCTACCGACAACCTAAGCATAGCAGCTACTCGAACCTACACTAGTAGGACTCTTAGGATGGATATATATATGCATGTGGTTTCCATAGAATTCCTGTAACGTAAATGCACATCACATATATTTATGATGATTATAAAAAATAAGGGTTATGCACCGGGGCTTGCCTTGGGCAGGCGTAGTGCCAGCTGAGTCAGTCGATGGTGGCTCCGTGACCTCCTCCTACATGAGAATCTCCTCGTACTCCTCAACGATCTCCTTGAACTCGTGATCGCTGGTGGTCACGATCTCCGCCGACTCGTTCTCTATATGCATGCGATTGTAATGATGCAACAATTCAGTATTTAGGCAACAACAACTCTTAAAATAAGAATACACATGTTAAGCTACTAAGCTAGCTCTAATGACTAAGATACTAAGCTAACTATCATCTTCATCAAACAAAGTGTTGTGTTCATCTAACAAGCACCTAGTTTTGCAAATCAATGGTATGCCTTTATCTCTATTAAAGATTTATGTATATTTAAACAAAGAACATTTAATTACCCTAATGTTTAGTCTAGTCTAAGGCTACAAAAAGTACAGTGACTACATAATAATACAATGAACCTACGGTAAAAATTTCAGGATTAAAGCTATCACCAATTTACAACAAAAATTCCTACAATAATAATTATCCTAATAATATTAAACACTTTCAAACGATTTAATAGCCCTTAGTATCAACATAGATATGCATGATCTATCTATAATACCAGATAGATCACAATTTTAGGAACCTAACAAAATCTGTTTTGCAATTTTTGGACACCTATAGAAATTTATATCAATTATAAAAATCTAGCTCAAAAATTAAAATGGCAAAACTATTACTAATTCCTAAGAAAAAGAAAAATAAAAAGCGGATTCATCCGCGTGGCCCACCTACGCGTGGCTCGTGCGGACGTGGCCCAAGTGCGAGATGGCCCATGACGGGGAAGCCCGCACACGCTGGCGCTTTTGCAAAAGAGCCCTTGGACTTCTCCTGAACTACACCTAAGTTCTAACACTATTTCTTCCTTTCTCTAACAAATTCATTTGACCCCCTGAATTTTTCCTAATTCACCCATGCACACCCTCAGCAACTCTGTGCACCGGGTGACTACGCCGGCCACTTGGGACCTGTGTGAGCCTATCTAACGGGTCGATCGCCATCTCCGACCTAGATGACTACACTAAGCAGCGGTGAGGGGTGGCGGGGCTCACTAGGGAAGGTTGTAGCGGCGCGTGGCCATCCACGATGGCAGTGCAACGGTTTTGGTGAACTAGGATAGCCACTGGCTTAACCAACTAGCGTGTGAGCAGCAGGGGCTCACCGTGGACCTAGCCGAGGTGACGGTACGGTCGGGGACTGCGCGAGCGAGGCCGGCCACGTGTGATCGAGCGGCATAGCTACGCACCACGGCGGACACGACCGTGTCAGCAGTGTCGGGGTAGCGGTAGAGGTATGGCTAAGTAGTGTAGGGCGACATAGAGGTGGAAGCGAAGCTAGCGGTGCACTTGGATTGGGTCGGGGTGGATAGATGGAGAACGGCTCACGACAATGGCTGAGCTTGGCCTTATTGGCACAGCGGCGGGGAAAACACCAAATTGGAGCTTGGCCAGGCTGGGTGGGCTCGGGGTCAGGTGGCTTAATGGAGAAGCCAGGGATGAGTTGAATTGAGTTGAGGTGATCTAACCATGCGGAATTGGGTGAGCGGGGTCGGCCAGTCATGGTGGCAGAGAGAGAGGTAGTCAACACTCAGCTCATCCTCACCTTGGCAGGACTTGAGCGGCACGATCAGGATGCACACGCGTAGGCACTATGGACAAGGCGTGAGGACGTTCACGATCAACACGGCATGAGCGGCTGTCGTGCCTTTATGGGCGAGACTACAACGGGTACAGCCATTTGGCGATGCCGTGGATACGCCAAGCACGTGTAGTAGCGGCGGGGCCACCAGCAGGGCGGACAGCGGTACATAGCCGTAGGGGAGTTGCGGAAGCGACGACGGCAGTGTAGCATGGCTGTGGCAGCAGCACAAGGCAGGACAGCAGGGCGTGGGGCCAGTGGCTCACTGCGGCCAGCCTCAGCTTAGCCTAGGCGGGCTCGACTGACCCTACGTGGCGGCACGGGGTGGCCGCGTGGGACATGGTCTTGTGTGTGGCGTGGGGTGGCCGCGCGCATGGCGCCAAACATCCCGAGGCTGTGTCGTGCATGAATTTTAAAGCGGTGATACAAACTAAACTAATGAAGTTTGAGCTAAACCGCCTTCACTATGCTAAAGAGGGTACATCAAACTACAATAAGGAACAAAAACATAGCACTGACCTTTAGCTAAATTTTCCAAAATTAATTCACCAATATGGCATTGTCACACTGTTTTCAAACTTAAAATTCTTCCAAGTCTTGAGCTGAATTTGATTTCAAGTTCCATTTCCAAGCCATTAGAAATACTAGCTAGTCATATTATTTTTCTACAACAAAAGTTGCATTGTCATCTACAAAGTTTGTACTTCAAACTTTATTTAAGTATCACACACATGTTCTATAGTATTTTTGCTCAATAAAATTTGGTTTTCCACCCTATTTGACATAACATGAGTTATTGAATAAATTTCCATTTAACATTTTTATTGGTCATTTTAGGCTACAAGAAATTTATCAACACCTTCTATCACATGCATTATTACATAAACATGATGGTCATGACATGATTTAGTAGTTTGTTTAGGGCATAACACCGAGGGTGTTACACCGCCCGTGGCCAAGCTGGTGGTGGAGAGGGTGAGGCCGGAGCGGCACCGGCTAGGCCTATTTATAGGTTGGCCATGTCGGTTCCGGTGGTGAGATATTTTCTCGCTCACTGAGCTTATCCATGGCACGCACACTGGTTCAACTTGCTAGGTTAGTTCGCCACAGTGTGGGCTTACCCACGCGTGCGGCCGAGGGAGCTCGAGCTTGCACATGGCAGTACATGGGTGTGTTCGCTGCCGCGTGTTAGTGGAGCTCTAGTGTGGGAGAGGGGAGAGGCAGAGCGGGGCACGGTGGGGCTAGGAGGATTCACAAGGGCGTTCCCGCATTCACTCCTCACTAGGGTGAGGTGGTGACGGTAGGGCCAGGGCGCTGGCATGATGCGAGATTCACGTCATCTGGAGGTAGACGATGGCGATGATAGCTAGGCCCTGCACGTCAGTGAGAGTGAGAGTGAGAGAGGGGAAGGGAGGGCCTAGGCATGAGCTAGGCTAGGGGCGCGGCAACGGGCCGGCCCAGCACGACAGAGGGAAGAGGGGAGAGGGGAAGGAAGGGCCGCTGCTGCTATGGGCCAATAGGGGGAGGGGGAGAATGAGCCCAATGCTCTTTTTCTATTTCTATTTCCTTTTCTTTTTTAAGAGATTTAATATGCATGGTTTAAATGATTTTTGAATGCAAATTGGAATTTGTAAGCATGTAAAGTGTACCACCATATGTCCAACAATCAAGCAAGCATTCAATCACACAATTCTACACATATAGTTTTATTTCCATGTTGACCAATGTATACTAAACTAATACCTAGGCTCATTATATATATTGGTTCCTATGCAAAGTTTTAAAAAGTTCAAA
The DNA here is from genome assembly GCF_019320115.1 of Miscanthus floridulus. Lineage (NCBI taxonomy): Eukaryota > Viridiplantae > Streptophyta > Magnoliopsida > Poales > Poaceae > Miscanthus > Miscanthus floridulus. The sequence goes on from NC_089594.1 coordinate 36,330,257, forward strand.
TTTTTAGGGGGTTTTAAACTAGGTCAAAATTCAAGGTGTTACAAACCTACCCCCCTTAAAAAGAATCTCGTCCTCAAGATTCAAACTGATCCTCAAATAGATAGGGAAATTCCTTTTTAAGATCATCTTGTCTTTCTCATGTGGCCTCTACCTCGGTGTGATTGCTCCATTGTACCCGACAAAATCTTACTGCTGTCCTTCTTGTTTGTCGGGTGGCAATGTTGATGGTAGTTATCATACATATTTTATCTATCAAATAAACATGTATAAGGGTATAAATGAATCACTAAAGAAGACTTAGGGGTTTAAACTGACAGATTTCATGAGTTTCGGTGAATCTGTGTTTCCAGTAGGACTTAATAAAAAAACCACCAAGGAGGACCTAATCGTCAAAGGAAAATACAGAATCCCACCATGGCACCTACGTGGGAAGACTCTAGTAGGGTCCAGAAGTCATGTCACCAAAGTGGAGGGCCACCCCCTAAAAGGTGGGGCCATGTCACCGAAGTTGAGGGCCACCCCCTAAAAGGTGGGGCTACCCGACCTCTATGGGTCCCACCTATTAGCCTCGTCATTATGTCGGTTTCCCACCGCCTTTGAGGATGCATCTAGGCTGTTGCTTAAGTCGGTTTGATCCAAGGGCTCATGTTGGACCCCTAAGACTATATAATCTAGCCTACACCCCCCTGGAGGCAATGCTCATTTGATCCTGAGAGCTAGAAGCCAGAAACCCTAATTCATATGTCCACTAGGATTAGAGCTAGCAATCAAGAGAAGATTAGTCCTCTATAGGATCTAGTCTAGTTCTAGAAATAGAGAGATAGAGTGTGAGGGAAGAGTTCTGGAGGAGTCTCGACCTGTCGGTGTTCTCTCTACGGCTTGTACCTGGCGGAATCAAGTTCTTCTTGAGCTTGCTTCTAAGATTTCTCTGGTAATCGACTTCTAATTCAAGTAAGCATCTTATTCATATTGTTCTTTAGGTTTGCGACTCTCTTTTGAGTACTTTAATCCTTGTAGCTCCTAGGTTAAAGTAGTATTCGTAGTGTAAGCGTGGTGCTTAGACTCGTTACTCGTAGATGTACCCTATTTTTTGGATCGGTGGTAGCTCACGGGGGTGATTCTTATAGCCTCGTTGAATCCTCTGTAGTCCACCTCACATTAGTAGTCCTAGCAGGACAGTATTGCTATAGGAAACATACTCTATCTGTGTTTTCTCTAGTATTATCCCCAGAATTGAACAATAGAAGACAAAGCTTACCGAAGTTAGAACTAGAATACCTAAGTAGACTCCTCTACGCTCCTATTATCTAATCTTGATTGTGAAGTTGGGATAAGTTAGAATTGGTTATTCTCACCTTTGTTCCTTTGGGCTCGATATAAAACTAGGTTACTCTCAGTGAAGTGCTACAACGGTATAATATCTATGCGCTTGTGAATTATTCTATGTGCATTAATTTATACCAACAAGCATTTCTGGCGCCGTTGCCGGGGAACAGTTGCTGAGTTAACTTTGAGTCTAGCTTACCCTTGTATTATACTTTTATATTTTCTTTTATTATTTTATTCTTTTTATCATGGATCTAGAATCCACCCCTATTTACCAATGTGGTGCACCCACGAGCGCAAGCCTACAGCCAAAAGAGTCTTCAAAGCCTATCCTAACACCTAGCTATGAGCTACGCCCGTGTTTAGTTAATATGGTTTAGGATGAACCCTTTTCGGGTGAAGATGATGAAAACCCCTATTTGTACTAAATGAGTTTGAGCAGACCTGTGCATGCTTGTGCATTGCGGGCATGTCAGACGAAACCTTATGATGGAAGCTTTTTCCTTTCTCTCTGATGGGAAAAGCTAAAAGTTGGTACAATCTCACCATAGGGAGTAGACAGGGAGATTGGGGAGCCCTATGTTCTAGCTTTTGCTTGCAATTCTTTCCCATCTCTAGGGTAGTCAAACTTCGTTTAGAGGCTCTATCTTTTAAACAAAAGAAAAAAGAATCTCTAGGCACGGCATGGGAATGCTTTAATACTCTTATGAATACTGGCCCTGACCTTAGCATTCAAGACCCTATTCTTCTTCAACACTTTTATATGGGTCTTGATAGGGAATCCTCAACACTTGTTAATACGGCCTCAGGAGGCTCATTCTTGCATGTCTCTACAATTGTGGGGAGAAGCATTCTTACAAAAATCTTAGAGAACATCCCTGAGGAAGAAGAAGACAAACCATTAGAGGAAGAATCCCATATAGCTGAACTCGAATCTTTACCAGACCCATCACCAATTTCAGCCGTCCCAAATCCTGAACCACCGGAAAAGGAGGAAACTCTTATTTTAGATTTTATGTTGGAATCCGATGATGAACTTTTTGATGAATATGGAAACACCTCGAATTACCATACCATGAGGAGACCCCAGAAGTCTAGGAAATCATTAAATAAAGAACCTTTAGACCCTTCTGAGGAAGTTTTCCTTAAAAAGACTACGAAAGAGCTAGTGTCTATTATAAGCAATGAATGGCTAGAAGAATCAGAGCTTTCCTCTAATGTGATTCGTTTAGATTCACCTTATATATCCATTCGTTGCCAAATTAATAAAGCTCCTTTTGATGCTCTTTACAATCTAGTTGTGGGTATTAATATCATGTCTGCATCTTTTTCTCTTGATTTATTTGAACACATGCCATTAACCCCCACAACAAAGTTATTGAAAGGTCTTTCAGGACACATTCTCCTGAGTTTGGGAATTTTGTATGTCCTCCCTATCCATGTCAATGGAACTAGAGTTCATTTGAGCTTTTATATCTTTGATATTATGTAGTTTGACCTATTTATAGGACAACAATTGGAAGACTTATCCAAGAAGGCCAAACGGGGAAGTTGAATATAAGACTTGGAAAAAACTTTAAACTTTCTATACCCATTGCTCATTCTCTAAATGCTAAGAGTGAGCCAATTCCCGAGGAAGACCCAATGGAAGAGGTTAAGGTTGCATCTCTTGATTATTTGATCGAACCCAACCTTGAAGATGATGCCCAGTTCTTCATCGAGGAGGAGGATGAAAATCTAATGGAATCCGAGCCTCTAGATGAATTGCTAGAACCACCTAAGCCCACCATTGAGCTTAAACCCCTGCCTTCTGGTCTTAGATATGCTTTTCTTAATAATGATCAAGATTCTCCTGTGATCATAAGTGGTAAACTGTCTCAGGAAGAATTCCTACGCTTGCTAATTGTCTTAGAAAAGCATTGTTCTGCCTATGGCTACTCGCTCCAAGACCTTAAGGGAATTAGCCCTGCTCTTTGCACCCATTGCATCCCTATAGATCCTAACTCTATACCTTCTTGGGAGCCCCAACATAGGCTTAATAATGCGATTAGAGAGGTTGTTAAGAAAGAGGTTTTGAAACTTCTGCACTCTAGGATTTTCTATCCTATGCCGCATAGTGAGTGGGTAAGCCCTATTGAAGTTGTGCGTAAAAAGGGAGGCATGACTGTTGTTAAAAATGAAAAGAATGAATTAATCCCCCAAAGAACCGTCACTGGATGGTGGATGTGTATAGATTACCGAAAACTTAACAAGGCAGCAAAGAAGGATCACTTTTCATTGCCCTTCATGATGAAATGTTAGAGTGACTAGCGAACCACTCTTTCTTTTGTTTCCTTGATGGGTATAAAGGTTACCACCAGATTCTGATCCATCCAGATGACCAAAGCAAAACCACCTTTACATGTCCATATGGAACATATGCTTACCATAGAATGTCTTTTGGATTATGTAATGCTCTGGCTTATTTTCAAAGATCCATGATGTCTATATTTTCTGATATGATTGAAGAAATCATGGAAGTTTTTATGGATGATTTTTCTGTTTATGGAAAAACTTTTGATGATTGTCTTGAAAATTTAGACAAGGTTTTGCAAAGATGTGAAGAAAAGCACTTAGTCCTTAATTGGGAAAATGTCATTTCATGGTTAGAGAAGGAATAGTGCTAGGACACTTGGTGTCCGAAAGAGGGATAGAGGTAGATAGAGCTAAAATTGAAGTAATTGAACGGTTACCTCCACCCATAAATATTAGAGGGATCCATAGTTTCCTTGGTCATGTTGGTTTTTATTGCCACTTTTTAAAAGATTTTTCACATATTGCTAGACCACTTACTAATCTTTTGGCTAAGGATGTTCCCTTTGAATTTGATGATGCATGTTTGAAATCTTTTAACATTCTTAAGATAACACTCATCTCTGCACCAATCATTCAACCCACTGATTGGTCGCTACCTTTTGAAATTATGTGTGATGCTAGTGATTATGCTGTGGGGTTAGTGTTGGGACAAACTAAAGATAAAAAGCATCATGCAATTGCTTATGCTAGCAAAACTTTGACAGGACCTCAACTTAATTATGCAACAACTGAAAAAGGACTCTTGGTTGTTGTTTTTGCTATTGATAAGTTAAGATCTTACTTAGTAGGAGCTAAGGTAATTGTTTATACTAATCATGCTACTTTAAAATACCTGCTCACTAAGAAAGATGCTAAACCCAGATTAATTAATGGATTTTGTTACTCCAAGAATTTGACTTAGAAATAAAAGATAAAAAGGGAGTAGAAAACTTTGTTGCCGATCACTTGTCCATAATGCAGTTTGAGAATTCGTAGGATTTACCCATCAATGATTCGCTGCGGGATGACATGCTCTACAAGGTCTCCAAATCTGACCACTTCTACGCAAATATTGTTAATTTTATGGTTGCAGGTTATGTACCACCAGGGGAGAACAAACGGAAGCTTATCTATGAAAGTCGTCTTCACATATGGGATGAACTGTACCTCTTCAGAGTTTGCTCTGATGGCCTGCTTAGAAGGTGTGTACCGATAGAAAAAGGCATCAAGATCATAGAACAATGCCACTCATCACCATATGGAGGGCATTATGGGGCATTCTGCACTCATTTGAAGATATGGCAAAGTGTATTCTTTTGGCCAACCATGTATGAAGACATGAAGGACTTCATCCGAAGGTGTGGAGCATGTTAGAGGCACGGGAACATTAATTCAAGAGATGCCATGCCACTTACCAACAACCTCCAGATCAAGCTCTTCGATGTCTGGGGAATCAATTACATGGGACCATTTCCAAAGTCAAAGCATTGTGAATACATTTTGGTGGCAGTTGACTATGTCTCCAAGTGGGTTGAAGCCATGCCATGCCATGCAAAACTGCTAATGCAAAACACTCTAAGAGGATGTTTGAAAAGATAATATTTCCAAGATTTGGAGTTCAAAGAATGGCGATTAGTGACAGAGGCACGCACTTCGCTGACAAGAATTTCCATAATTACTTGTCAAGGCATGGGATCCGTCACAATGTCGCTACTCCATATCAGCCTCAGACAAGTGGCCAGGTAGAAACATTGAATAAACGAATCAAGAACATTCTGCAGAAGACTGTCAATGAGATGGTAACTACATGGAAAGATCGATTACCTAATGCATTATGGGCCTACAGAACGGCCTATAAAACACCACTTAGGATGTCATCATATCAATTGGTCTATGGGAAAACCTGTCATCTACTTGTTGAGCAAGAATTCAAAGCTCACTAGGCTATCAATCGATGGAACATGGACTTTGAAGCCGCAGGAACTAAGAGGAAGATGCCACTCTCTGAGCTTGATGCATTGCGAGAAAAAGCATATCATAATTCCAAGATTTACAAGGAGAGAATGAAAAGATGGCATGGCAAGAGGATCAAGAAGAAGGAGTTCACCCCTAGATATAACGTATTACTTTTTAATTCTAGGGTTAAATTATTCGGTCACGAAAAACTTCGGAGCAAATGGGAAGGACCATTCAAGGTGATAAGCACTTCGTCGCATGGAGCGGTAACACTTCAAAATGATGAAGGTACGTTATTCAAGGTAATTGGCCACCGTCTTAAGATCTTTCAAGAACCTAAAAAACCACCAGAGGATTTGGATGAGGTTGATTTTCTGATTTTACCATAATTTACACCACTGCCATCCTCCGTAATGTTTCGTAACACGAAAATATACTTTTTGGGATTAGATAGGAGTTAGAAACCACCATGAGAAAAATCACCCCGAGACCCCAACATGTGGGGCGAGCCAGCCCCACCTAGAGGCTGCTCATCCCACTATCAGTGCCTCTCATGTCCCATCAACTCTCTTGTGTCTTCTAGATCCTTCCTCTTCGTAATCCCACAATTTTTTGACTAAATCTATTTTTCCTTGTTACGAGCCCCCTTATGGATAGATCTTGACCCCTGCTGCAAGTTGAACCCCCCTATATAAATGAGCCCCTGCCTACCTCTATTGCCATCCCATCAAAGCTTTCACCTTCCAACAGCAACTAAGATCTCCTCCTCTCTAGTTCCCATGGCCGACAAGCAAATCATCCCCTATGGAGCCGATCTCAACAAGAAGCCCGATGTGCGTGCGCTGACCACCATTCCTCTAGAAGTTACCCCTATTTGCTCAAATCAATCCTACTATGCCCAAGCCATTCGCCGCCTGCTAATCGCTCCACCACCACCGCTGCTACATCTTGAAGGAAAGCCTCTCCAACAAGAGCCAAAGCTAGACATCCAGAAGCTTTTCAAGGTGACAAAGGAAATCAACCGTCTTCTGCCAAAGGATCATGAGGTGCTTGCTGGACTAAAGACCAACAAATTTGGAGATGTTACTTGTGCAAAGTATAAGTTGGTCACCCCTCGTACCACCATTGATGCAGTCCGGGCTATGCCGGAGCAGATTAAGGTTGTTCCTCCCAAGAGGAAGGCAGCATCACCACCTACTCTAGAGGTTGAGAAGCATCCAAGGACGACCATTGCCCTCTTAGAGAAGAAGATTGAAGATCTGAGTGATGTTATCTATACTTTAGAGCAAAGGATCGATGAGGAACACGTCTATCGCAAGAGCCTACAACACGATCTTAATGCTTAAAATCATTTTGTCGTTAAAATGAAGAAGTGAGAATTAGGTAGTCATTTTAATAAGGCATGAGTGTTAGGTTAAGTGTTATCATGTGTTTAGGTTGTCGTTTAGCTCGGATGTTTAGAATATTGAAGTTTGTGTTAGGTCAGTTAAAATGTGTGCTTAATATGTGCCTGTGTAATAAAGTGCCTTATTATTAATGGAGTCATATTATGGAGTCATATTATTATATGCTCGCTATTTCTTTTGGATATGTGTTTGTCTCCACATGTTGTGCATAAAGGTATACAAGAAACAAGTGTGGGGGAGACACACCGCGACAACCAGACAAAATCCGATCGTGAAAATCATGAAATTCATAAAGCAATGGACTTAGAACCGCGCTCACCAAAGTTGGACCGATACGGGCCTGAGAGCGGGCCGCTCGGCCTTCTACATGGGCCGCCCGGCCCGCCACAGTGCCACCTCACCTCGCACTTCATCCACGGTTAGGTATGAGCCCAATACACTCTGTTTTTATATGTTTCATTTCCCGATTCGAACCAAATTGAAAATCCATTAAATAAAACAACTTTAAAACGTAAGGAAAGATTATTTCAGTCATGACTTAAGGGTAGACTCACATAATACTTTTCCTGGAAGTCATGCTACTATTGGGAACTTATTATTAGGGACCCCATGTTGCTTAAGTTGTTGTGGAATGAGATATAGTAGAATAATGAGAACTTGATTCTTGATGTCTCGTTATTGGAGAATTTTATTTCACAAAGTTAAAATGAATAGCTGCACCTCTCCTTTGTGGTAAGCAATATCCCACTAGAGCCAAATATGATAGACTAGGAAAACCTTCTACATATACTACTTGTATTTGTGTTGAGTTTGGTCAAACCTTGTGACCCTTGTTGAGAAACTTATCATGCCCCCAAGATCAAGATCACGTACACTCCACATATATCTATTGCTCCTACACTGGGAGTGCGCAACACCATGTTTTTCATCCACCCAAAAATGTTCTACTCCTACACTGGGAATAGACACAAAAATATGTTTGATAGGATAAATGCTCCAAGTTCTTGTAAATGTCTTTCTTGAAAAATTCCAATTGTAGAAAAGAGGCATGTGGCTATGCAAAAGTTATTCATGAAAAAAGAAAAAAAGGAGAAGATAGAATATTGATAAAAATGGACAAGTGTCCGAGATATTGAAAACAATGGGTACTCAGATGCCCGCCTGAAGAAAAAGATGAATAAGATAGCCCATGTTTCCTTGCAAAATGTTTTCCAAGTTTTAATCAAGGAGCATAGTAGAAGTAGGTTAGCCACCATATACATATCCACACACATGCACATCTTGATCTAAGAGTATGGCATCTTTCTCCTTGGATCCTTGTTTTGACTTTACAATATATGCAATGTAAGTATGTTTTCATATTCATCCTGTCGGGGACTAAAATTAGGGTACCCGAAGAGGAGGAGCTAATGGTCATCAACACTGATTCCCCCGAGCAATCAAGTGCGTGACTACAGCTTCAACTGGCCTACAAGTGCGCAGGCTCCACATCACCCGACCGTTGAGGTGTGGGTCTCACCTCGACCAACCCTTGGGGTGCGGGCTCCACCTCGCCCGACCGGTGGAGTGCGGGCTCCACCTCACCCGACCGCTGGAGTGCAGGCTCCGCCTCGCCTGACCTCTAGGTCGGGGGCTTCGTCTCGCCCACTAGGGGTGGGCTCCACCTTACCTGACCTCTGGGTCAGAGGCTCCACCCCGACCCCTCAGGCGTGTCTCTCGTCTCGCCTGACGGAAGCCCATACCACCGCCAACCACTCCTAGTCCAAGCGTATGGGCTTAGGTCAAGGTTCTGACACCAGAGAGTGGGAAGGCACGTCTCGATGTAACATGTGACCAAGACTGGCTATACCGAAGAGCTCATGTCCAGAACAGTGCCGGGCGTACTGGCACTGTTCTACCTAATCCCTGCATGGACACCGACGGGCGTGTCAGTTCACCATGCCATCCACAGGGACATGATTGACCATCATGACCATTAACTAACATCAATGCATGGCTCCAGTGATGAACAGGGCCACAACTTGGAGCCATCCTAGTTGACATCTACAAGACCGGTGGGACCCACATGCGGGAGATGAAAGATGGTGTGACCCGGAAGACCTTTGACTTCTCTTCATCTTTCTCCTTTTCCCTTGTAAACCTGCTCCTCCCATTCACCTTGAAAAGGGGAAGCAAGATTCCTAAGACATGGGGGGGGGGCATGGCTCTACATGCCCAAACACCTCTCAACACACACTCAAGCACTGCTAGTATGTCTCGACATGCCTTAGCAGTACACGTTCACTTCCACCTCCAGAGACTTGGGATCCTTTCCCTCTCTTGTCCGTTTATAACCCCTACTACAAACTTTCGGTGCTAGTAACACAAGCAGCAGCGACAAACTAGATGTTGGGATGTTCTGCCTGAACCAGTATAAATCTTGTTTCCTCTAAGCACACCATCCGAGCCAGATGCGCAATCTAGAAATTTACTAGTTGGTAACTCGAAACACTGACACATCCCTACCTGAGCTCCACATAAGCTTTTAGAAGTAGGCAAAAAGAAGGCAAAATCATCAATGCCTTGGTGAGGATCCAAAAATACCACATATACAGAGTGATTTGAGAGCACTGCAAAGGGAGAAGGTAAGCTATGTTTTGTTTTCAAAATCTTAAAATGTTTCTCCAATTGACTTGATTGAAGGAAGATAGTGACATGTTTCAAGCTATTCCATTCTTCAACCACCCAAAGTTTTGTGGTAGACACTTTGAAACCTGCGGTACATGCATAACTAGGAATGGTTTTATGTTGATGTCTTGTCCTAAGGTTATGTCTTGAGTAATCCAACCTTTTATCGAGGACGAGTAAAAGCCTAAGTGTGGGGGAGTTGTTGATGGTAGTTATTATACATATTTTATCCATTAAATAAACATGTATAAGGGTATAAATGAATCACTAAAGTAGACTTAGGGGTTTAAAATGATAGATTCCATGAGTTTTGGTGAATCTATGTTTCCAACAGGACTTAATTAGAAAACCACCAAGGAGGACCTAATCATCAAAGGAAAATATGGAATCCCATCGCGGCACCTACATGGGAAGACTCTAGAAGGGTCTAGAAGCCACGTCACTAAAGCACAGGGCCACCCGCTGATAGGTGGGGCCACCTGGCCTTTGTGGGTGCCACTTGTCAGCCTCGTCATTATGTCAGTTTCCCACTGCCTTTGAGGTTGCATCTAGGCCGTTGCTTAAGTTGGTTTGATCCAAGGGCTCATGTTGAACCCCCAGGACTATATAATCCATCCTGCACCCCCTAGAGGTAATGCTCATTTGATCCTGAGAGCTGAGAAGCCAGAAACTCTAATTCATATGTCCACCAGGATTAGAGCTAGCAATCAAGAGAAGATTAGTCCTCGATAGGATCTAGTCTTGTTCTAGAAATAGAGAGATAGAGTGTGAGGGAAGAGTTCTGGAGGAGTCCCGGCCTATCGGTGCTCTCTCTATAGCTTGTACTTGGTGAAATCAAGTTCTTCTTGAGCTTGATTCTGAAATTTCTCTGGTAATTGACTTCTAATTCAAGTAAGCATCTTGTTCATATTGTTCTTTAGGTTTGAGACTCTCTTTTGAGTACTTTAATCCTTGTAGCTGCTGGGTTAAAGTAGTATTCATAGTGTAAGCGTGGTGCTTAGACTCGGTTACTCGTAGATATACCCTATTTTCCGGATCGGTGGTAGCTCGCGAGGGTGACTCTTATAGCCTCGTTGAATCCTCTATAGTCCTCCTCCCGTTAGTAGGCCTAGCAGGACAATATTGCTATAGGAAACATACTCTGTCTGTGCCTTCTCTAGTATTATCCCTAGAATTGAACAATAGAAGACAAAGCTTACCGAAGTTAGAATTAGAATACCTGAGTAGACTCCTCTACGCTCCTATTATTTAGCCTCAATTATGAAGTTGGGATAAGCTAGAATTGGTTATTCTCACCTCTATTCCTTTGGGTTTGATATAAAACTGGGTTACTCTTGGTGAAGTGCTACAACGGTATAATATCTATGCGCTTGCGGATTATTCTGTGTGCATTAATTTATACCAACAGGCAATATCCAATATCTTGACTGTTCTCTCTTGATACTGTAAATCTGGTTGCAAATCCATGGCTTCCATAAGTGCTTGCTCTTCTGGTACCCTCAAGCATTTATTTAATTATGACACTTGAAACACATCATGTATATCTGACATCTCTGGAGGTAATTCTAAGTGATAGGCTATGGCTCCAATCTTCTCAATGATCTAATATGGCCCAATGTATCGTGGTGCTAATTTTCCTCTGACCTAGAATCTACGAATGCCCCTGATGGGTTATACTTTTAAGTAAGCAAAATCTCCTAGTTGAAATTCTAATGATCTCCGTTGGGTATCTGCATAGCTATTTTGTCTGCTTTGTGCTGCTTTCAGGTTCTCTTGGACTTTGGCTACTTGTTCTTCGACTTCCTTGATCATGTTTGGACCGAATAGGCTTCTTTCTCCAGCCTTGGACCACATTAATGGTGTTCAGCATTTTCTTCCATACAATGTTTCGAATGGTGCCATCTTTAAGCTTGCTTGGTAACTATTATTGTAGGAGAACTCTGCGAATGATAAGCTCTTTTCCTAGTCTTTTCCATTGGTAAGTACATAGGCTCGCAACATGTCTTCTAATATTTGGTTTACTCGTTCTGTCTATCCATCCGTCTAAGGATGATAGGCTGAGCTATAATCTAGGCATGTTCCCAATGCTTTATGTAAACTCTTCCAAAAACATGCTGTGAACTGAGTTCCTCTATCTAAAACTATTCGGCTTGGTGCCCCATGTAGTCAAAGTATGTTATCAATGTATAGTTGTGCCAACTTGTGACCTTTGTAATCAGCCCTTACTAGAATAAAGTGTGCCACCTTTGTCAGTCAGTCTACTATAACCCATATCGAGTCATGTCCATTTTGTGTCTTGGGCAGCCCTACTATCAAGTCCATGCTGATCTCATCCCATTTCCATACTAGAATATGCAGTGGTTGGAGTAGTCCTACTGGTCATTGATGCTCAGCTTTCACAAGTCGGTCGATAGGTATCGCATTGGGCGACATATTCTATGATATCTCCTTTCATTCCAGTCCACCAATATTTTTGTTTGAGGTCCATGTACATCTTGGTTGATCCTAGGCGGATAGAGTATGTGGAATGGTGTGCTTCATCCAATATTAATCTTCGAAGTGCCTCGTCCAGGGGTATGCATATCCGGTCTTCATACCATAGCTTGCCTTGCTCATCAACCTTGAATCCTAAAAGTTCCTTTCTACCACTTGGCTCCCTGAGGTGTTGTATTTCTTCATCCTTGTCCTAGGCTTCTTTTATCTGATCTTCCAATGTTGGTCGTACATGCAATGCATTTAAGGTGCCTTGTGGTATAATCTACAGATTCATTTGGCAAACTTCTTGTGCTAACTTCATTTTTTGATTTAAAGTTGTCATGTAGTGGCAATAAGATTTCCTGCTTAATGTGTCTGCAACTACGTTGGCCTTTCCCGAGTGATATTGTATGCTTAGGTCATAGTCCTTAATTAGTTCCAACCATCTCCTCTGTCGTAGGTTTAAATCCGGTTGGGTGAAGATGTACTTCAAACTCTTGTGGTCTGTGAATATTTCACACTTGTTTCCAATGAGATAGTGTCTCCATATCTTTAATGCATGCACCACAGCTGCTAGTTCCAAGTCATGTGTCAGATAATTTTCTTCATGCTTCTTTAGTTGTTGGGAGGCATAGGCGACCACTTTATCATCTTGCATCAGGACACATACTAATCCTTGCAGGGAGGCATCACAATATACTACACAGCTTCGGTGTATATCCGATAATGTGAGTATTGGGGCTGTAGTTAGTCTTGTCTTCAATTCTTGGAAGCTCTTCTCACATGCATCTATCCACTTAAACTCCTTTCCTTTCTGTTTCAAGGCGGTCATGGGTCTTGTGATCTTAAAAAATCCTTCAATAAATCTCTTGTAGTAGCCTACTAGTCCGAGAAAACTATGAATCTCTATCACATTTGTTGGTTGCTTCCATTCAGATACATCTTTAACTTTCTCCAGGTCTACTTTTACTCCATCTGCGGTGAAAATGTGCCCTAGAAAAGTGACTTGTTGTAGCCAAAATTCACACTTGCTGAATTTAGCATATAGTTCATGTGCCCATAACTTGTTCAATATCACTCTTAGATGTTGCTCATGTTCTTCAGCACTTCTCAAGTATATGAGAATATCATCGATGAACACCACTATGAATTTATCTAACTCCTCCATAAAGACTTTGTTCATCAAATTCATGAAATATGCTGGTTCATTGGTTAGTCCAAATGGCATCATGGTGAACTCATATTGTCCATTGCTGGTTACAAATGTAGTCTTCGGTATGTCGCTGAGTCGAATCTTCAGTTGATAGTAGGCTGATCCTTTTAACTGATCAAACAAGTCATCAATTCTTGGTAGAGGGTACTTGTTCTTGATGGTGACTTCATTTAGTGACCGATAATCAATACACATTCGGAGGCTACCATTCTTCTTCTTTACGAACAAAACTGGTGATCCCCAGGGTGATGAACTTGGTCTGATGTATCCTTTTTCTTGTAACTCTCATAGTTACTTCTTTAATTCTTCTAATTCATTGGCTACCATTCGGTAGGGCCTCTTTGCTATTGGTGCAGTTCTGGATATCAAGTCAATAATGAACTCCAAATCTTTGTCTGGTAGCATTCCGGGTAGATCTTCAGGGAACACATAGGGGTACTCACATATGACTGGTACTTCCTCAATACTTGTTGCTTGTATGTTGCAAACCATCGGTTCTGCTGTTGGGGCTTGGGGGTGACATTCTATCGTAATTCCATTGTGATTTGTCAGGGTCACTACTCTGTCACTATAGGATATGTTGCCATGGTGTTTCCTTAACCAATCCATTCCTAGTATTATGTCTAGACCTTCTGTCTTCAATACTACCAAATCTGCTTGAAATTCTACTTCGTTGATCATTATCTATACTCAAGGGCATTTTAGAGTGCATTTGAGGATAGCTCCAGGGGTTCAAATCAAAAGAAGGGTGGGGAGTAACACTGTTCTTAAATTATTTTTAAGCACAAAACAAGCAGAAACAAACGAATGCGAAGCGGCAGAATCAAACAACACGGTTGCAGAAGTGGAGTTTACTAGAAACTCACCGTACATGACATCAGGTGCTGCCTGTACTTCCTCTGCGTTCACATGGTTCACACGGCCTTGCCTAAAATTGTGGGCATTCCTTCTCAGTGGTCCAGAGTTCTAAGGTGTGGTGCATTCGACTCCTAAGACGGCTATCTTGTTACTGGCTATAGACTGAGCTGGGGTAGAGTTTGTGGCTTTATACAGGCATTTGGCGATGTGGTGTCCTGGTTGTCGGCATCTGAAATAGGTCTCTACTGCTGTGTTGTTGTTACTCCTGGGCTGGTTGTTGTTATTGTTGTTGTTGTAGCTCTTGTAGTTGGATGTGCTCTGTGTAGTGTTTGATCCAGACAACCTATTGCATGGTTGGCTGATACCTTGTTGGTGCGGTGTTGTTGGTACGGACTCGTTGTGTCCTTTCTTGTTGGCGAGCACGCTGTATCATGAACTTGCACTTTCTTTCTCCTTCACTTTTGTTATGTTCTTCTTCCAGTAGAATAGTGCGATTCATCAGTGCGTTGAAATCAGGATAGGTGTGGGTGATTACTTGTTCCCTTAGGGCTGCATTAAGTCGCTTTATAAAACATCTCTGCTTCTTTTTATCAGAGTTAACATCGTCTGGTGCATAGCGTGCTAGCTTCATAAACTTTTGAATATACTAATTTTCTGTCATCGCGCCTTATCTCAGGGAGCAAAACTCTTCTTCCTTTATTTCCATGATTCTTTCAGGGATGTGATACTCACGAAATTCCTCCATAAATTCTTGCCATGTGATAGCTTCTGGCTCATTAACTGCATCTTGATAGTTTTCCCACCATTCACCAGTGGCTCCAACCAGTTGATGGGTGGCTAAATTGACTTTTTCCTCATCAGTGGCTCGTACTGCATTTAATTTCTTTGTGATGGTGCGCAACCAATTGTCTGCTGTCAAGGGATCTTCTTCAGCACTGTCGAACGTTGGTGGATGAAGTCTCATAAATGCTACCATTTTTCCTTGCCCATTTTCATTGTCCTGTCTCCTTGCAAGGTTCTCCAATAATCGTGTTTGCCGATCCATTACTTTTGCTAATGTTGGTGGGGGTAGTGGGGTTTCTTCTCCTTGTACCGGATCATTTCCAACATTCTGCTCAACTTCTTCGCCTTCTTGATGTACTTCTTCTATAATTGGGATATTATTTTCCTGTGGCTGTTCATGCCTCTCCTTCATGAAGCTGACTTAGGCGGCCCTTTCATGGCGTTCCCAAATCCTATCAGATCTCCTTTCCATGGTAAAAATAACATGCAAGCAAAAACACACAAACATAAACAAACACACAATATATTACATCACATGAACAATTACACATATATGATACAAGGGTGCATCATACATTAACTGCTAGGCTGATTACTATGCGGCGACTTGTACACTAGGGACATTGAAGTGATACTAGGCGTACTGCTACTACTCGGGGTGCTAGACACTACTACTAGATATTACATCTCAGATTATTTACTATACTTGGACTATATCTTGTGAAGGTCCTTGAGCGTAGTCTTGCCCTTTTCCTAGGCCAACTGCTCATCTCATAGTGTGTAAAGCTCGTGTGCGTATCCATCAACATCGTCCTGCCCATGTGGAACTTGTGAAGGTCCTGCTTCCTCTACATTCCCAATGGTCTTCTTGTTGGTGAAGTTGTCAGCAATAGATTGTTCGATCTCAATGGACTCACGATCAGAAAATGACTCCCTTGACATGTATCCATTCAAGTCGTAGTGTGGGTGCTATGGGTCATAAGCTGGTACTCCTTCTCTTGTGCCTGTTGATGTGGGTCGCATGGCAAAGGTCCTTCCTATCATCATCTTCTTTGCTCGCTTCTGGATGTAAGGGTCCTGTAGGAGTGTGTCTATCTCCTGGTGGCAGTCAGCCAACTTGTGTCTCAGAATTGCTCTTTCTCAATTTGCCATGTATAACTCCAAGCTAGTGTTGCGTAACTCGCCTCCAGTCTCCTTAGCCTTGGTAATCCATCCTGATAATTCTTGTTGTTGGTCTTCATAGAGAGTGTCCAGTGCATGCAGGTATCTGACATTGAACACTCCCGTATACTTTGGTGCCTGTGTGCTAATTTTCCCAAATCTTGAACCTTCTCACGCCATGTGGGAGTGGTCTGATTAGGCATAGGAAAGAATCTAGCAGGAGTGTGCTCAATATCCTCCTCAAATATCTAACAATACTATGCAAGAGCCTGGCATGCTGCTTTCTAGGCTTCTCTTCCAAATACTGTAATGTACCGAGTCTGGAATGTTGGGCATGATGGATGCTTTGGAATACATAGGCATACCTCACACTTCAGTACACCCTCCTCATCGTACTCACAACAATAGTACATGGGAGGCTCGGTGTAACCCAAGCACTAGAGTGTCTCCCAAAGGAGTGGTGGGAACCCTTCGACAATCAAGCAGTCCAAACGTTCCAGTTCGTCGTCCATTTGCTGCAAAAATTTCACAACACAAGTTAGAAATATTTTTGCAACACAATGAGAAGTGACAATAGGAAAAGTTCATTCATAAAATTATTAACATGTTTGGTGTTATTGTTACTACTATAACTACGGTAATTCTATGCGTTCCAATCCTACGGCTTTGTCCTACGGTCAAGCTTGGCTCTGGTGCCACCCTGTCGGCCCCTCATTTTGAGAGTCCTAGAATACACGTATTTGTGCCAGGATCATGCACAAATATGCTCCACATATACAGAAATGGTACACAGATTTAAAGGAAATACCGAGTTTTATTGATATTAATAAAAGGGTCTTACAACAGTGGCCCAAAAGGCATAGTCATAGGCTTATACAACTAGCGGAAGTCTACTGCCGCGAAGCAGCATTTTATTACATGGTGGTCTCTAGTGCGATGATATACTACAGCGTAGCAATGTCCTATTCCACAGGCAAGCTTCAGCGTGGCCCAAACCCTAGCTTCGATGTCATCTTCCTACGTTCGCAAACCTCGCGTTACTCCTAATCCTTGTGGTGCACTTCCTCATCGTAGACATGGTCCTCCTCAGTGCCGAAGTCTGTGAGTCAACAATGATTGAGTACATATGTACTCAGCAAGCCCTAACCATAGGGTGGAAATAGAAGTGTAGTGGTGATAATAATTATAAGTTGAGTCCTAGCGGAGTATTACCATTCCCACTAGTACTCAGGTTAGTATCAAATTGCATTACCAGTTCCATTACACATAAAAGTAAATCAAATCATAGTATCCCATCCTAGCATCTGCCCATTTCAAGGACATGGCTATTCGAATAGGTTTAATAAACTTTGCAGAGGGGTACAAATTTCCCCACACGATAGGCACAATCCCTTCCATGATCAGTGGACGAAATAGGCCTAACGAGACCCCGTACCCTCTTGGGTGGTACCCTAGATTTGTATATAACTCTACTGCGGCTTCTCAGGGGTAGGAAAACACACTAATCTCGGGAGGATACCTAATCATCCCATCTCATAATCTCAGATGATACCACATCATCCCATCATATAATCTTGGACGATACCAAATCATCCCAACATAATATTGTCGATGATACCAAATCATCAAAATAAATAATAATAATATGGTCTCGAGCGTGTTCAAAATCAAGGGGCTTAACATGGAGGATCACATAGCAACCACGCCAACTGGGCCATGGAAGATCACTTTGCATCCATGCCTTCTCCTGATATTCCGGTTCCAACACCGGCCTCCTAGTAGAAATTATACTTCAACCTAACGGGGTGTGAGATCAAGTCTACCCATATTAGATGTGTGGCTGTACGAAATATCTCACTAGGTGAGAGGGACTACGAATCAATCCTTATGTGACTGAGGTGAGCATCTCCCATAGGAACCCTCACCAGGTGTTGATGGTAGTTACCATCCATCATGAACCATCTATATAACTAGAATAAATGCATAAAAATGATCACCGACATAGACTTAGGGGTTTAAACTAACAATTTCCATGAGTTTCGGTGAACCTATATTTTTAGCAGGGTTTATTCATAAAACTATCAAGGTGGACCAAATCATCAAATTAAATCATGATTATTCGCGGCGTAAACTCCAGAAGGTTCTAGAGGACACTAGAAGACACTCCACCAAAGCAGAGCCCGAGAGGATGCTAGGTGGGGCCGGCCGGCACTACCTGCAGGCCGGCCGGTCCCTTGTCCCCACCAGTCAGCATCTGCTTTGACGTCAGTTCCTCCATCGCCTCCTAGATTGCATCTATGCCGTTTATTCAATTTGGTTTGATCCGAGGGCTCAGAATTGATGCTCTGGCCTATATATACCAGCCCCTGCCCCCTCCCTTAGGCAGATTTCCATAAGTCAAGATCAAATCAGAAATTATGGTTTTCAGAGAGAAGAGAATACAACTCGAATTCAAGTAGAGTTGGGCTATTGCTCAGGATTTTGGATTTGCTGTCTAGAGGCTGGTAAAGCCATTGTATCCCTCAATATTTGACTTTGTGCTACTTCAATATTATGTTTCTATTTATTATGTTCCTAGTTTGCACCAGTTGTATGCTTGATATAGTTATGATTGATGATGAATTTATGCATATGTTCGCAAAGTGCTTAGCTCAATACTCGAGTGAGTTAAGTGGTCGACATTATGTAAGCATGGTGCTTAAATATTGTTTACCTACGGATGCACTCTACACTCCAGGCCATACGGTAGATCACGAGTGTGACACTCATGTTGAGTCCTTTGTAGTCCACTCCCTATTTGTAGAACAAATAGAATGCGGTTGTGAAGGGAGTCAAGCTCTGTTCTTGATCTTCCTTAGTAATGTTCCTTATGCATAGATACAGAGTTAGTTATGCTATAGATGAGAGTGTATATACTTGGGTGTACAAAAGAGTTAGTAAATATGGCATGTCTTAGGAATCTTTTCTCTTTAATTAATCTCCTGCCTAGTCATACTACATTTATGAGTATCTATTTCTATCTCTGGATTACTATCAATGCCATACACTTATCATTTATTTATCATTTGACTTACCCCTGTTAAATTATGAGAGTTAATGATCTTGTCATAAGTATACATATTTGTCAATATCTCTAGCCACCCCACCGCTCCTCCCTATGGAAAAATATAAATAACGATACCTGGTATACTCCCGGGTGAAATGATGCAATGGTATATTGTCTGTGCGCTTGCGGATACTTAATCTATATATAAATTTACAAGTGTTCTCAATAATTAGCACCAAAGCATTTCTGGCATCATTGCTAGGGATGATAACTTAGTAAGAGTGATGCTAAGAAATGCCAACAAGCATTTCTGGCACCGTTGCCGGGGAGGGGCACAAGGCTAAGAGAATTGATCAAATAAATACTTATTGATGAAATCATAACTAGCACCTCTTCTTTAGCAGGCTTACCTTTGTTTGTCTTTGTTCATATCTTATATAGGGTATTGCAGGATTGGTTGTGATTCACCAACAACTTTCAATCAAAATCAAATCAATCAAGGGGAAGGTCAACACCAGTTTCTGAAGCTATTGCTGAAAAGGCTCTGCGTGAATTCTCTGCTCCAAGCGCCGAGAACATTCGCACTGGACCAACACTCAAAACCAACAACCTTGAGTTCGATCTCAAGCCAAGCCTCATCAACATGGTGCAAGCTACCCTGTTCAGTGGAAAGGCACATGAAGATGCTAGCGCTCATCTTCAGAATTTCCTAGAGATAAGCAGCACGATCACCATCAAGGACGTTGCTTAAGACATCATACTACTCCGCCTCTTCTAATTGTCACTAGTGGGAAGGGCGAAGTAGTGGTTCTACACCAATAAAGATGACATCAACACATGGGCAAAGTGTTCGAAGGCCTTTCTAACAAAGTTTTTTCCTATAGGCAAGATGAATGCCTTAAGAGGAAAGATTTCCAATTTCCAACATCAGAAAGGAGAAACCATTCCAAAGGCATGGGAACATTTCCAAGAATACATTTCAGATTGTCCTCATCATGGAATGGAAGATTGGTTGCTCATGCAAAGCTTTTACCATGGATTAACTCAAAAAGCTCATGAACAACTACATCCTACTGCTGGAGGAGCATTTATGTCACTCACCCTTGGAAAAGCTGAAACTCTCATGGAGAAGGTAGCCTCTAATCAAGGCTAGCCTCAATGCAACATTCAAGCATGCAATAAGAGCGAAGAAGCACCAGAACAGGTGTGCGCACTATCAACCAAGATGGATGTACTGTTGAATTGGCTTGAACAGCGAGCCAATTACAAGAAAGATCGTCAAGCCATTCAAGATGCGTTTAATCCCCCGAATATTAAGAAGATGCAAATATTGTCACCAAGAACTCTACTCCACAACAACAGAGACAAGGATGGAATCAACAACAACAATGGTCAACTTACCAAGGTAAGTACCTAGGTAATTACTATAATTCCTCTAATCTTAAACAACCATCCTTGAGAGATTTGATCTTAGAACAGGCTAAGATTAATGAGAATATTTCTAAGAAGTTTGCTTCTAATGATGAGGTACTAGAAAACATAAATACTAAAATGGAAAGTTTTTCTTCTGCCATCAAAGACCAACTTAACTATAAAGAAAAGATAGAATCACAATTAACTCAACTGGCTATTGCTCTGCCTTTTGCCACTAACCTTGAAAGGTTAATGCCATAACCACAAGAGGTGGCAAGTCTACTTGTGATCCGCCATATCCAACAAGGATAGGTAAGACACTGGAAGCAGTACAAGAGGAGAAGAAGGATGATCAAGTTGAAGAAATTGAGCCACAAGCACAGGAAATGATGCAAGATTTTCATGACACCAACCTCCTACCATTTCCTCATAGAAATTGAAAAGCTAAAATGGATGAGCAGTTTGGTAAGTTCGTAGAGGTAATTCAAAAGTTATATATCAATATTCCTCTGCTAGATGCCATACAGGTACCTACCTATGCAAAGTACCTCAGAGACATTCTGAACTACAAGAAACCACTGCCCACCACTGAGTAATCAAGTTAATGAAGGAGTGTAGTGTGGCCATCTTGAATACATTGCCAGTAAATAAGAAGGATCTAGGATGTCCCACTATTGATTGTTCCATTAGAAACCAAAACTTTGAGAATGCGCTATGCGATCTTGGAGCAAGCGTAAGTGTCATGCCCAAGAAGGTTTTTGACAAGCTCAATTATTCAACACTCACACCAACATCGATGTGCCTGCAACTAGCCGACCAATTAGTCCGCTACCCTATAGGAATTGCAAAAAATATTCCGGTAAAAATTAGAAACTTCTTTGTTCTAGTGGATTTTGTAGTACTTGATATGCAGGAGGACGTGAAAACATCCCTCATCCTTGGGAGACCCTTCCTGAGCACTACAAATGCACACATTGATGTCGGAGCCAGAGAAATTAAGTTCCATATCAATGGCAAGGAAGAGCGATTCGCTTTCAAGCCAAGACTGGAACAATGCTCTAATTTGGAATGGCATGAGAAGCAAGAACAACCATCAAGGTCTCCATCTCCGAGACCAATTGATGCACCTGAGGAATGAATAAAACTAGAAAAATCCAGTTCGGCGGACTTAAAATTCTAAACCCTCGCCGGGAGGAAGATGAGCAAGTTTGTGAGCAAGCTCAAGCGCGCGGCATTGTCTCATTCGACGAGAAGCTCTTCTTCCCAGGGAAGCACCGACATGCAGATTGACGTTCCATCTCTCGCTGCTAGAGCGCCGCCTTAGTCATCCTTAGCTGAAAAGAATATTCTACTGGAGGAGAAGCACCTTAAGTTCTGGAACAAGACGGAGAAAGATGCCTTCAAGCAATTGAAGACCCGAAGGTTCATTCTTACTCCTGCTTATGACCCAGCCCTTCTGCATGCAATAGGTATGGATCTTGAACTTGAAATCATATTTAAAACTATTGGATGGGAAAATTTTTGGCAAATTGATGAGCCGGGGTCTAAGCTTTTAACACTGGAATTTCTATGCACCTTGCAAACCACTGATTCTAAAGGTACATTTAGACTCTTTGGGAAATATTTTTCTATCCCCTAGAGATAGTTTAGTGAACTTCTAGGATTCAATGCACAATGTGTAGTTGATGTAGACTATGCTCTACAAGATTATGATAGAGTGAAATTTTGGAGAGAAATATCCAAAGAACCCAATTGTCATTGTCCTCACACTAGTGATATTCATCACCCTACCCTGCGTTTCATACATAAGTGGCTAGGATTTTCTTTATTTCCTAGAAATGACTTTCGCATCATAAGGATGGATGAACTTAAGTTACTATATGCCATGGTTAAGAGAAGGAAAGTTTCACATGCTAAGTTCATGATGAATCAATGGAAGGAAGTTTTTGAGCTCAAGGGTGAAGTCGGGTGCACCTCTTTGGTCACTCGCATTGCCCAAAATTTGGGTCTATTGAATAATGCTTCACTCTCTTACATTGAGGTGATTGATCACTGGTACATTAATTATGAATATTTTCTCAAGGCTCATATACTGGAAAAGAATAATAATGGGCAAATGGTCATGATGTATCTAGGATATACAACTAAAATTCTGTTACCAGCCCGAAACCTCAGTTTGTATGCGGTGAATTCTTTTGTATTTGATTTACAGGTCAAGGAAGCAGCGCCTCACAGAAGTGCTTCTACAAGAATAACTCGCGACCCATAGCCTAGGTACCGTGGTGATGACCCAATTCTAGAAGGACCGGCTTTCACCAGCTATGCAGGCTGGGATCAGACAGGATATTCTCACATGTACCAGCCTAAGCATGTTAGTTGGGAGTAGCCCACTCCTCTGCACTCTGGAAGCTCTTGGCAACAAGGCTCAATTGAGCAATGGCAGTATGGCAACTTCGACCACTATCAGCAACAGCCTTATGAAGACGTTTCAAGCGGCCACCAGGGAGGACATATGTCCTTCTCTACTCATGGCTATCCTGATCAGCCAATGGGCTACCATGACCAGTAGATGGAGCATTCCTGCCTCGACACTAGGTTGATAACCATAGAAGAAACACAACAAGACATTCAGAACACGTTTCACCAGCACTCCCAATGGCAAGCAAAAATGGGAGACCGCATCACCAACATCCAGCAGCATTAGTAGCAGGAGAATGAGAACTGGAACTACTTGTTCCAGAAGCTCAACTTCGACCCACCATTCTAATCGACTACAACAACACCCTACTTGGGGGAGGAGGATCCCCCATTATCTAAGGTAAGTTTTCTTTCCTAGTATTTTTCTTTTTCCTTTTCTTTATTTATTTTTGAGTTTGTCTTATATTTAAAAAAAATGCATAACTAAAAACAAAATAAAAATTTGTCTTTATCTTTTATGTATAGTAGTAAGGTGTGATCTAAAAATGAAAACCAAATAAAAAAGAGTGTGTATAAAATTTGCTTTAATTTTCTATTTTTAAGAGCCAAATAAATAAAAAGAACTTGAGGATGATGACTCATAATAGAAATGATGAATAGTTGCTCTGTTAAAATTCCTTTCAAGTACCTAGTTTTCAGTCATGAATTCTACCGAGTTTTGCATAAGATTGTTTTGATATAAGGACTTGCTCTAAACTTGAAATTCATGGGTAGCATATGCTTGATCTAAGTCTACGTAATTAACGGGTATGATATGAGAAGGTCTGAGCTACTGTTTATCTTGTTCCATGTGATACTAAGTTCTGGAGATTTCTTTTGAAAAACATAAAAATGCAACATGATGAGTTCCTGTATGACAAATCTTGAATTCCTACCAGCTCCAAACATGCTTATTTTTAGGCTAGGAAAACTTCCACTCACATATGCTACTTGTTTTGCATTGAGTTTGGTCAAGTTTTGTTGATCCTTATGAGAGGTTTGTCATGCTCTTAAAATCAAGATCACATACACACCACCACATATCCACTACTCCTACACTGGGGGTAGGCGCAAAACATGCTTTCCATCTAGATCCACCCAAAAATGATTTACTCCTACACTGGGAGTAAACACCAAAAATATGTTTGATAAGTTTTCCATCCACTAAATAAATGCTCCAAGTTCTTGTTGCTATCTCTCAAAAGTTTTATTGCAGAAAAAAGGCATCGGCTATGCAAAAGTTATTCATAAAAAAAGAAGAATAAAAAAAGAGAAAGTATTGAAAAAATGGACAAGTGTCCGAGATATCCAAAACAATGGGTACATAGATGGTCGCCTGAAAAAAAGAGAGAGGGAAAGATGAATAAGATAGCCCATGTGACGATATCCTAACATATAGGTATGTTAAGCCTCGGGTCCAATTGTTCCAGAACAAAGAAGACCCTCTGACCGAACCCTTCAGGATCGATCGGGGGCTCAGGGGCTAAGCCCATCGGGCACGCTCGCGCACACCCTCTAGCAAAGTGACCCGACCAAGCCTAACTCGACCGCAGCATCTACCTTGGGATCTGGGCTTCCTCGAGCCTTGGGCTCCCTATCTATGGCACGACCAAGCTCGGTCCTTGGCTCCTGCTTGGCTAACGATGCCAGTCAAGGCCTAGGCACAAGAAGACAAGCCCTAGGCTACCGATGCCCGGGGCCTCCCTAGCGTCGCTCCCTAGGCATGCCCCTGCCAACTGCTCATCTGACAGGGTCACATCAGGGGCGTGACACAAGAAGACAAAGCTTCCTACGGCCTCCGAGGGCTCGAGGGCTTCTAGGCCCACACGTTAGCCCTTGGAACCGACCTCCTTTGCCACCAAGAAGACTCTAGAAGGTCTGAGTGTGGGAGGCTGGTCTAAGCTAACACCCTCTGACACGCAGAGTGTCAGATCAGAGCAGCCAGACAATGCCTAGGCTTCTTTAGCTCCAAGACACCTCGACGGTCCATGGCGCACCGCTGCAAGCCCCTCCTAGACTTTGGCACACATAGACCATAGACTAGAACCCCCAAACTACCTTGTACCTGACCTATCTCATTATATAAGGGATAAGGTCAGACCTAGAGGGGCGAGGATCCGAATTCGATCACCAGACACACCATTCCATTCCATTTGCCTCTGCTCTACACCAAGAGCAAGGCAACCCCAAGAGGGGCACTGAGGGCCTCTCCTCTACCACATCCCACCATCTCCTTCCTCTCTGACAAGGGGGAGACTCCACCGGTAGTGAGGCAACCTAAGGATTAGTCCCGAGCTAACCCCTACCAAACTTTCTTCCTTTACACGCTGTTGTAAGCCCATAGATTTTGGGTGCTCTTGAGTATAAGGATCATCAGCTGCTAGACATAGGGACCAAATTAGCTCGAACCAGGACAAACCATTGCATCTTCTTTGTGTGATTCTTGTGTTCTTGAGTCCACCCGAGCCACCGGAGATCCCATACTCTAACATTGACTTGAACAACATGCTAGACATGGTTTTGACCCTACGACAGCTGGCGCGCCAGGTAGGGGGCAGCATCAAGTGTGATTCTTGCTCTATGGTGGCTAGAGCCACCTGCCTTGTCGCTAGAGCAAGTGGCGTCACCCCAGGCGGCGGTGGCCGCTTCCCCTGCAAGATCTCCATTGTGGCTGGGGCACTCTCTGACGTAGAAGCTCCACGCATGAAAAGGCACGCCTGGCGAAGGGATCGACGCGCTAAATAGCTAAGTCCCCCAGCCACTAAGCTCCTTTCGATGCATTCTTTTCTTCCCAAATCGTCAATTGGGGGACGCGCCCACCCTATTCGAGTCGACCCACTTTCGGGCCACGAATCTCCTTGCCCTAATCTTATGGTCGGGGATCAGAGCCACCCTATTCTCCCTTCCATGACCACCATACAGGATAAGCTAACGCCTTAACGCCTCACAAGCATGACTCGGGCTAACGAAGCTAATAGCTGATGACCATCGAGCTCAGAAAGGAAAATAGGCACCGGGGACGCTCCCCACCAATACGAACAGAGCATGGAACATGAATGGCAATGAAAGCACAAAGATTTGATGGGTGGCACGCCCTCAAATGTCACAATTGTTCAAAGGGGAACAGACCCCTAGGATTACAACAACGAGTTTTACAACCAAGTTTCTATGCAGGTCATGGAGACGATGGAGGTCGACGGGCACATTATCCTCCTCTGGATACTCGTCCATCAGCAGCAACTTGTAGTCGATGATGCCAGCTACCACAGCGAACAGGGGGGCTACCGTATCCTTGGCCTCCCCCATCTACTTGTCCGAGGTCTCCTTGGGGATGCCCAAGGCCATGGGACCCAAGTCAACCTTGGGGAGCCATAGCTTCATCAAGGTCAGGGCAACGCTAGCCCCTTAGCGGACCATGCCCCTGATGACTCATGGAATAAGCACCACAAGAGAGCACACCCGCTCGGTGAGGTCGTGTCCCTCTTCCGGCAGTGGTGGTAGGATCAGGGTGATGCTCGCTTCCTCGGCACTGGCGACAAGCCTCTATAGCTCCGCCCATGTCATGTCCAGCTTCCATCCATGTTCTGCCAGGATGGCCTGGTTCTCCACCGACACCTTCGCCTCCATCTACAACTCCTTCCATAGGCAGTCGCACTCCACCCACGCCTTCTCCTCTAGCTAGAGGGCCTTACCGTGCTTGTCTGCTAGCTCCACCCACAACCATTGTGCCGTGCAAAGAGAGGAATCAATCTCATGGTGGCTCAGAGCAAGAGACCCCGCCCCAAAGGCAAGGGAAAGAAGGGAGAGGAAAGGATACACCTGCCATGAGCTGCTAGGTCCCATGGAGCTTAGAGTTGGAAGCATCCCTCATGGTCTCTAGCAGGCCTAGGGAGCCCCTAAGCTCCATGACCGCACCCTCAGCCACCCTATGGGTCTCCTCTGCCTCAGCAGCCTTCTGCCGGGAAGCCTTAGCCCTTGCCTCCGTGGTGCGCCTAGCCTCTCACACTATCGCCAGCTTGGACTCCACTGTCACGCTCCCGAACTAGCACCTCTATCAGTGTCGTCACCCGCTCACCAGGCGCAGGATAGGGGTTGGGCAGCGAAGCGAGCAGGGACCTTTTGCCCCTTCTGGGGGCTAGGGAGCGCCTATGAGGTGACCTTCTCCCACTCCTAGATGAGGTTCGACTTCCTCTAGGAGTACTCTAGCAATGCCTACGACAATGACAACAAAGGAGCTCAGGCAAGATCATGGTGCCGGCCATGGTGTCAGTCTCATTCAACTGACACTCACCCTGCAGGAGTCGTACATCCCTTGCTGAAGGCCGAAGAACTCCCTCGCGTGGCCTACCATCACTGCGAAGGAGTCAAAGAAGAAGATGACCAGCTCGTTGAAGGCGCCACGCCGCTTCATAAACTCCGACCATGCATCTGCCTTGGGGCCATCATCCATAGCATGGGGTCCCCCTGCTGGTGAAGCGAGGGGAGCCGACACAGCCACCGATGAAGGGCTAGCTTTCTCACGCCCCAGGGGTGGGGGGAGGTCGGTGACATTGGCCTCTCCTCGGTCCACCTCTACTTTGGAGGGGAAGCTCCCTGAGTGGGGGCCTAGCCCCATGGCGTCAGATCTTGCCTGGCATGCTAGGGCCACAATGACTGGCCCTACCATGGTGGCATTCGGCGTTGTCGTTCCATTCACTCAGGGCGGCAGCAGCGGGCGTGGCGCACCTTCAGCACCAGCGACCGGACCGAAGCCGCCGCATCACCTAAAGCCCCTACCAAGGAAGACTCTCTGCAAGTCAACATCCACATCATCAAGCAATGATCAAGCCACCTCCAGGCAGGGGTGGCCTAACCAGCAAGGACTCTTACCTACCACTCGAAGAAAGCCTCAGAGTGGAGCACCTTTTCTGTGGAGGCGCCCCTACCCCGAGGGAACTCAAGCAAGGGCGCTTCCCGATGGATTAGGCGGCAAGCGACTCCCCCAAGGAAAACATGAGGGACCTGCCTCCCAGTGGTGAAGAAGAACCCTTGGAGGTGTCCTCAACCCCCTACCCCTAGGGCAGGTGGAATGGAGACCACCCTTAGATATGGGAGATCGTCGGGTCTCGGTTCGTACACCGAGAAGGGAGCCAGGCCTTCACCAACTGCCGACTCCCTTGGCATACATACCAACACTATCCATGCCACTCCGACCACATACTGCTTTGGAAGATTGCCCTCTACCACCATGGATGGGTCCCCTACCCCGATGTACTCCCACATCGGGGTCAGCCTCGCCATCAATGGGAGGATCCATTGAAATAGGAATTCCCAGAGCACCATTCGGTCGGTCAGCCCTGCATTCTTTAGGGTGGTGATCTAGCCCAGCAGCCCCTCGGTGACCTCAAGGGTAGACCCTTTTGGCAGGCTCTTTCAAGACAAAGGCACCACCGATATAGGTGGTCTGGGGAGAAGGCCGGTAGGGACCTAGAGGGGTTGGAGAGATAGAACCATTTTTGGTGCCACCCCTTCTCCAAGGTAGGGAAGGAAAGCTCCTGGTACCATGACTTTAGATTGTTGCATAGCTAGATGGCGGTAGTGCCGATCTATTGCACCAAGTCATGAAGCTGCAGCCCAAAGTGGGGAAGGAACCTCCATACAAACGGATGCGCTAGGGCCCCAAATCCAGCGAGGTGAAATGGGACGAAGGAGATGACCTATGACTCCCCTAGCATAGGCTCCGACGCCCCTGGATCTGGCAGATCACATCCAGAGGAGGGAGGAATTAACCATGCCTGGGCCACCTCCAACATCTCGCCCTTGGCCTTAGATGTGTCCCACTCCGCCATTGAAGCTTAACCACGGGGAAGGCGCAAGCGGGTGCGGCGGCGCTTGGATGAAGAGGCAAAGAGAGAGCAGGAGAGAAAAGTAAGCCCACTCCTGTAACGGAACCGACCAAATCATAAGAACGTAAGTACAAAAACAATCACCGAAGCGATCAAATTCCTGTACTCAAGCTCCCATAATCCCGGTAGTCCGGAAATCACGAAGGATTTCAACCAACTCTCGACATACAAACCAAGACCGTAGTGATTCAACACAACACATCATTCGTTACAACATTTCACAAGTAGCATTCGAATTACATCCATCAGAGTTCAAATAACATATTACAAACCAAGTTTGAGTGTGCGGAAGCAACATAGTTTAGTACAAAACATCATAGTTTTCAAATACATTGCCAAGTTTGAGTCATGTCCCCCAAAAGCATTATCAGGTACGAGAGCTAGAAGAGACCGCGCCCAACGGTCTAGTCTTCATCCCCAGCTGGGAGAAGGCAGTACTTGCAGCAACCAAAGTAGAACTGGTCATCTGCAACAGGTGGGAGATAAACCCTGAGTACGAGAAGGTACTCAGCTAGACTTACCCATCAAAACTAGAAATAAAAGACACCAAGGGTCATGCAAGGCTTTTGAGGTGGGCTAGCTTGACACAGTTTCATAAAAGAGCTTATGATTATAGTAATCAATTTAAACTTAGCATCAAGCTTATCATCATTTACCTGTCCACTAGATTTGCACCTGTACTAGAGCACTCACTTATTAGGAGCAAACAATATTAACCATAGCAGGTATAATAAGGCTATCATCATCATATCATCATTTCCGAACCATTATGTTATTTAGTGTATCTACTTTGGAGATAAGCCCGTCAAGTTCTCACTAACCGGGAGAGACGGAGACTCGAATCGAATTACAACTCAG
Source organism: Miscanthus floridulus (assembly GCF_019320115.1). Taxonomy (NCBI): domain Eukaryota; kingdom Viridiplantae; phylum Streptophyta; class Magnoliopsida; order Poales; family Poaceae; genus Miscanthus; species Miscanthus floridulus. Next base: position 36,360,095 of record NC_089594.1, read on the forward strand.
CTGAGGGGGTATTCCTAACTCTCACCCTGGCATACTTAGCAAGGGTAGCCGTGGGTCACCTTTGGGACAACTCAGGAACCAAATTCACGGGTTCGATCAGCGCCAGCACTCTCAGGGATTACCCTTCTGCCAGGACGATCAGGACTTTTAAATCACCTGCCCTTGGACTCACGCCTACGGCTCCCTTCCGAGGCGTACTTTATACTTATCGACTCTCGGCCTAAGGTGAGCTACTCGGCTTCGTGGTCGGTCTCTAGACCCAGCCAACTAAGAGAGAGGCATGCATTCAACATGAATAGGAAAGGCTCCAAGATTCAGTCCTTAATCAACACAGACGGAGTCACTACAAACCGGCAAGCCTCTGTCCGGTCTTTCTTTCAAATTAAGACCGGTTCTTTTCCACGATAGCAAATATAGCCAACCGTGCCATATGTATCTTCCTATATCTCGCAGGTGATAAGAAATCACCTGACTTCTACCGTGTTAAAGCAGGGCTAAGCACTACACGATCCTAAGCTACATAGGATTCAGGGTAACAATATCTGGACAAGGATTGGATAACCAATGCAGCAAGTGTTTGCATCCAACACCTAAACTTAATGCAACAATATATATATGTAACCATAAAACTGTAACTGCAATTCGGAAATTAGGAGGCTTAATATGCTCCGGGGCTTGCCTTTCACAAAGTTGCAAGGACGGTGATCTGGGCACTCAACGGCGACCTCGTCTGGCACTTCTCCTGAAGGCTGCACCTCCTGAACCTCCGGTGTCGGCTGCTGCTGCTCGCTCGGTTCCTCGAATTCTAGCAGTGTTACTCCCTCCGGTACACCTATTGCATGCCGATGCATGAGATAAATATCATGGATGCATAAGGAATGACATGATGCTCATGATGAATGAATCACAGTAAATGTTTAACGAAAACATCACTGGACACTCGTTTACCGAGTAAAATAGCTCTATTCAAATCACTTTAAAACATATATCTCACTTATCTTGAAGAACGAGATCTACTTACCCAACTTGCATAACCTAAGATAAAGATGCTCATCTTCAGTTAAAGGCCTAACACCTAAGAACATCACCACAAACTTAGAAATAGTAAAGGCACACATAAATTAACATTTAAAGTTTCATATGCACACAAGTAGTCCCTTAATTAAATTACAACCAGAGTTCTACAATTCCAAATGACTTGTATGAGGACATTCTGGAAAGCTTATGAGATTTTCTACAAATCAATTGTAAACATCACAGCATGATTCTTACGTTAACCAAATCGAATTTCAGTAAATCTAGAATCTATCCAGAAATGACAGGGTTACTAACTTAATTATTTAATGATGATGCAAAAGCCTAATTTGACCAAACCAAGTTTACCAACTTGTTGCACATACCAGAGGAACACTAGAAAGTATAGTGCCAACTTCTAAATAAATTATTTAATATCCTTTTTAAATTTATTTAGTTAATTAGGTGATTAAAGCAATATATAGTCAAACTATTCATAAAAATCTACAAAAATTACAGTAGCTATCTCATGCTTCACATAGACTACCATAAAAATTTCAAAGCCATTGGGCAAGCAGAACTTGCTGTACCCAAAATAACAGGTGGCATGTCTATTTTTAGCATAATTAGGAAACCCTATTGAAAAGTGTCAAGCAATAGATTTCTTATTTTTCCTAGTATCATTATAGCATAAGAACAGCACTCACCAATTTTTACCTTTACTGGATCTATAGAAAAATTATGAAAATTCCCACAAGATCCATCCATGCAAACATGATAATTTTCTATCTCCTACATACAACGTCCAAAATATATACAAATTTAACTACAAGCTATTCATGATATGAGCAATACACCATAAAAATTTCATGCCATTTGGAGCTACCTAGAAAAGGTTATAATTACCCCTATTTCTTGCATGATTAAAAGAGATAATTAAAAACTCCCATTTTCATAACAGAACATGGCATGGATTATATTTTTAATAGATACTAGACATTATCATGAACTTAATAAAATTGGAACCACATCATTTGATGCTACCAACTAGGAGATACATATTTTTGAAAATGTACACCAATCTGTGAAAATAATAAAACAAAACAAATTAAGAAAACCAATTCAACTACTGGTGGGCCGGCCCGAAGAAACGGCGGCCCACGAAGCAGGTGTAGGTGTGGTCCAGAAATGGCGCAGCCTAGGTCCGGCTCCTGCCTTGGCCTCAGCGGCTGACAACCGGGACCCGCGCGACAGCGAGACAGACAGGGGAAGAGAGGAGACGGCGGCGTAGCTCGTCGCCGGTGGCTCTTCCGGCGAACCCGACGGTGCCACGGCGTTCACCTCAACAGTGCACATCTAGGGGAACCATCTATTGTAGCTATCGTCACAGCTAGAGGGGATGGCGATGGCCATGGCGGCGCTCGGCCATAGCTCGGCCGGCTCCGGCGAGACGACGGCGTCGCAGCCCTAAATGGTGACCCTACGAGCTTCAGTGGCATGCGCTGGACCTAGCTCAAGGCAGAGGAGGGATGGCAAGGGCACGAGGATAGCTGGCCACATGGAGCGCCATCTCCGGCGAGGTCAGCCATGGCGGCGGTGGAAGAAAATGGTGATTTCACCCTTACCAAGGCACAATTGGATCGACGGTGGGGTGGAGGAGGTAGAGGAGATCACTGTGAAGCTATAGATGAGCTGGGCAACATGTTTTTGCGAAGAGGCGTGAGCTAGGTGGTGGTGACGCCCAATCGGCAATGGCGGAGCTGCTGCTCTGTTGCTGCGGAGCTATGGGCGAGCGGAGGAAATGGAAATGGAACTGGTGAGCTGGTTGACAGGCGCGTTGGGCGAGCTCAAGTCGTGGCCGGCCGTGCCAGGGCATCCACGGCGTGTGGCAGCGTGAGCAGGCGACCAGCGACGCGCAGCATACATGCGTCGGAGGTTTTTTGAAATGGCCAACACTGTAGCTAGTCTGAAACACGATTAAGTCATCAATTGACCCGACTGACAGAGCAAGTTTGACGGTGATTAGCTCCTAATCTGTGACGATCTAGATTATGCCATAGTTAACAAAGTGGAACATCTATATGTGAACTACAACTCTTACTATTGGAGCTCGAGCTAGTTTGGCTTTGTTAGGGATCTACAAGGTGAAAAAGTTGGGTACACGAAACTGAATCCAGTTATAACACTTAGAAAATTTTCAAGTGTTTGAATCAGCCTTCAATTTTGACTTGTGGGCCATGTTTGAGGCTGTTCCACACATTTTCATGAGTTGATCATAAAACAACTTTTGTTCCTTGATAAATTAGCTATAACTTTGGTAAAGAGTGCACAGCCATGCAAAGTTTCTAAGTTGGTCTTTTGAAGCAGTCAAACTATGCCACTCTAGGGTAATTTAAAGTCAAACCTCCACAAAAGGGCAATTTGGTTATTTTGGTCCACATGAACAATGTCCAAACAATTACCCTAAGTGTAGTTAAGGTGTATTTGACCATAATCAACCACTTTACACAAATGCTATACCCATTTCAAATGATCACATGTGATGAAGCAACAAAACAAGCAATTCACCCAAATGTTGCAATGCAATGTTTCACATGTTTCATGACTTTGTTGTTATTTTACACTTGTCACATTACTACCATATTGCCATGTTTCAAGGTAGGAGAAATTCATGTTGCATTCACATGTTGCACTACTACCAATCATAAGCAATCAAGTATGAAACAAACAGACTTTGCGAATGTTGCATATGTATGTTTTAGTGATAATGGCATGGTGACATGGATGATGCATATGTTTATGAGATGAAATGCAATTAGTGGAAGCCAAACACCTAGGGTGTTACAGCCCTCCCCCCTTAGAAAAATCTTGTCCCAAGATTTGGAAAGCATACCATTTAGTATAGAAAGTTGGATGATTTTCCTTTAAATAATCTTCCCGCTCCCAGGTTGCATCCCGTTCACTATGATTACTCCAAACTACCTTGTATAACTTAACTACTCGCGTACGAGTCACTCTTTCTTGAGTATCCAGGACTTGCACGGGCTTCTCCTCATAAGAAAGATCAGATTTCAAGTTGACTTTCCTTGTTGCTATTCTTTCCTCGGGAATACGAAGACACTTCTTCAGCTGGGACACATGGAATACCGGGAATATAGCTCCCATTTCACATGGTAGATCGAGTTTATAGGCTACTCTTCCACTTTTCTCGATAATGCGGTAAGGTCCAACATATTGAGGCTCAAGCTTCCTTTTAATTCCAAAACGCTTGACTCCTTTCATAGGGGATACCTTCAGATAAACATGGTCACCTACTTCAAACTCAATAGGTTTTCTTCTCTTGTCAGCATAGCTCTTTTGTTTAGCCTGAGCGGCAGTCATATTCTTCTGTATAGTTTGGACTTGCTCTTCAGCTTCTTTTACAAAATCAATACCATAGAATCTTCTTTCTCCGGGTTCCACCCAGTTCAAAGGAGTTCTACACTTGCGGCCATAAAGAGCTTCAAAAGGAGCCATTTTAATACTCTCTTGATAACTGTTGTTATAAGAGAATTTAGCGAGAGGCAACCAGTCCTCCCAAGAGCCTTTGCAAGACATAAGACAAGCTCTAAGCATGTCTTCAAGAATTTGATTAACACGCTCAGTCTGTCCTGATGTTTGCAGATGATAGGTAGAACTGTGGATTAAATGAGTGCCAAGATTCTGATGTAAGCACTCCCAAAAGCGAGCCGTGAATTGTGGTCCTCTATCTGAAATAATGGATTTGGGTACACCATGGAGACGTACCACTTGTTGAAAATAAATCTCAGCATAATTGTGCAGGTGATAGGTAGACTTGACCGGAATAAAGTGAGCGGATTTAGTTAGACGATCTATGATAACCCAGATGGAATCACAACCCTTTTTGGTAGTGGGTAATCCAATAATAAAATCCATGCTAATTTCTTCCCACTTCCAGCCAGGAATAGAGAGTGGCTGCAATAATCCGGGCCTCATGTGAATAGTCTTAACTCTGCAACAGTTATCACACCTTGCCACGTAAGCTACGATTTCTTTCTTCATCTTGATCCACCAATAATATAGCTTGAGATCTTGATACATTTTACTGCTACCAGGATGGATGGACAATTTAGAAGAATAGGCTTCAGCCATAATTTGATTTCTAAGTTCTTTGTCTTTGGGTACCACAAGCCTATCATTAAACCAGAGAATTCCTTTGTCATCGACCCTAAAGTGATTGGTCTCTTGCTCTTTCATCTTCCGCTTGATATGAAACACACCCACATCAGTCTTCTGGAGTTCGATAATTCGACTTCTAAGAGAGCAATCCACAGTGATATTGTGGAGTACTACAGGATGAAGGAGGTGTGCCAGATGAAAGTCTTCACTAACTAAGGAATTGCAATGGGCCTTTCTGCTTAAGGCATCAGCAACCACATTTGCCTTACCAGGATGGTAGTGCACTTGAAGGTTGTAGTCTTTGATTAATTCTAACCATCGCCGTTGACGCATGTTCAACTCAGGTTGAGTAAAGATGTACTTGAGGCTTTTATGGTCAGTATAGATGTTGCACACATTACCTAGCAAGTAATGTCTCCAAATTTTCAGGGCATGAACAACCGTGGCTAGCTCTAAGTCATGGGTAGGATAGTTGACTTCATGTTTTTGAAGCTAGCGTGAAGCATAAGCAATTACTCGGCCCTCCTGCATAAGAACACACCCCAAACCGGTGCCACATGCGTCACAGTAGACATCAAAAGGCTTCTCGATGTTAGGTTGTGCCAATATAGGAGCAGAGGTTAGTAAGGTCCACAAAGTGTGGAAAGCCTCTTCACACTTCGGAGTCCACACAAACTTCTCATCCATTTGAAGTAGTCGAGTCATGGGCTTGGCGATTTTTGAGAAATCCGAGATAAAGCGACGATAATAGCCAGCTAAACCCAGGAAACTTCGGACTTCTGTGACCGTAGTAGATGCCTTCCACTCTAGGACTTCTTGCACCTTAGTAGGGTCAACCGAAATTCCATCACCAGATAACACATGACCTAGGAAAGGTATCTTGTTCAACTAGAATTCGCACTTGCTGAACTTAGCATAAAGCTGGTTGTCACGTAATCGAGTTAAAACAATTCTCAGATGTTCAGCATGCTCTTCTTCATTCTGAGAATATACAAGGATATCATCAATAAACACAACGACGAATTTGTCCAGTTCCGGCATGAATACTGAATTCATCAGGTACATAAAGTGTGCCGGAGCATTGGTCAACCAAAAGGACATGACGAGGTATTCGAACACGCCATAACGAGTAGAGAAAGCTGTCTTAGGTATATCTTCAGGACGAATTTTGATCTGATGGTAGCCAGACCTCAAATTGATCTTGGAGAATACCTTAGCTTTGGAGAGCTGATCAAACAGAATATCGATGCGAGGAAGAGGGTATTTGTTCTTGATAGTAACAGCATTAAGGGGCGATAATCCACGCACATGCGTAGAGACTCGTCCTTCTTCTTCACAAATATAGCCGGACAACCCCAAGGAGAAGAACTGGGCCGAATCAAACCTTTCTTTAATAGCTCATTCAACTGACTCTTTAGCTCAGCCAACTCATTGGGCAGCATTCTATAGGGCCTTCGAGAAATAGGAGCCGTACCCGGAATGAGTTCTATCTTGAATTCTACATCATGGTCCGGAGGTAATCCAGGCAAGTCATCAGGGAAGACATCTAGAAACTCACAGACAATCGGTAGATCCTCAATGGCTTTGGCTAGGGTAGCATTGGCTGTATTGTGGATAGAGATATCATGAGGTAACTGCACTAGAAAACCCTTCTTATCCATAGGATCCCTCAACATTACCACACGGGTTGATGTATCGATCAACACTCCATTCCCGCTCATCCACTTCATTCCTAGGATTACATCGATTCCTACCCCCATTAGAACTACAAGATCCATAAGGAACTCTCGATCCCCAATCTCAATCTTTACATCTTTAACTACTTGGTTAGTCAGGATATTATTTCCAGCAGCACTAATACAATAACCACCCTTGACAATTATAATCACATTCATCTTATGCATAGACACAAAAGTAGAACTAACAAAGGAATGCGAAGCACCTGAATCAAAGAGCACAACTGCAGGGTGATCATTAACAAGGAACTTACCAGCGGTGACCACTTCACCAGCAGGAATTTCCTCCATAGTAGTGTAGTGAACACGCCCCTAATGGACGTTTCCCTGAGCATTCTGCTTGGAAGGATAGGGGCACTTATTAGCCCAGTGACCAGGCTGGTTACAGTTCCAGCATGGCCTGTTAGCTGGTGGGGCATTGGAGCTGCCCTGCCTAGAGGTATTCTTTGGCAAGGAAATTGTGTACCCCTTGTGGAAACCAGTTTTAGCTTGATTCTTCTTCTAAGGTGGGCGGTACTGGGTCTTGGATACCATTGGAGCCTTAGACTAAGAAGCTCTGGCCTCAAAGTTTCTTTTACAGGTCTTGGAAGCAGCATATATCTTATCATTATTCTCCTGAGTCAGGGTGTCACTGATAAACTCATTGAAGGTGACACACTTGCAGTTGCCCATAGACTTCATCAGTTTAGGGGAAAGTCCCCTCTTGAAACTAGCTATTCTTTTAGCGTCAGTATCGACGAACTCGGGAGCATACCTTGCTAGGTTGTTGAATGCCTAGAGGTATTCATTAAGACTCTTATTGCCTTGGGTTAGCTTCATAAACTCGGTATGCTTAATGGCCATGAGACCAGGAGGGATAAAGTGTCCCCTAAAAGCTGCCTGGAACTGGTCCCAAACTATCTCAACATTAGCAGGGAAGGTGGTCCTGTGATGGGTCCACCAGATGCCTGCAGGGCCTTGGAGCTGGTGTCCTGCATATGAAGCCTTCATTCCTTCTATCAAACGGAGCAATCCAAACTTTTGCTCTATCGTGCTCAACCATTCATCAGCTTGTAATGGTTCTTCTGCCTCACAAAAGATAGGAGGCTTTGTGTCCATGAAGTCCTTAAAGCTGCTGTACTAGTTTGGCTCGGGTCCCTGGCGGACATGTCGGTCCTCGCGGTTAGCCATTTGGCGCATAGCCTCAGCTAGCATGCGCTGACTTTCAACAACTGTCTGCATTAGCTTAGCTGGTGTGGGCGGTGGAGGAGGTGGTTGTTCCTCATCTCCCATGCTACGACCGCGATGAAGGTTATAAGCCATCTGCAAAATGTATAGCCAATGAGCACTGACGATGTGGAAATTTTTGTAGATGAATTGTATAATTATGCCAAACTGAGTCCATTGGAGAGAATACATTTATATAATCAACAGAGGCACAATCATTCATCACAATCACACAACTCATCGAGCGCATCAATTGACACATAAATGCGATGAACTTAACCAACAGCGAGATCTATAGACCACAAAGACGAAATTTAACAAAGGCTCACATACGTGGAGCATAACACGTTTGATAGGTTACCTCCAAGCCATAGTGGTTCCAAACTTTCATCCAAAATAACTTAGGGTCCGATATTACATCCCAACGATTAACTTATTACAAAGCTACTCGTTCATGCATGAGGATCAACAAAAGACTAGCTCTAGCGCATTAGCTAAGTAGTGAGCTAAACTACGCATCGTCCTTAGAGTCAGTGTCGAAGATCTCTGCTCCATCTTCATCACTAGCAGGCTCTAACTCCTCATCTTCCTCCTCATCAGGTGGAATGTCCTCAGGTCCATTGACCTCAATGCCATCATTACCTTCAGCCATGATGACACCAGAGCCCATCTCATCCTCATCATCAGGTGGCAGGAGAGGGTGAAGTTGATTGTGTAACAGGTGAACCTCCTCATGGAGATGGTCATTGTACTCTTCGACAACTGCCAACTGCTGCTCTAACTCTACCTGTCACGCTCTCAACACATTCTCTTCGTGCCAGGCTTCATTCCGTTGGTTCATCACGTGAATCAACATATATTCACAGTTGCGGTGAGCAACTGTCAACCTCTGAACCTCCAGGGTCTCTTGGTCCCGTTCTTGTGTTACTTGCTCCAAACGGTGTTGAGTCGCATTCCTCTCTGCAGTCACCCGGACCAGCTCTGTCCTCAGCCTTTCTGTCTCAGTAGGCTCAGGACGGGGCTCATGAGGAGCTAAACGGTGATGAGGTGCCCTGCCTCCAGCGGACTTGCGAGCAGTGAGTTTCGTGCGCGCCATCTATAGCAAAAAGTTGCAACGTAAGGGGAGAATCATTTAAGGGATACGAAATTTACTTAGTTGGGACAATCATATTTTAAAGGAGGGAGTAATGCAAGAATGCCATGTATGCTTGAACATGATGCATGCACGATCCGTACGTCCTCACAAACCTAGAAAAATTGAAAGGCTAGCGAAATATACGGTGGCATACATATGTTCTCTCATATACGGTAGCTAGTCGATCTACAACGATACGTTATTAGTGTACCTGCAGAAAAAATTCATTTTAGCCCAATAATTTCCCAAAAAGGCATGTAAACTAAATACTTTCATACATACATCCCCCGATGCATATACTCTAGTATCACAGCTACCCGTCAGAGATACCCACATTTAAGTACTCTCATAGATACATGATTGACATGTAAGTATGCGAGCAACCACAACTACTCTCCCCTAGACCGACGGTTGGACGGTCATGCTCTCACAACTCCCACTTACCAGAGCGTAGAGGTATTTTGATCCATATATTACCACCCAAGCGGATGGCATCCATACAATAGCACGCCGTATGGACGACGAAACAGAAACAAGCAGGAACCCCCAAGTTAGTACTTTAATAAGCCACCTAAGAGTCCTTATTTGGGCATAAGGGATATGACCACTGGTAATACTTAGTATTTAATTTAGGATTTTCACAAATACTTTTGTTTTAAATACACAAATGACATGTTTAGTGTCGAATCTTGCTCTGATACCAGCTGTAACGGAACCGACCAAATCATAAGAACGTAAGTACAAAAACAATCACCGAAGCGATCAAATTCCTGTACTTAAGCTCCCATAATCCCGGTAGTCCGGAAATCATGAAGGATTTCAACCAACTCTCGACATACAAACCAAGACCGTAGTGATTCAACACAACACATCATTCGCTACAACATTTCACAAGTAGCATTCAAATTACATCCATCAGAGTTCAAATAACATATTACAAACCAAGTTTGAGTGTGCGGAAGCAACATAGTTTAGTACAAAACATCATAGTTTTCAAATACATTGCCAAGTCTGAGTCATGTCCCCCAAAAGCATTATCAGGTACGAGAGCTAGTAGAGACCGTGCCCAACGGTCTAGTCTTCATCCCCAGCTGGGAGAAGGCAGTACTTGCAGCAACCAAAGTAGAACTGGTCATTTGCAACAGGTGGGAGATAAACCCTGAGTACGAGAAGGTACTCAGCTAGACTTACTCGTCAAAACTAGAAATAAAAGACACCAAGGGTCATACAAGGCTTTTGAGGTGGGCTAGCTTGACACAGTTGCATAAAAGAGCTTATGATTATAGTAATCAATTTAAACTTAGCATCAAGCTTATCATTATTTACCTGTCCACTAGATTTGCACCTGTACTAGAGCACTCACTTATTAGGAGCAAACAATATTAACCATAGCAGGTATAATAAGGCTGTCATCATCATATCATCATTTCCGAACCATTATATTATTTAGTGTATCTACTTTGGAGATAAGCCCGTCAAGTTCTCACTAACCGGGAGAGACGGCGACTCGAATCGAATTACAACTCAGCTGAGGGGGTATTCCTAACTCTCACCCTGGCATACTTAGCAAGGGTAGCCGTGGGTCACCTTTGGGACAACTTAGGAACCAAATTCGTGGGTTCGATCAGCGCCAGCACTCTCAGGGATTACCCTTCTGCCAGGACGATCAGGACTTTTAAATCACCTGCCCTTGGACTCACGCCTACGGCTCCCTTCCGAGGCGTACTTTATACTTATCGACTCCTGGCCTAAGGTGAGCTACTCGGCTTCGTGGTCGGTCTCTAGACCCAGCCAACTAAGAGAGAGGCATGCGTTCAACATGAATAGGAAAGGCTCCAAGATTCAGTCCTTAATCAACACAGACGGAGTCACTACAAACCGGCAAGCCTCCGTCCAGTCTTTCTTTCAAATTAAGACTGGTTCTTTTCCATGATAGCAAATATAGCCAACCGTGCCATATGTATCTTCCTATATCTCGTAGGTGACAGGAAATCACCTGACTTCTACCGTGTTAAAGTAGGGCTAAGCACTACATGAGCCTGAGCTACATAGGATTCAGGGTAACAATATCTGGACAAGGATTGGATAACCAATGCAGCAAGTGTTTGCATCCAACACCTAAACTTAATGCAACAATATATATATGTAACCATAATACTGTAACTGCAATTCAGAAATTAGGAGGCTTAATATGCTTCGGGGCTTGCCTTTCACAAAGTTGCAAGGACGGTGATCTGGGCACTCAACGGCGACCTTGTCTGGCACTTCTCCTAAAGGCTGCACCTCTTGAACCTCCGGTGTCGGCTGCTGCTGCTGCTCGCTCGGTTCCTCGAATTCCAGCAGTGTTACTCCCTCCGGTACACCTATTGCATGTCGATGCACGAGATAAATATCATGGATGCATAAGGAATGACATGATGCTCATGATGAATGAATCACAGTAAATGTTTAACGAAAACATCACTGGACACTCATTTACCGAATAAAATAGCTCTATTCAAATCACTTTAAAACATGTATCTCACTTATCTTGAAGAACGAGATCTACTTACCCAACATGCATAACCTAAGATAAAGATGCTCATCTTCAGTTAAAGGCCTGACACCTAAGAACATCACCACAAACTTAGAAATAGTAAAGGCATACATAAATTAACATTTAAAGTTTCATATGCACACAAGTAGTCCCTTAATTAAATTACAACTAGAGTTCTACAATTCTAAATGACTTGCATGAGGACATTCTGGAAAGCTTATGAGATTTTCTACAAATCAATTGCAAACATCACAGCATGATTCTTACGTTAACCAAATCGAATTTCAGTAAATCTAGAATCTGTCTAGAAATGACAGGGTTACTAACTTAATTATTTAATGATGATGCAAAAGCCTAATTTGACCAAACCAAGTTTACCAACTTGTTGCACATACCAGAGGAACACTAGAAAGTATAGTGCCAACTTCTAAATAAATTATTTAATATCCTTTTTAAATTTATTTAGTTAATTAGGTGATTAAAGCAATATATAGTCAAACTGTTCATAAAAATCTACAAAAATTACAGTAGATATCTCATGCTTCACATAGACTACCATAAAAATTTCAAAGCCATTGGGCAAGCAGAACTTGCTGTACCCAAAATAACAGGTGGCATGTCTATTTTTAGCATAATTAGGAAACCCTATTGAAAAGTGTCAAGCAATAGATTTCTTATTTTTCCTAGTATCATTCTAGCATAAGAATAGCACTCACCAATTTTTACCTTTACTAGATCTATAGAAAAATTATGAAAATTCCCACAAGATCCATCCATGCAAACATGATAATTTTCTATCTCCTACATACAACGTCCAAAATATATAAAAATTTAACTACAAGCTATTCATGATATGAGCAATACACCATAAAAATTTCATGCCATTTGGAGCTACCTAGAAAAGGATATAATTACCCCTATTTCTTGCATGATTAAAAGAGATAATTAAAAACTCCCATTTTCATAACAGAACATGGCATGGATTATATTTTTAATAGAAACTAGACATTATCATGAACTCAACAAAATTGGAACCACATCATTTGAAGCTACCAACTAGGAGATACATATTTTTGAAAATGTACACCAATCTGTGAAAATAATAAAACAAAACAAATTAAGAAAACCAATTCAACTACTGGTGGGCCGGCCCGAAGAAATGGCAGCCCACGAAGCAGGTGTAGGCGTGGCCCAGAAATGGCGCAGCCTAGGTCTGGCTCCCGCCTTGGCCTCAGTGGCTGACAACCGGGACCCGCGCGACAGCGAGACAGACAGGGGAAGAGAGGAGACGGCGGCATAGCTCGTCGCCGGTGGCTCTTCCGGCGAACCCGACGGTGCCACGGCGTTCACCTCAACAGTGCACATCTAGGGGAACCATCTATTGTAGCTATCATCGCAGCTAGAGGGGATGGCGATGGCCATGGCGGCGCTCGGCCATGGCTCGGCCGGCTCCGGCGAGACGACGGCGTCACAGCCCTAAATGGTGACCCTACGAGCTTCAGTGGCATGCACTGGACCTAGCTCAAGGCAGAGGAGGGATGGCAAGGGCGTGAGGACAGCTGGCCGCGTGGAGCACCATCTCCGGCGAGGTCAGCCATGGTGGCGGTGGAAGAAAATGGCGATTTCACCCTTACCAAGGCACAATTGGATCGACGGTGGGGTGGAGGAGGTAGAGGAGATCACTGCGAAGCTACAGATGAGCTGGGCAACATGTTTTTGCGAAGAGGCATGAGCTAGGCGGTGGCGACGCCCGGTCGGCAATGGCGGAGCTGCTGCTCTGTTGCTGCGGAGCTACGGGCGAGCAGAGGAAATGGAAATGGGGCTGGTGAGCTGGTTGATAGGCGCATTGGGCGAGCTCAAGTCGTGGCCGGCCGTGCCAGGGCATCCGCGGCACGTGGCAGCGTGAGCAGGCGACCGACGACGCGCGGCATACATGCGTCTGAGGTTTTCTGAAATGGCCAGCACTGTAGCTGGTCTGAAACGTGATTCATTCATCAATTGACCTGACTGACAGAGCAAGTTTGACGGTGATTAGCTCCTAATCTGTGATTTTCTAGATTATGCCATAGTTAACAAAGTTGAACATCTATATGTGAACTACAACTCTTACTATTGGAGCTCGAGCTGGTTTGGCTTTGTTAGGGATCTACAAGGTGAAAAAGTTGGGTACACGAAACTGAATCCAGTTATAACACTTAGAAAATTTTCAAGGGTTTGAATCAGCCTTCAATTTTGACTTGTGGGCCATGTTTGAGGCTGTTCCACACATTTTCATGAGTTGATCATAAAACAACTTTTGTTCCTTGATAAATTAGCTACAACTTTGGTAAAGAGTGCACAGCCATGCAAAGTCTCTAAGTTGGTCTTTTGAAGCAGTCAAACTATGCCACTCTAGGGTAATTTAAAGTCAAACCTCCACAAAAGGGCAATTTGGTCATTTTGGTCCACATGAACAATGTCCAAACAATTACCCTAAGTGTAGTTAAGGTGTATTAGACCATAATCAACCACTTTACACAAATGCTATACCCATTTCAAATGATCACATGTGATGAAGCAACAAAACAAGCAATTCACCCAAATGTTGCAATGCAATGTTTCATAACTTTGTTGTTATTTTACACTTGTCACATTACTACCATATTGCCATGTTTCAAGGTAGGAGAAATTCATGTTGCATTCATATGTTGCACTACTACCAATCATAAGCAATCAAGTATGAAACAAACAGAATTTGCGAATGTTGCATATGTATGTTTCAGTGATAATGGCATGGTGACATGGATGATGCATATGTTTATGAGATAAAATGCAATTAGTGGAAGCCAAACACCTAGGGTGTTACAACTCCCTTCTCAGTCCGACCCTTTCTAAAACCTGAGCATGTAGGTTTGGACATGGGCTGGATCGGGAGCGCCGCCCACTCTGTACACGCCTCCTTGCAGGACTTGGGGGGATTCACCTCCCCTCAGGCCTACCGGCTATCATCGATGGCTTGGATCACGCACACCAAGTGTCATAGCTCCTCCTCCACCAGATCTGCTCCACGTGGCCCCGATGTCTTATCTCCTAGACAAGACAGGATGACACAGGGGCACACGCATCATAACTCCTCCATCAGGCATGATGTCCTAGACGCCATCAACCACCTGCGCAAGGCATCAGTGGATGGGACGTGCCCAAAAGCTGCCCCCTTTGTTGGCAAGGAGGCCCCACAATGGCCTCGGGGGCTGCGCCGGCTCCCCAGATGGAGCAGCCTGACCCCCGATCAACGAGAGCTTAGATGACATATCCCCCAAAAACCAAATAACTCCCCAGAGTTGGGTTGCGAGGCGCTAAGTAGTGGGCCCAACAAGGGCCTTCGTCCGAACCTTGGCGTGCTCCCACTTCCCTGATCTATGGCTGTAGAGGGTTGGCCCCAGAAGGCCAGCTTGAGAGGTTTGGGACCTATTATCATAGTGCTTAGAAGGGCATGGAGCTTTGGGTGATCAAATGGCCCCAAACCAGAGCCCAGCGCTCTTGATCACATGACCCACGACAAGCTCTAGTCAGAAAGGTGGGTGTGCCTAGGCCTATAGTGGGTGACTCTTAGACAAGTCAGCCAAGCTCTCACTGAAGTCAAAGACCCAGGTGACATGGACTCACGAAGGGATCAGCATCATCTTCACTCAGCCTTGATAGCAGAGCACCATCCATCATACTAGAGAAGAAGGACCCAAGCAGGGCACATCACTCTCGCCAGTGGAAGCCATCTCCACCAAGGAGGGTTCGGTCACAAGAAGATCAAATTCAACCCTTTGTTGCCATCATGCTAGATGAGGCCACAAAGGGCTTGAGGGCTCCTGATGAGATCCTAACATATAGGTATGTTAAGCCTCAGGTCCAAAGGTTCCCGAACAAAGAAGACCCTCGACCGACCCCATTAGGATCGCCCAGGGGCTCGATGGCTACGATCATCGAGCATGCTCACACGCACCCTCTTGTAAAGAGACTCAGCTGAGCCTGACTCGATCGCAGCCTCCGCCTAGGGCTCAAGGCTTCCTGAAGCCTTGGGCTCCCGATCTATAGGACGACCAAGCCCGGTCTTTGGCTCCTACCCAGTTAACAATGCCAGCCAAGGCCCGAGCGTAAGAAGACAAGCCCTAGGCTACTAATGCCCGGGGACTCCCTAGTGTCACTCCCTAGGCATGCCCTTGCCAATTGCTCCTCTGATAGGGTCATGTCCGGGGTGTGACACAAGAAGACAAAGCTTCCCGCAGCCTTGGGGGGCTCGGGGGCTTCTAGGCCCAAATGTCAGCCCCTAGAGCCAACCTCCTTCACCGCCAAGAAGACTCCAGAAGGCCTCACCTAGGGGAGGCTGGTCCAAGCCGACACCCCTCTAACACGTAGAGTGTCAGATCAGAGCAGCAGGACGACGCCCAAGCTTCTTTGGTTCCAAGACACCTCGACGGTCCATGGTGCACCACTACAAGCCCCTCCAACACTCCGACGTAGGTAGACCATAGACTAGAACCCTCAAACCTCCTTGTACCTAACCTATCTCATTATATAAGGGATAAGGTCGGACCTAGAGGGTGGAGGATCCAAATTTGATCACCAGACACTCCATTCCATTCCATCTGCCTCCGCTCTACACAGAGAACAAGGCAGGACTGTCCTCCACCACATCCCGCCATCTCCTTTCTCTCTGACGAGGGGGAGACTCCACTGGTGGCAAGGCAATCTTAGGATTAGCACTGAGCTAACCCTCCTACCAAACTTTTTTCCTTTACACTTTGTTGTAATCCCATAGATTTTGGGTGCTCTTGAGTATAAAGATCATTAGCTGCTGGACGTAGGGACCAAATTGGCTTGAACCAGGATAAATCATTGCATCTTCTCTGCATGATTCTTGTGTTCCTGAGTCCACCCGAGCCACCAGAGACCCCATACTCTCACACCAACTTGAACAACATGCTTGTCGTGGTTTTGACCCCGTGACACTATGTTTTCTTGCAAATGTTTCCAAGTTTCAAAAGAGAGATGAGTTTTCAAGGAGCATAGTAGAATTAGGCTAAGCACTATATATTCACCATATATTCCACACACATGCACATCTTGATTTGATTGTATGACTCAACTCTCTTTGGATCCAAGGTTAGACTTTACAATATATGTATTGCAAGTATGCTCTTTCATGTTATCTACATTCCTATGAACTCCACATAAGCCTTAGTTGTAGGAAGAGAAAGGCACAACATCATTGTCGCCTTGTTGAGGATCCACAAATACCACATATTTTTGAGAGACTTGAGAGTGTCATATAATGGAATCTCTGAATTTTATTTTGAAAACTTGCAAAAACTCTAAAATAATGATTGAGCAAAGAACTTGAGACATAGTGCTTGACTTGATCATTCTGTCTTTCAATTGCTCAAGACCCAAGTGAAGGCTATAAGCCCCATGTTTGAAGGTAATATGGGTGAGTTTGAAAGTCAGATCAGTTTGTTCTAATCTAAAGGAGAACTCTTGTTTGAACGCATGTGTACTTTTGAGGAGTGAAAACATCACAACAACTCCTAATCCATTGCTAAGTTTGGCATTGCTCAGGGACGAGCAAAGGTTAAGCTTGGGGAGTTTCTTGATGGTAGTAACCATCCATCATGAACCATCAATATAACTTGAATAAATGCATAAAAATGATCACCAACATAGACTTAGGGGTTTAAACTGACAATTTCCATGAGTTTTGGTGAATCTGTGTTTTTAGCAGGGTTTATCCAGAAAACCAACAAGGTGGATCAAATCGTCAAATTAAATCGCATTTATCCACAGCGTAAATAACTCCAGAAGGTTCCAGAGGACACCAGAAGACACTCCACCAAAGCGGGGCCCGAGAGGATGCCACCGGCCCCACCTGTCCCCACCAGTCAGCCTTCGCTTCGACGTCGGTTCCTCCATCACCACCTAGATTGCATCTATGCCATTTATTCAAGTCAGTTTGATCTAAGGGCTCAGAATTGATGCTCTGGCCTATATATACTAGCCCCTGCCCCCTCCCTCTAGCAGATTTCCATAAGTCAAGATCAGATCAGAAATTAGGGTTTCTAGAGAGAAGAGAATAGAGCTCCAATTCTTCAAGTTTTAGTATAGGCTAGCTAGCAAGATTCAAGTAGAGTTGGGCTATTGCTTAGGATTCCAGATTCGCTGTCTGGAGGCTAGTAAAGCCATTGTATCCCTCTATATTTGACTTTGTGCTACTTCAATATTATATTTTTATTTATTATATTCCTAGTTTGCTCTAGTTGTTTGCTTGATATAGTTATGATTGATGATGAATTTATGCATATGTTCACAAAGCGCTTAGCCCAATACTCGAGTGAGTTAAGTGGTCGACATTATGTAAGCATGGTGCTTAAATATTGTTTACCTACGGATGCACTCTACACTCTGGGCCATGTGGTAGATCGCGAGTGTGACACTCTCGTTGAGTCCTTTGTAGTCCACTCCCTATTTGTAGAACAAGTAGAATGCGGTTGCGAAGGGAGTCAAGCTCTGTTCTTGATCTTCCTTATTAATGTTCCTTATGCATAGATACAGAGTTAGTTATGCTATAGATGAGAGTGTATATACTTGGGTGTACAAAAGAGTTAGTAAATAAGGAATGACTTAGGAATCTTTTCTCTTAATTAATCTCCTGTCTAGCCATACTACATTTATGAGTATCTATTTCTATCTCTGGATTACTATCAATGCCTTACACTTATCATTTATTTATCATTTGACTTACCCCTATTAAAACATGAGAGTTAATGATCTTGTCATAAGTATACATATTTGTCAATGTCTCTAGCCACCCCACCACTCCTCCCTATGGAAAAATATAAATAATGATACCTGGTATACTCCCGGGTGAAATGCTGCAATGGTATATTATCTATGCGCTTGTGGATACTTAATCTATATATAAATTTGCAAGTGTTCTCAATAATTACCACCAAAGCATTTCTGGCATCATCGCTAGGGATGACAACTTAGTAAGAGTGATGCTAAGAAATGCGAACACCAGGCGATCCTGCCAAGATAAGTTATCCCACATAATAAGTTGTCCCCACTCGCCCCTTGTCGAGGTTTAGTTTAGGTTTACCAATTTTAAGTTACACAAATTATTATCCCTAAGTTCATTCACATCATGGAGTTCATAAAATAACAAGATAACCTTTTATCTTAATTCAACATTAATCATATCACAATAACCGAGCTCATATTCTAGGATAATAATTCAATTACTCAAGTTTATACATTTGGTCATAATTAAAGCAAGATGGTAGAGGAAGGGGGAGCTAGGACTTGCCTTTGCTGTTGTCTCCTTCTGGCATGTCAACATCATCCGGGTATTCGTTCTCCAGGTAGTCACCATCGTCTCTCGGGGGTACCTATCGAATAAGACTACCTCCAAACACAAAATAAAAGGTGAAAATAAAACATAGAAAAATATGGTGGTACCAGGTGAAATGCATAGAGTTAGATTTTAGATGAATTTTAGAAGTGGTTCCTTGTAAAAAGGAGTTAGGATGCAAAAGTTATGTATTTTACAAGTTTATCCTATAGTTAAATGACTAGGTGGAATTTTATATGGATTTTCTGGTGCATGAAATATGTGCAAACTATATGGCTAAATTCCCAAATGCATCTAGTTTGTTTACAAATTTTCTAGGAATTTTTCTAAGCTAGGAAAATAGAGTTATAGCCTTCTATGTACACTAACCGGGTGTACCTAGCATTTTCTAAAGTGTACCCAACGCTCTGTGTGTGTGGTGTGTGTGCATGTGACAAGTGGGACCAAGGTAATGGCTTCAGAGCCTTGGGTCCATGTGGCAGATAGGAGAGGGGGAAACGAAGGGAGACATGGGAGACGGCGTGGGGATGCCACGACATCACCTGCCGGTCCCACCCGTTGGTGAGAGAAAGGGGGCGAGAGAGAGGATGGTAGCCGGGTGGGGTTGGCCAGCACGGCAGCAAAGTAGGGACGGGGCGCCGGGCTCACCGCAGTTGAGCTCGCCGATGGCGCAAGCACTCAGCGATGTTGGTGGATGGGTGTATGGTGTGTAGGAGGCCACGCCACAGCCGGTGGTTGGATCCCCAATGGTAGCGGGCACCCGTGGTGGTGGTGGCGGCTCACCGGAGAGGATGTGGCGGAACCGTGCAATGGAAATGGCCCTAGGGGCCTCAAACCTATCAACTATCTACGTGTTCATGAGTGCGGGTGAGCGGTGAGTGCAGTGGGGGTACTGTGGTGCTCAACCGAGCCTTGCCATCGGCTAGCTGGCGGCAATGGTGGCTCGGCAGGGTGTGGTGCATGGTGGTAGCGCAACACAAAAGGAGAGAAGGGAAACTAAGTGGGGGAAGAGGAGGAGCTCTAGAGCTTACCTGCCACTCCAATCGGCCGGTGGCACAACAGAGAGGGAGAGAGACTGAGGAGGCTCTCATGGCGCCAACGACTCCCGATTTTGGGTAAATCGGGATAGAGCGAGGAGAAGAAGGGGAAAGGAGGAGTGGAGGGGGAGATGAAGTGTTCCCGCCCGTGGTGAAGCTAGTGGTGGAGAGGGCGAGGCCAGAGCGGCAACGGCTAGGCCTATTTATAGGCCGACCATGTCGGTTCTGGCGATGAGAAATTTTCTTGCTCACCGAGCTTATCCGTGCCACGCGCACGTGCTCAACTCGCTAGGCTGGTTCGCCATATTGTGGGCTTGCCCACGCATATGGCCGAGGGATCTCAGGCTCGCCCATGGCGGTACGATGGGTGTGTTCACCGCCGCATGTTAATGGAGCTCCAGTGAGGGAGAGGGGAGAGGTGGAGCGAGGCATGGTGAGGCCAGAAGGATTCGCAAGGGCATTCTCACATTCACTCCTCACTGGGGTGAGGCCATTGTGGTAGGGCTGGTGTATCGACACGATGCAGGATTCCCATCGTCTGGAGGTAGACGACGGCGATGATAGCCGGTCCTCTCACGTCATTGAGAGGGAGAGAGGGGAAGGAAGGGCGCAGCTGTGAGCTGGGCTCGGGGTGCGGCAACAGGCCGGCCTAGCGCGGGAGAGGGAAGAGGGGAGTGGGGAAGGAAGGGTCGCTATTGTTGTGGGCCGAGAGGGGTAGGAGAGAATGAGGCCAGTGCTCTTTTTCTATTTCTATTTCCTTTTCTTTTTCCCAGATTTATATATGCATGGTTTAAATGTTTTTTCAATGCAAATTTGAATATGTAAGCATGCAAGGTGTACCACCATATGTCCAACAATCAAGCAAGCATTCAATCACACAATTCTACACATATAGTTTTATTTCTGTGTGGACCTATTTATACTAAACTATTACCTAGGCTAATTATATGTATTGGTTCATATGCAAAGTTTTAAAAAGTTTAAATTTTTAGGGGTTTTTAAACTAGGTCAAAATTTAGGGTATTACAAAGGTGCACAAGGGGGCTTGAGAAATCATCACCTTGGTATCCTTCCAAATTGTTCGTTAGCATCCTTGGCCTCACTAGTAATAGGTTGGAAGATGTAAGGTAACCCTTACTCGGGCACGAGTATGGTGGTTAGTCCCGTTCTTCTGTGTGGGTACAATTTGTACACCTCTGCAGAGTGTTGAAAGCCTAAAGTCCTTTGGGAACGAACCGGTTGTTCTTCTTTCTAGACCCATTGTAGTGTTGATGGTGAAACTTGATTATGAGATGAATTATAATGTTGATCACTTTAATTATATTATTCATTGTTACTTGTCATGAACTTATAATTGCTAATTAATTTAAGTATGAACCATGAGCTTGTCATTCTTTTAATAAACGCCATGCTTTTATGCAAATGTACAAATGCCTATTAATCCCTTTTGCATCCACCAAATATATATATGTTGGAATTAAGTACTGCGAGTACGCAATGTACTCACGATGTTGCCGTTAAGTTGTTTTGCAGGTATAGGACATTGGCGGCCATCTCACCCCGTCGTTTGTGGCAAAGTGGGTGAATGGTAGGAGCCATCCAAGCTATGGTGGTGACGCCCATGGGCAAGGCGACCACCCATTACTAGTTAATTAATTGATTCGTAGTATAGCGGTGTTGGTAAGAGAGTCCTTTGGTTCACACTACACTTAGTCCTATGTTGCATAATTTAATTCTTAATATTCAACAAGACTTGTAATACATGTTTTCTGCCGATTTATGTACTCAATTGCTGAGATGTAATCTTGAGTTGTGGAGGCTATCATGGTATGATAATCAACCGGGATCCTGATAGTAGAGATGTGGTATCTCGAGGGGAATCACCGATGTTGGTTTGCATAAATTGAGTTGGTCAAGTGGATGACACTCGATTTAGGTAAATTAACGCGGTGGGTCCTCACACTAGAGACCAAGCAACAAAGGTTCTAGAGAAGGTTGGAGGTTTGGTGCAACGAAGATAGAGGCACCAGAAAGCTCCAGTGAGGACCAATAGATGTTTCCGATGCAGTCCACAGACCGATGCACTCCACACAGGCTACAGAAAAGTTCATGTTGAGTACCTAACAACAGGGTTAAATAAACCACCTAGATTAGCACATGATGTTATGATTAACCCTCTTACTTGTTCCCTTAATCAGATAATCAGCCAGGGGCTGGCGTGCTACACATAACATGTGCACTAGCTTGCCCACATTGGATAATATGAATGGAACATCAAGACTAGATGGCCCACTTCCTAAGGACCCTAGGCACTTGGCGAGATGCCCTGAGGCGAGCCTAAGACCGAAACCCCATGCCTAGGGGCTCGAGAGGTTCCTAAGCATTCCCGATCCTTAGGCATCCTATACCAATTAAGGAAGGCCAGGAACTATAAGCTCTCAAGGCACTGTCTCGATCAACCGTACGCCCTTACTGAGACACAGGCAGAGACGTAGGGCTCCAGGGCCTACTAGCGCTCTGTCTCCTCACACCAACAAGGTCATGTCGGCCACTGTCTGTTTTGGTCACGCCCAGGGGCATGACGCAACATGGCAAGGGAGCATGTGTTGTCTCTACATGAGGAAGAAGGTTGACGTGCAGCTTGCGGTCAAGGGTAGCTCGCGGGTGATGCTGGCGATGTCAGCACGAATGGGCCGCGGTGATGGTGTCACGCTCCTTGGCCGGCATCGGCAGTGGTGAGCCACATATCATGGATGTGGCGTCCATCCGCGAGTCATCCAAAGAGGAGCGGGGTGTGGACGGCCGGATATCTGTCATGACTAGTGGTGATTTAAAAAGTCGCCACAAAGACTGGTTTATGGCATAAAAATAAGCTTTTGTGATGAAAATTTTTGCCACAAAAATCCTTTTCCCTTGTGGTGCGCGCGAGAACGCGAGGGCCAAAAAGCAGAGGAAGGGGAGAAAGGAGGGGACGACAGGTGGTCCCTCAGGGCCCACTTGCTAGCGATGCTAAAGAGGGGGAGCGGTCGTGGGGCTACAGGATGGCGCGGGGGCTTGCTAGGCCGCGTGGTTGCTTGTCTAGCTCGGTTGGCTTGGGCTGATTGGCTTTTCCTTTTTCCTTTTATTTATTGTCATGATCTAATCATGACATGTTTTTTTGAGCATAAGCATCATGATCAGCATTTGCATTTAAAATTCAAATTAAGAAATCAACTTGTGCTGAAATCTGCATTCAGACTGCTCACTATTGGTTTGATGGAGAGTCCATCATTCATGCCGGACGGTTCATCAATCCATCTGCACGACCTAGATGACAGAGTTCAGTCTCTATCAGTCTAAGTCAACATTCATTGGAGAGTCCGCTAGGACAGCGGACGGTCCGTCAACCCATCCCATGCAGAAATTGTGAGGTGTCACTTTGTTAGTCTTTTGGTTCCCATAGCCAAAGACAGCTATCCAACTCGTGGACACCCAAACCAGAAGGCACACTCAGCCCATTCACTCACTCTCACAGTCCCTCTCTCTAGTTCTTTTTTCTCTCTCTACACCCTCTCACACGCTCAAGCAAGGAGAAGGAAGGGAAAGGAGAAGGGAAGGAGGGGGATTGGAGGTTGAAGAAGCTGATGAAGGCCATGGAGATCACCTAGAAGACCAGCACCACAAGATGTAGGGGTTGAAAGAGTGAGGAGCCCTCTCACCCTCATCATTTGGAGCAAGGAGCAGAAGGCAAGAAGCAAGGAACCAAGTCACCAAGGGGAGATCTAGCTTCTCCACTATTTTGGAGAGCTTGTCATGTTCTTTTGCAGCCCTTGATATCACTACAAGACATGTGTGGTTTCTTGACATTCTATTTATGTTAGAATATATGGAATTATTGTCACAACTTAAGATTCATGACTTTCAGTTGATGAAAATTCAAACGTCAAAAAACCAACGTCACAAAGTGATCATGTGACATTTGTATATTCACTGTCACAAGGTTATGACAATGGTTTATTGTCACAAGTTCTTGCACCATGCCATGTAGGCAGATGATGTGGCGCTGACATGGCAAGTCAAAAAAATGTCATAATACGGCCTGTTAAGGCCCATATGGTTGTCAGGCTTATAGCAGGCCAAACAAAAGCATCCCACTTATTTTGTACTTTTTGGCCTATTTAGCTTTTTAATATTTATATTTTCAGCTGCCTGGCCCAAAGTGGTGGTGTGTGCGTGGGTTTTGGGTGGTGTGGTGTGGGCTGCGGCTGCTCAGCTGCCTAGCCGGAAGTGTGTGCGAGGGTTTGGGTGGTGGTGTGTGTGTATTTAATTTGTTTTGTTATTTATTCTTCCTCTTTTAAATATACATATATATATCAATGTATATCTCTATTAATTTTTAGCGACACCCTCTGATGCTAATTTTAGAATGTGGTATTGTGCATGTTTTGTTTATCTTTTTTGCTATAGTGATTAGGCGTATATAATAAAGCACCACATTTAACAATGTTGGCCGTGAAATATATATAACATGCGATGAAATATGTTAGGAAAACAATGAAAATAAAAAAGTATGTGGACCAACCTGACCACGCGGTTGTTGAACATGCCAACATGGAGAACAATGTTTGAATAAATCAATAAATTATTTTGTGACGTATAAATTTGGTCATAGGTTAACACACAAATCAATAAATTATTTTGTGACACAGAAAATTCCTCTATGACGTAGCAAATATCGTCACCGGATGGAATTGGACCAGCTGTATGACGTTTTTTGTGACATACAAAATTTTATTGTCACTAAGTCGAAGTGCCTAAAACATAATGTCATAAATCGGATGATATAATGGCATTATAACCTATTGTCATGCTAATTATGTCAAAAAAACCGCATATTTCTTGTAGTATGAATCAAACCAAGCCAAATCTTAGTTTTTGCTTCACATGAGCCAAAACCTAGAAAATATCGATTTGAAGCCTATGTCTTGTTTGCACACAATGTAGCTAGAAATGCTCCTTAGAACACTAGAAACATACCCTAGTGATGGTTTACACGTGCAAGAACCATAGGTGAAGATTTGGATTTCGAGTTGATAGAACCGAGCACTGGTCAGTTAGCTGACGGAGGGCCCGTCGCCCTGACCGGAGAGTCCGTCACTACCGAAACCTGACAGTTTTACACTTAACAGAGCACTTTATAATTCAACAGAGAGTCCATCAAATTTGGTAGAGAGTCCATAGAATTATATATCAGATCGAGACTGAGAGCCTGAAACTATAGACTCGTCTCAGCAGAGTGTCCGATAGTTGCACCGGAGTGTCCGCTAATTTGTAGTAATGAATTTTAGGGAAACCCGAAAGTATCTAGATCATGGCGGAGGCTCCGTCAGTTTTGGCAGAACGTTCCGCTGAAACCAGAATACTTATAAAACTAAGTACCCTATAAACCTATTTTGATGGACAGTACATTACCATGACGGAATGTTCCGTTGATTTATACATAAAGCACAATTATCCAAAGGCTACAGACTTCAGTACCGGAGTGTCCGTGAGTCACCATGGAGAGTCCTTTGATTTGTAAAATAACAACCCGAGTCACTAGATCCTGTCCAAGTGTTGTGTAGTGTCCATGCCCGGTCGCGGAGGGTCCAATTGTCCCAGTGTCCTGTTTTCACTAAGTCTCATAGTTTGCAGACTGTCCGGCAGTTACACCGGACTGTTTGATAATCCAAACCGATAGCCCAAGTACATGACACCCCAAACACATAAGATATGAAATCAAAGGTTAATCAAGTAACGCCATTGCATAGCATGTCATGTCATTTTTTTGTGCATTTTACTCATCAAGCATCATGCATGTATAGGTGATGAAGTTCATGAGAAAGCCATTGTTGAGGAAGAACCTCAACAGGTGTGGCACACCTGATTTTAAAGACCAAAATCGGATGCAAACTATATGTATGCCAGAATAAATTTCCATACATATAGTGACATCATTAGTGAATAATCAATAACCATGTTTATTAATAACTTGAAATATTCTTACAAAAGAGACACAAAGGTCTTACAAAAAAACACATAAGCGAAAACTCTAATCTCATAGCTGAGCTCCACTCCACAGGAAGGTAGACGGTAGGTTCCATACGCCAAGCACTTCTAACAGTCTTCTGGAAACTCCATAGCATCTTCATCCTTCTTCTGATCAGCTTTTAAAACTAACTGGTGTGGGGGAAATAGCAAGGGTGAGTACATGTCGTACTCAACAAGTACAGTGAAAAAATAAATGACATGCAAGGCCATCATCAAAGAAAAGCTGACACTAGTATAACTACAGTTAGCATTTTTAGTTGGTAATATTTTATTAGAACAATCTGATTACTAAGGTGAGTAAAAGAACCCAACCCATTAATTAATTGCATAATTATTATCATCATCATTATGAGGCGACCATCCTCCTAAGTAGCCACTTCCATCGAAGAACCACCATCGTCATCAAGATAACCGTCATCTGAGGTAGCCACCTCCATCTGAGATCCAGCATCATCTCCCATAAAGAGACCCATCAACATCCTTAAGAAAACCATTACTAATCATGTGAGGGTCTGGACCACTCGTATCCGTGAGCACAGCTGTTATAACAGTTTTACATTTTGCAGAGGTGTACAACATTACCCTCAAGTCGTGATTCCCATTTGCACCAGGTTTGCAAGGCCCCAAAACACTCCCAAGGTGAGCAAACAGGGTCTCACGATGAGACTATTCACAGGTTCTAACTAATAGGGTGTGACCCGCTAAGGTTTCCCCTAGGTGCACGATAGTCGTCCCCGTAGCAACAAGACCCGGACAACAGTGACTTAATATTCATTACCAAAGCTCCACTCTTGCGCCTACCTGGTAAGCTGCACACTACTAGTAGAGGTCCTGCTAGTATGTCAAGCCAGAGCCATGTGGCTTGAGGATGATGGTAAGTCCTAGGTGGTCGCTCCATGAACCGGTCCTTAGGGAGGGTGAACATGAGTACCACAAAAGAGAAAAACCTAGTACTTGTTCCCCCTATCTTGACAACTGTGTTGCTTCAAAGCCAACATTTAATCATCATCCTTAGTTGCACAAGCCATTAAACAGTACTTCATCATATAACCTATCTCATGTGCTAGGGCGGGTTGGAGCAACTAAGCAATTCTACCCATTTCTAACCCAGGGTGCAAGGAATGTTGATAAGACTAGGTAAGTCCTTAGGGTTCACAATATTAAGACACATGCATATAAAGTAAAGTGAATTAAAGTGAATAGGTAACAACATGATCAAGCGAAGCCTGCACTTGCCTTTTTCCCAAAGTTTAGCTGCTCAGAAGTCTTTAGCTTCTATCTTCTGGTCCCCAGCTTCTGTTGCACTTGTCGGCGCTAATGAACGCACTTCTTCTACTCACAGCAACCAAGCAAAACAGACAGATAAACAAATAGACACGACTAAGAACAACACACCAATCAAAAGAGAAGCTTTGAACAGAGCGTACTAAAAGGCACAGCTCGATACTATGGTCACGAGAGCACAAGAATGACAAAGAACGGAGCCATCGTTAAAAGGACACATCTATCGAGGTGTTTGCAACATAATGAAGAACAGACTATATGCTTGATTTATTTTAGTTTACGAAATAAGGTGAAGGATATCTCAAAGAAACTTCCTAAAGTTGAATTAAGTCAAATTATATTGAATTAAGAAGCCGAAGTTAAACCTTAGTCATATTTTATTTATAAATATTTCTATAGTATTTAGGTCATTTAAGCATTTAATTTTTGGAAATAGAACTTATGAAAGTAGCTAATCGGACCTTTATATGTTTCGAGGTTGATCTAAGCAAATCATAAGTGAAAAGGCATTTATGTTGATATTAATCATATTAACATTAATTTATGAAAATCTGAAGTTATAAACCTAAATTGCTTTTACTTCAAAAAGACATTGAATAACCATTGTTGATGTCATACCCCCGGGTATCCCGACTACAGGAATTGCTGACTACCAAACCTGGGTCAGAAGAGGCCCGAAGGCCTACGACTACCCTATTCAAGGAATGATATCTCTGGATTGCGCCAAGACTCCAACTAGGGCACGACTCCTTAGCTTGTAGGGCAAGTTGATCATGGATATAAATAGCTAGCAATACCCCCTGTTGTAATCACATAAATTCCCATAGGCATAGCAACATTGTACTTGTGATCTCGCCGAATACAAATACAAACAAGTAGCAACTGGACATAAGGCTTTTACTCGCTTCTCAGGGCCTGAACCATTATAAATCTCATGTCCCGACTATGATTGTTCTTCGCACCAAGCAGGGTTCCCCAAGAACCAAATATCTACCGATAAAAAACGCCGATAGAGGCATGCTAGGTAGGGGGGTCTTATGCGAAGACCGATCATGTCAATCATGAACAAGGTTGCGAACACAAAACTGAAACTTTCCGACGTCGTTGTGGCACCATCCCCCATTCGGTTTGCGGCCATGGTTGATTTTCACTTGAATTCTTGGGTTCGTTCACCATCCCATGATGTGCCATTGATTATCTGCTTCAGAAGTCTAGTATTCCAGCACCATGGAGGTTTTGACCTCAAGCTAATCGGGACCAAAGATCCCCAACCAGTCTACGTTGATGGGGAAGTTTTTGCTTCCCCCGAGCATCTCCCTAGAGTAGATCATGCCGACCGTGCCGACCAACTCGATTCATACTACGAGAGCTCAGATGATGAGATCTACTCCTATAGAAAATGCCCTATCTTCATGACAACCCAGAGTCAGGACGCCAGTGGTTCCGATCTATTGGCAAATCACTAGTCACCACATCGCAACCTAACTATTGAAACCATAAACCTCATTGGTGTTGTAAAGTTGAGATTCTACAAAGAGCGAGCCATTGGTGGATGGCGGGATGACTCCTTGCCTATCAAAAAGTGTGACCCTAGGTGTCTTGTTATCCCAATCATGATCGGGCCTCAAAGACTCAAAGCTATCTGTGACCTAGGCGCAAGTGTAAACATTATACACAAGTTGATCTATGATATCGTTTTACAATTTGGGTCTCTGCTATATACGACCATGCGTGTAAGGCTTGTAGATCAATCAACCCGCCAAGTAGGACTCACAGATGACATCTGCCTACTAGTCACAGACTCAAATGTGGTAGCTGATTTTGTGGTTTTGGACAGGGGCCGTAATCTAGAAGCATCCATCATCTTGGGTTGTCCTTTCTTAAGCACCGCCAAAGCCACCATCTATGTCGATACCTCTGACATCTATTTCAACATCATTGGGAAAGAGGAGAGATTTTCCTTTAAATCTCATAAACCATGATTTCCCAACAAGCGCCAAGGATGACCCCCGACCAGACGGTCTAAAAGAAGGGCACCAAAGCTGACCAACCAGAAACCTCCAAAGTCAGTGAAGACTGGGCCAAGAACTAGGTGCTCTCGGCACCCTAGATTCTAGAGCTCAATATCATCATCAACCAAACCCAAGCTAAGGCTACGGACAAGCCCAAAGACACTCCTAAATGTAAGGAGAATGCTATGAAGCACCCCGCCATGATGTAAGGTCGTTGTAGACACAAAAACAATCCTGATAAGATCACCAATATCGGGAAGGGCCTAGAGCCCAAATAAGAATTCGAGCTCAATACTTTCCTTCAGGAGAATAAGGACATGTTTGCCTAGGAACCGTCTACCCGGATTCCCCAGGGAGGTAATCGAGCACAATCTTAGTCTACAAGCTGGCACCCGACTAGATAGACAAAAACAACAACGCTACAGATCGTAGAGGCGAGCCACTATATGAGATAAAGGTCAGTTTCGTATAAGAGGTCCCTTTCCTAGAGTGGCCAGCCAACCTTGTCATGGTTAAAAAGCCTAATGGTTCATGGTGGATGTGTGTGGACTACACCAATTTGAATAAAGCATGCCCAAAGGATGAACATCCCCTTCTAAGGATAGATAAAATTATAGATTCAACCTCTAGATGCAAATTGCTATATACCTATTCGGCGTATCACCACCGCATGTGCATAGATGACAAGGAAAAAACTATATTTTGTAACTCCTTTCATTGTGTACTATTATATGAAAGTGCCCTTTGGTTTTAAGAATTTTGATTCTACATATCAAAAGTGCATATGTATTGTTCTCGAAGGCTATATTGGCCACATCATGCTAGTTTATACTGATGATATTGTTGTTAGAAGCAAATCTAAAGGTGATCTGATCACCAACTTAAAAGAAACTTTTAACAACTTATGTAAGAACAAGATGATGCAAAATCCCGATAAATGCACTTTTGATGTTTCCCCGGGTAAGCTACTCGGGTAGTTGGTGTCTCATCGGGGCATTGAAGCCAACCCGAAGAAGGTCAAAGGAATCAATGATATACAGTCTCCATGCAACAAGAAAGAAAGCCAGAAGCTAGCTGGAATGAAGTTGGCTTTAAGATGACTCATCTCCAAGTCAGGCGTGTGAAGACAGCCCACTCGAGCTGGTCAGGTTCGACCTCCTGCCATCATGGCTCTCAACGTTCTATCTCCTAGTGTGGCAACATCCGGCAACAATGGCGCCAACATCCCATTGGATCAGCTAAGTCGCTTTCACAATTGTATTCATTATATTACTTGTGCTCTTACTTTCAATTAAGTTGCTCGCCAACTTAGCAGAAGAGTCGGGAGCTACTATCCATAATTACCGTGCTTTAAGTGCATACCAGCTTTTTCCTCTGTGATTTAACTAGTTGCACGATATGTCTATGTGTAAAGCATTGTTAGTAGCAACGACTTATGCCACAACCCAATACTGTATGGGTCACACCATCATAATGGCTAGTGCCCTACGCATGGGGCTATGGTCAAGCGAACAAAGTGCATGGCACAAAGTGAAAACAACATCAAGGAGAGAAAACAACAACTCTTAAAAACTGCATTAAGTACTTTTATTATAATATTGTTTACTAAATTCTATTCTATGGTGCTTGATTGTAAGAGAGTCCATTGTGCTCGACGGAGCACTTGATCTCAAGCAAGCCCAAAGCATCTTCGAAGTGTCTGACCACAAGAGAGTCCGTTACGCTTGATGGGGTGCTTGATCTCAAGTGGGTCCAAGGTGCTCGTTCTATTCGTGCTTGATCGTAGGCGAGTCCATTGTGCTTGATGGAGTACTCGATCTCAAGCGAGTCCAAAGTACGCTTTAAAGTACCATTACTCGGGGGTTGTTGATAGTAGTTAACAAACATTAAAAACCATCAATATAACATGCATAAGGGCATAAATATAATCACCAATGAAGGTCTAGAGGTTTAAACTAACAAATTCCATGAGTTTTGGTGAATTTGTATTCTCTGCAGGGTTTATCTAGAAAACCGTCAAGGTGGACCTAGATGTTAGATTTAATCGCGCTTATCCACAGCAAAAACAACCTTAGAAGGTTCTAGAAGACTCATGAGGACTCCACACCAAAGCGGAGGGTGAGGTGCTGCCACCCCCACCTACAGGCTGGCCGACCCCTGGGGCCCACATGTCAGCCCCCTGTTGTTATGTCAGTTCTCCACCGCCTCCTAGATTGCATCTACGCTTTATTCAAGTCGATTTGATCCGAGGGCTCAGGATTGATGCTCTGGCCTATATATACCAGCCCCTGCCACCCCCCTGAGGCATAAGTCATTTGAGAAGATAGAAACCTTAATTATCCTCAGAGCTCCACCATATTCTAGGGCATAGCTAGTTAGGCTAGGTCTAGAGGGAGGCAAGTAGAATTCGCTTGGATTCCTGATCGTGCCAAGAGCCTAGTTTGGTATAAACTTTGTACCCCCCTCTCTTTTGTATCTCTCATTACTTTTATATGTTTGCTACAATTGTTATGACATACATCTTCATATTTAACATATTTCTAGTTATAATGTTCATCGTCTACTTTGATTATATGCTTAGTATAGTTAGATTATCATCATGCTCATGCATAAGTTCGTATAGCGCAAACTCTAAAGTACATGAGGTGAGTGGTCAACATTGTGTAAGCGTGGTGCTGATACGTTGTTTTCCTGCAGATACACCATATATTCCAGGCCATGTGGTAGATAGCGGATGTGACACTCCTGTTGAGTCCTTTGTAGTCCACTCCCCGAATATAGGTCTACCAGTAGGATCTAGTTACGAAGGAAACAAGCTATGTTCTTAATCTTATTTAGTGTTGGTATTTATTAACTTATCACTTGTTTTAATAGCCATCTATTAATTACCTACATCTCCTAACATTACTTTACTAGGTTGTCATCCCTTGTGATGGTGCCAGAGATGCTTGTTGGTGCTGCCTAGCATCACTACTAGAATGATACTAGGTAGTTCTTTATCATCTTATGTGACTAAAAAGAATATATAAATATGAATGAAAAAGGATCTGCAAGCACACAGATAATATACCATTGTAGCACTTCACCTGAGAGTATTCTAGGTATCATTATTTACATTTTTACCACAGGGAAGATCTAGCATGGACAAGTATTGATAACTTATACTATTGATGGAGAAGTAAACCATAACCAATATTCTACTCATAACAGGGGTAAGTCATAGGATAAGATATATATATAATAAGTATTGATCAATGATAATGATAAATCACTCAGAGTACTCCTTTCTATGACATTAGCATGGTCAGGTATAATATTAAAGGAATAATTCCTAAGTCATCCTTAATTATAAGTCAAAGCATACATTGATTAGAGGAATTACACCTAGTAATCATGGCTAAGATCATCTTCATATCTACACATAAGGGATATTACTAAGGGAGATTAAGAAAAGAGCTTGTCCCCCTTCGTAATCAGATCCTTCGTGCTACCTACATCGGGGAGTGGACTACAAAGGACTCAATGGGAGTGTCATGTCTACGATCTACCACATGACCTAGAATATGTGGTGTATTCGCAGGTAAACAATGTATAAGCACCACACTTACACAATGTTGACCACCCACCCATGGCACCTTATAGTGAGCGCTATACGAACTTATGCATGCACACGATGATAATCCAACTATACTAAGCATATAATCAAAGTAGACGATGAACATTATAATGAAGAACATGAATAAGATGAACACTAATATTGTCATAACAATTGTAGCAAGCACATAAAAATAATGGAGATACAAAAGAGAGGGGGTACAAAGATTATACCGAACCACGCTCTGGACACGATCGGGAATCCAAGCAAAGCCTGCTTGTCTCCCTCTAGACCTAGCCTAACTAGCTATGCCCTAGAATATGCTGGAGCTCTAAGGATGATTAGGGTTTCTGTCTTCTCAAATAACTTGATGACTAGGGTTATGCCTGGGGAGAGGTAGGGGCTGGATTATATAGCCCTGAGGGTCCAACGTGAGCCCTTGGATCAAATCAACTTAAGCAACGGCCTAGATGCATCCTCAAAGGCGGTGGGAGACCAACATATGAAGCTGGCTGACAGGTGGGCCCATGGGGGGCCGAGCGGCCCCACATGTCATCCCCTTGCTCTCTACTTTGGTGACATGGCTTCTGGAGTGTTCTATAGTCTTCCCACGTAGGTACCACAGTGGAACTCTATATTTTCCTTTGACGATTAGGTCCACCTTGGAGGTTTTCTGATTAAACCCTGCTAGAAACATAGATTCACCAAAACTCATGGAATTTATTAGTTTAAACCCCTAGACCTTTGTTGGTGATCTCAATTGTGCCCTTATACATGTTTTATTGACGGTTTATAATGGTTGTTAACAACCATCAACAAACTCCCCTAAGCTTAACCTTTGCTAGTCCCTTAGCAAAGCTAAACTTAGTAAATGGGTCTGGAGTTGCATCAATGCTTTCACTCCTCAAAAGTACACATGCGTTCAAACAAGAATTCTCCTCTGAATTAAAATAAACCGATCTGACTTTCAAACTTACCCATATTACCATCAACTATGGGGCTCCTTAGCCTTCACTTGGGTCTTGAGTAATTGAAAGACAGAACAATCAAGTCAAGCACTATGTCTTAAGTTCTTTGCTCAACCATTATTCCAGAGTTCTTAAGGTTTTCAAAATAAAACTTAGAGCTTCCATTGTATGACACTCTCAAGTCTCTCAATATATGTGGTATTTGTGGATCCTTACCAAGACAATAATAATGTTATGCCTTTCTCTTCCTACAACTAAGGCTTATGCGGAGTTCACAGGTAGGGAGAAAGCATAGAGCATACTTTCAATACATATATTGTAAAGTCAAACCTCAAATCCAAAGAGAGTTAAGTCATACAATCAAATCAAGATGTGCATGTGTGTGGATGTATATGGTGGCTATCCTAATTCTACTATGCTCCTTGAAAACATATCTCTCTTTTGAAACTTGGAAACAACTTTGCAAGAAAACATGGGCTATCTTATTCATCTCTTCTTTCTTCTTTTTTAGGCGGGCATTGGAGTACCCATTGTTTTCAATATCTTGAACACTTGTCCATTTTTTTCTTTCTTTTTTTTATGAATAACTTTTGCATAGCCCCATGTCTCTTTTGACTGCAACAAAATTTTTGAGGGATAGCAACAAGAACTTGGAGCATTTATTTGGTGGATATCCTATTGGGCATATTTTTGGTGTTTTCTCCCAGTGTTGGAGTAAAACATTTTTGGGTGGATCTAGATGGAATGGCATGGTTTTTGCGCCTACCCCCAGTGTAGGAGTAGTGCATATAGGGGTGGTGTGTACGTGATCTTGATTTTAAGAGCATGACAAACCTCTCATAAGGGTCAACAAAGCTTGACTAAACTCAATGCAAAACAAGCAGCATATATGTGGAAGTTTTCCTAATCTAAATATCATATATGGTTCTGGTAGGAATTCAAGCTTTGTCATACAAGGAACTCATCATGTAGAATTTTTATGTTTTTCAAAAGATAAATCTCCAGAACTCTAGTATCACTTGGAACAAGATAAATAATAGCTCAGACCTTCTCATATCATATCCGTCAATTACCTAGACTTAGATCAAGCATATGGTACCCACGAGTTTCAAGTTCAGATTAAATTCTTATATCAAATCAGTCGTATCCAAAACTTAGGAGAATTCAAGGCTAAAAACTAGATACTTGAAAGGAATTACAACAGAGCAACTATTCATCATTTCCATTGTAAGAGATTATCTTAGAGTCCATTTATTTATTCAGCTCTTAAGAATCAAACTAAACACACCTTTTTATTTTGTTTTTAGGTTTTAAGATCACACCTTACTAATATATATATATATATATATATATATATATAACTGGCTAGGACAAATTTTTATTTTGTTTTAGTTTGTTATGCATCTTTTTATTTCATTATATCTAGCATAAAGCAAACTCAAAAAATAGTAAAACTAAAGGAAAGAAATATTTAGCTAGATACACGGGGGATGCTCCTCCCCCAAGCTGGATGTTGCTGTGGTCGATTGTTGAATGTTGAGTGATCCTTCTTGGAGCAGGTTTGCCAGCTGATGTCCTTCTCATTCATCCAGAAGTTGGGTTCCTCATGTGTAGCGAGTACAACAGCGGCTCAGGAAGATGCACTTTGGGTGGATGAAGAGAGCCAGGTAAACTTGCTCTTGATCTTATGTGTCATCCTGCAAAATACTCCAACAAGAACACCAAAACTTATGGCACAGATTAGGATAAGGGGTTAGCAGTCAGCCATTCAATGATTTGTTGTCCTTGTGGGTTTAGATAGATTTTCTTATGGCAGAATTTTAGCAAGGTGTCCATTTATTATTATTATCATTATTATTATTATTATTATTATTATTATTTACAATGTAGAAAAAATATGCTTGCTCAGTATTTTTATTTTTATGCCACCACAGTGAATACTTCTGTAGGTGTTTACACACCATAGATTTATTCACATGGGGCTTTAAGATTTTACAATGCAATGATGATATGCAATAATGAAACTTTTTATTTTTCTTTTATTAATGCAAGACAAATGCAGAAAATTAAATATGCTAAAGAGACAAATAATTTATGCAATGCTAGAAAGTAAATATGGATAACTACCATTGTTACCTCATGGTGAGGGTTCAGATTTTTAAGTCCTCTGGACAGGACTTGACTGGAGAGAAGTCCTTCATTCCTTGGGTGCATCATCCGGTCTCAGCGGTGGAGACCTAGATGGCTGCACATCTTGTGATGGCGACTCTGATGATGATGTCACCTTTTCTTTCCACACCTGCCTAGACTATGGACTTGTCTTAGGCAGAGTAGGTTCATCTTTCATAGGTGCTTCAAGTTCTTCATCTTCCCATTCATTCCATTGGGGTTGGTTCCTTTGACGTTGGAATGATCGCCGTCTCCTCCTGGAGTGGCTCTTCTTTGGCTATTCATAAGTGGTATAACTATTGAAATAGCAACATACCTTTTCTCTAGGGAATTGGAAGTGGACTTGTCCAGATCCAAGGTAGATGATCGCGTTGGTGGTGTTGAGGAACGGTCTTCCAAGAATGATGGGTGTATCGTCTTCTTCTTCTCCCATGTCCAAAACCATGAAGTTGGCAGGGGTAAAGTGGTCATGTATTCTTACCATAACAACCTTTGCTATTCCTTCTGAGAATTAGATTGATTGGTCTGCCATCTGCAATTGCATATATGTAGGGAACAAAGGTTCATTACTGAATAAATATTCATACGTTACATTGGACATTATATTAATGTCTGATCCAATGTCGCAAAAGGTCTTATGAAATATTCTTTTTCCAATGGTACACTCGATCATCGGTACACAAGGATCATCCTTCCTGGCAAGGAATGGTGAAGGGAGGAGGTGGTCATACTCAGATCGGAATGTGTTGATCATGTTGACCGTTTCTTCTTGTGGCTAACTGGTCTTGTTCTTCCTCCTTCGATTGTTCTTCTTCTTGGTCACTCTTGTCTCTTTGGGCAGGTATGCCTTTTGTGGATGATTAGGTGTCGACACGGAAATTTCATCCCATGCCGAGGGCACACGAGCAAGCCGGAAGGGTCCGCTCGCTGGAGCTAGAGATCCGCCTAGCTTCAGCGTAGGGATGGTCCATCTTGCATATTCCTTCCGAGATGTGCCAGTCAATTTGACCATGCAATTGACAAGGAGAGAAAGTTTATCAGTAATTTAGGGCGGAACATGCCGGTGTTGCCAGACAGTCCCGAATGTATGGCTCTGAGAGCCAATATGAAAGGAGATCGACTAAATAGTCGATTCAGCATATTCATAAGAATAAATCAATTAAAGCTCGTGTGGTTGTGTAAGAAGGATCGGTTATCGTTCAGGATTAATATCATTATTTAGACAAACATTGGTCAATGACAATAAGATGTCAACAATAATTAGTTTATACTAAGCCAATGACCGCAAGTAACCGAACCTCTTTTATATAAAATAAATAGCTCATCATCATTCAACCATTTAATAAAGATAAATATAATGAACATATTAGATCTCATCTATCGCTATGACTAGTGGGGCATGAGGCAGAATCATGTAGGCCATAGAAACAACAATAGACTCGACGACCCTAACTTATTACTAATATCAGTGGGGCATGAGATAGAATCATGCAGGCCATAATACAATAATAAGATCATGGGGCTAACACATCTTTCAACCTATCCCTACTTCAACGATCTCGTAATGTGAACTATTCGTGAAAGCGCTCGATATCGGCTAAAACAGCCGATTCAGGCACAACACACAGTTAAGGTCATGCCCTCTCAGGAACTGATCTACCAAATAATGATCCCCACTCCATAGTGCTAACAGTGGGGTGTGAGGCAGAATCACACAGGCCATGATAACGGGCCATGGAACAATTTTTGCTAGCCAATAGATCTACTCAGGATCAGACATGCCTTAACCGCATGCTATGCACGATCAAGATTGATATAAAACAGCCAATAAAACATAACTCATCGTTTAAAGTGCAGATTAGATCAGCTTAGATTAGCAAACGATGGGTTAAACAAGATATAAGGCTAATCTAGATCAATACCAATCGGGCGAAGTGATATTGCTGTAATTAAACAAACAAGGGAAGCAATAAGCAATATTGGTAACTTAATGAATCTATCTGAAGGAACGCCACCCTTAGATAGAGCCAATAACTTGACCTTAATCTGGTTCAAGCAGTGGAGGTTGACCAGATCGATGTAGCCTTACTTGAACTAGATAAGAATCGATAACTAACTTATACCAGAGTCGCAGTGGAGGTCGACCGGATCGATG
Organism: Miscanthus floridulus; assembly: GCF_019320115.1. Classification (NCBI taxonomy): domain Eukaryota; kingdom Viridiplantae; phylum Streptophyta; class Magnoliopsida; order Poales; family Poaceae; genus Miscanthus; species Miscanthus floridulus. The sequence continues at coordinate 36,398,568 of NC_089594.1, forward strand.
CAGCCGTACGAACAGAGGTATAGGCCATGACGGTACTTATAGACAAGCAGTAGAGGTCGACCGGATCGATGCAGTCGTACTTGCTGAAGAACTCGCCGAGATCTACTCTACTCTACTCTACTCCTACTCCTAAGGGGTGGCTAGAGCCAAAAAAAAGTAAATAACTTGTATTAGATTGATTGTGTGTTTTTTTACAATAGCCGGGGTTTGATATTTATACCCGGGACCTACGCATGACTCCTATCTAAGCATGACTCATCACAATCTTTGGCCCTAGAGAAAACATTCCTAATTTAAGATAACTTGGACTCTAATCTTTCTCTTTTTGTATAGTCCAGCATGCTTTGTCCCGACACCGATCGTAGCATTTGTTGTTATTTGCCGGCGCTACTTGAAGAAAGCCAATTCCAGTGTTGCATTCGAATTAGCTAGTTCCGATCTGCATGCAATTGATTCCTTGATGACATGATCTTGGGAGCTTTCGAGTTCCAGCGACTCTTCTTCCAAATTTTGGTGTAAACACATGCCCCCAATTTTGGGATAAAAGTAATTTTATTCTAAAATTATCACGTCTGTACCCCCGATAGGTCCATAGTCAAGGGTAGGGAATCTTGATCTAGGGTCTACTGTTTGTCGCTGCCTATGTCAGCTCTTGAGCCCATGCTTCAAAACTTGTACGAGAGCATCATTGCTTCACGGGCACTTGGATTTATCTTTCTAGGCCGGCTATAAAATGTCTATCCGACCCTGGCGAGAGCAACTCAACAATTCAGCCATGCTTCTCTTCTATCTGCCTCCTAGAGTGCTCCTGACTCCGCCAGACCCTCCATGGTCTATCTTTTTGCTATGAAGATCTTGAGCGGTTAGAAGAATTCTTGTGCATAGGGTGATTGTGTCGCTCATCTTAGCACCTTGTCGAGCAAGAGAATCAGCTACTGCGGTTAGAAGAATCCTTGTGATATCGCCTGGGTCTTCTCTCCATGCTCGTAGAGCTGTTCTAGTGTTTGCAAGGGCTAAAATGTGTGGACACCTTCACCTTGTTTGCTCAATCAAATGCCCATTGGGAAAGCCACAAGCTTCTTTCCAGCAGTTTCCCAGTCACCGAGAAATCAGCTGGGCATCTGTTGGGTAGGCGAATTTTCCCCTTCTCTGTCATAATTTTATTAAAGGGCCGATGTGACTTGTTTTATGATAACTTTCAACCCCATGGGGATTCGAACTCCCTTCAATCGAAAGAAACCTTGGTGGGCTGATTGCTGGTCAATGTAAATCTTTTGTCTCCATCCCACGATATTATGTAACTTGGGGAAGCAATAAGTCCAAATCTAGTATCTCCTTGTTATCTAGCCCCTGAATTTCCGAAGCATCGATCCGTTTCCATATCTGATTTCAATTTCACACCCCCGGTGAAATCTATCTCCTCACCTTCCCGGGCTATATATACGGGCCACGGCTGGGGATCGTAAAACAACTCACTTCGTCTCAAACCTTCCGCATCCTTAGTACAGTTCCTGCTTTTCTATAGGTTTGAGATCCTAGAGAACAGCAAGAGGTTTGCTGAGGAGGCCCTCAATGGACCTGCATCATCGCATTAGCGCCTTCAGTGTCAGGAGGGTACAACTCATGATGCCCCCATTGCCTCGGGGGATAGGGCTGACCCCGTTCGGCCTTTAGGGTCCTCTTCATTAATAGCTCGTCGCTAGCTCCCTTGTTATCAAAGGAGGTGGATTGACAATGACGATTTGCTTGCCTCCATTGATCAGCATGGCCAGGGTCTCACTGAATGTCTCTCCCTCGTAGAATCAGCTCTGGCCATGGTTCGATGTTGATCACCTTCTAAGGCCGATTCGGGGGAGGATAGGTTGGCCAAGGCCGAGGCTAGAATCACAGGTGAGACATCTGTTATAACCTTAGCTTCCTTTCAATTTCATCCTCAAGATTCTGATCATCTCCCCTTTGATTCTTTTTAGATTTGTCTGCCCAACTAGAGAGCCTCCGATTGGCTGCAGAGCACATGGCGGGATTCGTCAACACTAGAGGCGTCGTCCTAGTGGTTCGCCTGCACGACATCCCAAACCATGTTAGGGAGGTCGCTTTGCATGGCATTCGCCATGGTGCCGCCATGGCGTTGGCTTCTGCGCAAGCCCATTCTGGCCACGAACTTTGGTTCCTTCCCCATGATTTTCTAGCCGTGGCGCACCCTGGGTATTATGAACACCTAATTGAGGATTTCTTCAGTGCTGCTAACTACGTAGCCTTTATCTCCTAGGCTGATGATATAGTAGCCAAAGTGTTTTCTGGCCCGTAGTTTGTAATAGGTGATATTAGCAAACAATTTCTCTGTCTTGAGTGATTTTTTCTTTTGTTTCGTACTTCATACTATATGCATCACTTCGTCCGTGTTTGCTTTGCTCCTGCGGGCGATACACATCGTACCGGCTTTTACCCCTTTGGGTTTATTTTCACACTAGAGGCGATACCCTTCTGGTATCGGCTATTAGAGCTAACAACCGAGCAAATTGGTTGTCAAGTATTAATCCAAATGCTAGGGTAATATTCCTTTAAATATTCCCCATTTGATTGCTCTGCCGAATTCTTCTTCTCCTTTAAGTGTTTCCAAAATATAAGTATTACCAGGCGCACAATGCTTGATCTGATAAGGTCCTTCCCAACTAGGTGACCATTTGCCGAACTTGCTGTCCTTTGACCCGATTGGCAATTTTACTCTCCAGACCAAATCTCTTTCAGAAAATTGCTCATTCTTGACCTTTTAATTGTAATATTTTGCAATCCTCAGTTTATGGGCTTCAATGTTTTTCAAGAGCTCGCAGTCGAAGGCAACTCAAGTCTTCTAAGTTATCCTTGACAAGATTCTTGTAGACTTCGGCTGATAAATCATTTGGCTCTTTTGCTCTTGGCCCTCAAGGGTAACCATCCCCAGCCTTCTCCAGAGTCTTATTGCCATTGATCATCATAAGTCCATCCTAGCTCAAATACCTGATGCTATTCAACAAAAGAAACAGGAACCATTGGCCAAAGTCAGAGAAGGTAGAGCCATCCAAAGTAGCCTCAAGAGCATTCCTAGATTAGCCGAAGAAGACAACAATAGATCACAGAAGCTGATGCTATTCGGCTAGAAGTGTTGAGAGCGATCAAGGATGTTCTAGACTCATAATTCGTATATCAACATATGTCTTTGCATAGAATCAATGACAACTTCACTTTCCGTTGTCTTACTGTGTTTTCCTTTGTTTTGGCTAAAGAACCAATTTTGAAAATAGGCGATTCTAGACTCTTGGTCTTAATCCTATTTAGGTCTGAAAACATGGCCTTTATTAAGAGAGCCCTTCGATCTTCTATCCTTAGTCATCCGGCACCGTATTCTCTTCGGTATTAGTGAGGTGACGTTTCGCCTCCTATTAATTGCGGTTTCCTTTTGCATGACCCGAGGCGCCCACTCCTTCATTCTGTGGCTTCAAATATAGACCGAGGGCTCCGGCCTTGAACACATCCGCACTTGCAATTGTTCCTATTTCTTTGCTTTTCTCCACCCTCGCAGAACTCTATAGCGGCCTTTCTCTCTTCCTATAGACTCGATCACTTTCTTGGCCAGCAAGGAGAACCGCGGCAAACGCGCAGTAGAGGAAGTCTCGGAGGAGAACATGCCGATGAGCCAGCGCCTCCGACGCATGAGGTAAGATTAACATCCTCTATTCATGATGATGATCTGTTCTGACTCGCCTATAGGTTCATCTTAAATGACAGTCTTTGTCTCCTCCCTAGGGCCGACAAGCCCTCTAACGCTGCATCTTCTGCACCGGCCTCGTCGTCGGATTCTTCTAACATGTATAACAGCGACCATGCCCGGCGCTTCTTCTGAGAATGGAGGCCGACCAAGGACCGCTATTCTGAGGCAATTTGGAAAAACAACCAGCTTGAGATCCATCTAGAGGTCTTCCAAGTGGACCTTAATGTGGCTGAGGAGGAGGCTAGTGCCGTTCGAGCACGGCTGGCTGAGTCTGATGCCATAGTGGTAGGTAAGATGAGTTCCATGAATGCTTTTATTCTAGTTTCCACTATCTTTGTCTTGATAGTTTTCTATGATCGCCAGCCCAGACGGTGCAGTTGGAGTCTCTCCAACTAGCGGCAAATGTGGCCGCAGATGCTATCAATGCTCGGGGTTCCCTCATCAATGCTCGCCTCCAAGATATCCTAGCCCGCGCTCAGTAGATCGCCCTCCACGATGTTCGTCACAGCGCATCGATGGCGCTAACCGCGGTGCAAGTCCAGACTAGGTATGACCTCCACGCCATGGAGGTTGGCTACCCGATTAGCGACGGCCCTAAGGGACATGAGGACCTGCTCAAAGAATTCATCGTTGCCATAGAGGCCGTTGTGGACATTTCATCCGCTCAGGATGTAGTGAACAAGGTCTTCGATTAGTTTGTACTTAGGGTAATCCGATGAACAAAGACTCCTATTCTTTTATGAATGTGTCTCAGTGCAATGACCTTGTGTATGACTATTTTTGTTTTTATTCTTTGCTCTGGAGGCGATACATATCGTATCGGCTTTCATGTCTTTTAAGTTTCTTCATTTTTTGAACTAGAGGCGATACCCTTCTGGCACCAGCCACTAGAGCCGACGACTAAACGAATCGGCTATCGAGTATTGATCAAATGTTAGGATAACATCCCTTTAAATATTTTTTGCCGCATAACTTTTCATACCAAAGGTTAATTGATCGATCGATCCAGAGCAAGCATCTCATTAAGTGCAACAAAACTTCGTTTAAGAAATCCATCAATTCTGATCCGCACTTAGGATTCCATTTAGCATTCATACGTCGGCCTAAACCCATACTCAGAACTAATGCTTATTTTTCTTTATTCCAATGGCCGATGTGAAGCCATGACTATTCACTAAAACAAACTCTCAGAGCCGATCGCTTGCATCGGCTGTTGCCTTTCATTGCTGATCTTGATGAAGCCTCCATCCCATAACTTGCCAGAAAAGCATTCGAGGTCTCCTAGTTCCTAGAAGACCGGATCGGCTGTTGCGATGCTCACAGACTCATCAGCGCGAACCAGTTTGACATCATCTCCATGCCATTGAATCAAACACTGATGCATGGTTGATGGTACACAATAGTTCACATGAATCCAATCACAACCAAGGAGCAAACTGTACGACCCTTGTCCATCGATGACGAAGAATGTGGTGAGCAGAGTCTTACTCCCAATTATTAATTCAACATTTATTGCCCCCTAGGTATTAGATGCATTACCTCTAAAATCCTTAAGCATCATGTTAGTCTCCATCAGATCTCCTGGTCCTTTGCCAAGTTTACGAAAAGTGGTGTAAGGCATAAGATTGATAGAAGCACCTCCATCCACCAACATCTTGTTCATCGGCTTTCCATCAACAAAACCTTTCATATATAAAGCTTTTAAGTGCCAATGCTTGACTGGCTTATCAAATATTGCTTGTTGTACAACCGTCAATTTGGCAACTATCTCCTTATACTCTAATTCATTGAAATCGGAATAAACTTCTTGATCTGCCGGAGCTCTGAATTCTGATGGCAACAGAAAAGCCATTTGGATATTAGCCAACGGTTGCTTTCTATCGGCTGTTTGCTTAGTACGCCATACTTGAGGTTTACCGGATGCCTGAGCCTGTTCCAACTCTTTATTCCTTAGGCATTGCACCCTTCTCTTCTGGCTTCTTGCCAAACCTCCTGGACACCATTGGCCTTCCTACCAAATATATTTTTTCTCATTGCTTTCTTCTTCATAATCAGCCCAGTCTTGGTCAACAACTCTTTTTCCCAGCCGATTATGAACACTTCCATTTTTTAAGCACCGATCCATGTTATTATGATGATATACATCTTGAGCATGGGTAGACTGATGGTTGGTTTGAGATTGCCTAAACTCCCAATATTGATTGCTGCATTCTAGACAGTCATGTCTGGTAGGCAACTTCAAACCTTCATTCCAGCAATGTCTAAAGAAAGGACAATTCCAATGTGATTCGGCTTGTTTCCTTTCATACCTCTCCTTTCCCAGTTGACGCTGGTATTCTTGATTTTTTAACCAACGCTGATAATCCTTTTCCTTCTACCGCAGCCACTTACTCAACAGGATCCGAGATGTAACTCGCGGCTTTGTCGCCCCATCTTTTGACATTTCCCCCTACTCACATCGGCTCTTTTGCTTAGCGCGACGTCTTCTAATCTCTCTGTACTCGCCAGCCGATATTTGCATCTTGGGATCGACTATTCTAGCTTCTCTTGATTTGATTGATGTTAGGACCTTAGTCTTTCCTTTGAGCAACCTGGCATCAACCATGTTTTGATCTCCTAGGAAAGGGTTATCATCAACTTTCATTTTATGAGGCGTATCAAATTTGAGCCTCCCTTGCTGAATAGCCCTCTGTATATGCTGCCGAAAAATCCTACATTCATTAGTTGAATGAGAAGTAGCATTATGGAACTTGTAGAACTTCTTATTCTTCAACTGATCAGGGGGCAACATAACATGATTATCGAGCAACTTGATATGCCCCTTCTCAAGAAAGAAATCGAAGAGCTTGTCTGATTTTGTGACATCAAAGTCATAGCTCTCCTCGACTCCTCTTCCCCAAGGATTTGACACCATTACTGTCTTTTTGCCCTAATTCCATTCAGCCACAGCAACCTCTTCTTCTTCATCTTCATAGCTGTCATCGACTGAGTATGGATTATAAGCTTCAGCCACTGTGGTACTCTTCTAGAATCGGGTATCTCTGCGCATACTCTGGAATTGGCTATTGAGCTTTGCCACTCGTTGAGCCAATTGACCCAAATTATCAAATTCTTGTCCTAGCAGGTTCTCTTTCCACATTGGCATCATTCCTTGAATGGCTAAAGCAGCTAGTTGATCATCAGCCAAGTTTAAGGAGAAGCATAAGTTCCTAGTTTCTCAGAACCTCTGAAGAAACTCAGTGCCCGATTCGTTAGTCTTCTGTCTTATAGTTGTCAGATCGGTAATCTTCTTTTCTCCAGTCCTAGTATAAAAATATGTATGAAATTTCTTCTCGAGGTCAGCCTAGTTGGTAATGGAGTTGACTGACAATGATGAAAACCAAGTGAAGGCTAGCCCTGATAGGGACAAGGAGAAGAAATGAACTGGATGGGCATCCTCAACTGACATCTCACCCAATTGCATAAGATACCGACTGACATGTTCTATCATGCTTATACTGTCTTGGCTAGTGAACTTAGTGAACTTTGGGAGCCTATAATTTGTGGAAAGAGCGACCAAATCATACCATTCTGGATATGGGCGTTTGTGCAAGAAGGTCAGCCCTTTTGGCTTCAGACCGAACTGATTCTTCATCATCTCGGTCACCTTTAGCAACAACTCGTCAGCATGTGAATTTGGATTCCTTTGTACTTGCTGACCCATATGTGGATTAAAATCCCGTGTGCCTTGATACCCTAGATTTGGAATCATGTGAAGGTTGTTATAATCTGTTGCATAGTGATACCCTTGTGGAATCTCTATCTGCTGGGTCCTTTGCTAGCTTGCTGCTTGAAGTCTCTAATTGTAGACATGAGGATCTATATCTCTATGGATCCTTTGAATTGATGGTGCTATTTTTTGAGCCGAGGATGGTATGTGGCCTGATGTGCCAAAATTGATCACCTAGTTCTGAGCTTGCCCCGCCGGCTGTTGCACATGCTGTACTGATGGTCCAGGATTATACTGTATCTGATTTATATTAGTACTTTGAGCTTGTTTAGATGAACCCTGAACTGCCTGGACATCACCATTACCAGCTGGTGCTGCTTCTTGATGGTGGGTACTGACTTGATTAGTCCCTTGGGTCGACAAATCTAGAATGTTGTAATAGACCGGCCCACTTTGACCAACTAGAAATCCATGAATCGCCTCTTTCATGGCGTTGTGGAATGTGTCCAAGAAAGCTTCATTATGGCTTGATATGGCATCACGAGCAGATTTGTCTACAACTTCCATAAAGAAACACCTATCTTCAGCTTCAGCTTCAGCTGTATCTGTCTGCCCGTGTAATAGAACTCTTGGTAGTGGAATTTTCTAAACAATTGTGTTGTCACGTGTTTTGGTGTAGGACAACAAACATTTGCTCTGAAATTCTTCTGTAGCTTTGCCGATGACATCTTTATCTCCATCAGGTAGATCTTCATAATGTACCATAAGGATGTCATTGTTGTTGTGAACCGCCATGACGATTGTGGTGTCCCAATAAGCATGCCAGAAACGTGTGTCGACACGGAAAATTTGTCCCGTGCTGAGGGCACACGAGCAAGCCGGAAGGGTCCTCTCGATGGAGCTAGAGATCCGCCTAGCTTCAGCACAGGGATGGTCAATCCTGCGCACTGCTCCAGAGACGTGCCAGTCAATTTGACCCTGCAATTGACAAGAAGAGAAAGTTTATCAGTAATTTAGGGTGGAACGTGTCGGTGTTGCCAAACAGTCCTGAATGTGCGGCTCTGAGAGCCGATATGAAAGGAGATCGACTAAATAGTCGATTCCAGCAAATTCATAAGAATAAATCAATTAAAGCTCATGTGGTTGTGTAAGAAGGATCGGTTATCATTCAGGATTAATATCATTATTTAGACAAACATTGGTCAATGGCAATAAGATGTCAATAATAATTAGTTTATACTAAGCCAATGACTGCAAGTAACCGAACCTCTTTTATATAAAAGAAATAGCTCATCATCATTCAACCATTTAATAAAGATAAATCTAATGAGCATATTAGATCTCATCTATCGCTATGACTAGTGGGGCAAGAGGCAGAATCATGCTGGCCGTAGAAACAACAATAGACATGGTGACCCTAACTTATTACTAATATCAGTGGGGCATGAGGCAGAATCATGCAGGCCATAATACATTAATAAGATCATGGGGCTAACCCATCTTTCAACCTATCCCTACTTCAACGATCTCGTAATGTGAACTGTTCGTGAAAGCGCTCGATATCGGCTAAAACAGCCGATTCAGGCATAACGCACAGTTAAGGCCATGCCCTCTCAGGAATAGATCTACCAAATAACGATCCCCACTCTACGGTGCTAATAGTGGGGTGTGAGGTAGAATCACACAGGCCATGATAATAGGCCATGGAACAGTTTTCACTAGCTAATAGATCTACTCAAGATCAGACATGCCTTAACCACACGCTATGCACGATCAAGATTGATATAAAACAGCCGATAAAACATAACTCATCGTTTAAAGTGTAGATAAGATCAGCTTAGATTAGCAAATGATGGGTTAAACAAGATATAAGGCCGATCTAGATCAATCCCAATCGGGCGAAGTGATATTGCAGTAATTAAACAAACAGTGGAAGTAATAAGCAATATCGGTAACTTAATGAATCTATCCAAAGGAACGCCACCCTTAGATAGACCCGATAACTTAACCTTAATCTAGTTCAAGTAGTGGAGGTCGACCAGATCGATGAAGCCTTACTTGAACTAGACAACTATTGATAACTAACTTATAACAGAGTCATAGTGGAGGTCGACCGGATTGATGCATCTGTATGAACAGAGGTATAAGCCATGATGGTACTTACAGACAAGCAGTGGAGGTTGACCGGATCGATGTAGCTGTACTTGCTGAAGAACTCGCCGAGATCTACTCTACTCCTACTCCTAAGGGGTGGCCAGAGCCAAAAAAGTAAATAACTTTTATTGGATTGATTGTGTATTTTTTTACAATAGCCGGGGTTTGATATTTATACCCGGGACCTACGCATGACTCCTATCTAAGCACAACTCATCACAATCTTTGGCCCTAGAGAAAACATTCCTAATTTAAGATAACTTGGACTCTAATCTTTCCCTTTTTGTAGAGTCCAGCATGCTTTGTCCTGGCACTGATCGTAGCCTTTGTCGTTATCTACCGGTGCTACTTGAAGAAAGCCAATTCTAGTATTGCATTCGAATCAGCTGGTTTCGATCTGCATGCAATTGATTCCTTGATGACATGATCTTGGGAGCTTTCGAGTCCCAGCGACTCTTCTTCCAAATTTTGGCGTAAACACTAGGAGATTGCATGATGTGGTTCTTTAAAGAGAACTTCTCCTTTTTATCCTTGATCATGAAACAGATCTTGGCACTGTCCGCATAGATTATGGCTTTTGCGGTGCTCAAGAAAGGTCAGCCTAGGTTGATGGGTGCCTTTTTATCTCCACCTGTTTCCAAAACCACAAAGTTTATGGGAACATATGATTGTCCCACTCGGATGATGGCATCTTCAAGAACTCCCTTGGTGTAGCAGAGTGACTGATCTGCAAGCTACAAACGCATATTTGTGTACAACAAAGGATCTCCTAAAATTTTCTCATAAATTACCTTAGGCATGATGTTGACACTTACTCCAAAGTCACAGACAGCTTCTCGAAAGATATGAGGCCCAATGGCGATAGAGATGATAGGTCTCCCTGGATCACCTTTATTGTCAGGCAAGCAGTAATCTATCCACCTTCCCTCTGATGGTTGCGTGTAGTAGAAAGCTGCATTGTGAACATCGACAAGATTTGTAGTTTCTAGATCTTCTGGCTGCCCCAGAATCTTACCTTTGTCAGACAGAGGAACAACAGCTGCCAGCTGAGCTATTTGTGATTCTATCATTTTATTAAAACTATGCTGGTTCTTAATGGCAGAAGCAAAGCTATCCATTCTGTTACTTATATTTTCTAATATTTTATCATTGGTAGCTACCTTCTTAGATAATCCTTCCATAAGTCTAGATTGGCTAGCAATTAATTCTCTTAAGGGTGGTTGATTGAAGTTATTATAATTATTACCTTGAGGGTTACCTTGGTTGTTACCTTGGTAGTTTGGCCTCTATTGTTGGTTCCATCCTTGTTTCTATTGAGGATGATAGTAGTTGTTGTTAACAAAGTTCACATCCTCTTGGGTTTTAGGACACCTATTCCCTGAATGCCCAGTGTTGCCACATACTTCACACGTCATGCGTGAATCATGAATGTGCATGACTTCTTGCTTTTCATTAGCTCAGTCTTTGAGCTTCTTCATCAGTAGGTCAATCTTGGCAGATAGCATGACTACCTCCTTGAGTTGATGCATACCTCCACCTCTCTTGCGGGTCTAAACACATTCTTCATTCTAGCCTTGGTTGGAGGGCATCTTCTCCACAAGAGTGGTCGCAGCTGGAAGTGTAAGTGACAAGAATGCACCTCCAGTAGCAGCATCCATGGTCTCACAGGTACTATTGGTCAACCCATGGTAGAATGTCTACATGAATAATCAATTCTCCATCCCATGATGAGGACATTCTGATATATAGTCTTAAAAGCATTCCTATGCCTCAGGGACAGATTCATCATGTTGTTGTTGAAAACTTGAAAGTCTCCCACGCAGAGCATTGGTCTTGCCCATGGGAAAGAAGTTTGCTAGGAAGGTAGTGGAGAAATTATCCCATGTGGTATTTCTATCTTTGGTGTCGTAGAACCACTGCTTCGCCTTCCCCAAAAGTGAAAATGGGAAGAGGCGAAGTAGTATGGCGTCCTTGGTTACTCCCTTGATGGTGAAAGTGCTGCAGATCTCCAGAAAGTGTTGGAGATGTGCACTCGCACCATATTGATGAGTGCCGGCTTGAGCTCGAATCCATTGTCTCCAACATTGACATTAGGTCTAGTACAGATGTTAGCAATGGTTGGAGCAGAAAATTCGTAGAGAGTCCTATCATCCATGGCTTCAAATTCTGGTGTTAAGCTTTGCCTTATTTGGTTGTCTTCCGACTCTAAAGCTAAAACTTTCTTGAGTTTAGCCTTAATTCTCTTAAGTAGTGCTTCTGGATCATCAACATAGTTTGTCAGAAGACCCAAACCGGTCATACATTACCCTGCATGAAATACGCAAGTAGACAAAACAAGGGTAATCTTGCTTGAGCAGGGGTCAATGGTTATTTTGATCACATCAATAAGTATAAGTTTATCAATACTTCCTTTGTCTAGCTACCTTGCCCGGCAATGGCACCAGAAATGCTTGTTGGTATTTATTAACTTGTCACTTATTTTAACAAACACCTATTAATTACCTACATCTCCTAACATTACTTTACTAGGTTGTCATCCCTAGTGATGGTGCCAGAGATGCTTGTTGGTGCTATGTAGCATCACTACTAGAATGATACTAAGTAGTTCTTTATCATCTTATGTGACTAGAAAGAATATATAAATATGAATGAAAAAGGATCTGCAAGCGCACAGATAATATACCATTGTAGCACTTCACCTGAGAGTATTCCAGGTATCATTATTTATATTTTTACCACAGGGAAGGTCTAGCATGGACAAGTATTGATAACTTATACTATTGATGGAGAAGTAAACCATAACCAATATTCTACTCATAACAGGCATAAGTCATAAGATAAGATATATATATAATAAGTATTGATCAATGATAATGATAAATAACTCAGAGTACTCCTTTTTATGGCATTAGCATGGTCAGGTAGAATATTAGAGGAATAATTCGTAAGTCATCCTTAATTATAAGTCAAAGCATACATTGATTAGTGCAATTACACCTAGTAATCATGGCTAAGATCATCTTCATATCTACACATAAGGGATATTACTTAGGGAGATTAAGAAAAGAGCTTGTCCCCCTTCGTAATCAGACCCTATGTGCTACCTACATCAGGGAGTGGACTACAAAGGACTCAAAGGGAGTGTCACATCTGCGATCTACTACATGACCTAGAATATAGGGTGTATTCGTAGGTAAACAATGTATAAGCATCGTGCTTACACAATGTCGACCACCCACCCATGGTACCTTAGAGTGAGCGCTATACGAACTTATGCATGCACATGATGATAATCCAACTATACTAAGCATATAATCAAAGTAGACAATGAACATTATAAGGAAGAACATGAATAACATGAATACTAATATTGTCATAACAATTGTAGCAAGCATATAAAAATAATGGAGATACAAAAGAGAGGTGGTACAAAGATTATACCGAACCACTCTCTTGACATGATTAGGAATCCAAGCGAAGCCTGCTTGCCTCCCTCTAGACCTAGCCTAACTAGCTTAGCCCTAGAATATACTAAAGCTTTGAGGATGATTAGGGTTTCTATCTTCTCAAATGACTTGATGACTAGGGTTATGCCTGGTGGAGAGGCAGGGGCTAGATTATATAGCCCTGAGCGTCCAACGTTAGCCCTTGGATCAAACCGATTTAAGCAATGGCCTAGATGCATCCTCAAAGGTGGTGGGAGACCGACATATGAAGCTGGCTAAAAGGTGGGCCCATGGAGGGCTAGGCAGCCCCACATGTCATCCCCTTGCTCTCTGCTTCGGTGACATGGCTTCTGGAGTGTTCTAGAGTCTTCCCACGTAGGTACCGCATCGAAACTTTGTATTTTCCTTTGATGATTAGGTCCTCCTTGGTGCTTTTCTGATTAAACCCTGCTGGAAACACAGATTCACCAAAACTCATGGAATTTATTAGTTTAAACCCCTAGACCTTTGTTGGTGATCTCAATTGTGCCCTTATACATGTTTTATTGACGGTTTATAATGATGTTAACTACCGTCAACACTTAGTAATATCCCTTATGTGTAGATATGAAGTTGATCTTAGCCATGATTACTAGGTGTAATTGCACTAACCAATGTTTGCTTTGACTTGTAATTAAGAATGACTTAGGAATTGTTCCTCTAATATTCTACTTAACAATGCTAATGCCATAGAAAGGAGAACTTTGAGTGATCAATGATTAGTTATTATGCACTATTGATATATACATTTACCTCTTGACTTACCCCTGTTGTGAGTAGAATATTGGTTATGGTTTACTTCTCCATCAATAGTATAAGTTATCAATACATGTCCATGCCAGACCTTCCCTATGGTAAAAATATAAATAACGATACCTAAAATAATCTCGGGTGAAGTGCTATAATGGTATATTATCTGTGCGCTTGTAGATCCCTTATATATATATTCTTCCTAGTCACATAAAATTTTAAAGAGCTACTTAGTATTATTGTAGTAGTAATGCTAAGTAGTACTATCGACACGAAATTTTCGTCCTGTGCTGAGGACACATGCAGCAAGCCGGAAGGGTCCGCTCGATGGAGCAGATCCGCCTAGCTTCAGCGCAGGGATGGTCGATCCTGCGCGTTCCTCCTAAGGCGTGCCAGTAAATTGGACCCTGCAATTGACAATGAGAGAAAGTTCATCAGTAATTAAGGGTGGAACTTGCCGGGGTTGCCAGACAGTCCCGAATGTGTGGCTATGAAAGTCGATATGAAAGGGGATCGACTAAATAGTCGATTCCAGCATATTCATGAGAATAAATCAGTTAAAGCTCGTGGGGATGTGTAAGAAGAATCGGTTATCATTCAGGATAAGTATCGTTATTTGAGCAAATATGAATCAATGGCAATAAGATGTCAATAATAATCGATCCATGCTGAGCCAATGATTACAAGTAACCGAACCCCTTTTCATATAAAGAAACAATTCAACGCCATTTAACTATTTGATAAAGATAAATCTAATGAACATGTTAGATCTCATCTATTGCTATGACCAGTGGGGCATGAGGCAGAATCATGCAGGCCGTAGAAATAACAATAAGTTCGATGACCCTAACTCATTACTAATATCAGTGGGGCATGAGGCAGAATCATGCAGGCCATAATACAATAATAGGATCATGGGGCTAACATATCTTTCAACCTATCTTTACTTCAACGGTCTCGTGATGTGAACTGCTCGTGACAGCACTCGATATCGGCTAAAACAGCTGATTCAGGCATAGCGCACAGTTAAAGTCATGCCTTATCAGGAATAGATCTACCAGATAACGGTCCCCACTCCATGGTGCTAACAGTGGGGTGTGAGGCAGAATCACACAGGCCATGATAACGGGCCATGGAACGGTTCTCGCTAACCAATAAACCTACTCAAGACGCAACACGCCTTAACCGCACGCTATGCACGATCAGGATTGACATAAAACAGCCAATAAAACATAACTCATCATTTAAGGTGTGGAGTAAATCAATTTAAGGTTAGCAAATGATGGGCTATACAAGATATAAGGCCGATTTAGATCAATCCCAATCGGGCAGAGTGATATTGCTGGAATTAGATAAACAATGAAAGCAATAAGCAATATCGGTAACTTAATGAATCTACCAAAGACTGCCATTCCAAGGTAGAGCCGATAACTTGACCTTGATCTAATTCAAGCAGGGGGGTGTGAGGCAGAATCACACAGGCCATACTTGAATTAGACAAGAGTCGATAACTAGCTTATACCAGAGCCGCAGTGGGGTCGATCGGATCGATGTAGCCATACGAACAGAGGTATAAATCATGACAGTACTTACAACAAGCAGTGGAGGTCGACCAGATCGATGCAGCCGTACTTGCCGAAGAATTCGCCAAGATCTACTCTACTCCTACTCCTAAGGGGTGACCGGAGCCGAAAAAGTAATTGACTTGTATTTGATTGATTGGTTGTCTTTTTACAATAGCTGGGGTTTGGTATTTATACCCGGGCCTTGTGCATGACTCCTGCCTAAGCATGACTTATTACAATTTTTGACTCTAAAGAAAACATTCCTAATTTAAGATAACTTGGACTATAATCTTTCCCTTTTTGTAGAGTCCGACATGCTTCGTCCTGACGTCGAGTCATAGTCTTCGTCGTTATCCGCTGGCGATATCTGGAGAAAGCCGATTCTAAGTTTTGCATCCGAATTAGCTGGTTCCGATCTGCACGCAATTGATTCCTTGACAACATGATCTTGGGAGCTTTCGAGTCCCTGCAACTCTTCTTCCAAATTTTGGTGTAAACACATGCCCCCCAATTCTGGGATAAAAGTATTTTTTTCCAAAATTATCATATCTGTATCCTTGATTGGTCCACAGTCACGGGTAGAGAACCTTGATCTGGGGTCCATTGTTTGTCGCTGCTTGCATCCACTCTTGAGCCCATGCCTTGAAACTTTTTGCAAAAGCGTCACTGCTTCATGGGCACTTGGATTCATCTTCCTGGGCCGGCTATAAAATGCCTATCCGACCCTGCGAGAGCAACTCAACAATTCAGCCATGTTTCTCTTCTACCTACCTCCTCGAGTGCTCTCGACTCCGCTGGACCCTCCATGGTCTATTGTTCTACTATGAAGATCTTGAGCGGTTAGAAGAATTCTTGTGCATAGGGTGATTGTCTCGCTCATTCTAGCGCCTTGACGAGCAAGAGAATCAGCTACTGCGGCTAGAAGAAATCTTATGACATCACCTGTGTCTTCTCACCATGCTCGCAGAGCTGTTCTAGTGTTTGTAAGGGCTAAAATGTGTGGACACCTTTCCCTTGTCTGCCCCACTAAACGCCCACCGGGAAAGCCACAGGCTTCTTTCCCATAGTTTCTCAATTTACCAAGAAATCGGCTAAGCACATGCTAGGCGGGCGATTTTTCCTCTCCACGGGCATAATTTTATGAATGGGCTGATGTCGATTCATTTCATGACAACCTTCGGCCTTGTGGGGGCCCAGACTTCCTTCAATCCAAAGAAACCTTGATGAAGAAGCCTTGACAGGTTGATCTCTGGTCAATGTAAAATCTTCGAATCTGTTTCATGATATTTTGTAATTCGGGGAAGCAATAAATTTGAATCAGTTATCTCTTTTGTTATCCGTCCCCTGAATTCCTGGAGTGTTGTTCCGCTTCTATTTCTGATTCCAAATTCACACCCCCGACAAAATCTATCTTCTTGCCTTCCTAGGCTATATATATATATACGGGCCATGGCTGTGGCTCGAACAACAACTCACTTTGTCTCAAACTTTCTACACCTTTAGTATAGCTTCTGTTCTTCTATAGGTTTGAGATCATGGAGAATGGCAAGAGGTCCGCTGAGGAGGTCTTCAATGGATCTGCATCATTGCGCCAGCGCATCCACCATCAAGAGGGTGCAACGTGTGATGCTTCCGTCATCCTAGAGCAAAGGGCCGACTCTACTCAGTCCTTGGGGCCATCCTCATCACCAATTTGTCATCCGCTCCCCTGTTACCTGAGGAGGTTGAGAGATAACGACAACCTGATTACTGCTATTGATCGGACTGGTGAGAAACTTGCCGACTGTCTTTCTATTACGGAGTCGGCTCAGACCATAATTCAAGGCTGATTGCCTCCTGAGGCCAACCCAGTGCAGGAGAGGCTGGCCAAGGCTGAAGCTAGAATTGCTGGTGAGACATTTACCATTATTTTCTGTTTTTTCTTCAACTTTTATTCCCCGAGATCTTGCTCACCTCCTCTTCAAATCCTTTAGATCTATCAGCTCAGCTGGAAAGCCTTTGTTTGGCTGCGGACCATGCGGCAGGATTTGTCAATGCCAGGGGTGCCGCTCTAGTGGTTCATTTGCATGACATCCCGTACCATGTCAGGGAAGTCGCTCTTCACAGCATTCGTCATGGGGCTGCCATGGCGTTGGATGCTGTGCAAGTTCACTCCGGCCATGATCTTCGGCTTCTTCCTCATGGAGCTCTAGTTACCGGATACCTCGGGGGTTATGAGCGACTAGTTGAGGATTTCTTTGACACCGCCAATTCTGTAGCTCTGACTTCCCAAGCCGATGATATAGTAAACAAAGTGTTTTCTGATTTATAGCTTGTAATGAGTAATATCAGTGAACAACTCTTTCATCTTCAATGATTTTTACTTCATCCCTTACTTTGTTTGTACTTGCCTTGCTCCTGCAAGCGATACACGTCGTATCGGTTTTTATCCTTCTGGGTTTACCTTCGCACCAGAAGCAATACTTTTCTCATATCGGCCATTAGAACCAATAGCTTAGCAGCTTGGTTGTCAAGTGTTAATCCAAATTGTTAGGGTAATATTCCTTTAAATATTCCCTATTTGATTGCTCTGCTGAATCTTCTTCTCCTTTCAGTGTTTCCAAAACATAAATATCATTAGTTGCAAGACGCCTAATCCGATAAGGTTTTTCTCGATTAGGTGACTATACAGGCTATCTCGCTTTTGGCTATCAAGGGTAATCCATCCCCAGCTTTCTCTAGAGTCTCATTGCCATTGACCGTCATAAGTGTGTCTTGGAGAGCATCCCTAGATCAGCCGAAGAAGCCAAACAAATCGCGGGAGCTGGTGTTATTCAGCTAGAAATATTGAGGACGATCTATGATGTTCTGGACTCTTGTCAACTCGTATCTTGTGTGGAATAGATCATATTCTCTGTGATTTGATTACGCTTCCCTTTTCAGCTAAAGAGCCGATTCGATACAGCCGATCCAGACTTCCAATCCAATCGAGTATGAAAACACGGCTTTCATTAAGAGAACCCTTCGATTTCCTGCCTTTAGTTACTCAATGTCGTACTCCCATCGGCACTAGTGAAGTGGCGCTTCACCTTCTATTAATTACGGTTGCCTTTTACATGTCTCGAGGCGTCCACCTCTTCGCTTCAGGTCTTCAAATAGCAGCCAGTGGTTTCGGCCTCGAACACATCTCCACTCGCAACTGTTCTTTTGCTCTTCTCTGCCTGCCGAAACCCTATAGCGGTTTTCCTTCTCCCTTTCGTAGATCCAATCATCCTCCATGGCCGGCAAAGATAACCGAGGCAAGCGCGCAGTGGAGGAAACCCCGGAGGAGAATATGCCGATGAACCAGCGTCTCCGATGCATGAGGTGAGATCGACATTTCTTGTTTATGATGACAAATAGTTCTGACTCGCCTATAGGTTTGTTGTGAATGACAGTCTCCATCCTCTTCCGAGGGCCAGCGGGCCTTCTGACGCCGCATCCTCTGTGCCAACCTCATCGTCGGATTCTTTCGACTCCTACAATGACGATGATGCCTGGCGCTACCTTCATGAGTGGAGGATGGCTCAGAATCGCTATTCTAAGGCGACTTGGGAGAACGGCCAACTGGAGATTCACCTCGGGGTTTCTCGTGCCACCCTTCACTCATCTGAGGAGGAGGCCATTGCCATCTGAGCATGGCTAGCCGAGTCTAATGCCATGGTGGCGGGTAAGACAAATTTCAAGAATACTTCATTCCGATTTCCATTATCTTTATCTTGATAGTCTTTTCTTCCTATGACTAGCAGCCCTAATGGTGCAGTTGGAGTCCCTCCAACTGGCGGTGAACACAGACATGGATGTTGTCAAGGCATGAGGTTTCCTTACCGCCGCTCGTCTCTAAGATGTCCTGGTCCATGTTTGGGAGATCGCCCTCCACGGTGTTCATCATGGCACGGTGGTGGCGCTGACCGCGGCACAAGTCCAAACCGGGCATGAGCTCCATGCCATGGAAACTGGCTTCCCAATAGGCGATGGTCCTAAGGAGCATGAGGATCTACTCGAAGAGTTTGTCATGGCGGCGGAGGCCATAGTATACATCACATCTACCCAGGATGTGGTGAACAAGGTCTTTAGTTAGATTGTATCTAGGGTCATCCAATGAACAAAGACTCCTGTTCTTTCCGTGAATGTACCTTGGTACAATGCTCTTGTGTATGACCATTTTTATCTTTTGTTTTTGCTCTATAGGTGATACATATCGTATCGGCTTTTACTGTCTTTGAATATTTTCATTTTTTGACCTAGAGGCGATACCTTCCTGGTACCGGCTATTAGAGCCGAGAATGAATCGGCTATAAAGTGGATGTTGGGAAAACACCTTCGTAGAACTTTTCACATCAAAGGTCAAATGATTAATCAACTCAGGTCAAGTGTCCTATTAAGCAAAACAGAATTTCTTTAAGAAATCCACTAACTCTGAATCACACTTCAACTTAGCATTCACATACGTCGGCCTAAACCTATCTTCAAGACTCAACGCTTATTTTTCCTTTAATCCAATGGTCGATGTGAAGCCGTGATTTTTCTATTAAAATAAACTCTCAGAGCCGATCGCTTGCATCGGCTATTGGCTTTCATTACTAATCTTAATGAAGCCTCCTTCCCATGACTTGCCAGAAAAACATTCGAAGTCTCCTAGTTCCCAAAAGACCAGATCGGCTATTGCGATGTTCACAAACTCATCAGCGCGAAGCAGTTCAACATCATCTCCATGCCATTAGATCAAACACTGATGCATGGTCGATGGTATGCAGCAATTCGCATGAATCCAGTCTCGACCGAGGAGCAAGCTGTAAGACCCTTTCCCATCGATGACGAAGAATATAGTGAGCAGAGTCTTACTTCCAATTGTTAGTTCGACGTTTATTGCCCCTCGAGTCTTAGACGTATTACCTCTGAAATCCTTAAGCATCATGTCAGTCTCCATCAGATCTCCTGGTCCTTTGCTAAGTTTACAAAAAGTAGTGTAAGGCATAAGGTTGACAGAAGCACCTCCGTCCACCAACATCTTGTTCATCGGCTTCCCATCGACAAGACCTTTCATATATAACGCCTTTAAATGCCGATGTTTGACTGGTTTGTCAAATATTGCTTGATGTACAACCATCAACTTGGCAACTATCTCCTCATATTCTGATTCATCAAAATCCGAATAAACTTTTTGATCTGCCGGAGCTCTGAATTCCGATGGCAACAGAAAAGCCATTTGGATATTAGCCGATGGATGCTTTCTATCGGCTATTTGCTTGGTGCGCCACACTTGAGTCTTACTGGATGCTTGAGCCTGTTCCATCTCTTTATTCCTTAGGCATTGCACCCTTCTTTTCCGGCTTCTTGCTAAATCCCCTGGGCACCACTAGCCTTCCTGCCACATATATCTTCTTTCAGTGCCTTCCTCTTTATGATCAGCCCAGTCTTGATCAACGACTCTTTTTCCAAGCCGATCATGAACACTTTTATTTTTTAAGCGCCGATCCATGTTATTATGATGATATGCATCTTGAGCATGGATAGACCAGTGGTTGGTTTGAGATTGCCTATACTCCCGATATTGATTGCTGCATTCTGGACAGTCATGTCTGGTAGGCAACTTCAAACCTTCATTCCAGCAATGTCTGAAGAAGGGACAATTCCAATGTAATTCAGCCTATTCCTTTTCATACCTCTCTCGCTTCAGTTGATGCTAGTATGCTTGATCTTTTAACCAACGCTGATAATCCTTTTCCTTCTGCCGCTGCCATTTGTTCAACAGAATCCAAGATGTGATCCACAGCTTTGTCGTCTCTACTTCTGACGTCTTCCCCTACTCGTATTGGCTCTTTTGCTTGGCACGACGTCTTCTAATCTCTCTGTACTCGTCAGCCAATATTTGCATCTTGGGATCGACTGTCCCTGCTTCTTTTGATTTGGTTGATGTTAGGACCTTAGCTTTTCCTTTGAATAGCCCAGCATCAACCATGTTTTGATCTCTTGGGAAAGGATTATCATCGACCTTCATTTTCTGAGGCATATCAAATTTGAGCCTCCCCTGCTGAATAGCTCTCTGTATATGCTGCCTGAAGATTCTGCATTCATTAGTGGAATGAGAAGTAGCATTATAAAACTTGTAGAACTTCTTATTCTTCAACTGATCAGGGGGCAACATGACATGACCATCGGGCAACTTGATCTGCCCTTTCTCCAGCAAGAAATCGAAGAGTTTATCTGATTTGGTGACATCGAAGTCATAGCTCTCCTCGACTCCTCTTCCCCATGGATTTGGCACCATCACTGTCTTCTTGCCCCAATTCCATTCAGCCGCAGCAACCTCTTCTTCTTCATCTTCATAATCATCATTGACTGAGTATGGATCATAAGCTTCGGCTACTATGGTATTCCTCTAGAACCGGGTATCTCTACGCATGCTTTGGAATTGGCTATTGAGCACCATTACTTGTTGAGCCAATTGTCCCAAGTTATCAAATTCTTGTCCCAGTAGCTTTTCTTTCCACATCGGCAGCATTCCTTGAACAGCCAAAGCGGCTAATTAATCATCGGCCAAATTTAAGGAGAAGCACAAGTTCCTGGTTTCTCAGAACCTCTGAACAAATTCAATGCCTGATTCATTAGTCCTCTATCTTATGGTTGTCAGATCGGTAATCTTCTTTTCCCAGTCCCATTGTAAAAATATGTATGAAACTTCTTCTCTAGGTCAGCCCAATTGGCAATGGAATTGACTGGCAATGATGAAAACCAAGTAAAGGCTAGCCCTAATAAGGACAGAGAGAAGAAACAAACTCGATGGGCATCCACAACTGATGCCTCACCCGATTGTGTAAGATACCGACTGACATGTTCTATCGTGCTTGTACTGTCTTGGCCAGTGAACTTGGCGAATTCTGGGAGTCTATAATTCATTGGAAGAGCGACCAAATCATACCATTCTGGATATGGGCATTTGTATGAAAAGGTCAACCCTTTTGGCTTCAGACCGAATTGATTTTTCATCATCTCGGTCACCCTCAGCAATAATTCATCAGCTTGTGGATTTGGATTTCTCTGCACCTGCTGACCTATCTGTGGATTGAAATCCCACATGCCTTGATATCCTGGATTTGGCATCATGTGGAGGGTGTTATAATCCGTGCCATAGTGATAGCCTTGTGGAATCTCAATCTGTTGGGTCCTTTGCTGGCTTGCTACTTAAAGTCTCTGATTATGGACATAAGGATCTATATCTCTATGGATCCTTTGAATTGATGGTGCTATTTTTTGAGCCGACGACGGTATATGGCCTGATGTGCCAAAATTGATCACCTAGTTCTAATTTTGCTCCACCGGCTATTGCACATGCTGTACTGATGGTCCAGGATTGTACTGTGTTTGATTTGCAGTAGTTCCTTGAGTTTGCTCAGATGAACCCTGAACTATTTGGACATCACCACTACCAGCTGGTGTTGCTTCTTGATGGCTGGTACTGACTTGATTGGTTCCTTGGGTCGACAGATCTAGAATGTTGTAACAAGCCGATCCGCCTTGACCAACTGGAAATCCATGAATCGCCTCTTTCTAGGTGTTATGGAATACGTCTACGAAAGCTTCATTGTGGCTTGATATGGCATCACGAATAGATTTGTCCACAACCTCTTTAAAGAAACGCCTGTCTTTAGCTTCAATTGTGTCTGTCTGCCCGTGTAACAGAACTCTTGGTAGTGGAAATTTCTAAATAATTGTGTTGTCACATGTTTTGGTGTAGGACAACAAACATATGTTATGAAACTCTTCTATAGCTTTTCTAATGACACCCTTATCCCCATCAGGTAGATCTTCATAATGCAGCATGAGGATGTCGTTGTTGTTGTGAACCACCATGATGATTGTGGTGTCCCACCAGGCGTGCTAGAAACGTGTGTCGACATGGAATTTTTGTCCTGTGCCGAGGGCACACGCAGCAAGCCAGAAGGGTCCGCTCGATGGAGTAGATCTACCTAGCTTTGGCGTAGGGATGGTCGATCCTACATGTTCCTCTCGAGGCGTGCCAGTCAATTTGACCCTGCAATTGACAAGGAGAGAAAGTTCATCAGTAATTAAGGGTGGAACTTGTTGGTGTTGCCAGACAGTCCCGAATGTGTGGCTATGAAAGTCGATATGAAAGGAGATCGACTAAATAGCTGATTCCAGTATATTCATGGGAATAAATCAGTTAAAGCTCATGGGGATGTGTAAGAAGAATCGGTTATCATTCAGGATAAGTATCATTATTTGAGCAAATATGAATCAATGGCAATAAGATGTCAACAATAATCGGTCCATGCTGAGCCAATGATTACAAGTAACCGAACCCCTTTTCATATAAAGAAACAATTCAACGCCATTTAACCATTTGATAAAGATAAAACTAATGAACATGTTAGATCTCATCTATTGCTATGACCAGTGGGGCATGAGGCAGAATCATGCAGGCCGTAGAAATAATAATAAGTTCAACGACCCTAACTCATTACTAATATCAGTGGGGTATGAGGCAGAATCATGCAGGCCGTAATACAATAATAAGATCATGGGGCTAACATATCTTTCAACATATCTTTACTTCAACGGTCTCATGATGCGAACTGTTCGTGATAGCGCTCGATATCGGCTAAAACAGTCGATTCAGGCATAGCGCACAGTTAAAGTCATGCCTTATTAGGAATAGATCTACACGATAACGGTCCCCACTCCACGGTGCTAACAGTGGGGTGTGAGGCAGAATCACACAGGCCGTGATAACGGGCCATGGAACGGTTCTCGCTAACCAATAAACCTGCTCAAGACGCAACACGCCTTAACTGCACGTTATGCACGATCAGGATTGACATAAAACAGCCGATAAAACATAACTCATCATTTAAGGTGTGGATTAAATCAATTTAAGGATAGCAAACGATGGGCTAAACAAAATATAAGGCCGATTTAGATTAATTCCAATCAGGCAGAGTGATATTGCTGTAATTAGATAAACAAAGAAAGTAATAAGCAATATCGGTAATTTAATGAATCTACCAAAGACTGCCATTCCAAGGTAGAGCCGATAACTTGACCTTGATCTAATTCAAGCAGTGGGGTGTGAGGCAGAATCACACAGGCCATACTTGAATTAGACAAGAGTCGATAACTAGCTTACACCAGAGCCGCAGTGGGGGTCGACCGGATCAATGCAGCCATACGAATAGAGGTATAAACCATGACGGTACTTACAACAAGCAGTGGAGGTTGACCGGATCGATGCAGCCATACTTGCCGAAGAACTCGCCGAGATCTACTCTACTCCTACTCCTAAGGGGTGGCCGGAGCCGAAAAAGTAATTGACTTGTATTTCATTGATTGGTTGTCTTTTTACAATAGCCAAGGTTTGGTATTTATACCCGGGCCTTGTGCACGACTCCTGCCTAAGCACGACTTATTACAATTTTTGACACTAAAGAAAACATTCCTAATTTAAGATAACTTGGACTCTAATCTTTCCCTTTTCGCAGAGTCCAACATGCTTTGTCCTGATGCTGAGTCATAGTGTTCGTCATTATCCACTGGCAATATCTGGAGAAAGCCGATTCTAAGTTTTGCATCCGAATCAGCTGGTTTCGATCTGCACGCAATTGATTCCTTGATGACATGATCTTAGGGGCTTTTGAGTCCCTGCAACTCTTCTTCCAAATTTTAGTGTAAACAAGTACCAACAAGCATCTGTGGCATTATCACTAGGTATGACAACCTAGTAAAGTAATGTTAAGAGATGTAAACATTCATTAGGTGGCTACTAAAACAAGTGACAAGTTAATAAATACCAGCTTGACAGAGTGCTCGACCTCAAGCGATCCGAGTACTCATTAATATTTTCAAAAGTATAACAATAACTCACAAAGTATTGACATAGGATAGTGCCAACGACACTTTCTAGTCATTCATACAGCTCTAATTATTGTATTCACAAGTCAATTTACTATTGTGCAGATTGTCCATTACTATCGAGTAATAATTGCCTTATTTTTTGATATTGTTCATACCTATAATTGCTACTTTTCCCCCCGACTGTATACGCTCAGGGGCTGGGGCTATCATGGTCCAAAGATTCCCTCTACTAGTCATTACACTTTGTTTAAATAACTTACATTATTCAAATAAAGAGTCAGGGGCTATCACGGTTCAAAATTTTCTCTACTAGACTTCTACTCTTTATTCGAATAAGTCACATTATTCAAATAAAGAGTCAGGGGCTACCATACTACTATTCACTAGTCTAAAATTGCCCTATTCACGCTAGGCCAAAATTCCCGACTACATGCAACTACTAGACCACATAGTACCGAAGACCGCCTGAGTCTTAGTTACTACAAATCCTATGGTTCACATGTAAGCGAAAAATAGGCCACATGACAAGGATGATCAAAGGCTAAGAATTACCATTTTCTACAAAACACGAAATGCCTAGCATTGTTCAACAAGAGAAGCACTAATGTTTACCACACCTTTACAGGACCAGGAGAAAATGGAGATAGTTCACTCATCACCAACTGAAAGATCGAGCTTGTCAACAAATGGCTCAATTGTCGGTTGGTTTTCCTCAAGCATCTGCACAGCCTCATCCTCTTCACAACTATAGCCTTATGATATCAGGCTAAGGTTGAGGTTAGGCACATGGCTCTTGAGGATACCAACGGCATGTCCTACAGCCATAACAACTCCTTCACTTAGCTTCTCTTCCACGTCTTGTCGGTGCTGCTCGGATTCCTCAAACTTCCTCCGAAGCTCTTCAACTTCTTGCTCTAGAGCCATCTTCTTCCCTCCAACTGCCCAATGTACTTGAGATGGTCTACAAATAGAGTGAAGTTTGAAGGAAAAGTTTGAATAGCAAAGAACAGGCTTACATGAAAACCAAGTACACATATTCATTTGACTCCTAAAGGATTTTCACCTCCTCCTCAAGCTAGTTCACCACGATTTTGGACTGCTTGGCCTTGTCACTAGCTTCCCTCCATAAGCTTTGATAGGTTTTCATCTCTTGAATAATGGCTTCCATTTGGGAGGGATACTTCTCGGGTAGCAACACCTTGCTCTCCTGAACCACAACCTTGGTTGATAAAGACAGGTTGGGTCTATTTGGAGTTGAGACTAAACAAGAGCCATCAGCAATAGCTGACATGCTTGGGGCTTGGGTTGATTTGACCGCTCTATGATCAAAGCATCAAGTCAAGAGGATATTTGGGCAAAAGGAACACTTAAACAGGTAGCAACACTCATGGGTTGACGGGGATGGGGCACTTCAACTTCTTCTCTCGACAAGTTGTTGGGATGCTTACTAGTGGAGTCAATGCCTTCTCCTGAGTACAAACCTCCCAAACATGTTTGATGCTATCTAGATGTCTAGCAACATGATCGCATAGATGGAATCAGATGGTTGCACATGAGACACAAAAATTTATACCGGTTCAAGCCACAGTGCGCGTAAAACCCTAGTCTAGTGCTGTTGCTTCTTCTTTTATTCGTATACTCAATTATAGGGGTTGTTGCTCCTAGCTACATAGTCGATTTGAATGATCAGATGGGTGTTGTGGTGAACCTGTCGATCATGGGATTCCTACCCCCTTTAAATAGATAGAGGGGGTAGGGTTACATTCAGGGTGGTCGGCGCTACAAATTGGATTCCTAGTTTGTTACAACAGATCAATTCTATCCTACCATAGCTACGATAGCAGCAAATATCCATGATACATCGTGATCTCCAACTTGGTAGTTGCGCCTAGTCTTCGTGGGCCTCATCCTTGGACGTCTTCCACTCGAAGGGCCACATATATGGTCGGTGAGGGTACCCCAGGCCCATATATCCTACAGTAGCCCCTATAGGATTCAATGACAAGCTTGTGAAGCTACATAATCCTTCTGATACCATTGGTCCCAGTAACCTTTGGGTGTCATAGGTCCCGATTAGCACTTCTCGGGTGCCGAGATGTTTTGAATACAATCAGAGGGTCTCGAGTATCGAGATGACAATGAGCGTCACACTCGCTGGCATTGATGCCCTCCTGAGTTTTGAGAGTCGCTCGGGTGGAAGTCTCCAGCCCATTTTAACACACAAGTAACTGTGTGCGCGTCATTGAATCATGTTAAAGATAAGGAGCATGGTGCCTGGGAACCAGAACTGCTCCACTTCCCACACTTTTACTTTGCAGAACCCTCTTGATGACTCTATCCATCTTAAATGCCAACCACCATCTCCCTCACTACCATCCTCTGGGCGCTTATATAAGCCAAGGGGAGGGAAGCCAGTGAGTCTCACCCCTCCTCTCCCCAAATCCCTTAGCATCAGACTGAGTGAGAGAGTGGCAACACTTCTCATGCGCCATGGCTCACGACACATCTTGGCGGTTGCGCCATCGCTGGGAGAAGGCTTTCAAGATTGCTTTCTATAGTGACTTGCCGATGGCCATTCGTCATGGGTGTTAGAGTAAGTTTCGCCAAGATAGGGAAGAACAATACCATCGGTGGCCCAAATCACCAGTGACGTGGCTACTGGACTTGTAGATGGTTGGCGCGCAGGAGATTTCTAGGTCAGAATATCTGTAGGAAATCCTGAAGGGTGAAAGGAGCCATGATATTAAAGGGAAACCTTTTGAGCCCATAGATGTCGACCTAGGATCTGTCGTGTATTGATTCAATGGCTGGGAACCACCAAGTCGTCACTGTGCACTGCTCCACGACATTGAAGAAGGTGTTGTGGGCAGGATTCTTCGTGGGGCTCCTCATATTCTTGGATGTTAGAGGAAGATCCATGAGGTGGTTCTCCCTGAGGTGTCTTCAAAGCATCGTCCCTTCTCATGGTGAAGATTTGAAGGTGTAGTGAAGGTCGATGTACGCCTTCATATGACTTCTTCGCTTCATGAGATGTCCATCATTGAGTGCAAAGTTAGATCTGTGCTCACAAGGCTTTTGTTATCATAACTATGGTTGTTTCTGATAGATATTTGTTATTGTACGCCTGGTGAATGTAAAGTGTAATAGAGTTTAATCGAAAAAGAATTGATTTTATTAATTTTGAACACTACTACCTGTGTCCTGAGTTACTCAGGCGTTCCACGATTTTTGTTCAATCGAACCGTCCTTGCATTTTTTTGAGCCCCCCTCCCGACTTGATGGGTAGTTAGTATAACTTCGGGTTATGCAAGTGATTTGAACTAAAAAGTGGTTCTGACCAAGTGCGGTCATTTGAGGCTTTGAAAGCTAGCAACCCTAAATGCTTTGGGATTACTTGGGTGAATAGAGAACACATGAGCCTCTGGGGCTTTAGCGTATGCTACTCTTCGAGTTAATAGCGGGTAGAACAAGTGAGCATCCACATCCTAATGAATAGGGGTGATAGGACTAGGCCTGACCATCATGGGCACATCATAAAACTCTTTTCCCAGATTCCAGGACCTCGTACTTTGGTTACAGCCCTTGGTGAACCAGTTTTCTGGTTTCCCCTGAAGGGGCACACATCTGCTGAAATAAGGTACTTCGACCCCGTTCGAACATTGGGGAGATTTACATAGTACTCGAGAGATTTGCATCGCGTGATCGAGTACCAGAGGTTTTAGGATTGGCTGGCGACCCTCCTGAACATCCCCCTCACTGTTGGGTGGCATGGTTCGGCATTAACGGTTTTGGGCTGGAACCACCGACTGCGCCTTGCCGCTTTGGTGGGCTACACCTAGTTTTAGAGAGGCCCAAATGTTGGTCCACCAGGTTTCACCAGCAAGTTTTGGGCCTTGGGACCAGAGTCTATAAGGGTTTCGACTAGTTTAGTTGCCTTTATAAGTAGCTGGGGGTGGAGATGGTTCGTCTCTTTGTCGATGCCAACAAAGCAGTAGTGCTCACTCCTCTGCTTACCTTGACCTAGCAGACATTGTCACATCTAGATCTTTTTTTCCGGTAGTCACAGTGATGGCGCCAAGAAAGACCCTGGCCAAGAAAACCAAAACAATTAGTTTAGTGAGTGAAGAGAATATGAGCTCGAAAAGCAATAAGGGGGGACGGATCGAGTCCCATCCCCAGTTCATTATGGGAGGTGTCGATGGCGATGGAGGAGGACATCAGGAGTCTAGTGGTTGGGGAATTCCTGGCACCGAAGGAACTTTTAGGGCACCGATGCGCCCTGGGCCAGGATGTCCCCGCTCCCGACTCCAGCGAGATCATAGTCTTCGTCGACTTTTTCTGTCACAGATTCAATATCTATGTTCATTGGTTTGTTTGGGATCTCCTCTGCTATTATAACGTGCAGGTACATCATCTAACCCCAAACAGGATTGTGCTCCTAATGATGTTGTTGGCATTTCTTAGCACAATCACCAGAAATAGAGATAGAATCTATCCGTGGCAATGGCGCCAGAAATGCTTGTTGGCATTTCTTAGCGACATCACTAAGATTTGGGTTTCCTAGTGACGCCACCAAGAAATACCTTGATGATAGTTCTTAAAGATTACAGAAAATATCTGCAAGCATATGGATGTATCATTGTAGCATTTCACCCAGAAGTATTCAGGGTATTGTTATTTATGTTTTCCTAAAGGAAGGCATAGTGTAAAAGGTTCCAACAGGGACATGGACAAGATAATGTGAATGCATACTAGACCAATGCTCAATACAAGGGTAAGTCATGATAGTTTTAAGATAGTGTGACACACACTCGGGCCAACCTCTAGGATAAATGGAAAAGAAAGAATAAAAGAATGGTCCTAAGTGGAGCAGGCTTTATCCTAATATAGCCATGCAAAGAATAGTGAGTGATCATACAAATTACATGGTTAGAGCTAGACCTAAGTGTAAGATGGAGGGGGATACCTCCGGGCACTGGTTTGCTAGCAAGCCAGGGAGGCATTTATGAACTCCTAAATGAATACCTGAACGTGGGGGATTACAAGGGACAGACATGGCTGTCACCACCTGCCGCCTACCCCTCAACCTGTGGAGCACTGTCACATCAGAAGGTTCCCATATACCCCAAGCACCATGCTCATGTATAAGGAAACTACCCACATCACCCCAGGACTCTGACCCTATGGATCAACAAGCATAGGACATGGCGAACCCAAAGGAACAATGAACTACCACCTTAACTTAGCTCTATTCTAATCATATAAGTTATATAAATGCCTAAGCATAAAGTTCTATATGCTAAGTTCATAACATAGAAACGATATGCTAGTTCATATGCTATGTCTCATAACAAAAGAACTATACTCTGGTTCATAAGTATGACTATAATGATAAGATGAGAACAAGACTATGGAAGAACTCTTCATATTATTCATACCAAGAATTCCTTCCAAGGAGTCAAGCCCTCCAAGGTAGCTTTGCCTTTGCTCCAAAAGACTACTAAAATGGAAAAGAGTACAAGTGTGAAGGTGTGAGGTGTTTGGCTCCAAATGAGGTGTGTGAGAGAGGGGGCTCTCCCCATCCTCTTATACTAGTGCCAAGGGCGGTTGCAGGGCATATTCCGTAGAGATCATGCATGCAACCGTCCTAGGGGCATTAATTGCACTGCCTGACCGAAGGTGGGGCCAAGAGGCGGTGTTAGGGTGCGAGCGCACCCAGGCTGTCCCTCGGCCACCACCATCGTGTGGCAAGGTGCTAGTTGGGCCTGGGCTACTCCTTGGTTGGTTTAACGCCCAAATTGTTAAGGTAGGTGGGCCTTCCTTTATTCCTTTGCGTAGTTCCATGTTTACGCTTCTCTGGATTGTGGCTTTTGATATATTTTCCATTGTATTCGTGTGTTGTCCTGCAAAACAATGTTCTTCCAAATACATCTGGAACTTTGTTAATAGTAATGACATATGTGTATAAGTTTGCTAGTTTCTCCTATTTTGAGTCTTAGTTAGTGGTCGGATTTGATCATTAAGGACTGCCAACAGATATTCATCTCCTTCTGTGAGGATTTCACGAGGATCGAACCCCATTGGGCATTGTTCTATCGCTGCTTCAACGTTCTTCCCAATCGGCTCAGAAGTATAACACCTTAGCCCATTAGTAGCATGTAGTAGTTGTGAAGTTGGCCCAAGTGGCTCATGTGTGGTTGTGGTTGGTGGGTTTAGTACCACCTTGGTAGTTTAGGAGGGTGAGGGCCAGCTTATAATCCTTGTCGTTCCAAACATAGCACCTCTGGGTCAACCCTTTTACACGAAGCGAGGACGAAAGTGTAAGAGAGGTGCTACACATATGTAGGCCCATTCCACGTGCAGAGCTAGGCCATGTAAGCAGTTTTGGACACGGGGTGTTACAGGAAGGTCACCGGTAGCCTCTGTATCAAGGCGAAGAAGTGGTTCTATGTTTATGACTACTCTGCCTTGGCATTTTCCCACAAGCTCCCTCCTCCTCTGCCCATAGCAGAGAAAGAGGTTATGTCTGAGTCCGAACTAGAGAAAGCAAACGAACTCGAGAGTGACCTGTAGGATTATCATCGGAAGAGAGGTGTTACCAGTCAAGCCTGCCTGGTGGCCTTCTTTCGGAGATGGATCCAGCCCCTGAGGGAACGTGTGGCCCTGATATGTGTTTGTATTTGATAGCGTATGTAGAAAATAAAAAATTCTGCAAGCGCATAGAAATACCATTGTAGTATTTTACCGAGAGTATTCTAGGTATCGTTATTTATATTTTACCACTTGGAAGGATGGTGGCAAGAAAGAGATTGATAACTTATACTTTTGATGATTCAACAAACTAAACACATACTCTAAATAGGAATAATTCAAATGATAATAATGATATATATATGATAAATATAAATACTTAGAGAGACTCCTACAAAGCAATAGCTAGTTTAATTAGAATACAAGTGAGATAAATTCCTAAGTTATCTTAATTATAGATCAAAGTAATATATGTCATTGTATATACTTAGCAATAGCAAGGACTAACTTATATTTATACTAGGGGACATCATCTATAGACAAGCATATTAAATTACTTCTCTATAGTGATCATATGTCCTGATAGGCCTACAAACGAGGAGTGGACTACAGAGGATTTAATTAGGTGTCACTGCCACATAAATCTACCACTTCCCGGGATGTAGGATGCATCCACAGGCAAGATAATGTATAACCACAAAGCTTACACATGATCTAGCTACTCAACCTATTCGAACACTGAGTTGAGCGCTCTATGAACCAAAGCATAGATATATTGCTAACTCTTGCTATTCTAAGCATAAACTCAATATATACTAAGAACATGATAATTAAGATATTAATATAAATGAAGCATAACACTACTATAGATTGAGATACCATTGTCACCACTTTCACTGCCATAGCAGACATAAGCGATAGTGTGATACTTTTACTGTCGGATGGATCGATAGCAAGGCCTCATAAGGAATGAAACCGGCAGTTAAAACTTCTACCACCGATGGGTTAATGATAGATGCGGCAGTGGTATTGGGGTTGCATTTTCAAATTGCATGAAAAGCCAAGCCGACTGGGATACACGTTTTGGCTACCGGCCCTAAACAAGCGTCTGGTCTACCGGTGGTAAATTCAGCGTGAGTGTTGAATGGCCCAACTTCCAACGCCGTCCCATCACCATTACTTTCACCTGAGTGTAGCCGAAGAGCTGTGCCCACTGCTCTACATATTCTTCAAGCCTGGTGTCCTCTGAAAACACCCCTCTTCTTCATCCATCATCCCCTTCTCTTCCAATCTACAAAGAAAATATCAGACAGCCCCATCAAGTTTCCAAGCAGCGAGTCATCCAGTGATGATGACTTGCTAACCCACCAGTCCACCAAGGAGGACATCTCCTCCGATGACTAGAGGTCTTCTGATTATAGTCCTCCATAGAGCTTTGAGAAGGAGGACCCGGAGGAGGACGAGGAGGAGGAGGATGACGCCAACGCCGACGTTGTCGTAGCCGATGACGACGACA
Source organism: Miscanthus floridulus (assembly GCF_019320115.1). Lineage (NCBI taxonomy): Eukaryota > Viridiplantae > Streptophyta > Magnoliopsida > Poales > Poaceae > Miscanthus > Miscanthus floridulus. Next base: position 36,431,917 of record NC_089594.1, read on the forward strand.
ACGACGACTCTGACCCTGACTTATGAGGACATGACCTCCATGTATTCAACCATGCTTAGAGAGTCACATGGAGGCTGAGGACATCAGCAATGGTGTCCAAAATGAGAAGGAGGCCCAAAGCTTATCCGGTTCGAGTCACCAAGGTGGAGGCCCAAATCAAGTTTGAGTCCACCATGGAATCTAGGAGCAGTCCTCGATAAAATCAACGTCCAGGGCACATACGGACTCCGTTATTGACGATCCATATATGCATGGAAAGATATTTTTATAAGATAACCAATGGCTTTCGTTTCACATCAAAACTCATCCGGAGTCAACAGGAATCGCCGAAATAAATCAGCGTCCAGAATTTGGCAGGGTGCTGCGACACCGTATTTTGGTCTGTTGGGCCGTGTATCGTCTTAGAGCCCGTTAGGAGGCGTGTCTAGGGGGTTGACACCCAAGACTATATAATTAGCCACCGCCGCTCTTGTTAGGGTTTGAGTTTTGTTGCGTTCTTGTTTTCTTCATGAAACAGACATTGTTTGTTGCAACTGTACCGCCAAGGTCGCTTGCTGTGAATCAGGGCCATGTTCTTGATCTTGTTTGCCTGTGGCAATTAGTCCTTTCAAATAAAGACTAGAAATCCTCTTCATATTGATAAGCCTCATATTTATTTGTAATTTTAGATTACCTTTATCTATTCTTGCTCGTGTTCTCGATTCGCTTGCAGGAAAGCCTTCTTGCGCGTGGTTGATAACCAACGGAGTAGTGGTGTAATGGTCGTTGGGGCCCGAATCAGTCTTGGTTCGAAGCCTAGATTGTGAACATCGAGTCTCCACCAATCAACGCTATCATATACCTATCAAAAGATCGGGCCTTGTCAACATCAAGTGGTATCGGAGACCTAGTTGCCCGTTAGGTATATCTCTGTTTTTCTCTTTAGATTGAATCTGTTTTTCATTACCTAGAGTCCACAAAAAGCCAAAAAAAATTACACCACCACATATTCTCTGTCCTAAAGCCCCTTTGTGCCGTTGCAATTTTTTTATTTCAGTTTGCTTTATTGGACGGTCGTCCCTCGTGTGTCTTTGGGTTGGTTGTGTGCCTAGGTCTCGTTCTTGATCTTGATCTTTAGTATCAATGTTGTTTACTGTGTTTGAAAAAAAAAGAGAGAATGTCTTGCTCCTGTTTACTGCAAGAGGGAAAAAAGGAGAGAGATTTATCTTATGCGCGAGACATTAAAGAGGAAAGATATCGTTTTTGTCATCTGTTGTGTTAGGAACCACTACGTGCTCCTAGAAAAATAGAATTTTTTTTTTGTTTTTGAAGTTGCACAAAGTACAGGAAGCTGACTCCTTTTGGTCTTACGAATCTATTAGACATAGTTGGTTGAAGCCGTGCAGTGCAAGGTGGTTTGTTTCTATGCAGTCAGCCTAACATATTCAAGGACGCATCTTGTGTTTTTTTTTCACAATGCATACCGCGAGCTTTATTATTAAAGAACAGTTACATCATGCAGCACAAACTCAAGAATAAAACTAGGGCCTCATCGTTCCAAATACAATTTGCCTTAGTTTGCATAGCTCGCCCTGCCAACTCATGTGCTACACAGTTTGCATCCCTGCTACAATGCTCAATAGAAATCTCCTGGAAACCACTCCAAATAGTGCTGCATTCATCATAGATGGCCGCCGCTGAATTTGCTGAGAACCCACTTTCTTTCATTGTCTCTACCACTTCCATGCAATCAGCCTGGTTGATGAGACGATTACCTCCAATGTGTTGAGCCAGCAGTAGGCCTTCCTTCAGTGCATATGCTTCAGCCATAGGCGCTTCGATCACATGAGCAAGAAAGCTATCTGCTGCAGCTAACACACCCCCTGAGTGGTCTCAGATTACTACTCCTGTACTTCCACACCCCACATCATCTTCAAACGATGCATCAATATTCACCATGATAATTCCTTCTGGAGGCTTTTGCCATCCCTTGCGCACTTTTGCTGCCTTCTTTGCAGCCAATTTGTAATTTCAAGATAGAGCCACAATAGACATTGCTGACCAGGATGGTCTCTGAATAGTTTTGACGTGTACATGTTGCCGACGCTCCCACCAGATATACCAGCCTCTAGTCAATATCAACTCTGTTAACCCAACGTCCAAAGATCGGACTTGTTCGTCCTTTCGGATCACGTCCTCCAGAACTACTGAGCCTGACCGATCCATGGTGAGAAATTGTGTTATCGAGTCCCAAATGCCCAGCGCCCTCCACACTTCTTTGGCTTGATCACATGAGAAGAGTATATGCTTAATATCCTCTGCACCATTTAAGCACATAGGGCAGCCTCCCATGTTTCCGATATGGCAATTAGCAAGAATAGCTCGGCCCGGAATCAGGCCGTGGAGAGCACACCATCCGAAAATTTTTATCTTCCGTGGAACCTACAGTACCACAGCTTCTTCCAAACATGACTCCTTCCTGCACCACTAGCTTGCATTGAGTAATTTCTTCGCCCATATATGTCCTCCCATTGGAAGTGATATGCTGATTGGACCGAGAAAGTCTATTCCTGTTATCTTGCCAGGCTACAAAATCCTCCCTTCCAGAAGTAATAGGGATTTGTAGAATCCTAGCTGCATCAGTTGCCCCAAAGATAGACTTCACCAAATCTGCATCCCATGTTGAATTAACTGGGTTTATAAGCTCATCAACCATTCTAATGATATTATTACCTCGCGGCATCAAGATTTTCAGATTATGACTCCCTGGAATCCAGTGATCATCCCATATATTTATTTGAGTGCCATCTGCTACTCTCCAAATATAGGCTTTCTTAAAACATTCAAGACCCGCCATCACACTCTGCCATGTATAAGAGCTTCCACTTCTCACCTTTGCTTTGAGTAGCCTTCCATCAGGATAACATCTTGCTCTGAGAACTCTCGCACATAAAGAGTCCGGTTCACTGAGCAATCTCCAAACTTGCTTCGCCAACATAGATAGATTAAAAGAATGCAAGTCCCTGAACCCCATGCCTCCTTTGCACTTCGGCATACATAACTTCCACAACTCTTGCTAATGAATCCTCTTATGTTCACCATCATCACCCCACCAGTATTGTGAGATGGCCGTCGTTATTCCTTTGCATATTTTCTTTGGAATTTTGAAAACCATCATCGCATATACCAGTACAGCATGAGCAATGGTCTTAATCAGGATCTCCTTCCCACCCATGCTGAGCAACTTTTCCTTCCACCCATTTATTCTAGATATGACTATCAATTAAATGTCGAAAACAATCACTTTGGTCTGCCCCTACTAATGCTGGTAACCCCAAATATTTGTCATTTGGTGATTCTGTCATGATATTTAGCACTTCACACACCTCCAGCTTAACATCAGCTTCTGTATTGCTTGAGAAAAAAATGCTAGATTTAGCCTCACTGACCGTCTGTCCTAACATGTGGCGATGTGTTGATGACGGTGTACGGACCTTGCCACTTGTTGTACAATTTTCCTTCACCGAATAGCTTGATTTTTGAGTTGAAGAGCAGGACCTTGTCTCCTTGCTTGAATCTTTTAGCTTTATTCAGTGATCGTGCCATCTTTTGGTTCTTTCCTTGTAGATTTTGGCACTGTGGTAAGCCTTCTATCGCCCTTCTTCTAGCTCGGCTATTTGCTTTTGTCTGTTTTTGCTGGCTAGACTGACATCCATGTTCTAGCTCTTGATTGCCTACTGAGCTCGATGTTCAAGCTCAACTGGTAAGTGGCAGCTCTTTCCATAAACAAGCTAGAATGGTGACATGCCAATGGGGGTTTTGTAAGCCATCATGTATGCCCAGAGTGCATTAGGAAGCATGTTCTTCCATCCTTTCCTCATCTCATTGTCCGTATTCTATAAGATGTTTTTGATTTGCTTATTTGAGGTCCCTGCCTGACCGCTAGTTTGAGGATGGTACGGGGCAGTGATGTTGTGCTTGGCCCCAAGCTCTTTTAGGAAGGCTCTGAATGCCCTGTCGATGAATTGAGATCCCCCATCGCTTATCACCATCCTTGGTGTTCCAAAGCGAGGAAAGATCACTTCATGGAACATTTTCCTTGCATGTTTGACGTCAGCAGCTCTGCATGGCAATGCTTCCACCCATTTTGACACATAGTCAATGGCAATGAGGATGTACTCGCAGTCTTGGGACTTTTAGAACGGCTCCATGAAATCAATGCGCCACACATCAAATCTTTCTATTTGAAGGTTGTAGTGTAGGGGCATTGCATTGTGAGCATTGATGCTTCCTTGGAATTGGCACTTCCGACATCTCTAGATGAACTCCTTAGTGTCCTCGTACATCGTTGGCCAGAAGAACCCACACTACCAGATTTTGGCTTGTGTGCGGAATACTCAATAATGGCCTCCATACAGTGCTGCATGGCACCTTTCAACGATCTGTATCACCTCCCCCATTGGCACGCACCTCCTCAACAGGCCGTTAGAACATACTCGGTACAGATATGGGTCATCCCAAAGGTGACGTCCGCTTTCGACTTGAAGTTTTCTCCTGTTTTCTCCCGGTGGTACATAGCCTGCAACCATGAAGTTTATAATGTTTGCATACCACAGGTGGTGTCTGCCACCTTGAGTAGCATGCCGTTGCGTAGGAAGTCGTTAATTGGTAGTTCCTACATGTTAGTGACTTGCACCTGAAGAATAAACCCGAATGGAGAAGTCTAGTTCGGAGGACTCAAAATCCCGAACCCTCGCAGGGAGGTAACTCGGTAGATTATCCATATTTACTTTTTCATAGTGCATTAATCATTTTATCTTAGCATATTACATTTTAATATTTGCATCATAAAATATAAAAATTCTCATCATGGCATGATAAAAAAACTAAGCCCCATGTAAATAATTTTTACGGCGTAAAAACCCGTAAGAAATATTTACCATGGACGCGTTAAAATTTAAAAGTACAATCATTCATCTTGTTATATTTCATAGCATCATAAATATTTTTGCATTGCATTTTTATACATATATATGGTAGAAATATGGGCACCAGGATCCACAGACACATTGGGCCCACTCAACCACCACCCATCACCTCCATCTCTTCACTTTCACCTTCATCCTCCACTATCCTCCACTCCATCGGCTATCTCCACCGAATTTCTCCACCGATGGCCACCATCACATGCTTAAGCACTAAGTAAAGAAATATCTGGAGGAAGGGGAGGCCAGTTGGCCACTATGGGGGGCCGGCCGGCCTGCTACTGCACCGCCTATAAATGGCAGCCCCAAACTCGCTGCTCTCGGCCACAACACAACCCAATTCCAGTTTTCAAGTTCGAAAATCTAGAAGCAAATTTCGTAGTTGCAAAATCTTTGGTATAAGTAGTGTTAAAGTGAGGAATAGTGAAAGAAAGTTTGGGTGTGAAAGTAGTGGTGAAATCTTAAGTAAAAGAGGGGAAGTGCTGCTAAAATTTAAGAGAAGAATTATAAAATTTTAGTAGTGGTGCTACCCAATCTTAGAGAAGAAAGTAATTTGAATATCCATCAAGAACGATTAACCCTTGGATGACTAACTTCTAGATGGCTAACCGCTGACATTTTATTTTTTCTAATCCCATTCCATGAGTTGTGTTTCTCCATTTTTTGTGTAGGAAGATGTGCAAGTTGATAGGCAAGATCAAGCGGGCAGCCTCGTTCCGTTCAACAAGAAGTTCATCATCCCAAGCGAGTGCCGACATGGATGTCGACCCTCCGTCTTCCGCTATTGGAGCATCGTCCCGATCAACCCCTATAGAGAGGAATGTTCTTCTACAAGAGAAGTAGCTCAAGCTCTGGGATGATAGGGAGAGGGACATCTACAAGAAGTTGAAGGACTAGGATTTCGTCCTCACCCCTGCCTTTGATCTAGCCACTTCAGTCCACAGGTATGGATTCTAAATTTGAACTTATTTTCAAGACCGTAGGATGGGAGGATGCATGGGTATAGGTGCAAGCTTTTGACTATTGAATTCTTATGCACTTTACAAACCACTGACCCAGAAGTTTCATTTAGGCTCTTTGGGAAAGAATTTTCTATCCCTTGGAAGAACTTTAGTGAACTTCTAGGATTCCATTCACAATGCATACTAGATGTAGATGCAGCTATACAAGATTTTGATAGGGTGAAGTTTTGGAGGGAGATATTGAAAGAAATTGTTTGCTACCGCCCTCGCACCAATGACATTCACCACCCTACTTTGCGGTTCATGCACAAATGGCTAGGATTTTCTCTTTTTCCTAGAAATGACTTCCGCGTAGTGAGGAATGATGAACTGAAGTTATTATATGCCATGGTTAAAAGAAAGAGGGTTTCACCTGTAAAATTCATGATGGCACAATGGGCAAAAATTCCTAGACTTAAGGGGGATGTTGGGTGCACCTCATTGGTCACTCGCATAGCTAGAAATTTGGGTTTACTAGCAAACACTTCAATTACATACATTGATAGCCCCCGATGGATTATTGACTATGGCTATTTTAATCATGCACACATGTTAAAAAGGGTAAGGATGGGAAATAGTCATGATGTATATGGACTATGTAAACAAGTTTTCGTTACCCAACCGGAACCTCGGTTTTGTATGTAGTGGATTCTCTTGTTTTTGACCTACAGAGAAAGGAGGAGGCATCTCGCTAGAGTGCATCGGTGAGGATCACATGCAACCCACAGCCTCGATATCATGGAGATGATCCTATCCCTGAGGGCCCTACATACACTGGCTACATAGGATTCAAAGAGGCAGGACTTTCTCGGGTTCTTCATCTAGTGCAAACATGTTGGGACCAGCTGCGGTCTCCCAACCTAGAGAAGCTGGATGGGAGCAGCCTGCTCATAACCATTTGGAGAGCTCCTGGCAACATGGCTTGAGTGGGCGATCGGAGGACGACAACTTCGACTATTACCAGCAGCCGTCCTATGAGGATATCTCCAGCGGCTATCAGGGGATGCATGTCCTTCTCTGGTCATGGCATCCTTGATTAGCACATCGGCCACCATCCGCCGCCCATGGGTTACCATGAGCAGCAGATGGAGCACGCACATTTTGACAACAGGCTCACCACCATTGAGGAGAACTAGCAGGAGATCCAAAACACTCTCCACCAACATTCCTAGTGGCAAGAAGAAGCAAAAGGAGAATGACAACTGGAACTATTTGTTTGGCCATATCCATATTAATCACCCACCTCGCTGAAGGACCACGACAACAACCAGCTTGGGGGAGGAGCCCCCATCGTGTCCAGGTAAGTTTTTCTTTCTTGTAGTTTATTATTTTCTTTAGTTTGTTTAATTTCTGAATTTGCTATTTACTAGTTAAAATAAATGCATAACCAAGAAAACAAAAAAAAATGCCTTTATCTTTTATATATTGGTGTGTATAATTTGTTTAATGTGTGTTTTAGTTTCTTGTCTTATTTTTAAGAGTCATCTAAATAAAAGGAACTTGAAGACGATCTCACATGATAAACACTGAATAGATGCTCTGATACAATTCCTTTCAAGTACCTAGCTTTCAGTCTTGAATTCTCCTGAGTTTTAGATAGAATTGATTTGACATGAGGATTTGCTCTAAACTTGAAACTCGTGGGTAGCAATGCTTGAGCTAAGTCAAGGTAATTGACGAATATGATATGAGAAGGTCCGAGCTGCTATTTATCCTATTCTGAGTGATACTAGAATTATGGAGATTTATCTTGAAAACATAAAAATTCCACGTGATGAGATCCTGTATGACAAAGTGTGAACTCCTACCAGAGCCAAACATGTTTATATTTAGGCTAGGAAAACTTCCACTTATATGCTGCTTGTTTTGCATTGAGTTTAATCAAGCTTTGTTGATGCCTTATGAAAGGTTTGTCATGCTCTTAAAATCAAGATCACATACACACCACCCACATATTCACTACTCCTACACTGGGGGTAGGCGCAAAAATGTTTTACTCCTACACTAGGAGTAAACACCAAAAATATGCTTGATAGGATATCCACCAAATAAATGCTCCAAGTTCTTGTTGCTATCTCTCAAAGGTTTTGTTGCAGAAAGGAAACAAGGGCTATGCAAAAGTTATTCATAAAAAAGAAGAGAAAAAAAGAGAAGAAGAAAAATGGGAAGAGAAGAGAAAGTGAGATGAATAAGATAGCCCATGTTTTCTTGCAAAGTTGTTTCCAAGTATCAAAAGAGAGATATGTTTTCAAGGAGCATAGTAGAATTTGGCTAGCTACCATATATATCCACCATATTCCACACACATGCGCATCTTGATTTGATTGTATGACTCAACTCTCTTTGGATCCATTGTTTGACTTTACAATATATGTATTGCAAGTATGCTCTTTCATAATATCACCCTTCCTATGAGCTCCACATAAGCATTAGTTGTAGGAAGAAGGGCATAACATCATTATTGCCTTGGTGAGGATCCACAAATACCACATATTTTGAGAGACTTGAGAGTGTCATACAATGGAATCTCTAAGTTTTATTTTGAAAACTTATAAAAACTCTGGAATAATGGTTGAACAAAGAACATGAGATATAGTGCTTGACTTGATCGTTCTGTCTTTCAATTTCTCTAGACCCAAGTTAAGGCTACAAGCCCCATGGTTGAACGTAATATCAGTAAGTTTGAAAGTCAGATCAATTTGGTCTAATCCGGAGGAGAGTTCTTGTTTGAATTCATGTGTACTTTTGAGGAGTTATTACAACCCTTAATTTCTGATCCAAGTTAAGTTTAGCTTTGCTAAGGGACTAGCAAAGGGTAAGCTTGGGGGAATTGTTGACGGTAATTACCGACCATTATAAACATCAATATAACCTGAGATAATGCATAAAAATGATCATCAACATAGAATTAGGGGTTTAATCTGACAAATTCCACGAGTTTTGGTTAATCTGTGTTTTAAGCAGGGTTTAATCAGAAAACCGTCAAGGGGGATCTAAACGTTAAAGGAAAAATCGGAATTCCAATGTGAAACCTACTTCAAAAGGATCCAGAAGACTCGAGAAGACTCCACGCCGAAGCGGAGGCTGAGAGGCTACCAAGTGGGGCCACCCGGCCCCACCTATAAGCTGCCAAGCCCCACAAGGGCCCACCTATCATCCTCGTCACTATGTCGGTTTCCCACCACCTCCTAGGATGCATCTAAGCCGTTGCTTAAGTTAGTTTGATCCAAGGGCTCACATTGCACCCTTAGGGCTATATAATCTAGACCCCTCCCCTAGGAGACATTAGAAGTCATCAGATCATAAGTCAGGGCTCGATAGAAAACTAGGGTTTCCAGAGATTAGAGCTCTAGTTCTTCAAGTTTCTACTATAGATTAGCTTGCAAGGTTCAAGAGGAGTGCGGGCTATTGCTTAGGATTCCATATCTACCGTCTGGAGACTGGTATATCCATTGTATCTCTATATTTATGACTTTGTGCTACTTTAATATCATTATGTTTCTATTTATTATGTTCCTAGTTTGCTCTAGTTGTATACTTGATATAGTTATGATTAATGATGAGTTTATGCATATGTTCGCAAAGCGTTTAGCTCAATACGTATGTGAGTTAAGTGGTCGACACTATGTAAGCATGGTGCTTAGATATTGTTTGCCTACGGATGCCTTCTGCACTCTAGGTCATGTGGTAAATCACGAGTGTGACACTCCCACTGAGTCCTTTGTAATCCACACCCCGTTTGTAGAGCACGTAGAACGTGATTACAAAGGTAGACAAGCTCTGTTCTTGATCTTCCTTAGTAATGTTCCTTACGTGTAGATCCAGAGTTAGTTATACTATAGATGAGAGTGTATATATTAGGGTGTACAAAAGACTTAGTAGATAAGTAATGATTTAGGAATCTTTTTGCTCTTAATGAATCTCCTGCTTAGCTATACTACATTTATGTGTCTCTAATCTATCTCTAGAATACCACTATTACCTTACACTTATCATTTATTTACCCTTTGACTTACCCCTACAATAGCATGAGAGTGATTATTATCATAAGTATACATATTTGTCAATTTCTCTATGCCAACACCACTCCATAAGCTCCTCCGTATGGTAAAAATATAAATAACGATACCTGGTATACTCCCGGGTGAAATGCTACAATGGTATATTATCTATGCGCTTGCGGATACTCTAATATATATATTTTTCTCTGAAGTTTACAAGTGTCATTAATAATTACCAACAACGCATTTCTAGCATTATGCTAGGGATGACAACCTAGCAACAAGTTATGCTAAGAAATGCCAACCACGACTCAGGGGAATCGAAAGGTGAAACTGACATAACTTCCATGGGTAGGTCAGGATAGGGGAGAGAGTCTATCACCGAATTTTTGGATTGAGTGATAGGAACAAAAAATGTGTCTCTCCCCAGCTTTACATCAAGATCCCCTATTTTTGATGGTTCGACAAAAAGTTTTTCTAGGGGATGCCTGATTAGGATGTCAAAGTCCTGAATGCCAAAGACATGGAAGTCTAGGATAATCTCAACATTATTATGGTATAACAATATGTTGTGAAGAATCCCTAGTCCTTCTAGTCTAGAACAAGGTGCAACCTTGAAAGTTTTAACTGTGAGAGTGATAGGTTCATCGCCTAAATAGACGCGTGCAAAATATGTGAACATGAGGTTTGCCCTGACAGTTGGATTGTAAAGTGTGTTCACCATTATCCTGTTGATATGGCATTGTAGGGTTTGAGAAGGGGCATGAATCTGAATTTCTTCAGAAGAATGCTTCACTTCTTCTACCCATTCGTTGCTCATGATAGCAGTCAACTCCTTTAAGGATTCCCTAAGGAATTCTTCGTCTAATGGTTGAAGAGGAGTGGCCAGAAATGGTGGCCTCTTTTGGCATGAGTACTTTGAGGTGTTTCTAAAATCTTCGAAAAAGTCATCCTCGAAATATGGGAGATCTAAAGGTTGGAAACCTTCCTCTGGATCTTCTAGTTCGGGCAAGGGTCTTTGGATAATAGGTGTAGGTTTGGCCTCGTCCAAAGAGCCTTCCTCATGGCTTAGCTCAGGCTCTACATGGAGGGGTTCTAGTGGAGGAGTGTTCTCTAGAATGTGGTCTAAAAGGGCTTCTCCTTCTGTTGTGGTTTTGTGTGTAAATGAACCTCTGGTAGCTATATCGAGTTATAGGGTAGACTCCTTACTAAGACCTAACCAGAAATACTATAAAAGCTCATGGTTTGGCATAAACAAGTCTGGGCCAGAATGAGTTAAGATTGAAGATCTTCCCTAGGCTACACCTATAGTTTCCTTCTCTTTTTGTTGGAAGTTGAGGATCTCTTGTTGTAGGGCAACGATTTGGGATATAGGGAAGAACACGAGACAGAATCTATTCCTTAGTTCTTCCCAATCTTTGTTTACCTTCCCTATGTTGTGGGCGTACCATTGTTTTGCCCTCTCATCAAGTGAGAAAGGAAACAACTTCCACCGAAGTGTTTCTTGTGACATGCCCAAAATGGTCAGGCAGGCACAGAGCTACTCAAACTCCCTTAAGTGGTGATAGGGGTTTTCATAATCTACCCCTAAGAAGGTTTGTTCCCGAACCATGGCTATGAAGCCAAGGCACAGTTCGTAACTACAAGCTGTGATTGGCTTCGATGATTATGGTGGTTCTATGAACTCGCCCTTGGGAGCAGAAAGGTTTTGGATAGATTTGTGCTCCATTGGAAAAGAATATAAATAAAAGAAAGGTAAAAACAAAAGATACACAGGCGAACTAAGTTTAGAGATGATTACAACAACCATTCCTAGGCAATGGTGCCAGAAATGCTTGTTGGTATTTCGAAGTGTAGGTAGAGAAGTCCGCAAGCACACAGAAGTACCGTTGTAGTACTTCACCTGGTGGTATTCAAGGTATCGTATTTCCACAAGGAACGGAGGTGTAAGAAGTCTCTTAACTAGTTCTCCTAGAAAGATAAGATGAAGAGTAACTCAGGTAGTGAGGTTCTTCTAAGGATGGAAACCTTAAGTGAAGATAACTATGTCACTATAGACTTACTTCGGGCACCGAAGATCACCTGGTCTACCAAGCGATGCTAGCCTATAGCTCTATGCTGAACCTGAACATGGGGGGTTACAAAGGATGGATAGGGCTGTCACCACCTGCCTCCTACCCCTCAACCCTGGGGAATGAGGCAAACGAAGGTAACTTCTAATTTAGACACCACATCTATGCTATTGGTTACTACTCTAGCATTTTCTAGAAACTTCTGTCTTTATCAAGAGTCCTCTACTTGAGTATCTATCACGAAGACAGACGACGAACCCACAAGCTTATAACGGACAAAGATAACTTGCTTAAGAGATCAATATCAAAGTTGAGCATGAACTTCTTACTCCAAGTAGTAAGACGATCGTAGAGGTACAAGTGTGGAGGAGGCGGTGATCTCGATACTCCTTCCGCTAAGTGTACAAGTGTGCCGAGCACACTAGTGGAGGTAGCCGACAACTCTGGTACTTCTCCAACTCTTCTCTCTCTCACTCCCTATACTAATCTAGCGAGAAACTAATGGAAAAGTGGCTTGCTCTTCTTCTTCTCTTCCCAATGTGTATCAATAAATGAATGAATATGAGGAGCCCTTCCCTTGCTTATATACTAGCTTCCGGTCAGTTTGGGGTGGGTTATACATGAAAACCTTCCAAACCGACCTCCTAGCACCATTATTGAACCGCCTGCGTAAGGTGGGGCCAATAAAAGCTAGGGGCGGTGCGCCCACACTAGGCCTGGCCTGCCTCGCCACCTCCTTCATGTGGTCAGTTCCTGGGTGGGCATGGGCCACTTCCAAGCCGGTGTTTGGCCTAGATTTGAAGTTGGATGGGCTGCCTTCTGTTTCTTTGGCCTGAATATGCTTTACACTTTGCCTGATTGCGTATTTTGACATGTATTTCATACTTGTGTCCTGCAAAACTTATATAACCAAAACTCATGGAAAATGTGAGTTGAAAGCCCTAGTTCTAAGTTTTGGTATTCACTTTTGTTTATTTTATTTAAATGTTGGTCGTACAAATTATGAGTTAAACACCACCAACAGACGTTGACCCCCAAGGGCCCTCTTTAGGTGCAAGCATGAATGACTCAAGAGAGATAGGGTCAGCCAGGCCTCGCCTCAACCATGTAACACCCTAGGTGTTAGGCTTGCATAATTTGACTTGCATTGCATGAGCATAATCATCAAGCATTCATATATAAGCTTTTACATATGAAACCTACAACTAAAACATGTGAAACATGCCTTGTTATTTTATGTTTCCTTTGTGTACGCTTATGATCATGAGTGAATAAGTGTAAATGGTTGATGTTAGTCACTAAAGCACCTTAGCTACACTTAGGATGACTAATGGAACATTGTTCATGTAGATCACCTTATCTAGTTAAGCTCCTAAGTGATGATATGCTTGACCTAGGAAGTTTTATATGTAACCAATGTATGAAATGCTTGTGTGACCTTAGGAATACATTAAACATGTTTAGCATGTCACTATGAACAACTTTGGTAGTCATGCCTAAGGCTAGTTTGGTCTCTAAGACAGATGTAGTGTAAGTCATCATTTGAAAGTGTTATGTTTGACCTAGGTTGAACTATGTCATAGAACCTTTCCATGGATGTGTGCACTAAAGAAAAGTTGTAGTATTTGAGGAGAGCAACAACTTTTATTTTTGGGTCATAGGCTAGTTCAGCTCCTAACATGCTTGAATTTGGCTCACAAAAATCAACATTTCACTGATTTTGGGGCTTGGAAAATTTGCTAAGTCATTCTGGGTTTACAGTTTGACAGGCTCAACTTTGTGCTAATTTTTCTTCCTAACCATTGAGAATTGGACTTTGCTTTCTTAAGAAATTTTGTAGCTGGTATATACCTCTACAAGTTTTGTTCTAGCGTCATTCACTGAATCGCGTTGGATTAGGAGATTGGAGGCTTTGAAATCGCGCTGTCAGACACTTGATCGGGCTCTGATGGCCAAGCTGCGTCGTGCTGTCGTGGCCGACTACGGACAGAGGCTGGCCGCCGCTGGTTGATGCTGGGCCCTCACCACAGCGTGTTGGTGCTCGATACCTGAGACCCCGCGCGCCTCATTTCGAATTCACCCGCTCACTCGCTCCCTCTCCACTACCCTCTCTCACCCTCGCCGCGGAAGAGCCTAGCGCCACCGAGCAACCGAGTAGCTCCATCATCGCCTAGCATCCATTCCACCATGCCATTGCCGCCTCCATCTCATAGCTAGCTTCACCATGTTCCCCTCTACCTCCTCGACTTGGTTGCAGCACCGGACGAGCTACGGTGAGGGTGAAATCATCGTTTCCGTCCTCGCTGAAGAGCTCGGCTTCCATGGCCGCCTCCATGGCGAGCTCGCCGTTGCTGAGGTTGCATGTGCATTGCTTTTGATTCCACACATTAGAGCTTGGATAGGATGCACACTAGCATGTAGCATGATGTTACGCCAAGCCATTGCCTCGCTGGTGCGGAACACGACGCGCAGCGCCGCCACGCCGACCACCCGCACGCGGAGAGCCTCGGAGCATCTCGCCTAGCTAGGTGTCAATTAGTCGTTGTCTCACGCCGAGCTCGTGCCTCTCGCTGAGCCTTGCCATGCCATAACAGCCGACGCACCACGCCAGCACGCCGTGCCCCATGGCCGGCGACGAGTGGCTCTGTGGCATCGCGCGCTCACCACCTAGGTCAATCGTGCGGCTGATGTAGATCAATGGTGTGTTTGGTTCGACCGGAGACCTCGCCGTCGGCGAGATAACGCCGGCGGCCACCGTGCTCTATTTTCGGGTCACTGACGGTGGACCCCGCTGACCCTGGGTCCCTCTGTACGAAGCAGTTTAGGGTTTCTGTTATTTCTTTCATAGATTTATGTACTAACTTTGAAAAATCATAAGTTGAGTTGTAGATGGTCCATTTTTGGTGAACCAAATTTTGTTGTGTTCCTTAGGAAGTGTTAGTATTTTATAAAAATAGAAGATTTACAGTATCTACTATTTTTATTGGTGATTAAAATGTATTTATATAAATGCTTTTTGAATGTTTACAATCTTGTAAATTATATATCTTGAGCTAGAAATGCGATAAAATTGTGATTCCAATTTTGTTAGTCTTGTGTTGATATGCTCTAGCTAGGAAAAATATTAAGCTTGCAGTAAACTTGATTGAAATATGATCTTTCTATTTATCTATTAATAAATGACATTTTCTAAGGAAAATTATAGGGATAAAAATATGTAACATATTGCTATGCAAATTTTTGTACAGTATTATGGTACTAATAGGAAGCTAATAAAAATAAATAATCTATTGTTTGACACTTTTCTATAGGGCTAACTATTTTCACTAAAATAGGCCTTCCTAGCTTGTCATTTTTGTAGGGCATGTTATACATGTACAAATGGTATGAAATTTTTACAGTAGTCTAATGGGAGCACTTGGAAGCCACTGTAATGTTATGAGAATTTATTATGCACATTTGGTATATGTTTGTTATTTCCCCTAATTATCTAATTAAATTAAGAAAATCATTTAAATAAACAAATTATGATTGACCATGATGTTTTCTATGGTGCTTGAGATACATATGAACTATTGAAATTAGTAGTAAGGCTTAGAAGCAATTGGTTGTATGCAACTCATTAATTATTGCTTTATAATTCAAATAAATGGTCGCATGTATAGTTTCGGTTGAGTGGATGATTTCATGTTCATAATGATCTTTTCTGTAAAAACTTGTTAATAACAAAGTTGTAGATAACTTACTAGTCTACCTTGTGTTAAATTTTCATTGTCACAGGCCTTAGGGTTTAAGAGTTTTGGCTGTTAGAAGTTTGCTGCCCTAATTGTTTACTTTCTGGACAGATTTGTTTGACTGAATTGTTTGACCTAGATAACTGTTGAATCACATCAAGAGTATTCAAAGAAAGTTGTAGACAATTTCATAAGCTTTCTAGAATGTCCACAACCATATGATTTTGATGTATATAACTCCAGTTATGGTTAAAACAATGGTTGCTATTTTGTGGTTTAGTAAATGAATTGCAGAAGTGTTTGCTTAAGTAATAGAGAAGAGATATGCACTTACTCAGTAGAATAGGATGCACTTGTATTACTTTAATACCATACTATTGAAAGTTCTTACGGGGATGCATTCATCATGTGTTATCATATTATACGTGTCATCATACATGCATTCATGATATCTTATGCCATATTCATGCATATAGGATCGACCGAGGAGATAACGTTGCTGGAATTCAACGAAGAAGAGGAAGGGGATCAGCAAGAGACTCCTCAAGCCACAGCTCTAGAAGAAGAGGAGCAGACTCCAGAAGTGCTCCTTGAGTGCCTAGATCACCGCCCCACCTCTTTTCTCAAAGGCAAGCCCTAGAGCATTATAAGTCTCCCAGTGTTTTACAAAATACTACTTGAGTCCTTTATGATTGATGCATTAGGTTATAAGAGTTGACTGGAAACACTTGATGCATGGAACTACCTTGTCCAGATATATACACCTTTAACCCTATGTAGGTCCAGGATCGAATATATGCTTAGCCATGCTTAGACCGGTATAAGTCGGGTGATTTCCTATCACATGCGAGATATATGTGGATACCGAAGCACGGTTGGCTATATTTGCTATCATGGAAAAGAACCATGAGGTAATGTAAATGGAGGCTAGGTGGAGTCTATGTGTGGGTTGACTCATGTGATTTTGTCTGTGTCGATTAAGGACCGTACCATTGTTGGCACTTCTGACAAGATTGAACGCATGCCTATCACTTAGCTAGCCGGATAACTCGTTCCAACCATGAAGCCAAGTAGCTCAACTTAGGATGGGCCCCACTCTATCAAAGTGCACACTCTAGATGGTAGTAAGGATGTGCGAGGAGCTAGGCGTGAGCCCAATGGCAGGCCAGGCCTGAACGTCCTGGTAGCTTGTTGTTCCTGATTGTGCGGCGCTGGGCAAACCCATGAAATGTGGACTTTAGTTGTACCAAAGGTAACCTAAGGTGACTGTTGATCTGGTCTGCCTGGGTTTGTGTTAGGAAGAAATTCCTAGCTGGTTGAAATTAATTCGAATTGTCGTCTCTCCCGGATAGTGAGAAACTTGGCTAGCTCCAACATCGTAGTAATTGTATTATGGAATGTGATGGCTCGGATAAACATGGAATTACTACACCGGCTATGGTTACTATTGTATGCTCTTAAAATGATATATCACATGTTTGGCGCAAGATAGTTGCTAATCTAGAGATGAATAGCTATAATTAACTTGATGACCTAAGTATAACTGTATAACTATGTTAATCGCTTTTTATGCAAAATGTTGTCAAGCTACCTCCACTTATACAACCTTGCATAATCCTTGGAGTCATTTATTTATGGTTTATGATGGGTAAGCCTAGCTGAGTACCTTCTTGTACTTAAGGTTTTATTCCCATTGTTGCAGATGGTACCGTCTATCAAGGCTATTGCAAGAATTGCTTCTATCCCGCTGTGGATGAGGAGTGAGCCTTGGGCGGGCATCTTTAATAATCCTTCTATATGCTTTTATGGATGGTGATCATGTGTTGGCACTGTATTTGAACTATGTTGGCAAATGCTACTTTCAAACTTTAATTTGCTTCCGCTACTATCTATCGAACTTGGTTTGTAATAACTTTATTTCGTACTCTGATGAAGGAACTGTATCTATGAACTTTATGTAATATGTGACATGTATGTTGAATCATGTATGATCTTGGTTGTATGTGGATCATTTATCAAGACCCATCGTGGTACTCGATGGACTACCAGGTTTATATGGGCTCAAGTATGACAGTGCGACCGCTTGCGGGCCGCCATTGTACTTGTGCTCTTATAAATTGGTTGGTTCTACGATAGCTGGCATCAGAGCATGATTCAACATTAATTGCCACATGTGTAATTAAAACAAAGGTTTTTGTTTTCCAAAACCAGTTTCTAGCAACTAATAGCTATATAAATAGGTATTTGAAACCTAGAGTTGAAATCTAAAGTGTGCCAGTGATCACTTTCTTTATGCCCAGTTAAGGACTCTTAGGTGGCTATTTAAATACTAACTTGGGGGGTTTTTACTTTCGTCGTCCATGCGGCATGCTATTGTATGGATGCCATTCACTTGAGTGGTAATGATGGATCAAATGCCTCTACACCAAGGTAAGGAGGTAAGTTGATGAGTGGCATGACCGCAAGATATGAGCGTGCGGTCGGGGAGAGCTAGCTTTGGTATGACTATGTATGCATGCTTGCATGTGTGTATGGTGCGTATTTAATTGTGGGTAATTAACTATCATCGGGTAGCTTTGATACGGAAGTATATGTATGGGTATACATATATGGAAGTATTTAGATTATAACCTAGAGCCCAGATTTACATTCTGCATATATAATTGTGGGGTTGGGTAGAAATGAAACTCTTATGCAGGTACACTAACAATGAAATGTGTAGCCCGACTAGCTATGCTATATATGAGAGAACGTATGTATGCCACCGTGTATGTCGTTAGAAATAATTTTTCCTAAGTTAGTGAGGACATACAGAACGTGCATGCATCATGTTAAATCATTATTTTATACTTGCATTGTTCCTCCCCTTATAGATCTCTTACTCGGTTCTATAACTCTTATCCATTCTGACTTTGTCTCACGAGAGTTGCATATGTTGTTTGTACAGATGGCAGCACCGGCTGGAAGTGAGAGTTTCATGTTGATGTTTCGAACTCCTGCTCTGCTTTGGAGGGTCTTTCACTATGCGAGGTATTATGAACCGCCCCTCTATCACTAGAATGAAGAGTACCTAGAGGGACAACCATGGTATGAAGTGCAGCTAACCATATGGACTCATACTCAAGCACCCTTTTGGTAGGAATGGAAGGCGAAATCTGAAGGAAGAACTCCTTGGGAGGTTGTCCAAGTAGTAGCCTTCGAGGTATTGAGTCAGATTTGTCAGCAGCACGGGGATGAACTTACTGGTAGTGCTGCTGGTATTTTTCCTCGGGTGGATCTATCCACAGCAGTATGGGTGCAGCATAATCACAATGCGTTGATCAGAGATCGAGATGAGCGGGTAGACAGTTCTAGTCCCGCTATGAGCACCATGTTTGCAGTGATGAAGATGTTCTATACTCGTCAGGACACCAGGGATTTATGGCAGGAGTCCTATACCACTTGCATGGATAAGCTCATGAGGGCCGAAGCTGCACAACGTAAGCTCAAGAAGCATGTGTGCAAGCACAAAAATGCAGCAAGTGAGGCTCGATGGGAAACTGATCAAGCCTATGTAGCTTTGGGAAATCTACACACCCAAATGGAGCAAGTGGATCAACAGAGAGCTACCGCCCAGGACGCAAGAGCTAACGATCAAGCAATGTTAGTAGGACTATGAGAGCAGCTAGAGGCTGCCTGTGCTGAGGCATTCACAGCTACGCGCCAGTGAAACCTAGCCAACAACTATGCCGCTTCAGTCGAAGCAGAACGAGATAGGACCCACGCTGTGAGCGCCATGCAGGACTGTGCTGAGAGGGACTTATGCTAGCAGCTTGCACAGGCCTAGCATGTAGTGATGGATCTTTAGCATGAGCTGCATTATCTGAACAACCAACTGCACCCAATCCTTGATGAGGAAGACGAAGATCCAGAAATGTTAGTAGAAGATGATGGCTGGGATGAGGAAGAAGTGGAGCTAGAGAATGAGGATGATCCTATCTCCGACCTTGACAGCGATCATAATGAAGATTAGATTCGCCTAGGGACTAGTTAAAATGCTAGATGTATCCCCGCTATTATGTAATGGACTTGTAGTTGAAGTTGGTAATTTTGGTTGGACTTTCATGTAATATTGGTACTTTGCATGTTATTTCACGTTGGGTTGAACTTTAATGCAATTCCAGTTTCGTCTTACTGGTGATATGATTTGTATGTTAACGCGCTGCGAGCTCGATAAGTGATCAAATTGGTGATGTCATGTTGTGAGAATGAATTATTGTGCCTCTGTTTTATTGTATGAATTTAAGATTCTCTCTAGTAATTTTAGTTTGGCATGGTTATACAATTCATCTGCAATCTCTTGACATCATCCAATAATCACTTATTGTTGCAACTTTGCAGATGACTCGCACCCGTGCCGGAGCAAGCAGTAGCCAAGAGGGCAATGACGGTGACTTACCACCACCGCCACCACCGTCTGCTAATGAGTTATTTGCCCAATTCTTGGGAAGCTAGGGGACTATGGAGGAAACCATGCACCTCATTGCATAGAACATGGCTCGCGCCCGCCAACAGCAATAGGGGCCTGAGCCAAATCAGTACAGCACCTTCAAGGATTTTCTGGATACCAAGCCTCCTATCTTCAAGGTGGTCGAGGAACCGCTCCAGGCAGATGAGTGGCTCAACACTATTGAGCAAAAGTTCCATCTGCTGAGGGTCACTAAACACCAGAAGGTATAATATGTGTCCCATCAGCTGCAGGGACCGGCCAAGATATGATGGACCCATTTTTAGTCCTCTCTACCTACCAATGCACAGGTCACATGGGAGCAATTCAAGTTAGCTTTTAGGGGACATCACATTCCCCCAGGGCTGATGCGCATGAAGGCAGTTGAGTTCAAGCGGCTCACACAAGGGACTAAGACCCTTACTGAGTATATGCATGCTTTCAACAATCTATCTCATTATGCCCCAGGTTTTGTTGACACTGAAGAAAAGAAGATAGAAAGCTTCAAGAGAGGCCTTGGCACTAAGTTGATGAAGACTATGGCCAACTCGAGGTGCACCACCTACAATGAGTTCATCAGTGATGTATTCACTTAGGAGAACCACAACAATCTACATGCGACAGTAAAGGGCAGCAAGAGGGCAGCTGAGGCAGGCACCTCAGGGTCTTCTCAGTCCACAGTTTTGACCACCAGCGCCTAGGTTCAGGCCTCCTCCACCAAAAGCTCAGACCAACCGACCTCAGAAGATGTTCCGTAAGGTGTTCACCATTGCCTTACCCAAAGGGAATGGAGGGCAAGGAAGCTCAACAGGACCCAAGAGGAATCAACCCTACTTCAACTGTAATCAAGTGGGCCATTGGGCCAAGGAATGCCCCCATCCTAAGAAGAAGAACAATTAGAGCCAGAACAATCAGAGGCAGGCGAATCCTAAGGCACATCTTGGATACATGCATTACACTGCTATTGAAGAGGTTCCCGCAGGAGAGGTTGTCACCGCTGGTATGTTTCTTATTAACAAGCATCCCACCATTGTTTTACTTGATTCTGGAGCTTCTCATTCATTTATGAGCCAATCATTTGCATCTAGACATGATCAGAAAGTAATTGAGGTAAGCAAGGGTGGTTATAGTATAAGTTCAGCTAGGGCTACTATCTCTACAAATAAGATGGTTAGAGAGGTGCTTATTTCTATACAAGAGAGGGAGTATGTGATGGATCTGATAGTATTGCCCGGATTATCTATAGATGTGATCTTAGGCATGAAATGGATGAGCGATCATGGGGTTTTCATTGACACTAGCACTCGTATGATTATGTTGAGAGAACCCAAGGGAGGTAATGGTTTTCTAGTACCACTTTCCTTAAATTTTGAACTCCAAGACTTGGCTTGTGCTATCCAAGGCACTACCCTATGTGATATCCCAGTGGTTTGTGAGTTTCCTGATGTATTCCCAGATGAGTTACCCGGTTTACCACCTGATAGGGATGTGGAATTCAAGATTGAGTTAGTGCCAGGTACGACACATATCTCAAGGAGACCCTATAGGATGCCACCAAATGAGCTAGCTGAACTTAAAATTCAGTTACAAGAACTATTGGACAAAGGTCTCATTCAACCTAGTTCATCTCCATGGGGATGTCCAGCATTGTTTGTAAAAAAGAAAGACAAGTCCTTGAGAATGTGTGTGGATTATAGGCCACTTAATGCTATGACCATCAAAAACAAGTATCCTTTGCCTCGTATCAATATCCTATTCGATCAGTTGGCCAAAGAAAAGGTATTTTCCAAGATTGACTTGAGGTCAGGCTATCATCAGATAAAGATCAGGCCAGAGGATATACATAAAACATGTAACAGAACCGCCCAATTTATACAAGATCAAGTACGGCTGTCCCCGCTAACACGTTGACACGCACATACTTTCACTCATATAAACCCGGTAGTCCGTCGAGTGTCACGAAGGACCTCGGTAAATAAACATCACAACCAAGATCGCGTGATTAAGCAAATACACATCACATATGCAGAGTTGCAGCGGAAATAATATTACAATTGGGTTCACAAATAATAGTACAAGTTTGGGTTTCAAAACCGATTATTGAAAACAACATAGCTTTCAAATGATTACATCAATATAAGTTCCAAATACATTGCTAGCATAAGTGACATCCTCAGACAAAAGCATATAGATGAGAACTAAATATAGAATCACCGAGCCCACCGGCAGTTAGCCACCATCTTCAGCAGGCCAAGAACTTCACCTGCAACATGGTGGGATAAACCCTGAGTACACGAATGTACTCAGCTAGACTTACCCATCAAAAACCAGAAATAAAGTGACACCAAGGATTATGCAAGGCTTTATCAGTAGATCTAGCTGGACAACCTTTTTGCATAAAAGCTTGAGTAACCATTAGCATTATTCACCTGTACTAGCAGTGACTTTTAGCCATTACCTACCATCTATTTTAGCACCTGTACTAATCAATCACTAGATTAAGTTGCAAACAATAATAACCATATCAGGTATTTCATAGCTCATTATCATCATCATCATCATCATTTAACCATATCTTTAAATTTAGTGAATCTACGTTGCCGCTGCTCAGTCAAGTTCTCACTATTCGGGAGAGATGGCGATTCGAATCGATTCCTATCCAGCTGGAGGGGTATTCCTAACACAAACCCAGGCATACCGCATGAAGCAGCCTAAGGTCACCTTTGCTATATCTCAGGAATCGCGGCTCCGAGCAGCGCCGCACCCTCAGGGAGTCCACTCTGCTAGGTGGTCAATCTCACCTCGGACTTACTCCAATAGCTCCCCGCACATCCTTACTACCGCCAGGGTGCGCACTTTCACTTCTCGGTCTTCCGACCTGAGTTGAGCTACTCGGCTTCGCGGTCGGAACGAGTTATCCGGCCAACTAAGTGATAGGCATGCGTTCAACATGACATGAGGACATACATCGTATCGGTCCTTAAACGACACAGACGGGGATAGATTCATACCCAAGACCTCCATGCCTTGTTGCTGCACTACCGTCATCCCATCCGGTCTCCATTCATTATTAACACATGGTTCTTTTCCCATGATAACAAATATAGCCAACCGTGACCAGAGCTCATCCTACATCTCGCAGGTGACAGGAAATCACCTGACTTCTACTAGTCTATGCATAGCTAAGCATCATTCGATCCTACACTTAATTAGGATTCACAGGATTTTATCTAGACAAGGTAAGGATATAATGCAACAATTGGTTCCAACCAATTCCTATACTTAATGCATCATCAACAATAAAAGATACTCAAGATATTTGTAAAAACATGGAAGGCTTAGAATGCTCCGGGGCTTGCCTGGGATCCAACACTAGGTTAGTGTTTGTTAGACGACACTCGCTTGGTGAGCATCTCCCGTCCTAGCACTTGTCCAGTCCTTCCACCTTCGGGATAGGTCCACCACACACCGTCTTCGGGTTCGGCTCCAACATCACGTCCTTCACATGGTTCATCTAGTGCACCTAGATAAGATGCAAGATGCAAGTGCATGAATATGAAGAATGGTAATACAAGATGCATCACATAAACATTCAAGACCAACACAAGATTATGCAAGACATAGACACCAATAGCTATTTAACTAACATCACACAACTAACTATAGAGAGCAAGCACATCAAGCATGACACAAGTTTAACAAGGCCACAAGTATCATAACTTGACCATCAACAAGGGCATAAGCCACCCTTAGCAACACATGGAGTAAACAACCACAACTAGCATATGTCTATTTCTGGACTGGAAGCAACAGCTTCATGTTTGGATCATAACTAGAGTTATACAAATCCAATAGCCATGCAACAAGACATTCTGGAAATCTTATGAAATTTTCTACAATTCATCTTTAATCATCTTAGCATGATTCTCAAGTTAACTAAGTCAAATATACCCATTTACAGAAACTGGTCCACAATTGACAGAGAGCAGCCATTTCTGAAACCCAACTTGAAACAGGCATAACTCACAAACTACTTGGCCAAATGACACCAAATTTTAACAGAAGCTAGATACATGAATTATCTACAACTTTTGTATAAACAAGTTTCATAACAAAGCACATTATCATGAAGAACTTTGATAAGTTCCCAGATCTGTCCATAAACCACATCGGCAAGAAAATAATTATTAACTTATGTTGCAAACACATAATTGGGCAAAATCAACTTTACCAACATTTCACACATGCTAAAGAACACTAGAAAGCATGGTGCTCACCGCTAAATAAATTTTCTTAAAGCATTTCTTAATTTATTTAGACATCAAGGTGTATTTATGAACATATACCAAAAATGCACAATAAATTCTACATAAATTACAGTAGCTCACATATCCTCTCAATAGTCTACTGTACAAATTTCATACTATTTGCATAAGTATAGCTTCCTCTATGAAAAAGACAATTTGCTATTGCAAGAAATCATGTGAGAGGGAGATAAACCAATAACTCACTCATACTTCATCCAATAGTCATGAAATTTTTACCACACATCAACTATCACATGAGTAGCATGCCACAAAAATTTCACTTCATTTGGAGCCCTAGATCTATAGTTATGGAAAATAACAAATTCAACTAGCATTACAACCTTACTGCACAAATCTATTTTTTGCAGCTAAAACTTTAACTAAAACATGCCATATTATAGATCTACTGCATAGACAATTTCACAAGAATTTCAAAAAGTCATCATTTGCTATTTTATGAATTTCCTATGAATTACTATGAATTTCCAAAATTCAGCAAATTTCCTGCAAAAAGGTCCTTAACGGCACTATTCATTCGAGTCATAGACTTCGCAGTTAGGCCCTTCCATTTTGTCAAATTTGAGCCCGAGCCCCTGGTCGGAATTTAGAGCAGAGAAGCATGCCGGGCTTGCTGTTGCCGGCCGAAGGAGGCTCGTCGGCGGTGGAGAAGGGGCGGCGGAGCAAAAGGGGGCCCGCACGCACCCGCTGGTGGTCACTGATGGCTGATAGGCAGCCTGAGGTGGCCCGGCCATGGCAACCGCGAGCGCCAACAGGCTCGCATGGCGGCAGCCCGGCGGAGAGGAGCAGCGGCGGCGAGCCAAGGTGAAGGATGAGGGCGCGAGAGGGCTGTGGAGCAGGGAGCGGCTAAGGTGGATGCGAATAGGAGCTGCAAGGGTGTTCGATGGAGGAGGAATGGCAGCGGCAAAGGAGTTCTGCTTGCCGTCCATGGCTATGGCGAGCACAAGGCAACGAGGCGAGCGCTGGGAGAGCGGTTGAGGCGAGGGGAAGCGAGCGCGGAGTGGAGCTTAGGCGCTCGGCTTTCAAGCACATGGGGGCGAGGTGGCGAACGGGCGCAGGCGCAGGAGGCCACACGGCAGGGAAGTGCTGCGGCCGGTCGGACACGTTCAAAAGCTTCAAGCTAGCTCAAAAATGCGTGAAAACCGACTTAACCTCTATTTTGTTGCCTCACAATATTCTAAACCGTTTAGTAATGGCACAATCGGTAGTAACAAATATTGTAGAGCTATATGAGGACTACAAATTTTCTTAAAGGTTTAAGGTCTAACTCAAATTATATTGGAACATAGAGAGCTTCAAAGTAGGGCTCACAAAACTGAAACTTCAGTTTTCAGTTACAGAGACTTAGCAGATTTTTCGGACTCTGAAAACGGCAGTAGATTCAAAGTTCGAGCCTCAGTTTGACTTGCTTACAAGATGATCTAGCTCTTGGTCAAAAAACAAAGTTTGTTCTACTCCACTCGAACTTCAACTTTTATTTAGGTTCCACTGCCATGCAAGCAATCTAAGTGATTGGTCAACACAGGTCAAACTGGCATCACGATAAAGCTTAAATAAGAGTTTTAGGCCGATTGGGGCATTTTCTTGATATCTGCTCAACATGAACCTTTCATAACTTCTATTGTAGAGTTCCTCTAGAGTCATTTGGGCAAGGTTGCAAGGTTCATTTAATGACAAATGTTTCCATTCACTTAACAGTGCAATTCCAACAAAGATATGACTTATCATTTCATGTGACTTCTTGATTCCAAACTTCATGAAACTTTTCCATGGATCAATATAGATGGATATTGATGTGAGACACATGAAAGAAGTACATCCAACATTACTCAAGCGTACTTTTAGGAAAGGGCAACATGTAAGCAATGGTGCATGGTCCAAGTTTAAGTGGTGGCTCATTTTCATATGTTTGACCAAACATCTCCATCACCACTTAACATGTCATGGTTGAGCTCAACTGGTAACAAACACCTAGGGTGTTACAAAACAGCTTTCTCCACTAGGTATGGCTTGTGTGAGTATTTGGTCATGTCTTTCGGACTGACGAATGCTCCTATCTACTTCATGTACTTGATGAATTTAGTATTCATGCCGGAGCTCGACAAGTT
Organism: Miscanthus floridulus; assembly: GCF_019320115.1. Taxonomy (NCBI): domain Eukaryota; kingdom Viridiplantae; phylum Streptophyta; class Magnoliopsida; order Poales; family Poaceae; genus Miscanthus; species Miscanthus floridulus. The sequence goes on from NC_089594.1 coordinate 36,458,608, forward strand.
CGTGGTTGTGTTTATCGATGATATCTTGATTTATTTGGAGAATGAGGCAGATCATGCAGAGCATCTGAGGATTGTTCTGTCCAGATTGAGGGAACATAAGTTATATGCCAAGTTTAGCAAATGGGAATTTTGGTTGTGTAAAGTACCTTTCTTGGGTCACATCTTATCAAGAGAGAGAATTTCTGTAGACCCATCAAAACTACAAGAAGTCATGGATTGGAAGGCCCCGACTTCGGTTCCTGAAGTTCGAAGTTTTCTAGGGTTAGCAGGTTACTATCGTCGTTTTATTTCGGATTTCTCCAAGGTAGCTAAACCCATGACTAGACTACTTTAGAAAGATGAGAAGTTCAATTGGACACCAGAGTGTGAAGCAGCTTTTCACACCCTAAGGACCATGTTAACTACAGCTCCTGTTTTAGCACAACCCGACATTGAAAAGCCTTTCGATGTGTTTTGTGATGCATCGGGTATAGGTTTGGGGCATGTGCTCATGCAAGAAGGAAGAGTTATTGCATATGCTTCTCAGCAGTTGAGAAAACATGAAGTCAATTACCCTATGCATGATTTAGAGCTTTGAAGCAGTTGTTCATGCATTAAAGATATGAAGACATTATTTGTTAGGCAATGTATGTCACATATATACTGACCACAAAAGTCTGAAATATATCTTCACTCAACCTGAGCTGAACATGAGACAACGAAGATGGTTAGAGCTGATTAAGGACTACAATTTAGAAGTGCACTACCATCTAGGGAAAGCCAATGTTGTAGCAGATGCACTTAGTCGAAAATCTCATTGCAACACTTTGGAAGCATTGTTGGAAGATGGATTTAATTTGTTATATCCTATTGTGCTGCACAATATCACTATTAGTTGTTCACTTGAGAGAAAAATCATAGAACTGCAGAAGACAAATATAGGTATATTTCACATCAAGAGAAAGATGCAAGAGCAAGAAACAAAGCATTTCAGATTAGATGAAAGAGATGTGCTATGGTTTGAGGACCAACTCATGGTACCGAAAGACCATGAGCTTAGAAATCAAATTTTAGATGAAGCACATTCGTCCAAGTTGTCTATCCACCCGGGTAGCAGCAAAATGTATCAAGATTTGAAAACCCATTTTTGGTGGACTAAGATGAAGAAAGAGATCGCCGCCTATGTCGCTAGGTGTGATAATTGCAGTACAGTAAAGGCTGTTCATTTGAAATCTACTGGATTACTTCAGCCTTTGCCTATTCCAGGTTGGAAATGGGAAGAAATAAGTATGGAGTTTATTACAGGCCTTCCGATGACACAACAAGGTCACGATTCCATATGGGTCATTGTAGATCGCCTCACCAAGTCAGCACATTTTATACCGGTTAACACAACATATCATGCGGGGAAGTATGCTGAGCTATATGTTTCTCAGATTGTGAAACTACATGGAATACCCAGGACAATAATCTCAGATCGGGGACCACAATTTACAGCTCGTTTTTGGGAGCACTTACACCAGGCCTTAGGGACTAAACTAATCCGAAGTTCAGCATACCACCCACAAACTTCCAGACAGACTGAGTGAGTGAACTAGATCTTAGAAGATTTGCTAAGAGCTTATGTTATATCTTCCAAGGGTTCATGGGACAAATGGCTACCTTTAGCCGAGTTCTCCTACAACAACAGTTATCAAGCAAGCATCAAGATGGCTCCGTTTGAAGCCTTGTATGGTAGAAAATGTAGAACTCCCTTGAACTGGATTGAGCGTGGTGAAAGAAGATACTTTGGTATTGACTTTGTCACTGAAGCTAAAGAGCAAGTGTGCATTATCCAACAACATATGAAAGTAGCTCAATCAAGATAAAAGAGTTATGCTAATAAAAGAAGAAGAACACTGACTTTTGAAGTGGGAGATTATGTATACTTGAAAGTGTCACCCATGAAAGGAGTACAAAGATTTGGAGTGAAAAGAAAGCTTGCGCCTAGATATGTAGGGCCATACAAGATTACTAAATGGAAGGGGAATGTCGCTTACAAGTTACAACTTCCCCCATAGATGAGTGCCATATTCGATGTCTTCCATATTTCTCAGTTGAAGAGATGTCTTCGTATACCTGAGGAAGCCATTGCACCCACCAACATCGAGCTCCAATTGGATTTGACCTATGAAGAGAAACCAATCCGAGTGTTAGAAGAGATGGAAAGAGTAACCTGGAGTAAGGTCATTAAGTTCTACAAGGTGGTGTGGAATAACCACAGTGAACAAGATGCCACGTGGAAATGGGAGGATTACTTACGTGAGGTTTATCCCACCTTTGTCAAAGAATGGTAGGTCTTGCAAATCTCGAGACAAGATTTCTGTAAGGGGAGGGGCTATAACACCCTAGGTGTTAGGCTTGCATAATTTGACTTGCATTGCATGAGCATAATCATCAAGCATTCATATATAAGCTTTTACATATGAAACCTACAACTGAAACATGTGAAACATGCCTTGTTATTTTATGTTTCCTTTGTGTATGCTTATGATCATGAGTGAATAAGTATAAATGGTTGATGTTAGTCACCAAAGCACCTTAGCTACACTTAGGACGACTAATGGAACATTGTTCATGTAGATCACTTTATCTAATTAAGCTCCTAAGTGATGATATGCTTGTGTGACCTTAGGAATACATTAAACATGTTTAGCATGTCACTATGAACAACTTTGGTATTCATGCCTAAGGCTAGTTTGGTCTCTAAGACATAGATGTAGTGTAAGTCATCATTTGAAAGTGTTATGTTTGACCTAGGTTGAACTATGTCATAGAGCCTTTGCATGGATGTGTGCACTAAAGCAAAGTTGTAGTATTTGAGGAGAGCAACAACTTTTATTTTTGGGTCATATGCTAGTTCAGCCCCTAACATGCTTGAATTTGGCTCACAAAAATCAACATTTCATTGATTTTGGGACTTGGAAAATTTGCTAAGTCATTCTGGGTTTACAGTTTGACAGACTTGACTTTGTGCTGACTTTTCTCCCTAACCATTGACAATTGGACTTTGGTTTCTTAAGAAATTTTGTAGAAGGTATATAGCTCTACAAGTTTTGTTCTAGCGTCATTCACTGAATCGTGTTGGATTAGGAGATTAGGGGCTTTAAAATCGTGATGTCAGACACTTGATCGGGCTCTGATCGCCGAGCCACGTTGCGCTGTCGTGGCTGACCGCGAACAGAGGCTAGCTGCTGCATGGCCAGCGCTGGCCAATGTCGGGCCCTCGCCGCAGCGCGCTGGCGCTCGATACCTAAGACCCCGCGCGTCTCATTTCGCATTCACCCGCTCACTCGCTCCCTCTCCACTGCGCTCTCTCGCCCTCGCCGCGGAAGAGCCAAGCGCCGCCGAGCAACCGAGTAGCTCCACCGTCGCCTAGCACCTACTCCACCACACCATTGCCGCCTCCATCTTGCAGCTAGATTTGCCATTTTCCCCTCTACCTCCTTGACTTGGTTGCAGCATTGGACGAGCTACGGTGAGGGCGAAATCGCTGTTTCCATACGTCCTCACTGGAGAGCTTGGCTTCCATGGCCGCCTCCACGGCGAGCTCGCCGCTGCTGAGCTTGCATGCACATTGCTTTTGAATCCACACGTTAGAGCTTGGATAGGATGCAGACTAGCATGTAGCATGATGTTACGGCAAGCCATTGCCTCACCGGCGTAGAACACGACGCGCAGCGTCACCGTGCTCTCACCGCCGTGCCACCGCGCACGCGGGCAGATCTCATCGGAGCACCTCGCAAAGCCTAGGTAGCTGCAATAGGGTCGCGTCATCAATGCAGAGCTCGCACGCCTCTCGCTGAGCCTTGCCGTGGCTGGAGATGGCCGGCGTACCAGCGAGCAGCGCCGACGGGCCACCAAGGCCGGCGACGAGCATGCTCCGTCGCATCTGCGCTGCCACCACCTAGGTCAATCGATGCGGCTCAGTGAGTAGATCTCCATGGTGTGTTCGGTTTGACCGGAGACCTCGTCGTCAGTGAGATAACGCCAGCCGGCCGCCGTGCTCTATTTTTGGTCACTGACTGGTGGACCCCGCTGACCCATGGGTCCCCTCTATCAGCGACTGCGATGTAGGGTTTCTGTTATTTCTTTCACAGATTTATGTACTAACTTTGAAAAATCATAAGTTGAGTTGTAGAGGTCTATTTTTGGTGAACCAATTTTTGTTGTGTTCCTTAGGAAGTGTAGTATTTTATAAAAATAGGATATTTATAGTCTCTAGTATTTTTATTAGTGATTCAAATGTATTTAGATAAATGCTTTTTGAATGTTTACAATCTTGTAAATTATATATCTTGAGCTAGAAATGTGATAAAATTGTGATTCCAATTTTGTTAGTCTTGTGTTGACATGCTCTAGCTAGGAAAAATATTAAGCTTGTAGTAAACTTGATTGAAATATGATCTTTCTATTTATCTATTAATAAATGGCATTTTCTGAGGAAAGTTATAGGGATAAAAATATGTAACATATTGCTTTGCAAAAATTTTTACACTATTATGGCACTAATAGGAAGCTAAAAATATATAATCTATAGTTTGACACTTTTCTATAGGGTTAACTATTTTCACTAAAATAGGCCTTGCTAGCTTGTCTTTTTTGTAGGGGATGTTATACATGTCCAAATGGTATGAAATTTTTATAGTAGTCTAATGGGAGCACTTGGAAGCCACTGTAATTTTATGAGAATTTATTGTGCACATTTGTTATATGCTTATTATTTCCCCTAATTATCTAATTAAATTAAGAAAAGCATTTAAATAAACAAATTGTGATTGACCATGATGTTTTCTATGGTTCTTGAGATACATATGAACTGTTGAAGTTAGTAGTAAGGCTTAGAAGTAATTGGTTGTATGCAACTCATTAATTATTGCTTTATAATTCAAATAAATGGTCGCATGTATTGTTTCGGTTGAGTGAATGATTTCATGTTGATAATGATCTTTGTTGTAAAACTTGTTAATAACAAGTTGTAGATAAGTTACTAATCTACCTTGTGTTAAATTTTCATAGTCAGAGGCCTTATGGTTTAAGAGTTTTGGCTGTTAGAAGTTTGTTGCCCTAATTGTTTACTTTCTGGACAGATTTGTTTTACTGAATTGTTTGACCTAGATAACTGTTGAATCACATCAAGAGTATTAAAAGTAAGTTGTAGACAATTTTATATGATTTCGAGAAAGTCCATAGCCATATGATTTTGATGTATATAACTCCAGTTATGGTTAAAGAAAGTAGCTGTTGTTTTGTGGTTTAGTAAATGAATTGTAGAAGTATTTGCTTAAGTAATAGAGAAGAGATATGCACTTACTCAATAGAATAGGATGCACATGTATTACTTTAATACCATACTATTGAAAATGCTTACGAGGATGCATTCATCATGTGTGATCATATTATACGTGTCATCATACATGCATTCGCGATATCTTATGCCATATTCATGCAGATAGGATCGACCGAAGGAGATAATGTTGCTAGAATTCAATGAAGAAGAGGAAGTGGATCAGCAGGAGACTCCTCAAGCCACAGCTCCAGAAGAGGAGGAGCAGACTCTAGAAGAGCTCCCTAAGTGCCCAGATCACCGCCCCCACCTCTTTTCTCAAAGGCAAGCCCTGGATCATTATAAGTCTCCCGGTGTTTTACAAAATACTACTTGAGTCCTTTTATGATTGATGCATTTGGTTATAAGAGTTGACTGGAAACACTTGATGCATGGAACTACCTTGTCCAAATATATACACCTTTAACCCTATGTAGGTCCAGGATCGAATATATGCTTAGCCATGCTTAGACCAGTAGAAGTCGGGTGATTTCCTGTCGCCTGTGAGATATAGGTGGATACCAAAGCACGGTTAGCTATATTTGCTATCATGGAAAAGAACCATGGGGTAATGTAAATAGAGGCTGGATGGAGTCTATGTGTGGGTTGACTCATGTAATTCTGTCTGTGCCGATTAAGGACCGTACCGTTGTTGGCACTTCTAACAAGATTGAACACATGCCTATCACTTAGCTGGTTGGATAACTTGTTTCGACCGTGAAGCCTAGTAGCTCAACACAGGCCGGGCCCTGCTCTATCAGAGTGCACACTTTGGATGGTAGTAATGATGTGCAGGAGCCAGGCATGAGCCCAAGGGTAGGCCAGGCCTGAACGTCCTGGCAGCTGGTTGTCCCTGATTGTGCGGCGCTGGGCGAACCCACGAAATATGGACTTGAGTTGTACCAAAGGTGACCTAAGGTAGCCGTTGATCTGGTCTGCCTGGATTTGTGTTAGGAATAAATTCCCAGCTGGTTGAAATCGATTTGAATCACTGTCTCTCCCGAATAGTGAGAAACTTGGCTAGCTCCAACATCGTAGTAATTGTATTATGGAATGTGATGGTTCGGATAAACATGGAATTACTACACCGACTATGGTTACTATTGTATGTTCTTAAAATGATATATAACATGTTTAACATAGGATAGTTGCTAATATAGAGATGAATAGCTATAATTAACTTGATGGCCTAAGTATAACTATATAACTGAGTTAATCGTTTTTTATGCAAAATGTTGTCAAGCTACCTCCACTTATATAGCCTTGCAAAATCCTTGGAGTCATTTATTTCTGGTTTATGATGGCTAAGTCTAGCTGAGTACCTTCTCGTACTTAGGGTTTTATTCCCATTGTTATAGATGGCACCGTCTATCAAGGCTATTGCTAGAATTGCTTCTATCCCACTGTGGATGAGGAGTGAGCCTTATGCGGGCATCTTTAATAATCCTTCTATATGCTTTTGTGGATGGGTGAACATGTGTTGGCACTGTATTTGAACTATGTTGGCAAATGCTACTTTTGAACTTTAATTTGCTTCCGCTACTATCTATCGAACTTGGTTTGTAATAACTTCATTTCATACTCTGATGAAGGAACTGTATATGTGAACTTTATGTAATATGTGACATGTATTTTGAATCATGTACGATCTTGGTTGTATGTGGATCGTTTATCGAGACCCGTCGTGGTACTCGATGGACTACCGGGTTTATATGGGCTTAAGTATGACAGTGCGACTGCTTGTGGGCCGCCATTGTACTTGTGCTCTTATAAATTAGTTGGTTCTATGACAATCCACCTCTGAGCCGACCATGCCACTGCATTCCTAGGCTCTCCAGAAGGCAGGAGGGTAGGAAAGCCTCGGGCAGCCAAACGACGCTAGGGTCTTCCTGCTCCCAACAAGGGTCGGGAAAGGCTGGCCGATGCCAGCAACACATGAGGCAATGCCATGACCCAACCATGTGTGTGTGCATTGGGCCTGTGAGCCGATGTGTGTGTGCATTAGGCCTATGAGCTAATGTGTTGGCCCATTGGGTTGAGTCAAGTCAGTAGATGTGGGTGAAGATATAAACACTAAGGCGACTCCTGTAACAAGCTATTGATGAATTGAACTCTAGTATCCTGAGCTTGTCTTCTACCTCCATCCTGTCTACCTGTTCTTGCTCCCGTGCTACTGTTCTTGCTAATCCCCATCCAAGTTCCTCTAATTCTTCCTAAATCTTCTGCTATCTACACTAAATTCCTTCCTTAGCTACCATGGTCCATAACCTACAGAACTCATGATGCGGCCAGTTGGTCGAGGCACCACGGAGCAGCCCACCATCTCATGTAGTTGTGGCCACCGGACCGCTAGAATCCTTCCACTCTCATGAGGGGTGGTCTGGACGATGGAGGGCAGACTCACTCAGAGGGAGACATCACACTTCAATGTCACCATGGCCGCTAGGAGTTAGATATGAGAGGAAGAAGAGAGGAAGCCGGAGATGGGATAGAGGCGCCGTGCCCTGGGGGGCTCCCCTTTATTGCCCAGTTGATGTGATATGAGCGACTCCAGGCCCTCCAATCAGCCATCGATAGCTAAAGGGGCCTCAAGAGCCAGCCATGCACCCCTTCAATCCCCGTAACATGTCCTGGGTGGTTGCATGATGGTGGCCATGCAGTAAAGGCAATGTCAGGGAGGGCATTGACAATGAGTCAAGTCCTAGCTCCACTTTCAACCTATGAGAAACACAACAATACAGACATCTGACATGAACCCAAGGCGAGAAGGCCCACTTACCAGGCAAATCAGGGCCTAGTCACATGGAGAAAAAAGCCCAAAACCTAAAGCAAACCTTATCCAAATGGCATCAAACTTTACAGGACCCATCTAGAAGCCCAATGAAGACCACCCACCAAAGCTGGGCTCATTTGGGCCTAGTTGGGATGCGGCCACACCCCAGGTGCACCCGCATCACTACTGGGCCTCACCGGCACGTCTTTTGTCTGGTGTCAGATACCACCTTTGCAATGATAGTTCTAGAGGTTTGGGCCAGGTTCAACATATCTAGGAGGTTGGTTTGCTCACTTATGAGGGGATCAAGGGGAATTCCAAGGAACCTCCTCACATCTCCACCTATAAAAGGAGGCCTCATCTCCTCATTTGACACAACACACAAGAGCAAGAGCAACACCATTCCAAGGGCTTAGGCCCTAGCTAGCTAGAAAAGTAGTAGTGAGAGATGTGAGGGAGAGATCGGGGAAGTGCCAGACTTGTCGGTATTCTCCCCAAGCTTGTACCTCCACGAACATCGGCTTTGTACCTCTATAGGTATTTAGTAAGTGTTCATGATTCTTATGGTGACAAGTCTTTGATTAGTTAAGCTTTACTATTATTTGCTTGCGGGTTCATCATCCATTCTCATAGTGGATACTCTAGTAGAGGGCCCTGATAAAGAAAGATAAACCTGATCAACACTAGAGTAGTAGTTGATAGCATAGACGTGGTGTCTAGGCTAGTGGCTACCTTGGTTTGCCTCGTGCCCCGCGGTTGAGGGGTAGGCGGCAGGTGGTGATAGCCCTGTCCTTCCCTTGTAATCCCCCATGTTCGGGTTCGGCATAGAGCTATAGGCCAGTATCGCTTCACAGACCAGGTGTAAGCCGGTGCCCGAAGTAGACAAGTAGAAGTAGAGTTTATCGGGTCCTTAGATCCTAAAGCCATAGGAATCCATCTCTACCCTTATCAGCTATTCTTGTGTTGTCCTTGGACAAATTAGCTAGAAGAAATACCTCTGTTCCCTATGGAAAATGCGATACCCCAAATACTTCCAGGTGAAAGCTACAATAGTAATTCCGTACGCTTGTGGATTAATTCTATAGACATTCAGAAATACCAACAAGCTTTCTAGCACCGTTCTCGGAGAATGGTTGCTGTATTTTCTTCAAACCTAGTTCATCTTCGTATCCTGTATGTTTTCTTTTTAAAAAACACATAATATTTTCACCATGAAGCCAACTCCTATCCAATGCCAGTCCATTTCAAAGGGCGAGTTCTCTGAGCCACCACCAAAACCAAACATTTCATCTAGCTATGAACTCCACCCTAGCTTGATAGCCATGGTTCGGGCATAACCCTTCTTAGGGCATGATAACGAAAACCCTTGCCATCACCTGCAAGAGTTTGAGGAAATATGTTCATGCCTGAGCATCTCTGGCATGACATAAGAAAGTCTAATGTGGAAGTTATTTCCTTTCTCTCTCATGGAGAAGGCAAAGCAATGGTACACTCAAGCCATAGAAAGTATGAATGGGGATTGGGAAGAACTTAAAGACAAGTTTTATCTTGCATTCTTCCCTATATCTCATATCGTCTCTCTACCATGGGCGATCCTCAACTTTGAGCAATACGAGAAGGAATCCATAGGTGTAGCTTTGGCCAGCTTTCAGTTTTAATACACTCTGGCCTAGACATGTCTTTACCCGATAGCATGTTGCTGCATCTCTTTTATTCGGGTCTTGACATCGAAGCTGACCTATGCTTAGACATGACTAACGGAGATCGTTTTACACACAAACCTAGGATGGAACAAGTGAAAGTCCTTGGAAACTTCCTAGAAAGACACACTTCCTCCATCATGAAAACTAGAACCCTCTAGGCAAAAGTCACATCAAGCTTTGAGAGTCCTCATCAGTTGAATCCAAACACATATCATCATTAGATTCGACTCATGAGCCCTCACCCGAACCACGAACACTGAAGGAAAGAGTGATTCATCCTTCAGAGTTCCCTATCAAATTTAGGGATTATGGCAATACCTCAAGACACTTTAGGAACAAAAAGATTACACTTCCTTCTGAGGAAGTTTCCCCTAAAGTAGAACCATAAAAGGAATGGTTGATGGAAGTGAAATGTTCTTCTAAAGCAATTTGGACTCTTTCACCTTCCATGACCATGCCTTGCTTGTTAAGAGGAACTATTGTAGAAGCCCTACACAACCCCACAGTCAGGACTAGTATCATGTCAGAATTCCTTGTGAAAAATCTTTTAGGCAACATGCCACTAGTCCTAATCAACAAACATTTCAAAAGTCCCTCAGGACTCATCTTTGAGTGTAGTGAGATTGTCAGGGCCATGCTAATTGAAATTGATGGAACCATGGCTCACTTAGACTTCCACATCTATGCCATCCTCGATTTTGATATTCTTATAGGCTACCCTTTTGAAAATCTTTTCCAAGAAAACCTTTCCATGGGAGCCTTAATGAAGAGTTTGCAAAAATTGCTTCCGCCATTCACCCTAAAATCCCTATGGTGAAGCATCTCCCAACCATGACCGATTCGAGGAGGTGAAGTTCGTATCCTAGTTCATTTAACCTAAGCTTTCTTGTGAAACAAAACGTCTATTATCACCCTTGCTCGAACTTAAGCAATATCCCTCTGGCCATCAAAACATTGTTCTTGATAGTGGTCAAGATTCAACATTGATCCTACAAGATATAGTTCTTAAGAATGAAAACTTCTATGCCATGGACAATCATGAAGCATCGACTCTAGAGTCCAAGGAAAAGGATTCCACAGACGAGCATGAAAATTTCTCTTTCAAAATCCCTCAAGATTCATGCTCACTTTTGGAGTCTCCAGAGTTCATCATGCTTGGTGTCACTTACTTCTATGAGGATTGCAACCATCTCTTGATCCTCATTTTCAAACTTGTCGAAAGGATGGTTGTAGATGCCTTCGTTTATCATAAATATTGCAAATCTTGTAGTAGCACTGTGGCACTAACTTTGCAGCTTGAACGGTAATGTTAAATGCTTGGTGGTGAAGCTGGGAACTACACCACCATAGATAGCTGCAAGATGAAGTTCCCATGGTCAAGCTTATGACCATAAACTAAGCAATGCCAGGAGATACCCTAGATTTTATCATAAAAAAAGAGATAAAAAGAAAGAAGAAAAAAAAGAACTTTCCTTTTCAATAAAAGCTAGAACATGTTGTCAAGATAGTAGGCACCTTCGGGTATTCTTGGTCGCTAACTATTACAGGTTAAGATCAAGAAGAGCAAGGGACATATGATGCTCGAGAACATGGGAGCTACATCAACTGTACACCTTGATGTCCTTTGGTGATGGAACACACTTAAGAGGAGACCCCGACACTGCACACTTGACTTTCACACAACAGTCCAAGTGTGGGGGAGAGTGTCAATACAAGATTCTATACACACCAAAGGTCATTAAAAATGATGTCAGCTCTGCCTTGCTAAAAAAATGGAAGTAAAAAAGGAAAGGGCTGAAAAAAGAAGAGAAAAAATATAAAAGTGTATGTGTTTACACCAAAATTTGGGAAGAGGAACGTGGGAACTCGAAGCTTCCAAAATTGCATCGATCAAGAAATCGATTGCATAGGAATCAATATCAGCTGATTCAGATGCGACACTAGAATCGACTCTCTTTGAATGACATCAGCAGATAATGATAATGAGCTATGGTTGGCATCGGGAAATACATATCAGACTCTCCAAAAGGGGAAAGATTAGGGTCCAAGTTATCTTAAGTTAGGAATGTTTTCTTTTATACCAAAGAATGTAATGAGTCATACTTGAGTAGGATTCATGTTTAGGCTCTGGGTATAAATATTGGACCCTAGCCATTGTAAAAGATCATCCAATCAATCAAATACAATTTACCTTTTTTGGCTCTGGTCAACCCTTAGGAGTAGGAGTAGAGTAGATCTCGGCGAGTTCTTCAGCAAGCAGGGCTACATCGGTCAGGCCGACCTCCTGTTTGTCTGTAAGTACTGTCATGGTTTATACTTTGGTTTGTATGGCTGCATCGATCCGATCGACCTCCACTGTGAACTCTAGTATAAGCTAGTTATCAACTCTTGTCTAGTTCAAGTACGGCTGCATCGATCCGATTGACCTCCACTGCTCGAACTAGATTAAGGTCCAGTTATCGGCTCTATCTAAGGGTAGCGTCCTTTGGGTAGATTCATTAAGTTACTGATTTTGCTGATGTTTTCATTGTTATTAGTTTGCAGCAACATCAATCCACCCGATCAAGATCAATTTAGATCGGCCTTATATCCTTTTAGTCCATCGTTCGCTTTATTACAACACGATGTTTCTTACTCTGAGCGATGGGTTACATTTCATCGGCTATTCTACTTCGATCTTGATCATGCATAGTACGCGGTTAAGGCGTGTATGATCTTGAAGAGGTTTGCTGGTTAGTTAAATCTGGTCAGTAGTTTGCTATTATGGCTATAATTATCCAGTCGATCCCCACTGATGGCACTGTAGATTTGGAGGATGCTAGTTAGTACATTTGTTCTTGATTAGGCATGACCTTAACTATTTGCTATGCCTGCATCGGCTAAATAGTCGATCACCTATGCTTTAACGCCTATAGTGTGTGTCTATGATTCTGTTAAGCGTGAATAGATCTATCTACTTTAAGGGTTTGATTTGTTGTCTTTATCATGGCTGCATCGATCCAGTCGAACCCCACTGTTAGAGATAGTAGGTTAAGTTTAATGAGTCCATAGGTTTGTCCATGTGAAATAGTCGATTGTTCAAACGTTGTAGTCCCTTTTCACCTGAATTAGCTATTTCAGTCGATTCATCTGAGCCTTCACGTATAGCATGTCTTTTGGAAAGCTTGTCAAAGTATAGATGATTTTATGGATTCTTCGATTTTAGTTTGTTATTATCATCATAGCTGCCATCGATCTGGTCGAACCTCACTTCTGATGGTTATAGATTAGATTCAAAGCATTTGTAGATCCATTGATATTAGATAGTCGATTTGTTTGCATGCTATATCTTTACCTGATTAGATTCATCAGCTCAATGATTCATACTGGTAATATCCACCTAGCTGATGATCTCATTTATGTATGCGGGCATTGTACTCATCAACATAAAACTAATCGCTATCCATAAGCTTTACTGTCCGTAATAGCCGATTTCTGTGCATATCAGCTATTTAGTCGATTTTCCCGTCTGGCTCCTCCCGAAGAGGCACCCTTGGAACTGTCTGGGCAAAGACCGGCATGTTCCACCTTAAATTACTGATAAACTTTCTCTCCTTGTCAATTGCAGAGTCAAATTGACTGGCACGTCTTAGAAGGAATTCGCAGGATCGGTTACCCCTGCGTTGAAGCCAAGTGGATCTCCAGCTCCATCAAGCAGATCCTTCTGGCTTGCCGTGTGTCGACGCATTTTCATGCCGACACACGTTTTGGCATGCCCGGTGGGACCTCACAATCGTCATAGCGGCTTACAACAACAATGACATCCTTATGGTGCCTTATGAAGACCTACCTGATGGAGATAAAGATGTTATCAGCAAAGCTATAGAAGAATTTCACAATAAGTGTTTGTTGTCCTACACCAAGACACGTGATAATACAATTGTTCAAAAATATCCACTACCAAGAGTTCTGTTGCATGGGCAGACAGATGCAGATGAAGCTGAAGACAGGCGTTTCTTCATAGAAGCTGTAAACAAGTCTGTTAATGATGCCATGTCGAATCATAATAAAGTTTTCTTGAACACATTCCACAACGCCATAAAAAAGGTGTTTCATGGGTTTCTAGTTGATCAGGTTGGGCCAGCTTATTATAACATTTCACATTCGTCGACTCAGGGGACTAATCAAGCCAGTACTAGCCATCAGGAAACAGCACCAGCTGGTAATGATGATGTCCAGGTGGTTCAGAGCTTAGCTGAGCAAGTTCAGGGTGCTACTACTAATCAGATATAGTATAATCCTAGATTATCAGAACAACATGTGCAATAGCCGACAGGGCAAGTTCGGAATCAAATGGTCAATTTTGGCATATTAGGCCAGATACCATCGTCGGCTAAAAAAATAGCGCCATCAGTTCAAAGGATTCATAGAGATATAGATCCTAACATCTACAAGCAGAGACTTCAAACAGCAAACCAGCAGAGGACCTAGCAGATAGAGATTCCACAAGGGTATCATTATGGCACAGATTACAACACCCTTCACATGATTCCAAATCCGAGGTATCAAGGTACCCGAAATTTTAATCCACAGATGGGTCAGCAATTGTAGAGTAATACAAATTCAAATGCTGATGAGTTGTTGCTTAGAGTGATCGAGCTGATGAAGAATCAGTTTGGTTTGAAGCCAAAAGGGCAAACCTTCTCGTACAAACGCTCATATCCAGAATGGTATGATTTGGTCACTCTTCCGACGAATTACAGGCTCCTAGACTTTGCTAAGTTCACTGGCCAAGATAGCACAAGCACAATAGAACATGTCAGTCGATATCTTACACAGTTGGGTGAAGCATCCATTGAAGAGGCCCATCAAGTTCGTTTCTTCTCCTTGTCTCTATCGGGGCCAGCCTTCACTTGGTTTTCATCACTGCCAGTTAACTCTATTGCCAATTGGGTTGACCTAGAGAAGAAGTTTTATATATATTTTTATACTGGGACTAGAGAAAAGAAGATTACTGATTTGATGACCATAAGGCAGAGAACTAATGAATCAGGCACCGAGTTTCTTTAGAGGTTTCGAGAAACTAGAAATTTGTGCTTCTCATTGAACTTGATCGATGATCAACTTGCTACTTTGGCCGTTCAAGGAATGTTGCCAACATGGAGAGAGAAGCTGCTAGGACAATAATTTGACAACTTGGGTCAGTTGGCTCAACAAGTGGCAGCGCTCAATAGCCAATTCTAGAATATGCGCAGAGACACCCGATTCCAGAAAAAGTACCACAATGGCTGAAGCCTATAATCCATACTAAGTTGATGACGACTATGAGGATGACGAAGAAGAAGAGGTTGCTATGGCCGAATGGAATTGGGGTAAGAAGACAGTAATGGTGCCAAATCCTTGGGGAAGAGGAGTCAAAGAAAGCTATGACTTTGACGTCACAAAATTGGACAAGCTCTTCGATTTCTTGCTCGAGAAGGGACAAATCAAGTTGCCCAATAATCATGTTATGTTGCCTCCCGATTAGTTGAAGAATAAGAAGTTTTGCAAATTTCACAACGCCACTTCTCATTCTACTAATGAGTGCAGAGTTTTCTGGCAGCATATACAGAGGGCTATTCAGCAAGGAAGGCTCAAATTTGATACGCCTCATAAGATGAAAGTTGATGACAATCCTTTCCCAAGAGATTAGAACATGGTTGATGCTAGGCTACTTAAAGGGAAGACTAAAGTCTTAACATCAGTTAGATCAAAAGAAACTGGAACAGTCGATCCTGAGATGCAAATATCGGCTAATGAATATAGAGAAATTAGAAGGCATCATGATCAACAAAAGAGCCGATATGAGCAGGGAGAAACATCGAAGGATGGGGTGACAAGGCCGTGTGTTACATCTCGAATTTTGTTGAACAAATGGCAGCGGCAGAAGGAAAAGGATTATCAGCGTTGGTTAAAAGAGTAATAAAACCAGCGTCGATAGGAAAAAGAGAGGCATGAAAGAAAGCAAGCTGAATCACATTGGAATTGTCCTTTCTTCAGACATTGCTGGAACGAAGGTTTGAAATTGCCTACTAGAAATAATTGTCCAGAATGCAACGAGCAATATTGGGAGTTCAGGCAATCTCAAGCCAACCGCCGGTCTATCCATGCTTAAGATGAGTATCATCATAATAACATGGATTGGTGCTTAAAAAATAGAAGTGTTCATGATCGGCTAGAAAAGCGAGTTGTTGATCAGAACTGTGCTGATTATGAAAAAGAGAGTAATGAGGAAGAATATGTTTGGCAGAAAGACCAATGGTGTCTAGGAGGTGTAACAAGAAGCCAGAAAAGAAGAGTGCAACGCCTAAGGAACAGAGAACTGGAACAGGCTCGAGCGTCTGGTAAACCTCAGGTGTGGCATGCTAAGGAAACAACCAATAGAAGGCAACCATCTTCTAATATTCAAATAGCTTTTCTGTTGCCATCAGAATTCAGAGCTCCAGCAGATCAAGAAGTTTACTCAGATTTTGATGAATCAGAGTATGAAGAGATAGTTGCCAAGTTGACAGTTATACAGCAGGCTATATTCGATAAACCAGTCAAGCATCGGCACTTAAAGGCTTTATATGTAAAAGGTTTTGTTGATGGAAAGCCGAAGAATAAGATGTTGGTAGATGGAGGTGCTTCTGTCAATCTTATGCATTACACCACTTTTTGTAAACTTGGCAAGGGACCAGGAGATTTGATTGAGACCGACATGATGCTTAAGGATTTTGGGGGTAATGCGTCTAAGACCCGGGGGGCAATGAACATCGAACTGATAATTGGGAGTTAGACTCTGCTCACCACATTCTTCATCATCGATGGAAAAGGTTCATACAGTTTACTCCTTGGTCATGATTGGATTCATGCAAATTGCTGTGTGCCGTCAATCATGCATCAATGTTTGATTCAATGGCATGGAGATGATGTCGAGCTGGTTCGCGCTGATAAATCTATGAGTATCGCACTAGCCGATCCAGTATACTGGGAGCTAGAAGACTTCAAATGCTTTTCTAGCAAGTTGTGGGAAGGAGGCTTCATTAAGATCAGTGATGAAAGCCAATAGCCGATCCAAGCAATCGGCTCTGAGAGTTTGTTTTGATGGATAATCATGGCTTCACGTCGGTCGATGGATTAAGGGAGATAGACATTGGTCCTAGAGATAGGACCAGGCCGACATATGTGAACGCTAAGTCGAATCCTGAGTATAAGCCAGAGTTGATGGATTTGTTAAAGGAAGCTCAAAGATTGTTTTACTTAATGAGATGCTTGGCCTAGGTTAATCAATTGTTTAAATTTTGACCTGAAGAGTTCTGATGCGACCTATCAAGAAGCGATCAGTGGAAAATGATTGAAGGAGTATTATCTCAACATTTAAGATCGATGCTCGATAGCTGATAGGTTCAGTCATTAGCTCTAATAGCCTATACTAAAAGGGTATCGCCTCTAGTTCAAAAAATAAAACCAAAGATGTAAAAGCTGATACAATATGTATCGCCTATAGAGCAAAAGCGAAAACAAAGACAATCATGACATATACAAGGACATTGCACTGAGACATGGTCATGGAAGAGTAGAAGATTTTATTCATTAGTTTGCCCTAAATACAAATTAATCGAAGACCTTGTTCACCACATCTTGAGCGGATGTGATGTCCACAATGGCCTCTGCTGTGACGACAAACTCTTTGATCAAATCCTCATGCTCCTTGGGGTCATCACCCATCAGGAAGCCAGTCTCCATGGTGTGGAGTTAGTGCCTGGCCTGGACTTGCGCCGCGGCCAGCGCCACCAATGTGCCATGACGGACGCCATGGAGGGCGATCTCCTAAACGCGGGCCAAAATGTCATGGAGGCAAGCGTTGACGAGGGGGTCCCGAGCATTGACGACATCAGTGGACGCATTCACCGCTAGTTGGAGGGACTCCAACTACACCGTCAGGGCTGGCGATCATAGAAACAAGAGATCTATCAATATAAAGACAATTGAAATTAGAATAAGAGCATTCCTAGAATTCATTTTACCCGCCAACATTGCGTTGGACTCGGCCAGCTGCGCCCAAGCGGCACTGGCCTCTTCTTCGGTGGCATGAAGGGCGGCTTGAGAAACCCTGAGGCGGATCTCAATTTGGTTGTTTTCCTAAATTGCCTCGGAATAACGGTCTTGGGCTGCCCTCCACTCTCGGAGGAAATGCCTCGGAATAATCGTCGTTGTTGTATGAGTCGGAGGAATCCGACAACGAGGCCGCCGGAGAAGATGTAGCATCAAAGGGCTCGCCGGCCTTGGGAATAGGATGAAGACTGTCATTCAAAACAAACCTATAGACAAGCCAGAATAGTTCATTATCATGAACAGAAGATGTCGATCTCACCTCATGCGTCGAAGGCACTAGTTCACCGGCATATTCTCCTCCGAAATCTCCTCCGCTGCACGCTTGCCTCAGTTGTCCTCGTCGGCCATTGAATCTACAAGAAGGGAAAAAGGATGCTATAGAGTTTGTGAGGGCAGAGAAGTGCAAAGGAACAGGAGCGGTTGCAAGTGTAGATGTGTTCAAGGCCAGAGCCCTCGGCTGGTATTTGAAGCCACGGAGCAAGGAGGTGGACACCTTGGGACATGCAAAAGGCAACCACAATTAATAGAAGGCGAAGCGCCACCTCACTAATGCTGAAGAGAATATAGCACCGGGTGACTAAGGATAGAAGATCAAGGGGTTCTCTTAATAAAGGTCGTGTTTTCAGACTTAATCGAATTGAGGTTAAAAGTCTAGAATCAACTATTTTCAAATCGGCTCTTTAGCTGAAAACAAGAAATACAATGAGGCGACAAAACAAATGGTTATAGTTGATTCTGCACAAGATACACGTTGATATACAGATCATAAGTCTAGAACATCCTAGATTGCTTTCAATACTTCTAGCCGAATAGCATCAACTTCTACGATTTGTTGCTTATCTTCTTCGGCTGATCCAGGAATGTCCTCGAGGCTACTATGGATGGACCTGCCTTCTCTGACTTTGGCCAGCAGTTCTTGTTTCTTTTGCTTGATGGCATCGAGTATTTGAGCCAGGTTGGACTTGTGATGATCAATGGCAGCCTTCAGTTCTCTAGCTCCTTCTCAAGTTCTGCACATTTGATTTCCAATTGAGACAACTCTAGGTCGATCCTGAGGGAGGAGTTCTTCAAATCATCAATCAACTGTGTCAGCTCTTTAGCCTCTTTCCTATTGGAGTTCCTCTTGGCTAATAAAGCTTCACGATAGGACAAATTCCTCTGAGCCTTTTTCACCTTTAGGACCTGATCTTCAATAATGGATAAAGGTGACAAGACTCTAGAGAGAACTGGGGATGGATTACCCTTAATAGCCAAGAAGACTCTCTGCATTGAATTAGTGTCTTGGACCAAATCGGCTATATTCTTCTCAAACATTGGCAATATATCCCTTAGCCGATTTCTGGTCTCTTCTGACAAAGCTTCCACAGAGGAGGTGGCTAACGAGCTGATTTCATCTTCATTAAGATACTCCTCAAGATTGAAAGAGTAGCTCAGGGCTAGAAGATTGAGTGCCTATGTATAAGAAAATCTTGGTTGGGAGGTTTGAATCAGTTTATAACAAAATAGATGGTGAAGAGGATACAGTACCTTTTCTATGGTAGCCTCTGTCTGAAGAGGAGGAACAACTGATGATGCACCAATAATATCTGGTTGAATCAACTCTGAACTTTCAACATTGGTATCTACAAATATCAAGGAAAATTTTTAGTTCATGATTATTGCGGAAGGATAGAAGGAATATATGATTTTCTTACCATCAGTTGTATGCTAAACTGGGGAATCGGCAGTATGAGTGTCAACAATGGGATCATTCTCAACGGCAATAGGATCGTTGTCAATAAGTGGAATGCCAAACTCCTGCTCTTGCATGGGTGTTTCTCAGAGAGTATCTGGCATGATAAATGGTCAGATGAAGGGTGAAAACTGAATAAAATCAAGAAGTTAAAGAAAATGTCTTGGCAGCATCAGAGGGTGAAATGGAAGGACTTACATCTTCTGCTGTTTTGGAAGCATCGATTATTTTAACTGAAATCGGCTCCTTTTGAGGATCGGTCGATGAAGGTTTAGTTGGTGCTGAATCAAACACCTGGGATAGCAGTTCCGCACCCAGAGCAGATTGGGACGCAATGTTTGATAACTATGAAGAAACAGGATTAGAAGTTGAATATTAGTTTGAGAAGAATATGGATTGTTTACCTTAGCAGCTAATGGTCTTGTTCTACGGAGTCTTTTCCCAGTAACATCTTTCTAGGTTGCCCCTTGGGCCGCCTTGCGCTTTGAAGATTGATACGTCATGATCATGGGGGCAGCATGAGTTTTCATTAATTTCTTCAGTGAAGGTGTGGCCGATCCTATTCTTGAAACTAGGCATGGTGGCTGATAATCTATAGGACGCCCCTTCCTATCCAAGCTTGGAGGATCGAATTCAGTGTCCTAAAAGGGTCGGTTAGAACATGGCCACCATAAACATCAATGTGCCACTTGACTCCACCTAGTATTGCTGTCGCGCACATACAAGCAAGAAGGGTTCTCTCCTAAGCCTTTGTTGTACCACCAAAGCCCATGGTCAATACACACTAACCGTGTGTGTGGCCAGCCTTGTTGCTCGCCTAAATCGAATCATGCCACCGCTGCAACAGCTGCAAGACTTTCATCCACTTTTGTTGCCGGTACGTACACTCAGGTATGCAAAGGTAACAAAATGTTCACCAACTTTACTCATATTTGTCTCGACGAGAATATAAAACTTGCTCATACAAATCCATGCTTCCCTTATTTATGTCATATGCTCTGGTTTGGATGTATTCATATGGTACATCCATAGGTCCTTTTAAATTAAGCATGGTGCTTATGTTAAAATGGATTTCTTTAATCAAAATTAGATATGGTGTTTAATCTTGGTTAATGAACTTTGAGTTATTATTTTCATAAACAATGGAAGTAATTTGTAATGGAGATAAACCAAGGCCAAGAATACATTGCAATTTCACGTTAGCCTTGTATGAGTTATTCTATAAGATAAAAAGTTGGGTGAACAAATAAAAAAATATAATAAATGCATAAACTAAAAATAAATATACTAATTATAAATAATAAATAAAATCTAGGCTCTCCTGTGTTTTAGCTGGTAGAGCACTTACTTATTTCTACTTTTTGTTTCTTTTTGCTAAATAAAGACAAGTACAAGAATAAGTGGGGGAGATCTCTTAAGCATAATAAACACACATTCAAGATCTCCCACCAACATGTTACACAACATCGGACGATACAGCATGCAGAAGGACAGGACAGATGGTTCCAGAGAGGGTCGGCTGAACTTCTGGTTCAACCAAACCACCTCTAATTCTCCTTAGCTCCTTCCTTTTCAAATGATGGTTTGTGCAACACTACCCTCAACTCACTACATTTAAATAAAAATTAAAATTGAACAAATAAAAAATATAGATCAAAATGACGCTCCATCTTCATGCTATCCTTTGATTAAACTTTGCATACTCTTTATTCCTCACTAATATTCCTATAACTTGTGAACAACTTATCATAGGGACCCCATGTTATCTAGGTAATTGGAATATGAGATATAGTAGGATGGAAATGAACCTTGCTCTCTCTTGCAAAAGAACTTGGGATTTATCTTGCAAAATCAAAATTCAAATAGCAAGCTCCTCAATGATATCCAAATTCCTACCAAAATCATATCCAATTATACATGTTTGAACCTTCTACATATGCTATTGACAAAGTTATCACGCTTCCAAGATCAAGATCACGTACACTCCACATACACATGCTTCTCCTACACTGGGAGTTCACAAAAACATGCTTCCATTTAGATCCACCAAAAACTCTGCTCCTACACTAGGAGTAGACAAAAATATGTTTGTCAGGCAAATACTACATGTTCTAAAAAGATAATGATCTCTCTCTAAATATGTGGTTTAGAAGAAGAGACATGGGCTACGCAAAAAAACTTAAAAAAAATATGGACACATGAAGGTCCAAGTACAAAAAGAAAAAAAAATATATACACATGAAGGTCCAAGTACAAAAAGAAAAAAATGACGAGCATATAAAGGTTCATGTATTGAAAAAAAGGGGGAAAAGAAATAGCCATGTTCTCAAAATAAAACCAAAGAGAGAGAGAGAGATCATTTATGTCAAAGGAGTATAGTATTAGTTTACCTTTATCCACACACATGCAGATCTTGATCTACAAGTATGACATCTTTCTCCTTGGATCCGAGTTTTGACTTTACAATATATGCAATGCGAGTATACTTTCATGCCGTTCCCTACCTAATATTGTTTATTCACTGATTGGGATCTAGTGACAGCAGGTGCAATTGACGAGGAGAGTTTTGATGATCCGTATCCAAGGAAGACGATACATCCGGGGATGTTGAAGCTAGTGATAATTGAAGCTGATGATGCAACAGCTCAAATCAATACAATATTCTTACAACAGCAGCCAATGGGAGTTGGCTGTTGCATTCAAAAGTATAGTTAAAGATCGAATTCACGTGAAGCATCCGCTCAAACATGCATCACCCCAGGATTATTTTGACTATATGCCTAGGGATTCCAAGGTGGATCGTGCTATGTCAGAGATTGGATAGTATAAAATAATGATGCATTATTAATCTTGGACCAGGAGATGATTAATGTCATATCAGAAGTAATAACCATTGGCACAAGCCAGGGTAGCATCAGTATATTCTTGGGACGATAGGTTATTCAACATGTCGAAGCAAGAAGGATCATAATTCTGGAAGAGCCAATAATTGATAAAGATTCTATTGGGATGCTCTACACGCTGTTGGACCTAAAGAGTCGAGCCGATATGGAGACGCAGACAATGCATCAGCCACTAGTATTGGAGTTGAGCTGATAGAAGATACAAACAATGCATCGGGCATCAGTGCTTATCCCATGTCCTCACGACCACTTCGTTGCTGGGGGATAGTCCGGAACATCTCCCCTTCAACATCGGCGCAGGCACGGCTGAGCATGGCCACTGATAATAGCGGCAGCAATGGCACTAACGATGACGTCATGGATGCGCCGATGCCGAAGACTCCCTCCTGTGAAAACTACCGATCCAGCGATGTGACTACATGATTGACGGCGGCGCGCCGTGAGATGCCGGCGTGCAGAGCTGCAAGGCCGATCTGAGGAGATCCTGTTCTAGGCCGACGACGACCCGGTACAGTTCCAGGGCTCTGGGTGCATCGGCTCCGCCGATGGCAAGAAGAAAAACTAGTAGCGGCAAGAATGTTTGCATGTGTCCTATACATATCCATGCATAAGCCCAAGGAGCACCACTTGGACACGACGGTGCTGTGATGCTCACGAGTCACGAGGAAGAACAAGACGGTGTGCTGCCAAGACAGTGACGCCGCGAGGCTATCAGGCTAGATAGCGAGATGGTGCTGCCACCAAGGTTGATGCTACCGCCGCCGCCGCCTGAGGTGGTTCGGAGAGGACAACCAAGACAACGACAATGAGCTACCATGGCCAAAGGACAGGACGGCGCTACTAACGATGACAATGACATTCCAAGGTTACCCGCGGCCGACGGAGTCAACAAAACAAAGATGATGAGGTAACGCCATGATGATGCATGCCCTTATCGTGCTGACTGCCAAGGGCACTCGTTGGCACAGCTACAAGACCGAAGCTCTCCGCAAGACTTGGAGATCTCCTCGGCCTCGACTGCGCTGGCAAGGCTGCTACCAATGAGGACGGCGCCACAAGGTTACCATGCAAGACGGCGAGATTGCGCGCTGCCGATGATGCCGCGAGGCTGCTAGGGATGCCAAGGCGGCGCCTGAGATGACATGAAGCCACCGCGCCGTTGTGGTATCATTCCATCATACGGCTTCCTTGTACCGATGGTCGGAGGCGCTGGTGGTGCATGCCTTTCACAAGGATTATCAGAACACATCAATAGGCAAACAAGAGAACAGATTCTTGCATGTATAGCCATGCAGTACGCCAATACGTGCACATATGTTGGAGTATGTAGCTTGCACTATACTAGCTGATAAAGCAAGCTACCAGGGGATTATGGAGACTTGCATCTATGTACAGATGCATCACTGCTACAAACTATTGATCGTAAAGCCCTTCGTGCGTTCAAGACAGAGACGATGATGAGGCTGCATGGCTGCTGGGGGGTCACGAGATAGTGCTGCTGCTGCCGACGATACTACCAAGTGCCATCAGGTCACTAGCCAACGACACCATGGAGTTTATGATGTTCACATGAAAAGCAGAATTCACTACATTATGCACCCACTACATATCGGCTCTGAATCTTTCTATTATTACTGTCACTGAGCCGAATGCTTGATCGGTCAGTAACAAAGAGGAAGCAGATGTTCATGATTACTGCACCTAGATAGCCGATTATAATTGTAAAGCTCGGGGGGGCCAGCTCCTAATCAGCTGAAACAGATGAATGGTCAAGAGCTCAAGAAAATGGAATCTAAGCAAGTGATCAAATGTATCGATTATGAAAGCCGATTACAAGATGCATAGGAGGATTAATTTTGAAATTATCAAATGCCAAGAAGAAGATGATTGATATGGAACCGATGCAGCCACAATCGGCTAAATTTGTTGCTGGGACAAAAAGGAATGGATCCGAGTACGCACAGGAATATATCAGAGATTATCACGTATGCAAGTATTAATATGATGGCCGAGAACCAAGACTTCAAATATATTGTGATGTAGGGTGCATATGTGAAGAGATAAATAAATGGAGATTTTGCATGGAGATGGTCAAGTATTCTTTGCATATCTTCGAGGACAACAAAGAGAGGTGGAGTCTGAACTCAGGTCTGCAAGTTACTATAAATAGCTGATAGGCTGAGGAGATATTTCTTCAAATTACCCCACCATCGGCTGAATAGTTTTGAGCAATAAATATTACATACCCAGTAGAACTCATGGTGAAGGAGTTGAGCCAATAAAGATGATAGCCGACCAGCAAATATATCGGCTCTAACTATTCTTGTCGCCGCTGCACAGGCCGATCGTACTAGCACAGGTATCCTCTTCCCGTGACGTTTGCTAAAGATTATTGATTGGAATTCATCTGCTGATCTAATAAGAATTCGGCTCATGGAAGGATTTGTATGTACGTTTTTTTTATTAAAGTAATCGACCAATGTTTGAACTGCCATGCATTATTGAGGATCCAATCGTTGTTGCTGCCTACTATGCGTCATCATGTGGGAGCTGGAGTTAGCTACTCTGCTCAGAGAAGTCCAATAGATCAATTCTAGCACTTGGAGATTGGCTATCCTGAAGTAGAATCGGCTGCTAACCTTGAGGTTCAAGGCCCTGCTCCCTAATAAGCCAATGACACACGTACTGCTTATTATTTGGCTACTAGGCACGACATATGAAATGCAGATGTGCAACGTATGAAGAAAACAAAGATGGAAACATGAACAAGGATCTAACCTGGAAGATAAGAAAGCAGCACTGCAGATACATACAAGGATTCCCTATGTAGCAGCCGATAAGCACACCGGTAAAAGCATCATTATAAAAATAGGTCCCAAGTAGAGGCACTTATCGGCTCATAGTGGAGAAACGTACATGCAAATATGAGGTACATGCCCCTTTATGCTTGGTTCGCATATTCTTTATTCCTTACTTTTTCTATCACTTATGAACAATTTATCATGGAGAAAGCATGCCATCTAAGTAGTTAATGAATGAGATATGATATGATGAAAGGAACCTTGCTTCTTTTTGCAAAATACTTGAGAAAGTTTCTTTAAAAAAACTCAAAATCAATAGCTTGTCTCCTCCATAATATTGAATTTCTTACCAAGGCCATATATTAGTCACATTAAAAAACCTTCCACATAAGCTGCTTGCTCTGTGTTGAGTTTTGTCAAGTCTTATTGACCCTTGTTGAGAGATTTATCATGCTCCCAAAATCAAGATCATGTACACGCCACATATATGTGCTGCTTCTATACTGGGAGTACGAAAAAACATGTTTTTCATCCAACTCTAAATATTCTGCTCTTACACTAGAAGAAGACAAAAATATTTTTGTTAGATTTTATCAGAATAAATGCTCCGAGTTTTTGATAATATTTCTCTCAAAAGTTTATTGTAAAAAGAGACATGGATTATGCAAAAATAAAAAAATTGACAAAAAAGAAGTCCAAAGTAAAAAAAGAAAAAAGAAAAAAGGGATGAGAATAAAGATAGCCCATGTTCTCGCAAAAATATTCAATAAGAGAGAAATATGTTTCATAGACCATAATAGAATTAGGTTAGCCACCAAATATTCCACACACATGCACATCTTGATCTAAGCGTATGACTCTTTTCTCCTTGGATCCGGGATTTGACTTTATAATATATACAAGGTGAGTACGCTACATATTTTATCCCTACCTGAACTCCACATAAGTTTTTTAGAAGTAGGATAAAGAGAGACAAAGCAATGCTTTGATAAGGAACTGTACACATTGAGCGATCTGAGAGAATCATTTGAGGAGCAAAGCTATGTTTTAATTTGAAAATGTTTCAAAAACTTAAGTTTTTTAAGCAAGAGAAGTAAGGATGACTGGATTCTAATATGTTCCATTCCTCAACTACCCAAAATAGTGTGATAGTCACTTCAAAGTTCACATGTGTGGGTAAGGCTTGGAATAAGGTAAAATGACTCGAAGCATGATCAACGCTCAGCATGTGGAGAATATCTCTTTATTGTCGGTTAGTAATGAGCAATTAATGGCCGACAACAAGAATAAAGGTATATGATCAAATGCTGGGTATCGGCAAGCATATTCTACAAGAAGGCCAAGCCAATCAGGCTGCACGTAACAAAAGGAGATGACCGGGCTCATCAGTTGGCCCAGCTTACACATGATGAAAAATAAATTTTGGCCGACTGTTGCAATCAGATCAGATCAAGAAAGAAGACTATCGGACCGAAATAGTTCGAAGCATGAAAATTCATACTTTGAACTAGAGGGGCCTATGTTGACACTAAAATTTGGTAAGAAAGGAGGAATCTCGGCTAATGGCATAACAGTTTGCCAAATGTGCATTTTTATTCAGTGGAGCTGTCCGAGTGCACGTGGATATATTTTGAAGACTTCGGACCAATCAAGATAAAGACAGAGGGTGACAAGTTCAATTAGAAGAAGCCAGCCGGAATATATATTATTTAATTATTAATCAAGCCGTGCATTAGAGGAAGCATCTCCAAACACACGGTTATCATTGGTCTACATGTTGCTTGTATATACGTACACTTGAAGGAGTCAAGAGAAAGAAGAAACATGCCTGCGCATGTGTTCAACAGACTTGGAAGGCTAGACATGTTCTTGTTTATTCTAGATTTGGAAAAGATTGTAAAAGTCCATGGCATCAGCAGCGTTGGCCTGGGCGTGATAAAACCTATTTGTGTACGGATACAAGAGTATGCCAAGGAGGAAAGTTCTGTTGCAGCATGATATGTTGATAACATTTGGCCAGGCTATACGAGGAGAATCTTTGGATGGAGACGTGAAGCTTCTTGATTAAAGATAGAGTCCATGCATGAAGGAAACAATATGACTCCTGGTTGCCGACGTAGTGAAGATGCAAGTCAATAAAGATGCGTCCAGGCACATGCATACGTGCATGTTACTAGGCTACTGTGGAGAAGATTTCCAAGATCGGCCGGTCAAGGAAAGGGAAGTTGTGTTTGCACGGGACTCTGGAGAGTACATTGCTTGCATGGTCGATCAAATGGAGATTAATTAGGAATATTTTATTCCGTTTGCTTAACAAGCAAGGACACGCACATAGACAATTCATCGGCAAGGATTCCACGTGAAGGAAGTTAAACGTGCATGTATCTTAATATTTCTTTCTGTTTAGATATTTCTTTTGAGACAAGTTTTGTACGTTATAAACAGCTAGGAGTCAATAGCCTAGGGTACAAATATAAACCCCCGGCCACTATAATAAGGAACAAAATGAATCAATATAATCACTTTTTTGGCTTCACGTCAACTTTTAAGAGTAGGAGTACTGTAGATCTCGACGAGTTCTTCAACAAGTAGGGCTGCATCGATCCGGTCGACCTCCGGCTTGTCTGTGAGTACCGTCACGACTTGTATCATACTTGTAAGGCTGCATCAGCCGATTGATCTTTTACTAGTATAATATAAGTTAGTTATCGATCTGTATCTTATTTGTAAGGCTGCATCAGCTGATTGATCTCTTACGGATCATAATATAGATCAAAGTTATCGATCTTGTGTTAAATAACTTGTTGTTTAACATAATATCACCAGTTATCGAATCTGCTAAGATTAGTAAGATTTTCCTTACTGTTTTTTGCTGATTCACCAGTTATCGATCTTGTTATAATTAATATTCCATTAATCATAACAAATCATCTGATTGAGATAGAGATAGATTGGCATCATATCATCATAATTGATCGTCTTCTAGTCTGGTCACACTTTGAATCTCATAATTGGCGGCTTGATTCAGCTAGATTGGCTGTTTTATCTCTATTCCAATCAAGCATAGTATGCATTTAAAGACATATTTCGATCTTGGATAAACTCACTGGTTAATGAGATCTAATCTAATGACACTACCATAGCTGCATCGATCTGGTCGAACCTCACTGGTAAGACTTTAGATTAGAGATTATCGATTAGTGCTTTTGTTCATGATCGAGATATGTGCTCTATTTGTTTGCTATGCATGCATCGGCTACTTTAGCCGATTCGCCTGTGCTTTCACATATATAGCGTGTTTTTCATGAACCTGTTAATATATTGATGGTTTTATGGATTCTTTGGCTTTAGTTTGTTATCATTATCATAGCTGTATCGATCCGGTCGAACCTCTCTATTGATGGTAACATATTAGATTCAGAGCGTTTGTAGATCCATTTGAATTAGACAGTTGATTTGTTAACATGTTATATCCTTTCTCGTTAAACTTATTGGCTTAATGCTTTACATTGGTTATATTCATCTAGCTGATGATGTTTCTTTATATCACTTATATCGGGGTGCATTGTACTTGTTATCGTAAATTAATCATGACCCACGAGCATCACAGTCTGTAATAGTCGATTTCTTCTCGTATCGGCTATTTAGTCGATTCCCCTGTTTGGCTGCTCTCGAAGCAGCATACTTGGAACTGTCTGGGCAACACCGGCATGTTCCACCTGAAATTACTGATAAAACTTTCTCTCCTTGCCAATTATAGGTCAAATTGACTGGCACGCCTTCGGGACTTTCAGGATCGACTGGTCCTGGTTGAAGCAAAGCTGATCTCCGGATCGTTCCGGCTTGCAACGTGTCCGGCGCATCGCCATCGCCATGTTTTTGCACCGACAGACATTCCATCCTCCTCATACTCATGACCATAGTACAAGGGGTGTTCGGTAACTCTAAGGTGCTGAAGTGTCTCCTAGAGGAGCGGTGGGAATCCTCTAATGGTCAAGCAGTCCGAACAGATCCATGTGTCGTTCATGGCTGCAAAATTTCACCACATGGGTTAGAAACATTTTACAACACAAAAGAGAAGCGACAATAGGAAAAGTCCGTTCATTATAGTATTACCAGGTGGGGTGTTATTATTCCTACTATAACTACCGTTATTATACGCGTTCCAATCCTAGAGCTTTGTCCTACGGTCAAGCTTGGCTCTGATACCACTCTGTCGGACTCTCATTTCTGAGAATCCTAGGTGCATCTATACTTGAGCTAGGATCACGCACAAGTACGCACAAAATCAATAGAACTAGTACACAGCTAAAAAGAAAGGTTCCGATCTTTATTGATATCTAAAAAGGGTTCTACAACAGTAGCGGAAAACTACTGCCGTGGAGCGGCACTGATTCATGGTGGCCTCTAGTACGATAATATTCTATAGCGTAGCGATAACCTATTCCACAAGAAAGCTTGAGCACGGTCGAAACCCTAGCTTCGATGTCATCTCCTACAATTGGGCTCTTCGCATAACTCCTAAACTTCATGATGCGCTTCCTCGTCGTAGTCTTGGTCTTCCTCAGTGCCGAAGTCTATGAGTCAACAACGGGTGAGTACATACGTACTCAGCAAGCCCTAACCATAGGGTGGAAATAGAGGTGTGGTGGTGGTTATAATTAAGGTTTGGGTCCTAGCGAAGTATTACCATTCCAACTAGTCCCCAGGTTAGTGTCAAGTTACGTTACCAGTTTCACTTCACATAAAAGTAAAGCTAATCATAGTATCCCATCCTAGCATCTGTGTAATCCAAGGAAGTGGCTAATCGAATAGGTTTAAGTAACTCTGCAGAGGTGTACACATTTCCCCACATGATAGGCATAATTCCTTCCATGATCAGTGGTTGAAATAGGCCTAACGAGACCCCGTACCCGCTTGGGTGCTACCCTAGACTTCCATATAACTCTAACGCGGCTTCTCAGGGGTTGGAAAACACACTAAACTCAAAAGGATACCTTATCATCCCATCTCATAATCCCGGATGATACCACATAATCCCTTCATATAATCTCGGACGATACCACATCATCCCAACATAATAGTGCCAATGATACCAAATCATCAAAAGAAACAATAATAAAATGGGATCGAACACGGCCAAGGTCAAGGGGCTTAACGTGAAGATCACATAGCAACCACGCCAACCGGACCATGGAAGATCACATAGCATCTGTGTCGGCTCCTAATATTCCACTGCCAACACCGGCCTCCTAGTAGATATTATACTTCTATCTAACGGGGTGTGAGATCAAGTCTACCCATACAGACATGTGGTTGTACGTAACATCACACTAGGCGAGAGGGACTACGAAATGGTCCTTATGTGACCCAGGCGACCATCTCCCTGGGAATCCTATCCAGGCATCCCCACCAAGATAACTTATCCTGCATAAGCTATCCCAGCTTGCCCCCTGTCGGTGTTTAATTTTAGGTTTAGCAAGTTTTAAGTTCCATTAATTATTATCCCTAAGTTCATCTATACCGTGGAGCTCTTAAATCAACAAGATAACCATTTATCTGAATTCAATATTAATTATTTCACCATAACCGAGATCATAATTTAGGATAATAATTAAGCAAGTTATTCATTTAGATATAGATTAAGCAAGATGGTAGAGGGAGGGGGATCTAGGACTTGCCTTTGTTGTTAGCTACTTTCGGCATGTTCTCATAGTCAGGGTCTTTGCTCTCCTGGTAGTCACCATCGTCTGTCGGCGCAGCTATTGAATAAGACTACCGCCGGACACAAAATAAAAGAGGAAAGGCAAACATAGAACAATATGGTGGTACTAGGATGAATGCATAGAGCTAGATTTTAGATGAATTTTAGAAGTGGTTTCACCTAAAAAGGAGCTAGGATGCAAAAGTTAAGCATTTTATAAGTTTATTCTATACCTAATTAACTAGATGGAATTTTACATGTATTTTCTAGTGCATGAAAATGGGTGCAAACTATATGGTTAAATTCCCTAATGCATCTAGTTTATTTACAAATTTCCTAGGAATTTTTCTAAGCTAGGAAAGTGGATTTTTAATCTTCTATGTACACTAACCGGGTGTACCTAGCAATTTCTAATGCATACCCAGCGCTGGTGTGTGTGGCGTGCCTGTGTGTATGACAGGTGGGGCCAAGGCGGTGATGACGTCAAGGCTGTGGCCCACGTGTCAGAGAAAGAAAGAGGGGGAGGGAGGTAACAGACAGTGACAGGGGTAATGGCAACGCCGTTTTAGCCCGATCCCGCACATCAGCGAGAGAAGAGGGGAGAGGAGGGAGATGGCGGTGGACAGAGTGTCCACGCCAGCAATGGAGATAGGGGAGAGGGGCTCGGCCTCACCGGAGTTGCTTATGTCTGCGATGTCGTACCCGAGGGTGAGCACGAGATTGGTGGACAGGGCTCAGGAGGGCGTGTCGCAGCCAGTGGTGAGGTCGACATTGACAGCGGGATCCTAAGGTGGTGGTGGCTACTCGCTGGAGCTAGTGTAGCGGTGGCGTGCAGTGGATGTAGCCCTAGAGGCCCTAAACCTATCAACTAACTATGTGTACATGTGTGCGGGGGCACGGTGAGTGCGTGGGTGGTGGTGTAGTGCCCGGTGGAGACTCACTGGCTATGGCCGACGGCCATGGCGGCTCGACAAAGGTGCGCACACAACGGTAGGGTAACACAGAAGGAGAGGGGTGAAAATAGATGGCCAGGGATATGATGGGAGGGCTCTAGAAACTCATTGGCTACTCCAATTGGTCAGTAATGCAGCGAGGAGGGAGGAAGAGGGGAGCGGCTCCAATGGTGACGGTGGCTCCCGAATTGGGGAAAATCGAGACTAAGCTCGGTGGAGTGGTGGAGAAGGGAAATGGAGAGGGAGAGAAGGTGTTCTAGCTCTAGGCAGAGCTCGGAGTGGTGGTGGCAAAGCCAGAGCATCACTGGTCGGGCCTATTTATAGGCCGGCCATGGCAGTTCGGCGGCGCCAAGATATTTTGCCCGCCGAGCTTATCCCTTGCGTGCGCACGTGGTCAAACTTGCAATGGCGGTTCGCCATAGTGCAAGGTCATCCATGCACATGGTCGAGTGAGCTTGAGCTTATCCGCAGTAGTACGGTGGGGTGTGTTTGCCGCCGCGTGTTCATGGCGTGTCAGTGAGAGTGGGAGGGAAGGAGATAGAGGGAGGAGTGGGGCTAGGATGGTTCAGGAAGGCGTCCTCATGCTTATCCGCTCGTCGGGGCAAGGCAGTGGCAGCAGGGTCAAGGAACTCAGGCAGCGACCCAGGATTCCCGTCGCTGCCGGAGGTAGGCGATGATGATGACAGGCGGGCCCTGGTCGTCAGTGAGAGGGAGAGGGGAGAACGAACAGCGCGGGCGCATGTTTGGCCTAGGCGAGGAGCTGGGCTGGCCCATGTGGGGAGGAGGGAGAGGGAAGGAGGGATGGGCTGCTGCTGCGAGCCGAGGGCAGAGGGAGAGGGATTGAGCCGAAGTGGCCTTTTTTCCATTTCCATTTCCTTTTCTATTTTCCAAATTAAATGTGCATATGTTTAAATGATATTTGAATTCAAATTTGATTCTATGTGCATGCAAAGTGTGCCACAATAAGTTCATAAGCAGGCAATCAAGCACTCAATTCTACTCATATTATTTTAGTTCTATGTTGACCTATTTATATTATTTCCTAAATTAGTTAATTATGTGTTGGTTCCTAAGCAAAGTTTAAAAAGTTTAAATTTTTAGTGGTTTTTAAATTAGGTCAAAATTCAGGGTGTTACAAGAACCCTCAGAAAAGCTCAAAGCAGTAGCCCCAAGAAACCCTCACAAGAAGGCTCGGCGCAACAATAGCAAGAGTCAAGAGCAGACAGGCCAGATGAGGAATGAGCTCCACCAACCACTCCTATTTATAGGAGAGCCCTCCATCGTGCGGCCAAAGAACACGACATGATCCCAAAAATCAAGGAAGGACTCCCTAATCCACGCAGAAACACGTCATCATCCACATGCTCACACACAAGACCGAAACATTAACCAACTCCTCAAAAGATGCACCATCAAAGTTCTTGGGCCTAGCACCAATGGCCGAAGACAACCGGGGCATTGCTTGGGCCAAGGCCCCTAGGCTCGAATTCCACTAGCCCTCCATTGTTTTCAGCGCTGCTTCGGCCCATCAGGCTACAAACCCCCGAGGGGCGACTGTTAGGGCAACACCTTCGACGCACCACCTCGGCCCATCTTCGATCGCCTAGGGGAGTACCCTCGCCACTTGCCCGATTCTATTGGTGGAGGTAAATCTAGCCCGGTGTTGTTACAAGACGGG
The DNA here is from genome assembly GCF_019320115.1 of Miscanthus floridulus. Classification (NCBI taxonomy): domain Eukaryota; kingdom Viridiplantae; phylum Streptophyta; class Magnoliopsida; order Poales; family Poaceae; genus Miscanthus; species Miscanthus floridulus. The sequence continues at coordinate 36,492,314 of NC_089594.1, forward strand.
CGTCATTCATGGCGAAAGTCTCGCTAGGTCAGTGCCACGCGGGTCCGGCGGGAGATGATGGCCTCAAAGACGGTGTGCACCGCATCGTTAGGAGGGTAGCTGAGGCGGGCATGAGAAATGTCCGCCATACCCCAGTGCACTTGTAAAGAGGCGCCCACAGTAGGGCGAGCAAAATGTAAATTCCCTCCGCCCACGGTATTCCCTATAAATACTCGGTGGGTGGAACATTGAAGATGATGAATTAATGGCCATTTATTCCAAAATTTATTGCAATACTCTTGTGTCCCGCTAGTTTCTACCTCCGTTCCTTCTTACCTATGGGAAACCCTCATCCTCCCCCACGCTAGTCTAGATCCACATCTCGTTGGTTCCAATTAACCAGAGACCACCTTATTATACAATAGTGGATATATATGTGTATATACATAACTTTAATTAAATGCAAATTAATGCAACACTTAATCTTAGGGCATCAACAAAACATGAAACGCCGAAAACATAAATAATCTAATACTAGAACAGAAAATATAAAACTTAAACTTAAAACTCATTTAAAATAGTGCATGAAAGTTTACTAAGGAAATTGCACTTAAAGAAAAGAAAATTTCTTGAACTTAAATATTCTCATCAACGTATTCCCAAAACATACTTAACTTAAAAATCGCTAAAGAAAATGGATAATTAAACTTTACATAAAGTGGGAAAATATATACATATGAAAGCATGAAACTTATTTTATATACTTAAAACAGTAATTAAGTTGCTGAGAAAGAAAACTTAAACTGAATATAACTTGAAAGCATTTTGTAGCTTAAAACTTAATTAAAACATTAAGACTCTTAAATTCTGGAAAAATAGAAAATCAATCTGGCCTTTAAAACGAAAATGGCCCAGCAGAGCCCATGATGGGGCTTGCTAGGCCCAGGCTGCTCCCCTCATAGCCCAATAACGGCCCACTTAAGCATTCCTAATGCCTAAATGATCTGGACCGTTGATCTCAGTCACTCACTCATCTCACTCTCTCTTCTCTCATCTCTGACTCCGACGACCACCGCTCCTTTTGCTCTTTGTGCGTGTGGTGCGGCTCCTTATGCGCAGAGGGGCAGGCGGCAGTGGAGGTGCGGGTGCGCGGCCTGCAGCTGTGCGCGCCATAGTGGGGGATGCGGGCGGCTGTGACCTGCGCAGCTTGCTGCTCCACGCAGGAGCGGTGAGTACCAGCACGTAGGACGTGCGGACGTTTGGTTAGCGCCGGCCTACGCGGAGGCCACACCGGAAGCGCGCGTGGCGGCTACAATCATGGCTGCAGTGGATGCGGTTCGGCGCCCCTGGTGGCCTAGCAACAGCGACGGCTAGCCCCCAGAGCCTGCGTCTCTGGCATGAGGCGCCAACGGCCGGCCTAAGGCGCGCGGATCTGATCCGTGGCAGTGACGACCGCCCCGCTGTCCCTCCGAGAAACTTATTTTTAGGACTTTCATTATTGTAATTTGCTCAATCATCTCCTTCTGATTGCTTAGTTTGTCTTAATTTTTGTGAAGAACACCCTTAATTGCAGGAGATTAAACTAATCTGTGATTAGAACCTTAACCGCTTAGATCGATAAGGAGTACTTTCCAGGTAAGAGCGAAAATAGTAAATCCTAATCTCTTACTGTTAAACATGATTCGATTTAATTATACTAATTTGTTTACTGACGCAACCTTATATTCATCACAAAGCAGTAAGGCATGAAGCACGTGTTAGACATAATCTGTTGCTCCCCATTCTCTCCTTAGTTGGAGACTGGTCAGCTCGGCCGACCACTCCCTGTTGGGAGTTGGGGACTGATCGGCTCTGCCGACCAATTCCTGTAGCTGTAGCAGTATTATAATAGGCCACATTTAGTACATTAGTTGGTAACTATTACATCAGCCATGTCTTGGTAGTGGGCTAAGGTAAGCTTTGTACTGCTAAGAGTACATGGTATACTCTGTACCTTAGGAGTAGTTAGTTGGTGTACCATGTACCTTAGGAGTAGGTAGTTGGTGTACTCTTGTACTCAAGAGTAGGTAGTTGGCCAACAACAATATACCTGGTAGAGGTACAACAAGAGTTGTATATATTCCATCCAAAGGGCAATGGAATACTCAGTTCAGTTGCCACAAACCAAAGGGCAGGGCTTCGCCCAACGCTAGTGCTTGTGCTGAGTGTGTGTGCATGCTGTTCTCAATCTCTTCTTCTACCTCTAGCCATAGTGAGTGAGTGTGTGTGCTGGTAAGCTAGTTGCTTACCTGTGCAGGGCAGCCAGGGATCAACAAGTGGTATTAGAGCCATACAAGCGCCGTAGCCGAACTAACCGTTGGCGATGATGTACGGCTTGGACATGGGCGACAGCAGCGGCGCTACTGTGGCTGCCCAGCCATGACAGGAGGTCATTGTGCGCATGGTGCGGGAGGTCAGCGGCACCAGTTGGCCGACGCTGACTCGCACCAACTATGGCGAATGGGTGGTGACCATGAAGGTCAAGCTCAGAGCCCGACGGCTCTGGAATGCATTGGAAGCCATTCTCGCTGTTGTGCCAGCAGAGTACAGGGAGCCGTTGGGGCGAACAGCTCTGCTAAGGAGGCGTGGGAGGCCATTACTATGATGCACGTTGGTTCCAACCATGCAAAGAAGGCGACGGCCCAGCTGCTGAAGTAGAAGTACGCCAACCTCAAGTTCAAGGATGGTGAATCAGTGGAGGACTTCTTCCTCCGCCTACAGACACTCATCAGCAAGCTGAGGAACCACGGCGTCACCATTAACAATGAAGAGGCGGTCTCCACATACCTCCACTCCGTGCCGACGAAGTACATCCAGATTTCTCCCTCCATAGAGATGATACTAGACTTGTCCACCCTCACTATTGAGGATGTAATAGGTCATCTGCGGGCGGTGGACGAGCGCATGGAACAGGCAATAGCAATGATGGACAGTGGTAAGCTGCTGCTGATAGAAGAGGAGTGGGCTACTCAGATGAAGGGGAAGAAGTCCAAGGAAGCCTCTTCCAGCCACGGTGGCGATGGCAAGCACCGCGGCAAGGTTTCTTTAGAGAAGAAGAAGGTTGACCCCAACGGCTGCCGATGCTGCGGGAAGACGAGCCATTGGGTAAAGGAGTGCCCAAATTGCAAGTAGGAGTAGAAGGCTGAGGCTCATCTAGCGCAGGCTGATAATAATGATGAGGCCACTCTCCTAATGGCGACGTTCTGTGCACTGCACGATGTTGAGACCAAGGAGAAGAGAGAGGGGATGGTAGTGGAAGCGCCTAGGAAGGCTCTAAAGGTTGTCAACCTCGACGAACCGCGTGCCCAAGTCCACCTCAAACGTGTGGACGGTGAGCAGGAGCAGTAGTGGTACCTAGACTCTGGCACCAGCAACCACATGACGGACTCCAAGGCAGCCTTCTTCGAGCTCGACGACGACGTGACCGGCATGGTGAAGTTCGGTGATGGCTCAAGGGTGGCAATCCGAGGGTGTGGCACCATCATCTTTAGGTGCCAGAACGGTGAGCAACGCACGATAACGGATGTATATTACATCCCGTAGCTACGTTCAAGCATCATCAGCATTAGCTAGCTAGATAAGCGTGGCAGCGAGGTACTGATCAAGGACGACGTCCTCAGTATCAGGGACCGGGAGCAGCGGCTTCTTGCCAAGATGAAGAGGTCCCAGAACCTACTGTACCTGCTTGACCTCAAGGTGGAGCAGCCCATCTGCTTGGCTGCACGGTGCACAGAGGAGCCATGGCTGTGGCATGCCCGGTATGGACATCTCAGCTTCGACGCTCTTGGTCAGCTGGAGAAGATGGTGACTAGGCTGCCTCACATCGAGCACGCAGGTGAGTTGTGTAATAGCTACCTGGCTAGGAAGCAAAGAAGGCTATCATTCCTGAAGACGGCGAAGTACCACGCGGCAGAGACCCTCGAGCTGTTCCATGGTGACCTCTGTGGGCCGATCACGCCGGCGACGCTCGGCGGGCACAAGTACTTCATCTTGCTAGTGGATGACTATATGCAGTACATGTGGCTACCACTTTTGACTAGCAAGACCGAGGCGGCGGAAGCAGTCAAGAAGTTCAAGGCGCGCACGGAGGCGGAGAGTGGCAGTAAGTTGCGCGTGCTACGGACTGATCATGGTGGCGAATTCACTTCTGTGGAATTCGCTGTGTACTGCACGGATCAGGGCATGGTGCGACACCACACCATGCCATACTCACCATAGCAGAATGGCGTGGTGGAGTGGCGGAACCAGACGATGGTCGGCATGGCTCGATCCATGATGAAGGCTATGAAGATGCCGGTGGAGTTCTGGGGAGAGGCGGTGACCATGGTGGTGTTTATCCTCAACCGCGTGCCCACCAAGGCCCTGAAGGGCAAGACGCTGTTTGAGGCTTGGCATGGACACAAGCCAAATGTGTCCTTCATCAGGACATTTGGCTGCATCGGCCATGTGAAGAACACCAGTCCTCACCTCGGCAAGCTGGAAGATAGGAGCATGTCAATGGTGCTCCTTGGCTATGAGGAGGGCAGCAAGGCCTATCGGCTTTATGATCCCAAGAGAGGAAAGGTGGTGATCTCTAGGGATGTGGTGTTTGATGAGAAGGTGGCCTGGGACTGGGACAGTTCGGGCATGGGGGAAGGTGGCGGCTTCACCAACACCTTCGTCGTTGAGCGCAAGGTCATCCACGGTGGTGGAGACGCTGGAGAGGAGCTGCCGACCACTCCAACAACAGAGCCGAGCACTTCTAGGGCAGTGCCGAGCACTCCGGGAGGAGTGCCGAGCACTGCAGAGGGGTGCCGAGCACTTCAGCAGCAGTGTAGAGCGCTCCAGTAGTAGAGTCGACCACTCCAAGAGTGGTGCCGACTGCTCCAGCGGTGGATCCAACCACTCCGGCAGTGGTGCTGAGCGGTCCAACCATGATGCCGACCACTCTGGCAGAACAGCGAAGCCGGGGACCACCGATCGAGTTCACCTCCCCTCTGAGCGACATCAGCGAGTTCGTGGATGCCTTCCATGATGGCGAGGAGGTCCTGTTCCATAGGCTGGACAACATCATCGACAATGCAGGGGCCATAGGTCTGGCTAGTCGACTGCTCGATGATCTAGAGCTACTCCTTGTTAGTGCCAAGGAGCTACCGATGTTCGTAGTGGCTGAACGCGATGCCAATTGGTGACGGGCGATGTTGGAAGAGATGAATGCCATCGAGGACAATGGCACATGGGAGCTGGTAGATCCACTGGTGGGCTGCAGGCCGATCGGCTTGAAGTGGGTCTACAAGGTGAAGCAGGATGAGCGCGGCGTCATTGTCAAGTACAAGGCTCGGCTCGTCGCCTGCTGCTTCATGTAGCATGAGGGCATCGACTTTGAGGAAGTCTTTGCTCTGGTGGCGCGAATGGAGTCCGTTCACTTGCTGTTGGCCATGGCAGCAGCGAAGGATTGGCGTGTCCACCACCTCGACGTCAAGTCTGCTTTCCTCAACGGCGAGCTCGCGGAGATGGTCTTCGTCAAGCATGCTCTGGGCTTCGCCATCAAGGGCGCTAAGCACATGGTGCTCAAGCTGCGCAAGGCGCTCTACGGGCTATAGTAGGCCCCTCGGGCATGGAATGCCAAGCTTGACGCCACCATGGGTGAGCTTGGGTTCACTCATTGCACTACAGAGCACACGCTCTACAAGCGGCGATGGGGGAAGGAGGAGCTCATCGTCGGTGTGTACGTGGATGACTTAATTGTCACTAAAGCGCAAGCAGAGGACATCGATGGTTTCAAGCGTGAGATGGCGGCTCATTTCAAGATGAGCGATCTCGGCGCGCTCTCCTACTGCCTCGGCATCGAGGTGAGGTAGGGAAAGCAGAGCATCTCCCTAGGTCAGCATGCCTACGTGAAAAAGCTGCTGGAGCGTGGCGTCATGGTGGAGTGCAAGCTGTGCGCAACTCTGATGGAGGAGCGGCTGAAGCTGAGCAAGCACAGAACTACTATGAAGGTGGATGCGACGGGCTACCGGAGTATCATCGGCGGGTTGCGCTACCTCACTCATACCCGACCGAACATTGCGTTCGCGGTTGGGTACGTTAGCCATTTCATGGAATACCCACGCAAAGATCACTAGTCGACAGTGAAAAGGTTGCTGCGCTACATCAAGGGGACGCTCGATCAAGCGATCATCTTCCCCAAGAGTGGCGGCAAGGGAGGGTTGCGGCTCACGGTGTTCAGTGAGGCACCCCCAAGGCAAAGGAAGGTGAGCCAGAGCTCACTGTTTTCAGCGATAAGGACATGGCGGGCGACATTGATGGGCGACGGAGCACATCCGGCGTGCTCATCATCTTTGGAGTGGCCCCCATTGCTTGGCAGTCGCTGAAGCAAAAGATCGTGGCGCTATCAACTTGTGAGGCGAAGTACATCGCAGCGGACACGGCGGCATGCCAGGCTGTCTGGCTGCGCCGTCTGCTGGGTGAGCTAACCGGCGAGGAAGCTCACCCGCTAGCTCTGATGGTGGACAACCAGCCCGCCATCGCCCTCGCCAAGAACCCTATCCTCCACGACTGGAGCAAGCACATTGACATCAAGTTCCACTTCCTCCGGGACTGCATCGATGGAGGGCAGATCGTCATCGAGTTTGTCGAGACCGGCAGATAACTCACTGACATCCTCACCAAGTCACTCGGACGCCTGCGGTTCATGGAGCTGAGAATGATGATTGGCATGGATGAGGTCAAGGTATCGGGCTAGCAGCATGATTAGGGGAAGAATTGTTAGACATAATCTGCTGCTCCCAATTCTCTCCTTGGTTGGAGACTGGTCGGCTTGGCCGACCACTCCCTGTTGGGAGTTGGGGACTGATTGGCTCTGCCGACCAGTTCCGGTAGCTGTAGCAGTATTGCAATAGGCCACCTTTAGTACATTAGTTGGTAGCTATTACATCAGCCATGTCTTGGTAGTGAGCTGATGTAAGCTTTGTACTGCTAGAAGTAGTTGGTATACTCTGTACCTTAGGAGTAGGTAGTTGGTGTACCCTGTACCTTAGGAGTAGTTAGTTGGTGTACTCTTATACTCAGGAGTAGGTACTTGGCCAACGACTATGTACCTGGTAGAGGTACAGCTAGAGTTGTATATATTTCATCCAAAGGGCAATGGAATACTCAGTTCAGTTACCACAAACCAAAGGGCAGGGCTTCGGCCAACGCTGATGCTTGTGCCGAGTGTGTGTCATAGTTCAGAATTTCGGCCGAAATTCGCCGAATTTCGGCGAAAATCGGTTCTATCGCCCAGGCCTGGTAACAGCCCATACCAGTGTATAAATTTCGGCCTGATTTAAATTTTTTTTTGGCCCAGCAGAGTCCATACAACCCATCTATCCACTCCGATCACATAAAGTCCAACTTGAAACCCTATCTGACGGGAATTTTATTTCTCTCCTCCTCAGACACTCCGCCGCCGCGCCGCTAGCCTTCTCTCTTCACCTCTTCTCTGGATCTGCTGCTCGCTTGCTCCGGAACTAGTAGTGATGGAGCTGGCGGAGGCGTACGCGCCGGACCACCACGCACGGGCAAGGCAGCACGGCTCCTCTGCCGCCACCTGTGATCTCTCTGCTCCAGTTCCCTTCCGCTTGCCTTTCTGACTCCGGTCATGAGACGAGCCGATGCGCCGTCGCAGCTGGAGACACCCCCGCGTGGATGGCGCTGCAGTGCAGAGCCTACACTTTTCTTCCGAGTCTTCGTATGATTGGAGTATTCGATTGGCCTTCTATCGTCTTGTTCATTTGCTCCTTTGTAATGTGAAAGGTGTTCTAGTTGACTATGAATTGGTAATAAAAAAGGTGAGATTATGCATAATCTATTAGTTCTCAAATTTCGACTGATTCTTGTTTAAATTCCTGTTTGAACTAGTTCAAATTTTTAGACAAATTACGGTCAAATTCAAATTTCTGTTTGAACAAATTCAAAACTTTTTGTAGCGATAAATCCCGAAAATCACCGAAAATCGTGAATTTCGTTTCTCTCGCTGGGTACCGATATTTTTTGAGCAAACGGTAGCCCGAACTATGGTGTGTGTACGCTGTTCTCAATCTCTTCTTCTACCTCTAGCTATAGTGAGAGAGTGTGTACTGGTAAGCTAGTTGCTTACCTGTGCAGGGTAGCCAGGGATCAACAGCACGAACTCAGAAAATATGAAGTTACATATATAGAAAAGCAGGAACGCATGGTACTTAGGCACTGATTGTCTCTGATTCAGCATCTTTAGATTAGACTTCTGCACCAACTTGAGGAGTTCAAGTATCATGAAAAAGAACTAATCATGTATGAACCACGATCTGTGTTAGGTTCATCTCGTCTTAGATTAGATCGATCTGATCTGATCTAATCTAGTACAAAACAACTTCTGTGCTCTTTTGCAATACTACTGTACTACAGACTGCAGATCTTCTATGTTACGTATATATGAAAGTCATGTATGCCACCTGTCTGAGCTGACAATCGATGTCATTCAAGAAACTTCTGCCCTCTTTTGCCTCCTCATCTCTTCTAGCTGTGATGCCTTGTTCAGCATGTCCACAGCGTCACTCTGCATGTTCATCTTGGATAATGCAACTGACTGCATGTAGAATGCTGTCGGCCAATCAGGGTAGATGGTTTGTGCTAGCATTGCATCACGGAGGGCAGCCTCAGGTTCGTCACACATAAGGTAGCACAAGCTTCGCCTGGCGAATACAGTCGGTGACACCACTGTCCCCGCATCGACAAACTATGAAACAAACACAGGGAAACAAGAATCAGCTACATAGCTACATGGAACAAAACAAATTAAATTATCCCGGTCTCTACAGTTATAGTAACATTTGAGTGATATACCTGACTGTAACAATTGATGGCGATCCTAAATCTTTTGCATTCGAAGGCAGAGTCTCCACGTTTCCTTGCACCCAACACATCCCTCGCCTGCTGTGTCCATCCTTCAAAAGATAGCTGCAGAATGGATAACAATGCCAATTTCACAATCCTACAAAGACAGCAGAAAGATTGGAAATGCATGCACTCATTTATTTTACCTCAGTGCTCCCTTCATCATCTCTATAATGTCTTGTAACTAGGATTTGATGGATGGCACTTAGATCCATTCTGGAACAGGCATCTCCCATGGGTTCTTCCACTGGCTCAGAGGACTCCGGTACCTGTTCCAGTATTTTTCAAGGGAAACAGCAGGAATCATCAGGAACAAGGAAACTGAATGCAAGTTCAAATCATTATTCACTTTGTTTTGGTATTCACTCAGTCTATATATTAATTATAGATAGTTTAGGTATTTTCCTTAATATATGCGATTTGTATGTATACAAGGTTACCTTGCTAGATCCTTCTCCAGTCTCCAGGCACTTCTTTTCTGAAGATGTGGTCTCCACGCATTCGAGCCTTTCGCCTAATTCAGGACCAATTAGCTTATATATATAATCATAGGTAATCGAATAGAGCAGAACAATCTTGTTTCTTACAGAACTCACCTGCAGGTGTCGTCGTCGAGCTATGTCTCTGTAGTCTCTTGTTCCTCCACCATTGCACTGACAATACTATAGCTGAAACAATCAGTATAGCAAGCACCGCAGAACCTACTGCAGACAGTATAACAAAGTTTCGTTTCCACTGATGTTCAGAACTAGATCCATGCTTTCCTGCAATGGATTGCCACGAAGTTAGTCATCAAATGGAAACCGTTATGAAAGATTTTTTTAGCCTGTTCCATAGCTAGCTTACCATCTGCTGGCGTAGGAGTCATCCCAGTGACGAACGGATACAGCTCCCACCGGAACTGGCACCACAACCCAGAGCTTTCCCCTCCTACTGACGTCGGAAGAAAAATATTTTCACTGATCAAATTGTCCAGGCAAACTCTACAGTCGCTCCTTGTCACACTTGGTATGCATTGTGCAAAGGCATACAAAGTGGACCCATTTGCGCCAATAATCTGTTGCTGGGCCATAGCAAAGTGGGACGCTGACTTCGCTGTCTCCGCTGACACTGCCCACACTAGCCCAGCAACAATCTTTCCGAGGACCTCACTCTCAACTGGAGCTCTAGATGTGTTGTACCTCAAGAAAGAAACGTTGTTGAAATTCAGATCTACAAATTCCCTATCTGAGATCCATAGGCTACACCTATCATAGACTATAGCCGCAACCTTCCTAAACCGGCACCGCGCTCCTAAACCCTGAAACGCCTGAAGGATGCACATCTTGCAAACTGCAGGAGAAGTGTCCTCCCGACACTGCCCCGCTGCGTATACCTGTTCTGGCTCGGAAGCGGAACTGATAGCAAGGAAGTAAAAAGGTGCTGCGGAAACTTGTGCAGGCAGCTTGTCTGCTATGTTGTTTAGGCTCTTCTCATAGTGACCATTCTTTCCAAAGGTCTCATTCCCGCAGTAGAACTCCCAGTCGCTAACCGACTCCACTGGCAGAAGAGACCAAAGGAGAAAGCTTCCAACCAGAAGTGTCCGAAAGGACGTCCACTTCATTGGTGAGGAAATCACCTGAATTTGATTTGAAAGACAGGGAAAAAAGCATTAGAAATGGTTAATATATAGTAGACATGAGTAAATTAAGCCTAGCCCGACCCACGGGCCCAACCCCGAGCCCACTAGGTTTTGGCTCACCCACGAGCCTTAGTGGACAGAGCCGGGGCATAAATCCCGTTGCCCCTCTCGGTCCGAGCCCAGCCCAAATATTTATGTTACCTGTTTTACACTAGGCGGACGAACCCTAGGTCTGGGACCGGGCCGAAAAAATAGACCCGGGCCTTAGTGTTTGTGACAGACTTTCAAGTGGTAATTAAAATATGGATATTATTGTTTAATAAACCCCAGATTTGAAACGGTATAATCTAGGCTTTTAGGTAAGCAAATTAAAAAATAGATTTATCTTTGCAAAAAATAACAGATTTATGTTTATAGAAACACAAAGTGCGCGTCGTGCAGAAACTGCAACTGCAACACATCAGTAGGCCTCTCTTGCCAGTTGCTACGCCTAGAATTTTGTTAGATTTTTCAAAAGCTTTCAGAAACATTTCCATGTTGAATGACCTAAAATTTCACCCAGACGATCAGTGTGGTCCATTATGTTTCAGTTTTTTCCCATCTTTAGTTCTTCTATGCTTCAAACTATTATTACTTATGACTATATATGATGATGATGACTACGCGAGGGGGTACATTTTTGGTTCGCACAATCGCACAGTGCACATTGTACGTACGAGCTCAACATGGTATTGTACGTTGACACCTGGACTATTCCTCCTGCAGTGTGAGGGGGTAAAGTACTCAGGCAGGCAGTGCATCAATATGCAAGGCAAGGGATGGGACGTGAAGGAAGGCAGCAGCAGGAGAGATCTAAAAAGAGAGGATAGGAGCAGAAGGCCGCTATCCCTGATGACCAGCTGGCGCTGTAATCTGCTTCCATGTATAGGAATTTAGACATCACCATATATACATATATATTCTTGAAGCCGGCCTTTTGGTTTCTGGCCTCTCCTTTTTCTCACCGTGTGTTTCGTGTCAGCAAGAGAACTGGTAATGTGCAGTCGTGCAGTATATATGTAAACTGAATAAGAAACCGTTCCGATCCATTCAGGACCGTCTTATACACACATTTTTAATCAGTGCAGCAAAATCCAGCTTAATTTGGTGGCTGTATCATCTTGTTGCCAAAATATATATGCACTTTATTTGCGTTTTGATCATGCATGGTAATTCCTGTGTTAGTGCTAGTTTTTTAGAAGGACTAGTTGTAACAAGTGTGCACTAATGACGAAGCAAGTTCAGATGGATGTATGCTTACGTGCTTTACATGTATACACACATGCATGTATGTACACACATGCATGCATGTTCCCGTTGTTTATCTACCACACTTACGTGCTTTACATGTATACAGACATGCATGTTCTGTCTCAGCATAGATAGAGGCAACGATAATATAACTAACAGTGGCATAATCAAAGTCAAATTTATATGAGGGGAACCTGCTGTGTTTGTCAGGCTGGTTTTTAGGTTTAACAGTGGCAAGTCGATCACTTAAGCATGAAATGTTAACGTTGACACAGCACGCATGCTAGCTGAAAGAATCAAGCATTCACACCAGAGGCTACTGGGTACCAATATGCAAGAAAGGCGGTCGCACCTGCTGTTGGCGTACTCGTTCGTACAGGCTCCCAAGGCTGGAGAAGACGACGATGAGCGCCACCACGGCGTAGCAGAGGACAGCGCAGAGCTCATCATACGCCTTCTTGAGGAGCCCGTTGCGGCGCATGCAGAAGGTGACCTGCTGCCGGCTCGTGTTGTCCTCGATCCTCGTGATCTCAATCCTTCCCCTCCCCATGCTGGCGATCTCAGCTGAAAGCAACCAGCAAGTTTAGTTTTCTCATGAGAGCAAGAGAATTCAAGTTATATATATTATCTGAAATCTGAAGCAGATCAAGGGAAAAGGAACACTACGCCAAACAATTTCATGGGGTGTAAAGCGAAAAGGAACACGGATCGATTCAAGAATTCATCCGCCCGAGGCGACAGAAATGACAGAAGAGAATACACGCAAAGATGACAAATTTTCCATGATTTGACAGATGGACAAACTCTGAAGATATATACGAAAAAGCGGATGTCACGAACTCACGACTGGACAGATCGATGCCTGGCAGACTCGATCAGTCTCGGCCGGAAAAGAGCACAGATGCTGGGCAAGACGATCATGTAAACGAAACCAGCCACAAGAACACAAGATCTACAAGTTCGTTCGTTAGGTAGATGGGGGAAAAGAAGCTAAAAAAACACGAAACAACAACAAACAGCAATGAGATGGACAATAATAAGGAGCTGCTTCTTTTTCTTTGAAGAGAAAGCTCATCTTCTTCCAGCTTCTTGAACTGGAAGAACTCGTGGATCGCTCAGAAGAAGATAAAGGATCAGATGCGAAAAGAAGCAACAAAATCTAGCAAACAAACTTTAGACAATTCTAGGTAGGCAAGAATATAATCAGGGCAAGTTGAATTATCACAAAGCAAGAAGCAGCCGGGAGCTGGATATATGTGTGCCGCAACTGCATATATAGCGTCTTGCCTTTTTCTTTTCCTCCCCCATGTATAAAAGATCAAAGATTTAGTAGTCATCGAGCTGCTGCCTGCTACTAGGAGCAGAAATCTCATCACAGAAGCAAAAAGTTGAAACCTTTGCAAAGCTTAGTAACGCAGGGAAAGACAGCCCAGAAGATACGTACTATACATACATATAGAAAGCAGAAAAACGGAAATCAAGTGTAAACAAAGAAGCATCATCCAAGCAGTCAGCAGAAGCCGGCATGGTTTATTAATTATTACCTTGCAAGAACTCGAAGCACAGAAAACGGGAGTTCTTTCCTCAAGCGAGATCGATCTCGATCAGCTAGCTGAAACTACATACCGGATCACAAGATGTATCACAGAACTGATGCAGAAATGAAATATACGGCTGAAATTTTTAGCATGTAAAGAGATAACCTAGATGGAAAAGCGATACTACTCTACCTTGTTCCTCTGTACGTAGCAGTTTCTTGGACTTGCAATGAAGCTAGGAAAGGGAGCTCTACTCCTACTTTGGTTCCTCCGATACCTGATACCTCCCTGCTGCGTACAGCGCGACGAGGGGATTTAATAGCCGGCGGGACAGGCAATGCGCGCAAGGGAAAGAAAGGGTAGGGGAGTGGGATGGGATCGGAAGCAAGGCTGCAGCAGGAGAGAAAAAGAGGAGAGGAGCGAGAGCGAGATGTCACAGCAGGGACAAAAGGCCACTACAACTGATGAGCAGAACCTGCTATCTTGCTTAACCATATATAGCCATTTAGACATCTTTAATATATTCTTAAAGCCTTTTGGTTTATGGCCTCTCCTTTTGCTCTCCGTGTGTTTTGTGTCTGCAAAAACCGGTAATGTGCAGTTCATATAAACTGAATATAAGAAACCCGTTCCGTTCCGGACGTTTTATATATTTAGTACGTGCAGAGCAAAATCCAGCTTAATTTGTGTACCATTTTCAACTTGCCAAAATCTGCCGACTGGTCATGCCATGCATGGTGATTCCAGTGTTAGTATTGCTAGCCTTGATAAGGACTCTCTCGTAACAAATGTGCATGTGAAGCAAGTTTAGATGGATGTATGCTTGTTATTCCCGTTGTTATCACATGTATACTACGCGCTGTTACATATATAAAAGTGCATGTGTTCTCAGCATATAGATAGAGGCAACAACAATTATAACTAGCTAACTAACAGCGCGGTAACTTACTAGCAAGTAGCAACTGCACGTACTGACGTGATGCTATTGCCTGTGCCTGTGAGGCCGGATTACGTTGCCGGGTTTGGCAAAACACGAAAAAGGCTCGGGTTTCCCGAATCGCAGAGAGGAGGCGTGCTCGATGCCGGGACTGCTAGTGCAATCCTTCAGTGCCTAGCTTCTGCTAGATTAGATCCCCTGTTCATTCATCGGTCTCCGGCGTTACGTTGGAGCTAGCTGGCTCTGGTGAGTGGTGGTACCAACGAAACGACTGGACGGCGTTGCGCTTGCGCAGAATTGAAACTGCTGCTCCGCTCGATCCGTCCATATCTTGCCCTAATTAACACTACCGGAACCGACACTTTGCCGAGTGTATTTTATGCCAAATAAAATACACTCGGTAAAAAAAAAAACACTCGACAAAATGCGTCTTTGCCGAGTGCCTTTTTTCTGACACTCGGCAAATATGTATTTTGCCGAGTGCTATTTTTCGGCACACGGCAAAATGCGTCTTTGCCGAGTGCCTTTTTCTGGCACTCGGCAAATATATATTTTGCCGAGTGCTATTTTTCGGCACACGGCAAAATGTGTCTTTGCCGAGTGCCTTTTTTCTGGCACTCGGCAAATATGTATTTTGCCGAGTGCCTTTGTTTTGGCACTCGGCAAAGAGGCATTTTGCCGTGTGCATTTTTTTTTGCCCTCGGCAAATCAGTTTTTCAAAGCAATTTTTGAGGCCCTAAATGAATTCAAATGAAAAACTTTTCAATTACAAAGTTGTATAACTTCTCAAGATCTACAAAGTTTATTTTGGTCATTTCTTCATTTGACAAAGCGACAATAACGTTGTTCATAAAATCTACATCTCTTATATCTCTCATATTAGTTTCATGAAAGTAGAAGAGAGATATATAAGATTTGTGAACAATGTTACTACCACTATGTCGGATGAACAAATGACCAAAATAAACTTTGTAGATCTTGAGAAGTTATGAAATTTTTAGTTGGCAACATTTTTATTTGAAATCATCTTGTCATGCAAAAACGATGTTTGAATTTTAAAATTTTAAAATTTGAACTTTTCAAAAGACCTTGGATGGAAAAACTTCCTAAATGAAAATTGTAGATCTCTAAAAGTTATGAAACTATGTAGTTGACAACTTTTTGATTTCAAATCATCTTATCATGCAAAACTACGTTTGAATCTCTCAAATTTGAAATTCGAATTTTTCAAACGACCTCGGATGGAAAAACTTCCTAAATCAAAATTGTAGATCTCGAAAAGTTATGAAACTTTGTAGTTGACCACTTTTTTATTTGAATTCGTTTAGGGCCTCAAACAAGCAATTTACTCTCAATTTAGTATAATATATGATGATAGATAACGGAATCTAGACATAAGTGACAGTGTAGTGCAGTGGTAGAGCAGCAGACACGCAAGGGAGAGGTTGTGAGCTCAAATCCCGCCGGCCGCGTTAGCCGTGAATTTAGCGCAAAAAATGCACCTACTTCGATGAAGACGGGCGGGCACTGGCTGGTGGCAGCCTCCCCAGAAAAAAAAATTGAAAAATTTTACTATTATTTTTGAGATTTTTTCGCATTTTTATTTTGCCGAGTGTAAATCTTTGCCGAGTGCTTTTCCGGCACTCGGCAAAGGCTTTGCCGAGTGCCCGACAAAAAGCACTCGGCAAAGAAGCCTTTGCCGTGAAGGGATATGTCAACAGCTCTTTGCCGAGTGCAGCACTCGGCAAAGGCTTTGACGAGTGCAAAGCCTTCTTTCTCGAGTGCAATTGCACTCGGCAAAGCACGCGTCTGCTGTAGTGTAAGCAGCCCGACTGGGAGAAAAACCCCTCTTTCCCGAAGGAAGTGGGAAGAGGTGGCATGGCATATGGCATTAGATTATATTGGCCCGGCCCTGGGGCGGGGCGGGAGGGACAACCGTCCCAGGTCCACTGAGCCAATGGGCCCCTCCCCAGATATACACGTAGTACTAGTACTCAGCACAAGCCCAAACATACTGCAAACATCGGTGATCACGTATTCACCGCGTGAGTGGCGACCCTGTAGCTTCCTTTCCTCTTCTTCGAGTTCGAAGTTGGACTTCCGCGATTTATGCGTTTCCTTTCTCCGTGAGCCAGCGTCGAGCGTCCCAGCGACGACAGGGGCCTACCCAGCGAGTCACCGCTCGCCGGCACCTCCGTGCAGCTGCGCACCGCAGTCCGAAGACGTGACGTGATTTCTTGTCTTGTCCAATTCTATCACCATCAGGCAGGCTGCAGATGGCAGCAAGCTAGCAATAATCAGGTACCTGATTGTGATCTCTTATCTATCCAATTCTCTATTTTATAAAACTGCAATTAATAATTGTCTCTCTAAATAGCTCATCTGACATTAATTTAAATAATCTAATTTATGAGCTAAGGGTTATGCAATCCACTTTGCCAGATAGACAAATGATAGCTTTGGAGATTTTTGAGTTTGTTACGTAAGGTGATTGTTATCCTAATACTTCTATTATTGCTTATCTATTATTGCTTATAGCATCTTGTTTACTATGCCAGTGACTATGGCATCAACTGAAAAAAGCTTCTCAAATTTAAAATCGTTGAAGAACTATTTGAGATCTACAATATCACAAGAGAGGTTAAATGAATTGGCAATATTATGCACTGAGAAGCGATTGTTTGATGAGATTGATATTGACACCATCATCGATGACTTCGCATCGAGGAATGTTAGAGATTTGAGGTAATTTAATATGTATATACAAATTATTTCATATGAATATTGTTTTTGCATTTAGTTAGCCGCTTATTAGTAACATTTCATATATGTGTGTATATACTTAGCAATGAGTAGTACTAGTAATATTATCATGTTTATATAAAAAGGCCTAAACTTTTAGTTTCGTTCAAGGTCCAAATAAACTCAGGACCGGCCCTCGTTGTATGCCACCGGTACCCACCATGCACCTCCTCTATCTATGTTCACTACGCCAAATTTGCACATCACTGCCAGCATCATCACTGCCGGATTTGTGAGAACCGGCAGTGATGTACCTTCACTGCCGGTTATGAGCTTCAAATGAAAAAATGATTGGGGTTAGGCTAAAACCGGCAGTGAAGGACCACATCACTGCCGGTTTGTGGCTTGAACCGGTAGTGTTTTGGTGGCCACTCATCACTGCCGGTTTAAGCCAAGAGCCGACAGTGATTGTGTTCTATCACTGTCGGTTCTAGCCAAGAACCGACGGTAATAAGCCTACAACACAAAAAGGCTGCAACCGTCCTCTCCTTCCTCCTCTCTTCCATCCTGAGAACAGAGGCGCGCGTTTGGACCCTTCCCTCCATTACTGCGGCTGCTCTTCACCATGAAGCTAGTGCTTAGATTTTGAAGAATGGCTTGATTTTTTGCTTTAAGGTTAGTAACAAACATCTACTCCTTTGATTTTGTTGCTTAATTAGCTTCGTTTTGATGGCTACATTGCTTGATTCTCATTCTAGTTCTTTCTCCATTCTAGAGAGCACTTTTCCAATTGAACATTTGTGCAAGGCTCAAATTGTGATGAATCCATCATCTAAAAGGTTGGTGTCTATGAACACATTTAAATTCCTAGATAATTATTCCATGGTGGTCAAGATCATCATTGTTAGTATGTGATGCTATAATTAGTTCTTAGAAGTAGAGTAGAATAGTTGTTCTTCAATATTATGCAATAATTGTTTTTTACTATGATTTTCAATTTACAGGGCCGGGGTTACCAATTTCAATTTTTCAATAATTAGTGTACAATAATGTTTTCCAAAAATGGTACTTTCGAACTACAATTGTTGTTCATGAAGCTCGATTTCTTATTAATTCTTTGTAATTACTGTCTTAGTATTTTTTGTGCAGAGATGGATCGAGAGTGGATGCATCTGTCCCGAATGGACAAGCGATACATGCATGGCGTCAGCCAGTTTATCACCGATGCCAAAGCCCATGCTGGGAATGGGAACCCTGTCTTTTGCCAATGAAAAGATTGCAAGAATCATAGGAACTTTCATCAAATTGAGTCTATATGATCACACTTGATTACCAGGGGGTTTATGCCAAACTATACGATATGGACTATGCATGGCGAGGTTGGTGTGAATGTTCTACAGGAAAACGATGATGATGTGGACATGCCTGACGTAGCCATCCACGATGCTGACGAGGAACCCGGTGTCAACACGGAACCTATGGCCACAGTTAATAATGTGTTTAGGAACACGCTAGCTGATGACACCGAGGATTACGATGGTATTTCTTAGCTGCTACGTAATGTAGAGACCGGATGTCTTAGTGAAAGACAACTGAGAAAGCTAGAGAAAATAAGACAAGATGGCAAAACACCATTGTATAGGAATTGTCCAATGAGCAAACTGGAAGCCAATATCATGCTGTTAGAGTTTAAATCGACAAACGGATTGAGCGATAAAGGCTTCGATTAGTTGTTAGGTATAATAAGGAAAATGCTCCCAGAAAAAATAAGTTGCCAGAAAAGACATACTTGGCCAAGCAAATGATCTACCCCATCGGCCTTGAGGTTGAAAAAATCCACGCGTGTTCCAATGATTGCATATTGTACCATGGAGAAAAATACAAAGACTTGGACAAGTGCCCCAAGTATGAAGCTCCACGGTACAAGGATGGGCCATCAGATGAGAGTACCAAGACCAGAGGAGGTCCTATAAAGGTCATTTGGTATTTCCCTATAGCTCCCCGGGTGCATAGGCTGTTTACATGTGCAAAGTCAGCCAAGCTGTTGCGCTGGCATGGCGAAGAGCGTAAGAAAGATACAATGATGAGGCACCCCGTCGATGGGCATGACTGGAGGACTATCAATACTATGTTCTATAAGGATATCGGTGGAGAGGTAAGGCACCTTTGGTTTGCTTTGAGCACATATGGGATGAATCCTTTCGGCCAAGTTAGAAGTAATCTAAGCACCTGGCCAGTGACGCTCTGTATATACAACCTTCCACCTTGGGTCTATATGAAGCGGTCGTACATCCAGATGCCACTACTGATCCAAGGGCCAAGACAGCCTGGGAATGATATCGATGTGTTTCTGGAACCAGTGATCGATGAACTAGTTGAGATGTTTGAAAAGGGTGTGCCGGATGTTTGGGATGAGTACAAAAAGGAACATGTCACGATCAAGGGAGTACTTATCGTTATAATCACCGACCTGCCATGTCGAGGTTTGTTGTCTGGAGAGAAGACAAAAGGCTATACTGGATGTGTCGAGTGCTTGGACGACACCGATATGGTAAAATCTACCAAATAACTCAAAGATAGTTTATATGGGACACCGTAGGTTCCTACCTAAGGATCACCCTTACCGTAGGAACAGAAAAGATTTCAACGGTGCTATTGAGAAACGCTTAGCTCCAAAATATCGAGACGGGCCTGTGATACTTCGAGAACTCAACAAACTGGAGGTTGTCCTTAGGAAGGGGGACAATGTAGTAGCAGCGCCTGATGGGAGCGTTTGGAAGAAACAATTGGTTTTCTGGAAACTACCTTACTGGCCATTTCTAAGTGTACGCCACTGTCTATCCCATGCACATCACTAAAAACGTGTGCGCTAACACTCTTAACACCTTGATGGACACCGGAGGAAATCAGGAAGGAGCTGCATCCCGTGGAGCTAGAGAATGGCCAGTTCAAACTTCCAGCTGCATCTCGTGATGGACACCGGGGGGGCATCAAATTTTTGTGTTATTTTAGGCTATAAACTCACTGCATTATTTCTATTAATAAATAAATAAAGAAAAGCAAACTAACCAAACTTCCTATCCTAGCTCAGCGGTTAAGGTCGTGCACTCTATACTCTGAGACCCTCACTCGAATTCCAGGTGGACCAAACTTTTTTTATTTTGTATTTATTATTTAGTAGTGCATTACGATGGAATAAAAGAAAAAAATAAAACCATTCTAACCGAACTCCCTATCCTAACTCAGCGGTTAAGGCCGCATACTTTCGACCCCGTGACCCGCACTCGAATCTCAGGCGGGCCAAACTTTTTATATTTTTTACAAAAAGGTTGCGATGGCAGGCTCCAAACCGACAGTGTTTTTTTATATTTTTTTACTAAAAGATGGTGGCAGGGCTCTTCACTGTTGGTTTTGGTTTTAAAACCAGCAATGATAGCTTCTATCACAGTCTATTTTAAAACCAGCAATGATAGCTTCTATCACAGTCTGTTTTAAAACCGACAGTGATGTGTAGATGCTCCTCATATGCCAACAGTGCTCCCATGACCACAACAATTAGAACACTGCTCCCACCTACCCCGATAACTTTAGTTTTAAAATAAAAATATACCACGACTGCTAGCCCCTATAAAATGGCCCTCGACTAGGAGCTAGCCTCTCCATGAATGTTGGTTTCAGCCAGGCCTTATCAGCAATGATACAATGTTTTCCTCTCACAACAAACCACAGATATCATTATGCATCGTAGTCCATAAAAATGGTGCACACATGTAAGGTCTTTGTTATCGTATATGTAACTTATTTCTAATTTTTTGTAATTTTTTGATGTATTTCATTACTATCTAAATAAATATATCGTTCTTGTTAAAACTTTCCCACTGTAGTATCTAAATAAATATATCATTTACATATATATTCTCAGGCTTGCACGTGCCACGTGTGAAGGAAATACCAAGTTTGGGATTTTCCAGAGATGGTTTGCTACTTTCTGAGGTTTAATTGAATTTCCGCGCGACGAGACCGTTTAATTATAGGTTAAACTGGGTCTACCTACAAAAAGATCTGGAATGGTGCCAAACTTTTACACAGACTCTAATGTGCCCTATGGATAAGAATTTTGTGGAGGTGGATGAAAAAATCTATTGGGTCCAAGATGAAATTCACCCTCTTTTGTCTCATTCGGCACAGAGAAAAATATAATAAATAAATAAACTGCTCAGAAAAACATAAGATCCTATGTGCGGTCTTAATTTGGGTGTACAAGCTTGCCAAAAAAATTTCAAGCCATTTCAACATAGGCGGAGTATACATGCTTCACAGAGGTACATGTACCCTTTCATCGAACCATGACTATACACATAGGTTATGAATGTTTTTATGGTTCATATGCATTCCGGTGTTATATTGGTCTTAACCTTTTTCTGGGGCTTGCACGTGCCACGTGTGAAGGAAACACCAAGTTTTGGATTTTTCGAAGATGGTTTGCTACTTTCCGAGGTTTAATTGAATTTCCGCGCGACGAGACCGTTTAATTATAGGTTGAACTGAGTTTACCCACGAAAAGATCCGGAATGGTGCCAAACTTTTACATAGGATCTAATATGCCCTAGGGATAAGAATTTTGTGGAGATGGATGAAAAAAATCTATTGGGTCCAAGATGAAATTCACACTCTTTTGTCTCATTCAGCACACAGAAAAATATAATTAATAAAAAAATGATTAGAAAAACATAAGATCCTTTCTAAGATCTTAATTTGGGTGTACAAGCTTGCCAAAAAAATTTCAAGCCATTTCGATATAGACGGAGTATACATGCTTCACAGAGGTACATGTGCCCTTTCATCGTACCATGACTATACACATAGGTTATAAAGGTTTCTGTGGTTCATATGCATTCCGGTGTTGTATTGGTCTCAAACTTTTTCTTAGGCTTGCATGTGCCACGTGTGAAAGAAACACCAAGTTTTGGATTTTCCGAAGATGGTTTGCTACTTTCTGAGGTTTAATTGAATTTCTACGCGACGAGACCGTTTAATTATAGGTTGCACTGAGTCTACCCACGAAAAGATCCGGAATAGTGCCAAACTTTTACACAGGATCTAATATGCCCTAGGGATAAGAATTTTGTGGAGGTGGATGAAAAAAATCTATTGGGTCCAAGATGAAATTCACCCTCTTTTGTCTCATTCACCGCACAGAAAAATATAATTAATAAAAAATGATTAGAAAAACCTAAGATCATGTGTGGGATCTTAATTTGGGTGTACAAGCTTGCCAAAAAAATTTATAGCCATTTTGACATAGGCGGAGTATACATGCTTTACAGAGGTACATGTGCCCTTTCATCGAACCATGACTATATACATAGGTTATCAAGGTTTCTGTAGTTCATATGCATTCTGGTGTTGTATTGGTCTCAAACTTTTTGTTAGGCTTGCACGTGCCACGTGTGAAGGAAACACCAAGTTTTAGATTTTTCGAAGATGGTTTGCTACTTTCTGATGTTTAATTGAATTTCCGCGCGACGAGACCATTTAATTATAGGTTGAAGTGACCCACGAAAAGATTCAGAATTGTGCCAAACTTTTACACAGGATCTAATGTGCCCTAATGATAAGAATTTTGTGGAGGTGGATGAAAAAATCTATTGGGTCCAAGATGAAATTCACCCTCTTTTGTCTCATTCAGCACACAGAAAAATATAATTAATAAAAAATGATTAAAAACATAAGATCCTGTATGAGATCTTAATTTGGGTGTACAAGCTTGCCAAAAAAATTTCAAGCCATTTCGACATAGACGGAGTATACATGCTTCACAGAGGTACATGTGCCCTTTCATCGTACCATGACTATACACATATGTTATAAAAGTTTCTGTGGTTCATATGCATTCCCGTGTTGTATTGGTCTCAAACTTTTTCTTAGGCTTGCACGTGCCACGTATGAAGGAAACACCAAGTTTTGGATTTTCCGGAGACGGTTTGCTACTTTCTGAGGTTTAATTGAATTTCCGAGCGATGAGACCGTTTAATTATAGGTTGAACTGAGTCTACCCACGAAAAGATTTGGAATGGTACCAAACTTTTACACAGGATCTAATATGCCCTAGGGATAAGAATTTTGTGGAGGTGGATGAAAAAATTCTATTGGATCCAAGATGAAATTCACCCT
The DNA here is from genome assembly GCF_019320115.1 of Miscanthus floridulus. Classification (NCBI taxonomy): domain Eukaryota; kingdom Viridiplantae; phylum Streptophyta; class Magnoliopsida; order Poales; family Poaceae; genus Miscanthus; species Miscanthus floridulus. Next base: position 36,515,529 of record NC_089594.1, read on the forward strand.
CTTTTGTCTCATTCAGCACATAGAAAAATATAATTAATAAAAAATGATTAGAAAAACCTAAGATCCTGTATGGGATCTTAATTTGGGTGTACAAGCTTGCCAAAAAAATTTGAAGCCATTTTGACATAGGCGGAGTATACATGCTTCACAGAGATACATGTGCCCTTTCATCGAACCATGACTATACACATAAGTTATCAAGGTTCATGTGATTCATATGTATTCCGGTGTTGTATTGGTCTCAAAGTTTTTCTTAGGCTTGCACGTGCCACGTGTGACTGAAACACCAAGTTTTGGATTTTTCGGAGATTGTTTGCTACTTTCTAAGGTTTAATTGAATTTTCACGCGACAAGACCGTTTAATTATAGGTTGAACTGAGTCTACCCATGAAAAGATCCGAAATGGTGCTAAACTTTTACACAAGATCTAATGTGCCCTAGGGATAATAATTTTATGGAGGTGGATGAAAAAATATATTGGGTCCAAGATGAAATTCACCCTCTTTTGTCTCATTCAGCACATAGAAAAATATAATTAATAAAAAATGATTAGAAAAACCTAAGATCCTGTGTAGGATCTTAATTTGGGTGTACAAGCTTGTCAAAAAAAATTCAAGCCATTTCGACATAGGCGGAGTATACATGCTTCACAGAGGTACATGTGCCCTTTCATCGAACCATGACTATACACATAAGTTATCAAGGTTTATGTGATTCATATGCATTCCGGTGTTGTATTGGTTTCAAAGTTTTTCTTAGGCTTGCACGTGCCACGTGTGACAGAAACACCATGTTTTAGATTTTTTGGAGATTGTTTGCTACTTTCTAAGGTTTAATTGAATTTCCGCGCGACAAGACCGTTTAATTATAGGTTGAACCGAGTCTACCCATGAAAAGATCCGAAATGGTGCTAAACTTTTACACAAGATCTAATATGCCCTAGGGATAATAATTTTGTGGAGGTGGATGAAAAAAATCTATTGGGTCCAAGATGAAATTCACCCTCTTTTGTCTCATTCAGCACATAGAAAAATATAATTAATAAAAAATGATTAGAAAAACCTAAGATCCTGTGTGGGATCTTAATTTGGGTGTACAAGCTTGCCAAAAAAATTTCAAGCCATTTCAACATAGGAATACATATGCTTCTATTTATTCAGTATATAAAAGAATTTTTTTAATATATATAAACATCACCTTCGTTTTCAAAAAAACCGACAGTGATGAGAAAAAACCGACAGTGATGCTTGTTATCACTGTTGGTTTATTTTGAAAACTGACAGTGATATATAAAAAATTAAAAAAATAATTATGCCAGCCCTCGGGTTTGGGTCTTGGGCTACAGTGCGTTAGTATAGGATGTGTGCCAAGGTTTATTTATTTTATCTTTTTGACCTTTAGACCGCTTAATAAATTATAAAATTAAACTAAAAAAATTGGGTCGCCCGGGATTCGAACACGGGTATCGGGGGCAAAGTTGCGGGGTCTTAACCGTTGAGCCAGTATGAGGTATTCGAAAGAAGTGCAAAAGATAAGTTTACTTATGCTGTAACCGCTACACGGAAATCACTACCGGTTTAAAGAATGGCCGGCAATGATGTACCACCATCACTGTCGGTTCCTACTTACAACCGGCAGTGATGTACCACCATCACTGTTGGTTTCTAATTAGAACCGGCAGTGATGAGGTCTGATATAAAAGGCCGCTGCGGGTTGAAATTATCCAAATTTCAACCTCGCACCAACCGTTTCCCGCGCTCCTCTTCTTCGACGCCGATGCCCGTGCACCACCCCACTCTAGAGCACCTATCCACCGCCCCCTACACCGCTGTTCCTAGCCCCGCGCTCCTCTTCTTTAACGCTGAGGCCCGTGCACCGCCCCACGCCAGAGCAACCGTCCACTGCCCCCACGCCGCCGTTCCTAGCCCCACGCTCCTCTTCTTCGACGCCGACGCCCGTGCACCGCCCCATGCCGGAGCACTCCCCATGCCGTCCACCGCCCGATGCCGGAGCACCGCTGAGGCCTTCAGGAGCGTGCGCGGACAGCTAGTTTCCCACCCCCACGGTGAGTGCGTGGCTCACTACCCGCTAAGTGTTAGATGAAATGCCCCACGGTTGTTGTCTTCCCAATAGCAGTCGATTCCTATTCGATTGAGTTACATGCTGTTACTCCTTAGTTTAGCTATCCTTATATGTACATGTTGTTACATAAACCAGGTAGTTTTTCCCTGAAGAGATTTGGCTACCTACTAATTTGTTGAGGACCTAGTAATCATGGCCCTAAACTGTTTAAGAATCATTGGTGTTATTTGCATGTTGTCGCAACAAGTTATTCCCTCGAGTCACAGCTAAGTGACCTTTTGCGCTGTGTGCAGTCTAAGTATTTGAACATTAATCATCAACACCTCTTGACATAGTTAGATTGAATATGTGACATTGATATGAGCATATCTGTCTCGAATAGTAGTTGCATAATGTTATGATATCTCTGTACTTTGTAATTATTGCAAGCAATGGAAACTAGCAGTCAAAGGTACATGTTAATGACTATGGACGTCTTATTTGTGATGGTAGGGAGTGTTCTATTTGTGTAAGAGTTAGATAAGAATTTCTGCTCTTGCTTAAATAGATTGAGTTTGGAATGTCAAGGATAAAGAACATTAAATAGATTTATTTTGGCCATATAACTTGAATAATAACTCTTGTTCAGTGAGTTACCATTACCACTTGCCACATGCCTAATTTACTTAATTGTATAGGCAACCATGGCATGGTATGTAGTGCATGTTGGTCACATGCCTGGGATTTATCGAACCTGGGAAGATTGCTATGCTCAAGTCAATCGCTACCCTAGTAATTTGCACAAAAAATACAACACAGAAGCTGAAGCTTTGAGGGCCTACTATAGTCATCCGGCCTACCTTGCAAACCATGGGCAATCGGTCTACTATGGTCCAATGAATGCAAACCATGGCCATCCACTGGCACTGGAGATCGAAGAGAAGCCACCAGCTGGAGATGTGAAGATTAGGAGAATTGCTCCTTGGTCTTGGAAAGATGTCATGTTTTTATTTATGGCTATGGTCATCGCTTTTCTTATTTGAAAGTTGATGTAGGCTTAGTTTCGTAGAACAGTAGGTGGACTTTGTTGTATGTGGTCAATCAAACAATGAATTTGTTCTAGATGAACATCTGCTATTATTTAACTTTGTTGTATGTGGACTTATTATTAGACTTTGCATTAAACATATTATATATATATGAACATATGCTATTAGTAGTTGTCCGTGGCCAAAACTAACCACGATCGTGTCACAGCCATGACTCATCGTCGCCTGTTACCCCGTCGCCGAAGAGCTGATCGGCAACAAAAAGCGGAAGATATCGCTGGGATGGGAGAGCCGCATGATCCGACAAATGGTGACGGTGTCAATCAGGTCAGTGAGAACGAGCAGCCATAGACCCCGTCTGGCCTGCTCGATCTGGGTCAAAATGACCAAGATGGCTAGGTAACTTTGGTATCATGTCACTATGTAGCCACACACGCTAATCAATTGAGAGGGTCATAGCTTACTTGGTGTCTCTAGCATGAGCCTCCGCCGGCCGAGGAGCCAGAGGGTTCGGGTAGCAGGAAGGCTAGATCCAAGTGAGGCGTGTCAAAGATTCCTATTGGTAGGAATGCACACTGGCACATTACTAAGTTCGATGAATTCAGGGATCCACTCTCACCACCTATAGCTTTGACCAAATACAAGACTATCCTCGAGTTACTTGTTAGGGACTTCATCCTGATTAAGTATAGGAAGTGGATTGGGAAAGATGATGACCGGTGGAGGGTTCCTGAAAGCAAGAAGGATTATATATGGGATGTGAAGATCCAGAGTATTTCACTTTCCCAATCGAGTATGACTGGGAGTTAGTCAAGAAAAAAGCAAAAGAAATCATGGGGACATGCTTCAAGAATTTCAAGGGGACAATGTACAAGAATTTTGTCCTCCAAAATAAAGAGCTAGATTTCGATGGTGGATAGTTTAGCAAGCAGAAGGACTTCTGACATAATTTCAAGGAATACAGGTTATCTGAGGAGTACTTAGAACTGAGTAGGAAGAATAAAGAGAATTCACATAAAGCAATGAATCCTCATCATCTCGGCTCTCATGGCTACGCCAAAAAGATGCTAGAATTTGAAGCAGAACTTCAAAAGATGGATCGCCTTGCTGAGGAAGGCGTTCAGGTTGAGATTGCTGATTGGGAGCCTAGATTGGTATTATACCGTATGGTGAGAAATGTACGGCACGCCGAGGACGGGAGCTTTAGCTCCTCAAATCAACCCTTGAGCGAACTCATCTAGAGGATCTCCTAGGTAACTGAGGAGGTGAGGGAAGGGACTCGCACTTCTAATAGGGAGAAATACGTGCTCACCCAAGCACTCAAAACCAAGGAGCACCCTGGTCGCACTAGAGGAACCGGTGTTGTTCCTTGGAAACTAGCATTCCCCCAAGAATCTAACACTTACCGGAGCCGTTCGAGGGGTAGAGCGAAACATGAGGTAGAGTATTTGAGGAGACTAAAAGAGATGGAAGACAGAATGGAAGCATGGATTGAGGCGACCGTTGAAGCGCGAGTCGAGCAAATTTTGCTGTCCAAGGGTTCAGTAGTACCATAAAACCCTACTCCTAGTGCCTTTAGCCCATAGTTTAGGGGTCGCAGCAGCTGTGGATCGACCCTGCTTGACGAAGAAGAGGTGAATGTGCCTCATCCGGTGGACGACATCACTGAACCCATCAATGTCAGGTTGTACATCCATCAGGAATGGACAAAGGACAAGGTGGTGCTCAGCCAGGCCTGGCCTACGAGAGACAGGACAATTAATGGCTGCCCAATTCCACTGGGGTACGCTCGCGTCACCATTGACAGAATACTTGATAAGAAGTATAACAAGATACCCATTGAGTACCCCATAGCGGAAGACAGACCGAAACTTGGTCAAAACAAGGGCTCTCAAGTCGCCTGGCGCAAGCACTTCATTAAGCTTGACCATCAATTGTCCTCTAATGATGAGGATGACTACGAGTCTTTGCCCACCCGAGATGATCACTCACCATCTCCCAACAGAGATCACTCCCCTCCTCATCTAGAGCCATCACCCCTAAGAAGACAGAGGTCTCCTTCTATTCCTCCTTGTCCTACTACATCTTCATCAGCCCTAAGAAAAGAGACTCCTCCTCCTCCTCCTCCATCTTCATCAGCTCTGGGAAACATAATTCTCGTCGTCATCCTCCTCCTCCACCTCAGCCCAAAACAAGATCAAGGACATCCTCGCAGTCGCAGAAAAGGTCCTTAGATTTGGTCGCTAATGCTCCCAAAGTGGACTAACATAAAAGAAAAAGGCCGTTCAGTAGCAGCATTACCACCTTGATGAAAGACAAATTTACAGCACACATCTCAAAGGAAGATTGTGTTAGTTTCTTCAATCTATGTGCCTCACTGCCTCTGTTTTTGTTGAAGTCCGAATTTGAAAGGCAAACACAGAATAAATACGCTACAACAAGAGACGAAGAAATACACAATAAATATTTAAGGAACATTATGAAGTTAGTCGAAGACAACCCTGATTTAACCATGGAAGAGGCCGCGAACATCTATTATGATGTACAATGGATGGGAACACCGGCAATGAAGTATGGAAGGGGCAATCTTTTGGTTCCTGATCATGAGTATAAAAATCTGACAACATATATGCGCTAGTTACATGAATATTACATGGCTCAAGCAACAGAGATGGATGACTTTGGTTTTGAGGTTATTATCTGTTCGCCACATATTTTCCAATATCCAAAAGAAGAGAAGTTCGATGTTGAGTGGGAGTGCTTGTTCCAGCTATACCAGAAACGCTCTCTCGATGTTCAAATGTTGACATTGTGGACTATGTAAGTACCCTACACACACGATATTACAATTAACTACTCTCTCGAGACACAAATTGTTAACTTTTGAGCACTTCCCATGATTTTATGTAGGTGTATAGCAAAATTTTGCATTCTAAAAAGCAAATGGGATTACATAGCCTTCTTGGACCCCATGCGAGTCAATGATAGGACATGTCTAGGCATCTATGGATGTGATGTGGAAGACCTGAAACAGAGATTGATTGCTATTTTCGACGAATTCACGATGAAGAAGAAAACCCACATACTTCTAGCCTACAACTGCGAGTATGTGTTCTCGCCTTTTAATTTTATGCTTCTTTTTTTGTTAAGATTATTCGATAATTAGGATTCTGTGATTGCAGCAACCATCTCGTCTTCATTTGTGTTAATCTTGCCAAAAATTTGCTCGAGGTGTGGGACTCAAAGAAAAAACCATTTCATCATCTGGATGCACTGGTGGCAGTACTGAATTAGTAAGCGATCCTAATAACTATTATTTTCTAATCACACATACCGCTTTCTAATATTTCTCCTTTTAATGTTTCTCAGTGTCCAAAGAAGACATATCGGTGGGACGCCAGTCCCATTCAAGGTTGTCGAAATGGAGAGGAAGTACCTATCACAGCCGGCGGAAAACAATGAATGCGGGTTTTATGTAATGTGGGCAATGCTTCGCTACATCGGCGGGAAATCGGAAGAAGCCGATAAGTTGGTGTGTATAATCTCCATTTCATTTATGTCTGTTAATAATTCAATAAAATGATTTACTCTTCCTCTTTGGATATCATCTTTTTTGAATGACGGCGCAAGAAATTTAAGCATGAATGGCTGCTAGACATGGAGATCGTCGCACTACAATCGGAGCTGGCAAAATTCATCTTAGCCGAGGTATTGGAAAAAGATGGAGTATTTTCCATTGCATAATCCGTCAAGTACAAGGACCAGTATGGCCCAGAGCAACTCGCCAGATTATTGTAGGAAGTCCAAAAAGCATGTGTAAAGTCTAAGAACATTTATTTTTTATTTTAAGGGATCGAGATGTGGATAAGAACATTTGAATTGTAATCGTAACATTTGTAATGTTTAATATTGATGGACCTATCGTCTACGTAGCATATATAAAGCGAAACCCGATTCCACGAAAAAATATAAATTAAAATAAATTATAAAACAATAAAATACAAACGAGCCATCACCGTTGGTTAGCAACAAACCGGCAGTGTTGTCGTAACCATCACTGCCGGTTAGAAGCAAACTGACAGTGTTGTCTTGCTCAATACTGCCGGCTTGAACCATGAACCAACACTGATAGTTACAAGAACACTACCGGTTTGATCCATGAACCGACACTGATATTTACTATAACACTGCCGGTTTGATCTATAAACCGATAGTGTAGGCTTGCTCAACACAGCTGGCTTGAGCCAAGAACTGACACTCTTAAAGCAACCATCACTGTCGGTTGGCACTACAAACTGGCAGTGTTGTTCAACTGGGCACTGTCGAGTGGAGTCAGGAACCGACACTGTCTCCTTTAGATCAATTTTGGTTTTTAAGGACCGGCAGTGATGTCAACCCCCCATCACTGTCGGTATGCCACTGTCGGTTCAAAATCTGGCAGTGAAGTGGGCTTTTGAACCGGCAGTGATGTCCAGATCTGGGGTAGTGGTTCGGCATGCAATGATTCTTTTGGATCGATTGAATCGAATCCATTCTTACTTGCTTCTGCTTACCCTACAATATAAAACCATGCATGAAGAGTTAAGTTTATTGGTTTCAATCTTTTTTTTTATTTTCTTCATATTAAATCATGAAGATTTTTTTTGTTTTGATCCTTTTTTTCTTATATATATCTTACCTTACCTCTATCCTACATACCCTAATATTAGGATCCTTGCATATCTTGCATGCTAGCCACTGCACTAATAACATGAGTTGTAAAATATGAGAGTCTCGCCTCCAAATTAAAGATCTGCAGCTACTATAGCAAGTATCAACTGCAGCTAACCTATGGCTGCTGTGCATGTGCGTAGTTGCTACTGTAGCAGTAGCAACTGCATGCACTAACGTTATTTGACTCCGCTAGCTCCTTGAGTGCCTAGCTGGCTCTAGCACACAAGATCGATTAGATCCCTGTTAGATAATTTGTTGCATCCTTTGTATGAATGCGCAGCAGGAGAAGACGGTGTCGAAAAGGGCACCCTACTACTGCACTGTAGCAGCTGTAGGGGTAGATGCCGAACAGCTCACCTACCGCACCGTAGCCACAGCAGGGGTAGGCGCCAAAGTCAGCCCTGCTGTCACATCTAGTCACTGTAGCAGCATGGTAGCTGTACTAGGACTAGATGGATAAAGTCGTATAAATAGTTTGCCACTGCAACTCAGTAAAGATAGAATTCAAATTTGTCATCTCCTATACAGAGCTCCGGCCAACGCTAGTGTCTCTGCTGTGTGTGTATGCTCTGTTCTCCCTTTCTTCCTCTACCTCTAGTCATAGTGTGTGGTCGGCAACGACAGTTCCTGGTCGGCATCGCTAGTGTCTGCTCGGCAACACTAGTGAGTGGTCGGATATCTCCATACCAGAGATCTAGGGGATAACAAGTGGTATTAGAGCCCAGATAAGCGCCGTCATCGGACTGACCACTGGCGATGACGGAGGGTTCAGAGATGGGCAACAACAGTGGCACTGCTGTGGCTGCCTAGCCACGATAGAAGGTCGTTGTTCGCATGGTGCAGGAGGTCAGAGGTACCAGTTGGCCAACGCTGACTCGCACCAACTATGGTGAATGGTTGGTGACCATGAAGGTGAAGCTCAGAGCCCGACGGCTCTAGAATTCTGTTGACAAGGGCACCAAAAATGAAGAAGATAACATGTCAGCGTTGGAGGCTATCATCGCTGTTGTACCGGCAGAGTATAGGGAGCCGTTGGGGGCGAAAAGCTCTGCTAAGGAGACATGGGAAGCTATTGTGGCGATGCGCGTTGGTTCCGACCGTGCAAAGAAGGTGATGGCCCAGCTTCTGAAGCAGGAGTATGCCAACCTCAAGTTCAAGGATGGTGAATCGGTGGAGGACTTCTCCCTCTGCCTACAGAGGCTCATCAGCAGGCTAAAGAGCCACGGCATCACCATCAATGAAGAGGAGGCTGTCTCTAAGTACCTCCACTCCGTGCCGGCAAAGTACATCCAGATCGCTCTCTCCATAGAGACAATGCTGGACTTATCCACCCTCACCATTGAGGATGTGACAGGCTATCTACGGGCGGTGGACAAGAGCCTAGAGCAGGCGACAACATCGAAGGACAACGGCAAACTGCTGCTGACAAAGGAGGAGTGGGCTGCTCGGAGAAACTCTGGGGTAGCCTCCTCCAGCCGCGGTGGTGATGGCAAGCGCCACAACAAGGCTTCTTTGGAGAAGAAGAAGCAAGTCGACCCCAACGCCTGCCGGTGCTGCGGAAAGATGGGCCATTGGACATGAGAGTGCCCAAAATGCAAGTAGGAGAAGGCTGAGGCTCATCTGGCGCAAGCTGATGATGATGATGAGGCCACTATCCTGATGGTGACGTTCTGTGCACTACACGACATCGAGGCCACGGAGAAGGGGGAGGTGACAATAGTGTAAGGACTTGGGAGGGCCCTGAAGGTTGTCAACCTCGACGAACCACGTGCCCAAGTCTACCTCGGATGTGTGGGCGGCAAGCAGGAGCAGCGGTGGTACCTAGACTCTAGCGTCAGCAACCACATGATAGGCTCCAAGGCAACCTTCTCCAAGCTCGACAACGATGTGACCGGTACGGTGAAGTTCGGTGACAGCTCACAGGTGGCAATTCGAGGGCGCGACACCATCATCTTCAGGTGCCAGAACGGCGAGCACCGTGTGCTAATGGATGTATATTACATCCCGCAGTTGCGTTCAAGCATCATCAGCATTGGTTAGCTAGATGAGCGCGGTAGCAAGGTACTGATCAAGGACAGAGTCCTCAGGATCAGGGACCGGGAACAGCGACTTCTTGCTAAGGTAAAGAGGTCCCAAAACTAGTTGTACCTACTCGACTTGAAGGTAGAGCAGTCGGTGTGCCTGGCGGCAAGGCACACCGAGGAACCGTGGCTGTGGCATGCCCGGTTTGGACATCTCAGTTTTGACACACTTGGTCGGCTAGAGAAGATGGTCCGAGGGCTACCCCACATCAAGCATAGAGGCGAGTTGTGTGATAGCTGCCTGGCCAAGAAGCAGAGAAGACTGTTGTTCCCAAAGGTAGCCAAGTATCGCGCGATGGACGCTCTCGAGCTCGTCCATGGGGACCTCTGCGGGACAATCATGCCAGCCACAAACAGTGGTTGGTAGTACTTCCTCCTACTCATGGATGATTGCAGTCGCTACATGTGGCTACAACTCCTAATGAGCAAGGATGAAGCGGTGGGGGTGATCAAGAAATTCAAGATGCGTGCAGAGGCTAAGAGCAGCAAGAAGCTCTGTGTGCTGAGGACTGATCGCAATGGCAAATTCACTTCGATGGGGTTCGCTATGTACTGCATGGGGTGTGCCACCACACCACGCCATACTCGCCATAGCAGAATGGCATGGTGGAGTGATGGAACCAGATGGTGATCGGCATGGCTCAATACATGATGAAGGCCAAAGGCATGCCAACAAGGTTCTAGGGTGAGGCAGTGACCATGGTGGTGTTCATCCTCAACCACACTCCCACCAAGGCCCAAAAGGGCAACATGTCATTCAAGGCTTGGCATGGACACAAGCCGAGCGTGTGCTTCCTCTGGACATTTGGCTGCATAGGCCACATCAGGAAGACGAAGCTGATCCTCACCAAGCTGGAGGACAGGAGCACACCGATGGTGTTCCTAGGCTATGCGGAGGCTACCATGGCTTACTAGCTCTATGACCCACATGGATACAAGGTACTTGTCTCATGCGACATCGTGTTCAATAAGAAGGTGGCCTAGGACTGGAACAGTTTGTGCACGGGGGAAGCTAGCGGCTTCACCAGCACCTTCGTCATTGAGCACTTGGTCATCCTTGGTGGTGGAGATGCTAGGGAAGAGGTGCCAAGCACTCCGAGAGGGGTGCCAAGCACTCCAACAATAGAGCCAAGCACTCCTGGGGAGGTGCTGAGCACTCCAGGAGTGGAGCCAGGAGGTCCTATAGTGGTGGCAACCACTCCAGGATGGGTCCCAAACACTCCCGTAGCGGAACCGAGGGGTCTTGCAGTGGTGCTGTCCACCGCAAGATGGGTGCCGAGCACTCCAGGAGGGGTGCAGACCACTCCATGAGCGGTGACAAGTAGTCTAGGAATAGTGCCGAGCACTACAGCTAGGGTGCCGAGCACTCTAGGTGTTGTGCCGATCACTTCGGCGGAACAGGGAGCTCCATCTCGATCGAGTTTGACTCACCTCCAAGTAACATCACTGAGTTTGTGGATGCCTTCCATGAAGGTGAGGAGGTGCGGTTCCACAGGTTGGATGACATCGTCGGTGGCACAGGGCCCTCAGGCCTGGTGGGTCGGCTGCTCATTGACCAAGAGCTGCTGCTCGTCAGTGCAGAGGAACCACCCACATTCGTGCTGGCCGAGCGCGATGGAAATTGGCGATGAGCGATGCTGAAGGAGATGAAGACGATCGAAGAAAACAAGACTTGGGAGCTCATCGATCCACCTCCAGGATGTCATCCATTCAGCCTAAAGTGGGTGTACAAGGTCAAGCAGGACGAGCACGGTGCCATTGTCAAGCACAAGGCACACCTCATTGCCCGAGGCTTTCTTCAGCATTAGGGCATCAACTTCGAGGAAGTCTTTGCGCCAGTAGCATGCATGGAGTCTGTCCTTTTGCTACTAGCCTTGGCAGCAGCAAAGAGCTGGTGCATCCATCACCTGGACGTAAAATCAGCCTTCCTCAATGGCGAGCTGGCGGAGATGATCTTCGTCTGGCAACCTCCAAGTTTCGTTGTCATGGGATAGGAGCATAGGGTGCTCTACGGGCTGCGGTAGGCCCCACAAGCGTTGAATGACAAGCTTGATGCCACGCTAGGCGAGCTTGGGTTTATGAGGTGCGGAACCGAGCACACGCTGTACACACGGTGATAGGGGAAGAAGGAGCTCATCATCGTCATGTATGTGGATGACTTGATCATTACTAGCACGCATGTAGAGGACATCAATAGCTTTAAACTTGTTTTTGAATGAGCGATCTTGGTGCACTCTCCTACTACCTCAGCATCAAGGTGAGATAGGGGAAGGAGGCACTAACGCTCGGTCAGAGCACATACGCCTCAAAGCTATTAGAGCAGAGCAGCATGACTGAGTGCAAGCCGCCCATGACTGATGGAGGAGCGGCTAAAGCTGATGAAGGCTAGTATTGCGGTGAAAGTAGATGCAACACTCTACTAAAGCATCATCGGCGGTCTGCGCTATCTAGTCCACACGAGGCTGGATATTGTGTTCATCATGGGCTATGTCAATCGCTTCATGGAGGATCCCAGAGAGGATCACTGGGCTACGGTTAAATGGCTACTGCGCTATGTCAAGGGGATGGTGGATCAGGGAATCATCTTCCCCAAGACCGGAGGGAGTAGGCTACAACTCACTATGTTTTGTGATGTAGACATGGTGGGGGACATTGATGGACAGCGAGCACCTCTAGCGTGCTCGTCTTCCTTGGGTTGGCTCCAATTTCATGGTTGTCGCTAAAATAGAAGGTGGTGGCACTATCTACGTGCAAGGCAGAGTATGTAGCGGCAGCCACAGCGGCATGCCAAGTTGTGTGGCTGCATCAGCTGCTGGGCAAGCTGACTAGTGCAGAAGCTCACCCACCAGCACTGATGGTGGATAACCAGCCTGCCATCATCCTCACAAAGAATCTGGTTCTCCATGATCAGAGCAAACACATTGATGTGAAGTACCACTTCCTCAGGGACTATGTCATTGGAGGGTAGATCGTCATCGAGTTCATCGAAACTGGTCGGCAACTCATAGACGTCCTCACCAAGCCGCTCGGCCATCTTCGACTCACGGAGCTAAAGAAGATGACCGGCATGGAGGGGGTTCTAGGGTTAGCAGCAGGATTAGGGAAAGAATTGTTAGATAATCTATTGTTTCCCTTGTATGAATGCACAGCAGGGGAAGGTAGCGCCCAAAAGGGCAACCTACTACTGAACTATAGCAGCTGCAGGGGTAGGCGTTGAATGGCTCACCTACCGCACTATAGCCACATCAGGGGTAGGCGCCAAAGTCAGCCCTGCTGTCACATCTAGTCACTGTAGCAGCATGGCAGTTGTACTAGGACTAGATGGATAGAGTTGTATAAATAGTTTGCCACTGCAACTCAGTAAAGATAGAGTTCAGATTTGACATCTCCTATACAGAGCTTCGGCCAACACTGGTGTCTCTGCTATGTGTGTATGCTTTGTTCTCCCTCCCTTCCTCTACCTCTAGCCATAGTGTGTGGTCGGCAATGACAGTTCCTGGTTGGCATTGCTAGTGTCTGCTCGGCAACACTATTGAGTGGTTGGATATATCCATACTAGAGATCCAGGGGATAACAATCCCTTGGGTTGATCAAAACACGCAAAAGGCTCAGGTTTCTGAATCACAGAGAGGACGTACGCGTGCCCAACACCGGGATAGCTAGTGCAACACTACTCATCTTGATTTGACTCCTTTAGTGCGTAGCTAGCTCCTATGCTAGATAGGTAGATCAGATCCCCCTGAAGCGAGTGTGAGGTGGTGAAGTGTTCGTTCATATAGTAGGCCAATCAAACCAGTAATGGAATTTATATACGGCGAGCGTCCGGATGTGGAAGGACGCACTCGACCCGCGCCGAACCAACTCACCCACCTCTCTCACTCCTCCTTATCCTTTCCTCGAGCTACACTCCCACAATGCTCGCTCTCCCATTCTACTTCTGCATCCGCTTGGCCGCCATGACGGACATGGCGCGGTGGCCGCCCCGCTCGCCCGCCGACGCTCCCTCCCTCTCTCCCTCCGCGACTGCTACCCTGTGCCCCTAGTGACTTGGCTCCAACTCCCCCCACCAGAGATGAGGATGACAGTGGTGACTCCAACAAGGTAGATCGGTGGTCCTTCTCTAGATCTAAACCCTCCTCCTCCTCCACTGGATCTGAGCCCCCTCCTCCTCCTCCACCTCCTCTGGATCGAAGGGACGTGGCGGTGGCTAGGGTTCTAGCGAGCTCTAGGCTCCTACTATAACACCCTAGGTGTTTGGCTTCCACTAAATTGCATGTCATTTCATAAACATATGCATCATCTCTGTCATCATGCCATTATCATTGAAACATACATATGCAACATTCGCATATTCTGTTTGTTTCGTACTTTATTGCTTATGAATGGTGGTAGTGCAACATGTGAATGCAACATGGATTTCTCATACCTTGAAACATGGCAACAGGGTAGTAATATGACAAATATAAAATAACAACAAGGTCATGAAACATGTGAAACATGGAATTGAAACATATGAGTGAATTGCTTGTTTTAGTTGCTTTATCACATGTGATCATTAGAAGTTGGTATAACAATTTTGTAAAGTGGTTGATTATGGTCTATTACACCTTAACTACACTTAGGTTACTTGTTGGGACATTGTTCATGTAGATCAAAATGACCAAAATGCCCTCAAGTGGAGGTTTGACTTGAATTGACCCTTGGAGTGTCACTGTTTGACTAATTCAAAAGACCAACTTAGAGACCTTGCATGGCTGTGCACTCTTTACCAAAGTTGTAGCTAATTTATTAAGGAACAAAAGTTGTTTTATGATCATTTCATGAAAATGGTTAGAACATGCTCAAACATGGCCCACAAGTCAGTATTTCATGCTGATTTCACACTTAGAAAATATTCTAAGTCGTAGTTACATTTTCAGTTGCATCAAGCTCACTTTGGCTTCATGTAACTGATGATCCATGGTGAATTAGGGGATGGTCTTTGAAAAGAAGTTGTAGATGGATGGTAGGCCTACATTTTTCATGTATACTGTTTTTGCAATAGATCGATGGATTAGCCGTGTTGACACGTCGAAATGTCGCTGACAGTCATTGTCATCGAGTACTGAATCGAAACGTTTCTGAAAACGTTCAGTGTCGCCATGGCCGACCGACGTAGAAGCTGTTCGCCACATGGCATTCATGCGCTGCCGAGGTCTCCACGTCGCACGTCCGCGCTCCAAAAGAGGGCCAGCGCCTGCCAGAACGCGCTCACAGCCCCATTGCTTCTCTCTCGCCTCCACAGCGCGCAGCGTCGAGCCGCAGCAGCTTCTCCATTTCCGACCAGGCTTCACCGTCGCCGTGCACGCTCGCCACCACGAAAACGTGTTGCCTAGCTCATCTGTGGCTTCGCAGTGATCTTCTCTACCTTCTCCACCCTACCGCCGGTCCAATCGAGTCTTGGTAAGGACGAATGCGTCGTTTTCTTCCACCGCCGCCATGGCTGACCTCGCCGACGTTGTTGCTCCATGCGGCCAGCTGTCCTCGCACCCTTGCCATCCCTCCTCTGCCTCGCACTAGGTCCTAGGAGCGCTACTGAAGCTCATAGGGTCACCATTAGGGGCTGCGACGCCGTCGTCTCGCCAGAGCCGGCCATGCCGCGGTCGTGCGCCGCCATGCTCGTCGCCAACCCCAGTAGCCGTGTCAATAGCAGCGATTGTGGACACCACTAGATGCGCACTGGCATGGCGAATGTAGTAGCACCGCTGACCTCGCCGGAGGAGCCACCGGCGATGAGCTTCGCCGCCGTCTCCTTCTCCTGCCCTACTTGTTTCTCTGTCACGCGGGTCCCGGCTGTCAGCAGCTGAGGCTGAGGCGGGAGCCTAGCTAGGCCGCGCCGCTTCTGGGCCACGCTAGTGCTGCTTCGCGGGCCGCCATTTCTTCGGGCCGGTCCACCAGTAGTGGAATAGGTTTTCTTGTTTTGTTTTGTTTTATCAATTTCACAGATTGGTGTAGATATTTATAAATGTATATCTCCTAGTAGATAGATCCAAATGATGTGGTTCTAATTTTGTTGAGTTCATGGTAATGTCTAGTTTCTATGAAAAATATAGTCCATGCCATGTTCTGTTATGAAAATGGGAGTTTCTATTTATCTCTTTTAATCATGCAAGAAATAGGGGTAATTATATCTTTTTCTAGGTAGCTCCAAGTGGCATGAAATTTTTATGGTGTACTGCTCATATCATCAATAGCTTGTAGATAAATTTTCATAAATTTTGGACACTGTTTGTAGGAGATAGAAAATTATCTTGTTTGCATGGATGGATCTTGTGTGAATTTTCATAATTTTTCTATAGATCCAGCAAAGGTAAAAATTGGTGAGTGCTGTTCTTATGCTAGAATAAGGCTAGGAAAAATGAGAAATCTGTTGCTTGACACTTTTCAATAGGGTTTCCTAATTATGCTAGAAATAGACATGCCACCTGTTATTTTGGATACAGCAAGTTCTGCTTGCTCAATGGCTTTGAAATTTTTATGGTAGTCTATGTTTACTGGAATTCGATTTGGTTAACGTAAGTATCATGCTGTGATGTTTACAATTGTTTTGTAGAGAATTTCATAAGCTTTCCAGAATGTCCTCATGCAAGTCAATTGGAATTGTAGAACTTTGGTTGTGATTAAATTAAGGGACTACTTGTGTGCATATGAAACTTTAAATGTTAATTTATGTATGCCTTTACTATTTCTAAGTTTGTGGTAATGTTCCTAGGTGTTAGGCCTTTAACTAAAGATGAGCATCTTTATCTTAGGTTATGCAAGTTAGGTAAGTTGATCTTGTTCTTTAAGTTAAGTTAGATACATGCTTAAAGTGATTTGAATAGAGCTATTTTACTCGGTAAACGAGTGTCCAGTGATGCTTTCGTAAACACTTACTGTGATTCATTCATCATGAGCATCATGTCATTCCTTATGCATCCATGATATTTATCTCGTGCATCGGCATGCAATAGGTGTACCGGAGGGAGTAACACTGCTGGAATTCGAGGAACCGAGCGAGCAGCAGCAGCCGACATCGGAGGTTCAGGAGGTGCAGCCTTCAGGAGAAGTGCCAGACGAGGTCGCCGTTGAGTGCCCGGATCACCGTCCTTGCAACTTTGTGAAAGGCAAGCCCCAAAGCATATTAAGCCTCCTAATTTCCGAAATGCAGTTACAGTATTATTGTTACATATATATATTGTTGCATTAAGTTTAGGTGTTGGATGCAAACACTTGCTACATTGGTTATTCAATCCTTGTCCAGATATTGTTACCCTGAATCCTATGTAGCTTAGGTTTGCATAGTGCTTAGCCCTGCTTAAACGCGGTAGAAGTCGGGTGATTTCCTGTCACCTGCGAGATATAGGAATATACATGTGGCACGGTTGGCTATATTTGCTATCGTAGAAAAGAACCAGTCTTAATTTGAAATGAAGACCGGATGGAGGCTTGCCGGTTTGCAGTGACTCCGTCTGTGTCGATTAAGGACTGAATCTTAGAGCATTTCCTGTTCATGTTGAACGCATGCCTCTCTCTTAGTTGGCCGTGTCCGATGACCGACCATGAAGCCGAGTAGCTCACCTCAGGCCAGGAGTCGATAAGTATAAAGTGCGCCTCGGAAGGGAGCCGTAGGTGTGAGTCCAAGGGCAGGTGATTTAAAAGTCTTGATCGTCCTGGCAGAAGGGTAATCCCTGAGAGTGCTGGCGCTGATCGAACCCGCGAATTTGGTTCCTGAGATGTTCGAAAGGTGACCCACGGCTACCCTTGCTAAGTATGCCAGGGTGAGAGTTAGGAATACCCCCTCAGCTGAGTTGTAATTCGATTCAAGTCGCCGTCTCTCCCGGTTCGTGAGAACTTGACGGGCTTATCTCCAAAGTAGATACACTAAATAACATGATGGTTCGGAAATGATGATATAATGATGACAGCCTTATTATACCTGCTATGGTTAATATTGTTTGCTCCTAATAAGTGAGTGCTCTAGTACAGGTGCTAATCTAGTGGACAGGTAAATGATGATAAGCTTGATGCTAAGTTTAAATTGGTTACTATAATCATAAGCTCTTTTATGCAACTGTGTCAAGCTAGCCCACCTAAAAAGCCTTGCATGATCCTTGGTGTCTTTTATTTATGGTTTTGACGGGTAAGTCTAGCTGAGTACCTTCTCGTACTCAGGGTTTATCTCCCACCTGTTGCAGATGACCAGTTCTACTTTGGTTGCTGCAAGTACTGCCTTCTCCCAGCTGGGGATGAAGACTAGACCGTTGGGCGTGGTCTCTACTAGTTCTCGCACCTGATAATGCTTTTGTGGGACATGACTTAGACTTGGCAATGTATTTGAAAACCAGGATGTTTTGTACTAAACTATGTTGCTTCCGCACACTCAAACTTAGTTTGTAATATTTTATTTAAACTCTGATGGATGTTATCCGAATGCTACTTGTGAAATGTTGTAATGGATGATATGTTATGTTGAATCACTACGGTCTTGGTTTGTATGTCGAGAGTTGGTTGAAATCCTTCGTGATTTCCGGACTACCGAGATTATGGGATCTTAAGTACAGGAATTTGATCACTTTGGTGATTATTTTTGTACTTATGTTCTTATGATTTGGTTGGTTCTGTTACAGCTGGCATCAGAGCAAGATTCGACACTAAACATGTCATTTGTGTATTTAAAACAGAAGTATTTGCGAAAATCCTAAATTAAATACTAAGTATTGCTAGTGGTCATATCCCTTATGCCCAAATAAGGACTCTTAGGTGGCTTATTAAAGTACTAACTTAGGGGTTCCTGCTTGTTTCTGTTTCATCGTCCATACGGTGTGCTATTGTATGGATGCCATCCGCTTGGGTGGTAATGTATGGATCAAAATACCTCTACGCTCTGGTAAGTGGGAGTTGTGAGAGCATGACCGTCCAACCGTCGGTCTAGGGGAGAGTAGTTGTGGTTGCTCGCATACTTACATGTTCAATCATGTATCTATGAGAGTACTTAAATGTGGGTATCTCTGACGGGTAGCTGTGATACTAGAATATATGCATCAGGGGATGTATGTATGAAAGTATTTAGTTTACTACTTACTTTACATGCATTTTGGGAAATTATTGGGCTGAAATGAAATTTTCTACAGGTACACTAACAATGTATCGTTGTAGATCGACTAGCTACCATATACGAGAGAACGTATGTATGCCACCGTATATTTCGCTAGCCTTTAAATTTTTCTAGGTTTGTGAGGACGTACGGATCGTGCATGCATCATGTTCAAGCATACATGGCATTTCTTGCATTACTCCCTCCTTTAAAATATGATTGTCTTGACTAATTAAATTTCGTATCCCTTAAATGATTCTCCCCTTATGTTGTAACTTTTTGCTACAGATGGTGCGCACGAAACTCACTGCTCGCAAGTCTGCTGGAGGCAGGGCGCCTCATCATCGGTTAGCTCCTCGTGAGCCCCGTCCTGAGCCTACTGAGGCGGAAAGGTTGAGGGCAGAGCTAGCCCAGTTGACTGCTGAGAGGAATGCGGCTCAGCATCGTTTGGAGCAAGTAATACAAGAACGGGACCAAGAGACCCTTGAGGTTCAGAGGTTGACAGTTGCTCACCGCAACTGTGAACGCATGTTGATTCACGTGATGAACCAATGGAATGAAGCCTGGCACGAAGAGAATGTGTTGAGAGCGCGACAGGTGGAGCTAGAGCAGCAAGTGGCAGTTGTCGAAGAGTACAATGACCATCTCCATGAGGAGGTTCACCTGTTACACAATCAACTTCACCCTCTCCTGCCACCTGATGATGAGGATGAGATGGGTTCTGGTGTCATCATGGCTAAAGATGATGATGGCATTGAGGTCAATGGACCTGAGGACGTTCCACCTGATGAGGAGGAAGATGAGGAGTTAGAGCCTGCTAGTGATGAAGATGGAGGAGAGATCTTCGACACTGACTCCGAGGACGATGCATAGTTTAGCTTACTACTTAGCTAATATGCTAGAGCTAGTCTTTTGTTGATCCTCATGCATGAACGAGTAGCTTTGTATCAAGTTAATCGTTGGGATGTAATATCGAACCCTATGTTACCCTTGATGTAAGTTTGGAACCTCTATGGCTTCGATGTAACCTATCGAACGTGTTATGCCCCACGTATGTGAGCTTTTGATGAATTTCGTCTTTGCGGTCTATGGATCTCGATTGCTGGTTAAATTCATCGCATTTATGTGTCAATTGATGCGCTTGATGAGTTGTGTGATTGTGATGAATGATTGTGCCTCTGTTGATTATATAAATGTATTCTCTCTAATGGACTCAGTTTGGCATAATTATACAATTCATCTACAAAAATTTCCACATCGTCAGTGCTCATTGGCTATACATTTTGCAGATGGCTTATAACCTTCGTCGTGGTCGTAGCATGGGAGATGAGGAACAACCACCTCCTCCACCACCCACACCAGCTGAGCTAATGCAGACAGTCGTGGAAAGTCAGCGCATGCTAGCTGAGGCTATGCGCCATATGGCTAACCGTGATGATCGGCATGTCCACCAGGGACCCGAGCCGAACCAGTACAGCAGCTTTAAGGACTTCATGGACACAAAGCCTCCTATCTTTTGTGAGGTAGAGGAACCATTACAAGTTGATGAATGGTTGAGCACGATAGAGCAAAGGTTTGGATTGCTCCGTTTGACAGAAGGCATAAAGGCTTCGTATGCAGGACACCAGCTCCAAGGCCCTGTAGGCATCTGGTGGACCCATCATAGGACCACCTTCCCTGCAAACGTTGAGATAGTTTGGGACCAGTTCCAGACAGCTTTCCAGGGACACTTTATCCCTTCTGGTCTCATGGCCATTAAGCATACGGAGTTTATGAAGCTAACCCAAGGCAACAAGAGTCTTAATGAATACCTCTAGGCATTCAACAACCTGGCAAGGTATGCTCCCGAGTTCGTCGATACTGACGCCAAGAGAATAGCTAGCTTCAAGAGGGGACTTTCCCCTAAACTGATGAAGTCTATGGGCAACTGCAAGTGTGTCACCTTCAATGAGTTTATCAGTGACATCCTGACTCAGGAGAACAATGATAAGATATATGCTGCTTCCAAGACCCGTAAAAGAAACTTTGAGGCAGGTGCTTCTCAGTCTAAAGCGCTAGTGGTATCCAAGACCCAGTATCGTCCACCCAATGCTAATGTCTAGTACCTCCCACCTCAGAAGAAGAACCAAGCTAAAACCGGTTTCCGCAAGGGGTACACAATTTCCTTGCTAAAGAATACCTCTGGGCAGGGCAGCTCCAATGCCCCACCAGCTAATAGGCCGTGCTGGAACTGTAACCAGCTGGGTCATTGGGCAAATAAGTGTCCCTATCCTCCTAAGAATGCTCAAGGAAATGTCCATTAGGGGCGTGTTCACTACACGACTGTGGAGGAAATTCCTGCTGGTGAAGTGGTCACCGCTGGTAAGTTCCTTGTTAATGATCACCCTGCAGTTGTGCTCTTTGATTTGGGTGCTTCGCATTCCTTTGTGAGTTCTACTTTTGCATCTATGCATAAGATGAATGTGATTACAATTATCAAGGGTGGTTATTGTATTAGTGCTGTTGGAAATAATATCCTGACTAACTAAGTAGTTAAAGATGTAAAGATTGAGATTGGGGATCGAGAGTTCCTTACGGATCTTATAGTTCTACCAGGGGTAGGAATCGATGTAATCCTAGGAATGAAGTGGATGAGCGGGAATGGAGTGCTGATCGATACCTCAACCCGTGTGGTAATGTTGAGGGATCTTGTGGATAAGAAGGGTTTTCTAGTGCAGTTACCTCGTGATATCTCTATCCACAATATAGCCAATGCTACCCTAGCCAAAGCCATTGAGGATCTACCGGTTGTCTATGAGTTTCCAGATGTCTTCCCTGATGACTTGCCTGGATTACCTCTGGACCGTGATGTAGAATTCAAGATAGAACTCATTCTAGGTACGGCTCCTATTTCTCGAAGGCCCTATAGAATGCCACCCAATGAGTTGGCTGAGCTGAAGAGTCAGTTGAATGAGCTATTGAAGAAAGGTTTGATTCGGCCTAGTTCTTCTCCTTGGGGTTGTCTGGCTATATTTGTGAAGAAGAAGGACGAGTCTCTACGTATGTGCGTGGATTATCACCCCCTTAATGCTGTGACTATCAAGAACAAATACCCTCTTCCTCGCATCGATATTCTGTTTGATCAGCTCTCCAAAGCTAAGGTATTCTCCAAGATCGATTTGAGGTCTGGCTACCATCAGATCAAAATTCATCCTGAAGATATACCAAAGACAGCTTTCTCTACTCGTTATGGCTTGTTCGAATACCTCGTCATGTCCTTTGGGTTGACCAATGCTCCGGCACACTTTATGTACCTGATGAATTCTGTATTCATGCTAGAATTGGACAAATTCATCGTTGTGTTTATTGATGATATCCTTGTATATTCTCAGAATGAAGAAGAGCATGCTGAACATCTGAGAATTGTTTTAACTCGGTTACGTGACAACCAGCTTTATGCTAAGTTCAGCAAGTGCGAATTCTGGTTGAACAAGATACCTTTTCTAGGTCATGTGTTATCTGGAGATGGAATTTCGGTTGACCCTACTAAGGTGCAAGAAGTGCTTGAGTGGAAGGCACCTACTATGGTCATAGAAGTTCAAAGTTTCCTAGGATAGGCTGGCTATGATAGTCGCTTTATCTCGGATTTCTCTAAAATCGCCAAGCCCATGACTCGACTACTTCAAAAAGATGAGAAGTTTGTGTGGACTCCGAAGTGTGAAGAGGCTTTCCACACTTTGCGGACCTTACTAACCTCTGCTCCTGTATTGGCACAACCTGACATCGAGAAGCCTTTTGATGTCTACTGTGACGCATGTGGCACCGGTTTGGGGTGTGTTCTTATGCAGAAGGGCCGAGTAATTGCTTATGCTTCGCGCCAACTTTGAAAGCATAAAGTCAACTATCCTACCCATGACTTAGAGCTAGCCGCGGTTGTTCATGCCCTGAAGATTTGGAGACATTACTTGCTGGGTAATGTGTGCAACATCTATACTGACCATAAAAGCCTCAAGTACATCTTTACTCAACCCGAGTTGAACATGCGTCAACGCCGATGGTTAGAATTAATCAAAGACTACAACCTTCAAGTGCACTACCATCCTGGTAAGGCAAATGTGGTTGCTGATGCCTTAAGCAGAAAGGCCCATTGCAATTCCTTAGTTAGTGAAGACTTTCATCTGGCACACCTCCTTCATCCGGTAGTACTCCACAATATCACTGTGGATTGCTCTCTTAGAAGTCGAATTATCGAACTCCAGAAGACTGATGTGGGTGTGTTTCACATCAAGCGGAAGATGAAAGAGACAGAGACCAAGCACTTTAGGGTTGATGACAAAGGAATTCTCTGGTTTAATGATAGGCTTGTGGTACCCAAAGACAGAGAACTTAGAAATCAAATTATGGCTGAAGCCCATTCCTCTAAATTGTCCATCCATCCTGGTAGCAGTAAAATGTATCAAGATCTCAAGCTATATTATTGGTGGACCAAGATGAAGAAAGAAATCGCAGCCTACGTGGCAAGGTGCGATAACTATTGCAGAGTCAAGGCTATTCACATAAGGCCTAGATTATTGCAGCCACTCTCTATTCCTGGCTGGAAGTGGGAAGAAATTAGCATGGATTTCATTGTTGGATTACCCACTATCAAAAAGGGTTGTGATTCCATCTGGGTTATCGTAGATCATCTAACTAAATCCGCTCACTTTATTCCGGTCAAGTCTACCTATCACCTGCACAATTATGCTAAGATTTATTTTCAACAAGTGGTACGTCTCCATGGTGTACCCAAATCCATTGTTTCAGATAGAGGACCGCAATTCACGGCTCACTTTTGGGAGTGCTTACATCAGAATCTTGGCACTCATCTAATCCGCAGTTCTGCCTATCATCCGCAAACATCAGGACAGACTAAGCATGTTAATCAAATTCTTGAAGACATGCTTAGAGCTTGTCTTATCTCTTGCAAAGGCTCTTGGGAGGACTTGTTTCCTCTCGCTGAATTCTCTTATAACAACAGTTATCAAGAGAGTATTAAAATGGCTCCTTTTGAAGCTCTTTATGGCCGCAAGTGTAGAACTCCTTTGAACTGGGTGGAACCCGGGGAAAGAAGATTCTATGGTATTGATTTTGTAAAAGAAGCCGAAGAGCAAGTCCGAACTATACAGAAGAATATGACTGCCACACAGGCTAGACAAAAGAGCTATGCTGACAAGAGAAGAAAACCTATTGAGTTTGAAGTAGGTGATCATGTTTATCTGAAGGTATCCCCTATGAAAGGAGTCAAGCATTTTGGAATCAAAAGGAAGCTTGAGCCTCAATATGTTGGACCATACCGCATTATCAAGAAAAGTGGAAGAGTAGCCTATAAACTCGATCTACCACGTGAGATGGGAGCTATATTCCTGGTTTTCCATGTGTCCCAGCTGAAGAAGTGTCTTCGTATTCCCGAGGAAAGAATAGCAACAAGGAAAGTCAACTTGAAATCTGATCTTTCTTATGATGAGAAGCCCGTTCAAGTTTTGGATACTCAAGAAAGAGTGACTCGTACACGAGTAGTTAAGTTATACAAGGTAGTTTGGAGTAATCATAGCGAACGGGATGCAACCTGGGAGCGGAAAGATTATTTAAAGGAAAACTATCCAGCTTTCTATACTGATTGGTACGCTTTCCAAATCTCGGGACGAGATTTTTTCTAAGGGGGGAGGGCTGTAACACCCTAGGTGTTTGGCTTCCACTAAATTGCATGTCATTTCATAAACATATGCATCATCTCTGTCATCATGCCATTATCATTGAAACATACATATGCAACATTCGCATATTCTGTTTGTTTCGTACTTTATTGCTTATGAATGGTGGTAGTGCAACATGTGAATGCAACATGGATTTCTCATACCTTGAAACATGGCAACAGGGTAGTAATATGACAAATATAAAATAACAACAAGGTCATGAAACATGTGAAACATGGAATTGAAACATATGAGTGAATTGCTTGTTTTAGTTGCTTTATCACATGTGATCATTAGAAGTTGGTATAACAATTTTGTAAAGTGGTTGATTATGGTCTATTACACCTTAACTACACTTAGGTTACTTGTTGGGACATTGTTCATGTAGATCAAAATGACCAAAATGCCCTCAAGTGGAGGTTTGACTTGAATTGACCCTTGGAGTGTCACTGTTTGACTGATTCAAAAGACCAACTTAGAGACCTTGCATGGCTGTGCACTCTTTACCAAAGTTGTAGCTAATTTATTAAGGAACAAAAGTTGTTTTATGATCATTTCATGAAAATGGTTAGAACGTGCTCAAACATGGCCCACAATTCAGTATTTCATGCTGATTTCACACTTAGAAAATATTCTAAGTTGCAGTTACATTTTCAGTTGCATCAAGCTCACTTTGGCTTCATGTAACTGATGATCCATGGCAAATTAGGGGATGGTCTTTGAAAAGAAGTTGTAGATGGATGGTAGGCCTACATTTTTCATGTATACTGTTTTTGCAATAGATCGATGGATTAGCCGTGTTGACATGTCGAAATGTCGCTGACAGTCATTGTCATCGAGTACTAAATCGAAACGTTCAGTGTCGCCATGGCCGTCTTACGCAGAAGATGTTCACCGTGTGGCGTTCATGCGCTGCCGAGGTCTGCATGTCGCGCGTCCGCGCTCCAGAAGAGGGCCAGCACCTGCCAGAACGTGCTCACAGCCCCATTGCTTCTCTCTCGCCTCCACAGCGCGCAGCGTCGAGCCGCAGTGGCTTCTCCATTTCCGACCGAGCTTTGCCATCGCCGTGTGCGCTCGCCACTGTGAAAACACGTTGCCCAGCTCATCTGTGGCTTCGCAGTGATCTTCTCTACCTTCTCCACCCAACCGCCGATCCAATCGAGTCTTGGTAAGGACGAATGCGTCGTTTTCTTCCACTACCGCCATGGCTGACCTCGCCGGCGTTGTTGCTCCACGCGGCTAGCTGTCCTCACACCCTTGCCATCCCTCCTCTGCCTCGCGCTAGGTCCTAGGAGTGCTGCTGAAGCTCGTAGGGTCACCATTAGGGGCTGTGACGCCGTCGTCTCGCCGGAGCCAGCCATGCCGTGGCCGTGCGCTGCCATGCTCATCGCCAACCCCGGTAGCTGCGTCAATAGCAGCGATTGTGGACACCGCTAGATGCGCACTGGCATGGCGAACATCGTAGCACTGCTGACCTCGCCGGAGGAGCCATCGGTGATGAGCTTCGCCGCCGTCTCCTTCTCCTCCCCTGCCTGTTTCTCTGTCACGCGGGCCCCGGCTGTCAGCAGCTGAGGCTGAGGCAAGAGCCTGGCTGGGCCGCGCCGCTTCTGGGCCGTGCCAGTGCTGCTTCGCGGGCCGCCATTTCCTCGGGCCGGTCCACCAGTAGTGGAATAGGTTTTCTTGTTTTGTTTTGTTCTATCATTTTCATAGATTGGTGTAGATATTTATAAATGTATATCTCCTAGTAGATAGATCCAAATGATGTGGTTCTAATTTTGTTGAGTTCATGGTAATGTCTAGTTTCCATGAAAAATATAGTCCATGCCATGTTCTGTTATGAAAATGGGAGTTTCTATTTATCTCTTTTAATCATGCAAGAAATAGGGGTAATTATATCTTTTCTAGGTAGCTCCAAATGGCATGAAATTTTTATGGTGTACTGCTCATATCACGAATAGCTTGTAGATAAATTTTCATAAATTTTGGACATTGTTTGTAGGAGATAGAAAATTATCTTGTTTGCATGGATGGATCTTGTGTGAATTTTCATAATTTTTCTATAGATCCAGCAAAGGTAAAAATTGGTGAGTGATGTTCTTATGCTACAATAAGGCTAGGAAAAATGAGAAATCTATTGCTTGACACTTTTCAATAGGGTTTCCTAATTATGCTAAAAATAGACATGCCACCTGTTATTTTGGATACTGCAAGTTTTGCTTGCTCAATGGCTTTGAAATTTTTATGGTAGTCTATGTGAAGCATGAGATAGCTACTGTAATTTTTTTAGATTTTTATGAATAGTTTTACTATATATTGCTTTAATCACCTAATTAACTAAATAAATTTGAAAAGGATATTAAATAATTTATTTAGAAGTTAGCACTATACTTTCTAGTGTTCCTCTGGTATGTGCAACAAGTTGGTAAACTTGGTTTGGTCAAATTAGGCTTTTGCATCATCATTAAATAATTAAGTTAGTAACCCTGTCATTTCTAGACAGATTCTAGGTTTACTGGAATTCGATTTGGTTAACGTAAGTATCATGCTGTGATGTTTACAATTGTTTTGTAGAGAATTTCATAAGCTTTCCAGAATATCCTCATGCAAGTCAATTGGAATTGTAGAACTTTGGTTGTGATTAAATTAAGGGACTACTTGTGTGCATATGAAACTTTAAATGTTAATTTATGTATGCCTTTACTATTTCTAAGTTTGTGGTAATGTTCCTAGGTGTTAGGCCTTTAACTAAAGATGAGCATCTTTATCTTAGGTTATGCAAGTTAGGTAAGTTGATCTTGTTCTTTAAGTTAAGTTAGATACATGCTTAAAGTGATTTGAATAGAGCTATTTTACTCGGTAAACGAGTGTCCAGTGATGCTTTCGTAAACACTTACTGTGATTCATTCATCATGAGCATCATGTCATTCCTTATGCATCCATGATATTTATCTCATGCATCGGCATGCAATAGGTGTACAGGAGGGAGTAACACTGCTGGAATTCGATGAACCGAGCGAGCAGCAGCAGCCGACACCGGAGGTTCAGGAGGTGCAGCCTTCAGGAGAAATGCTAGACGAGGTCACCGTTGAGAGCCTGGATCATCGTCCTTGCAACTTTGTGAAAGGCAAGCCCCGGAGCATATTAAGCCTCCTAATTTCCGAAATGTAGTTACAGTATTATTGTTACATATATATATTGTTGCATTAAGTTTAGGTGTTGGATGCAAACACTTGCTGCATTGGTTATCCAATCCTTGTCCAGATATTGTTACCCTGAATCCTATGTAGCTCAGGTTCACATAGTGCTTAGCCCTGCTTAAACACGGTAGAAGTCGGGTGATTTCCTGTCACCTGCGAGATATAGGAATATACATGTGGCATGGTGGGCTATATTTGCTATCGTGGAAAAGAACCAGTCTTAATTTGAAATGAAGACCGGACGGAGGCTTGCCGGTTTGCAGTGACTCCGTCTATGTCAATTAAGGATTGAATCTTGGAGCCTTTCCTGTTCATGTTGAACGCATGCCTCTCTCTTAGTTGGCCGTGTCCGATGACCGACCGCGAAGCCGAGTAGCTCACCTCAGGCCGGGAGTCGATAAGTATAAAGTGCGCCTTGGAAGGGAGCCGTAGGCGTGAGTCCAAGGGCAAGTGATTTAAAAGTCTTGATCATCCTGGCAGAAGGGTAATCCCTGAGAGTGCTGGCGCTGATTGAACCCACGAATTTGGTTCATGAGATGTTCCAAAGGTGACCCACGGCTACCCTTGCTAAGTATGCCAGGGTGAGAGTTAGGAATACCCCCTCAGCTAAGTTGTAATTCGATTCGAGTCGCTGTCTCTCCCGGTTAGTGAGAACTTGACGGGCTTATCTCCAAAGTAGATACACTAAATAACATGATGGTTCGGAAATGATGATATAATGATGACAACCTTATTATACCTGCTATGGTTAATATTGTTTGCTCCTAATAAGTGAGTGCTCTAGTACAGGTGCTAATCTAGTGGACAGGTAAATGATGATAAGCTTGATGCTAAGTTTAAATTGGTTACTATAATCATAAGCTCTTTTATGCAACTGTGTCAAGCTAGCCCACCTGAAAAGCCTTGCATGATCCTTGGTGTCTTTTATTTCTGGTTTTGACGGGTAAGTCTAGCTGAGTACCTTCTCATACTCAGGGTTTATCTCCCACCTGTTGCAGATGACCAGTTCTACTTTGGTTGCTGCAAGTACTGCCTTCTCCCAGCTGGGGATGAAGACTAGACTGTTGGGCGTGGTCTCTACTAGTTCTCGCACCTGATAATGTTTTTGTGGGACATGACTCAGACTTGGTAATGTATTTGAAAACCATGATGTTTTGTACTAAACTATGTTGCTTTCGCACACTCAAACTTGGTTTGTAATATTTTATTTAAACTCTGATGGATGTAATCCGAATGCTACTTGTGAAATGTTGTAACAGATGATATGTTGTGTTGAATCACTACGGTCTTGGTTTGTATGTCGAGAGTTGGTTGAAATCCTTCGTGATTTCCGGACTACCGGGATTATGGGATCTTAAGTACAGGAATTTGATCACTTTGGTGATTGTTTTTGTACTTACGTTCTTATGATTTGGTCGGTTCTGTTACACCTACTCCCTCCTCCCTCCAGCGAGCTCGAAGGTGATGGGTCAGGGGCTGGAGTAGTCTGCGCCTCAAACCCATCCCCTTGCTGTTTGTACGCTTTTTTGTTGTTTTCTCCATGTTGCAATGGGATTTTGTGCTGTTGCAATAGATGATTTTCAAATGTTGTAATGGGATTTTGGGTCGTTGCAACATATTTTTTTCCGATGTTCCAGTACTACTATTTGAGATGTTGTAGGACATAATTTTTTATGTTGCAGCACATATTTTTTGCTGTTGCAACACATATTTTTTTGATTTTGTAGTACATGTTTTTTCAATGTTGCACAACATATTTTTGTAATGTTGGAACACATAATTTTCGATGTTGTTGTACATAATTTTTTGATGTTGCAGTACATATTTTTTTATGTTGCATTACATGTTTTTCGAAGTAGCACTACATAATTTTGCAATGTTGCAGTTTTTATATTCCGATGTTGCACTACATAGTCTCTCCATATGTTTGCGATGTTGCACTTGAAGTGTTTTCGTGCTCTTTGGGACAGGGGGCGTGGTGGGGGAACGAGGACAGGGGTGCGGTGGGGGAGCGGAGGACAGAGGCATGGTGGCCACGATTTCAATTTTTGTTCTATTCCGATACATGGGGCCGGAATCCATTCTATTCCATACGCGGGGATGGGCGGGTTTATGAAGGGGACCGGCGTCCAGACACACTCGCACGCCGGGCGTCCAGGCGCTACAATTGCGGAACCAATTATGTTGTGGTCGATCTATCTCCTTTTGCTGAGATGGTCTTACACTGCTTACCCATATATAGCCCATTTAAACATATTTACATATGTTCTTAAAGCCTTTTGGTTTATGGCCTCTGCATTTTGTTGTTGTTTTGTGTCTGCATGGTGATTCCAGTGTTATATAGCTATGCTTGTTATTCCCGTTGTTATATCACATGTATGGCTACACATGCATTAAGCAAGTTTAGATGATAAATGTATATATATCTATGCTTGTTATTCCCATTGTTATCACATGTACGGCTACACATGCATGCATGTTCTCAACATAGATAGCTAGAGTGTCGGTGTTTCGAGTTACCACCGACGAGTAAATTTGTATTAGTGCGCGTCTGGCTCGGATGGTGTGCTTAGAGGGCATGAGGTTTATATTGGTTTGGGTAGAAAGTCCCAACGTCTAGTTCATCACTGCTGCTCGTGTTACTAGCACTGAAAGTTTGTAGTAGGGGTTACAAACGGGCGAGAGAGGAAAATGATCCCAAGTCTCTGTTGGAAGGAGTACGTGGGTGCTGAGAGCTCGATTGCTGCTCAGCCGTGTGATCGTGTCGTGCTCTTGTGTCGATCTAGTCTGATCGGGTTTCGATGGGTTGATTGATCCATCACCCTCCTTCATGGGGCGCCCCGCTTTCCCTTTTATAGGCTAATGGAAAGTGTGGGTTACAGCGAAGGCAAAGGAGAAGAACGAGAGAGAGAGAGTGGAAGGCTTCCTAGGTCGTCGGATCCTTCTTCTCCTTCATGCGGGGCCCGCTAACTCTGTAGATGTCAACAGGGATAGCTCCACTTCACAGCCCTGTCCATCACTGGTGCCATTCGCAGGCGTCATCTGCGGGTCATGGTGGTCCATTCCGTCCTGGTAGACGTCGTGGTGAACTAACACGCCTGTCAGCGTTCGTACAAGGGTTTGGTAAAACAACACTAGCACGCCCGATGCTGTTCTTGATGTGAATCCTCAGGTATGGCCCGTCACGGCCATGGGTTACATCAGGATATGCCAGTCTCTTCCTTCATGTTAGAGTTTTGACCTAGGGCCATATGCTTGGACCTGGAGTGGTTGGCGGCGGTATGGGTCCCCATCGGGCGAGGCGGAGATCGTCGCCTCGAGGTTGGGCGAGGCGGAGTCCACGCACCTAGAGGTTGGTTGGAGCTATAGTCGCACTCTTGACTATTCGGTTGAATCAATGTTGATCACCATTAGCTCCTCCTCTTTGGGCACCCTAGTATTGGTCCCTGACAGTAGCCCCTGAGCCTACGGAGGAATAGAATACTCCTTTGGAGGCTTTTCTGAATGGGAGGACTCTGAGGGCCTTGGCCTTTTCTTGTCACCCATGGCGTGTCCTGGGGATGGCGATTCCCTTTCGTCATGATCAGACCTCTCAAGGGAATAGCCATGAGATTTGGTGGGTCAGAAAAGGTCTTTCCTGATTTCGACCCCTACGAGGGTCTGTCATTTAGTGACCGTGCATTTGGTCTCCTTGTGAGTCCGACTTTCCTTGAGCCCCCGCACATTGTAGGGGTCCGGTCGAGGGTCGGCTCATCTTCATGATGGTCTTCCCTCAAGCGTTTTTTCCAATAAAAACAGAAGGGCTGAGCCGTGCCATGATTTTCCTTTATGGTCAAGCCATGGTTCTCGGTGAGTTGTTATTAGGCTAGTCCGAGTGGGGCCTTAGCATCCCATTCATAGGGGTCTGGCTTGGGTCAGCTGGTGACCGACTCCAGATTCTCATCGATCAATCCATATAGTTCTCGGGTCCGTTCGATCGGTCCCAAGGTCTCTCTACCTTTCTTCAAGGAAAAACCATGGATCATATCCGTCCAAGGCTCGAACATGGGCCGGGACGCCCGCGATGCTTGTGCGCATGGGTACTAACTGCTAGCGGGCCCATCCCTTTCCACCCCTCACTCTAAAAGTGCCTGGAGCGGTTGTCGAACCCGTTGGTGGGCCAACCTTCGAACTCCTAGGCTTAGATGGGCCGTAGGAGCGTTTTCAGGTCTGTATCCCTCTTACCTGTGATGGATCGTGGCCCATTCGGGGAGGCAAAACGTCTGGCATGTTTTCCAAGTGGACGGCCATAGGTTGCGTGCGCACGCCCCACGACAAGATGTGGTGATAGGTCATGTTAGGCGTGGAGATCTAGGTGGGCTGTTTGTTTCCTCGCACCCGTCGCCCCTATAAAACCAAAGGGTTAGCCCTCTGGGTTTCATATGCACACCTACATCCTTGCCTCCATAGCCACGCCGCCACCACCAACGCTTAGGTTTCCTGCCTCTGCATCTCCACTGCCATTGAGCTCGCATCCATCTGCTCCCACCTCCAATGGATCTGTGGTGCTGTTTCGACATCACCTTCTAGCGTATGGAGGGCCTCGTCCATCGTGGTCTTCTCCATGCGTGGACCTTGGCCGATGAGTGGTTGCTGCCCTACGATGAGGGTTCACCGTCACTGCTCGTCGGCTACGTGGTGTCATTCGCCCACTTCCACAAGCATGGGCTTGCGACCCTTGCCCACAAATTCCTCCAGGGGTTGCTGCACTTCTACAAGATTGAGCTGTAGAATCTCAATCCCAACGGGATCCAGCACATGGCAGCGTTCGTCGTGCTGTGTGAAGGATTCCTAGGGATCAGCCCCTACTTTGACTTGTGGAGTATTTCTTCGCTATCAGCCTCTAGAGGAAGAAGGAGAAGGGCGGCAGGTAGGAGCTGCACATGCCTATGGGGTGCGCCAACAGCTAGCTTCGGGACAATCGGGTCAGCGAGTACCCATCCATGCGGCTCTAGATGTCCAACAAGGGGTGCCACTCATAGTGGTTCTATCTCAAGAACGATGCCGCCGCCCCTCTGCCGGAGTTCACCAGGCGCCTGATCGAAGAGGCCCCGGAGCAGTGGCGGAAGTGGGGCATCCCAAAGAAGGACAAGAAGAAGATCCAAGACCACATGACCGCCATCCACATCCTGAAGGAGAACAACCTAAAAGGGTCAGGCATCATCAGGGCTTACCACGCGAGGAAGCTGGCACCGTTGATGATGTGCGCGCTTTTGCTCTACGCGATGGAGCCTAAGGCGTTGTTCAATGGAACGGCGCTAGCTGAGGGAATGCTCCCCAACTCTGAGATCATGCAACGCATCAAGGAGGCAATGGAGCCTTTGTGGGACGACGTAGGCGCTGCCCTTGACTTCATCTACCCAGTGTTGGGGCATCCTCCGATGCAGCCGGAGCTAGGCTACGTCGTCTTCGTAGGTTTCCCTTTCTTTTGCCTTCTCTCCAATTGATTTCCCTACCCTGTGAGACTAACTTTGAGAGGGGCAGGACCAGCTAAGGGACCTCATCCTCATGGATCACCTAGCGCCATTGTTGAGGGACTCGGCCGTGAGGGAGGTGAATCACGCTGAGGGTGAGGTGCTGAGGAAGGCGAAGGAGGACGAGAAGAGGAATAAGCAGCAAAAGCTGCAGTCATAGGAATGAGGGGAGGACACTGACACCGATGATGATGATGATGATGCTGACAATGATGAGGTGATGGAGGAAGAAGAAATGGTAGCCGATGATATCGAGTGGGACAAACTGGAGAATGAGGATGCGCTAATAGGCATCGGTTCGTCCTTGCAGGCATTGGGACCCTTCCCGTCCCATGGAGGGGAGGGTACGTCTAGGGAGCCGTCGGAGGTAGGACATACAATTGGCCTACCCCATGAGCCAACAGAGGCAGGCGGCTCCACCACCGTGCCCCAAGCCCCAAGGGGAGCGAGGCATTCTGCCAATGTGCCCTAGGAGCTGCCATGGGATAGTCCCTCTGCCCAGGAGCAAGGGGTGAGCTCGAAATGGCCTCGTTCCGACAAGGTAGAGCAAAGGTCGGGGGTTCACCCCCCAAACACATTTGCCACCTAACAGCGCTGAGGTGAGTTATCAATTCCTCTATTTTTTCCTATCTTAGTCGGATTTCATCGTGACTTACATTTTTCTTCCCTTACAGCGTCGGTAGACAACGAAATCCTTTGGCGCTGGCACCGAAGAAGGGTGTCACCCTCCAATCAAGATGGCTATCGTCGGCTGGTGTCACGCCCATTTTGGGCAGAAGTGGGGCCAGAGTGACCATGTCACCGGTCGGTCAGGCGTCGCCCATGGTGGTGCATGTGCCCTTGGCGGGATGGGTGGACGTGGGCTTTCAAGGGGAGCCTTTGGAGGTCACGGGGCAGCAGGTGATGGCCGCGATACCACTACCGACGATGGGGTGGATGGGGCTACCGATCACGCTCATAGCGCCAACTATGGCGGGCGCGTTGTAGCCAATAGTGATGCCGCCAACACAGGTGGAGGTGGCGGTGGCTGTGACAGATGGGTCATAGCCGAGCGCAACCACATCGTCGCCTGAGGCATTGGCGTGACCCATGCCATAGGCGGCATAAGCGACGGCGCCTGGTGTGGGACAGATAGAGGAGGACGCAGCCGAGGGGTCCTCGAGAGTTGTAGTGCTGGGAGAGAGGTTGGCGTCCACACCGCTGACCCCTTCCATCACCGAAGGTGCTATCCCAGCGTGGACGTCATGGCGAGAGGGTTTGGCGGTGCTTGGATCTAGTGGGGAGTCGTCCCTAACCCTGACGTTGGTGGGTAGTGGCTCGCCTACGCAGGGCAAACTCCTGCTCTAGTGGATGAATCTGTAGGACTCGGCGTCGATGTTTTTCACCCTTGATGACACCACCGAGAGAATGGAGCGGAAGATCCTCAACGTAGGGATCATGTTCATGCTCGAGGCCCTAGACCACGCCACGGGCGCATTGCGCGATGTTGTTGTTCCCTCTGACTGGGTATGGTTTGGTCCTGCTTCCTGCCTTTTCTTCCTCTATATACTTTTTGTGTTCTGACCATCGTCTCCCTGTAGTCCCTTATAGCTCGCAGCCGGGGGAAATCTTGGTTCCTTCGTCAACAGAAGGAAACCTAGGACCGCCTCATCGAGGAGGCATGGCTATGTGGGGAGGTGATAGCTCAGCTTGCCGCCACCTAGTAGAGGGTGGTCGAGCTGACACCCCTTGTCGAGGAGGTGGCTAATCTTCGGTCATGGGTGGACGAGGCCCATCGGGATGCTGACGAGGCTGAGAAGGCGTTCGAGGCCCTATCGGTGAGGTTGCAGAAGGATGATGAAGAAGCAGCCAGGGTCAGGAAGGACGCCGAAACCCGCCATCATATCCTTGACCTTCTGAGCAAGGTTGAGAAGGAAAGGGATGTGAGGCTAGGGGCAGAGGAGAAGCTCGCTGCCCTAGAGAAAAGGGCAAGCCTAGATGTCATGGTGGTCGCTCGTCTACGCAAGGAGCGGGATGAGCTGATCCAAACCATAGAGAGGCTCTGCTCAAAACATGGCGTGGCTCGCCTAGAGCGTGATCAGGCTTTCTAAGAGCATGACCAGGCCTTCCAAGAGTGCGACGACGCACAATAGAAGGTCGGCTCCCTATAGGCCGAGCTCAAAAGGGAGACGACCCAGAAGCTAGAGGCCGAGAGCATTTCTATCGGGCTAGCTGTGGATGTTGCCGAGGAAAGGAGAAAACTTTAGGCAGAGAGTGATGAGCTTGGTATCCTAAGCGCCGCCCTCAGAGTGGTCTACGATGACCTTGAGGTGGTGCGGTTAGAGGGGACTAGCTTGCTCACGGCTCGTGCCATCAAGATCATGGCTCGGGTGCACCAGCTCAAGAGGAATGCCCTTCGCGCTAGGGTCAATCAGTCCTTCATGATTCCTCATTCTCATTATGGGGACAGCATTGATCTATAGATGATGAGCCACGGCTACGCATCGGGTTATGAAGTCCACGAGCTAGAGGAGATGGAAACGGCAGTGACTCCCCTTTCACAGGACCTGGTGGACTAGATAGAAGGCATAGTTCTCCCTCGGAGGGGCTAGCTAGTTAAATAGGTTGGGCGGTCATTTTTGTAAAAAGCGGACAAGTTCTGACCCTTGGGCTTTGTTTCAACAAACTTGTAATTTTGTTTGAACAAATTTGTTCTTTCTTCCTTTTTGTGTGTAAAAAGGGGTTAAAGCATTCTGACCCTTCCTGTTGTTAAGACGGTAGAGCTCGAGGTGTGGGTGAGAAACTCTGATTGCGCTGGTAAGCATGAGTGCCATAGCCGCTGGGGCGTAGGTTTCTTGCAGTCCAACTAGCCTTACTCAGTCGTTCGTTTCCACAAACCTTGCCTCTAGGTTTTTAACGTGAGGAAGGGGTCAGGTGCGGTGACTATTTCAGAAAGGGTATATATACCCTTATCTGCCCCCGAGTGAGACCTATTCCCTTGCCATTGCCAGGGTCGGATTTCACTAGAGATCGAGAGAGACGATAGCAAAACTAGTAGGAGAAAGTGTCTCTTATTTTAGAAATGTTATCCTTAGTTTTTCGCATGTATCCCCTCCCTAGGATCTAAGCCATCATTCTGCGACCATGCATTTAGTCTCCTTGCGAGTCCAACTTTCCTTGAGCCCCATGCATAGCGGGGGTCCGGTCGAGGGTCGGCTTGTCATAGTGATCGCCATCCCGTCAATGGTTTCCACAACCAGAGCGGTTAAGCTAATGTCACTTGCCTCAATGGCTCGAGTGACGTGCTCAGTGAGCTCGCTAACGGGCATGTCCTAGTGGAATCTGGGTCCATCGTTCATGACAGGGATGGCATAGCCCCCATGTGGCATTCCACTACTCCTTAACCTGCCTCCTGGTAGATGCCTGAGTCATTCCAGAGACCGACTCAGGTGGCCCACTGGCCTCCCCTTGATGGAGATTCTATGGGCTTGGCTCATGGTTAGGATCGAACGAGAAGGTCAAGATGACCCTATCCGCTTGTGAGCAGGTCAGGCAAAGGCCATTAGGGCTCATCTAATTATCTCCCCTGGCTCTGTTAGATGCGAGGTGGCCTCAAGCCCTTCACGGGTCACCCTTCAAACCTTGATCGGTCAGATTCCTGAGTTGGGGTCAGGTGGCTTGAGCCCCTAGGCCCAATTGGGCTTGGTAGGGGTTGGCTGAGTTTTATCTATCATCCCATCCATGGTTTCCACAATCAGAGGGGCTGAGCTAATGACACTTGCCTCGATGGCTTGAGTGTCGCGCTCGGCGAGCTCGCTAACGGGCATGTCCGAGTGGAATTCGGGTCCATCATTCATGACGGGGTCGGCATAGCCCTCATGTGGCATTCCACTGCTCCTTAACCCACCTCTCGGTAGATGCCCAAGTCGTTCCAGAGACTGACTCAGGTGGCCTGCTGGCCTCCCCTCGATGGAGATTCTATGGTCTTGGCTCGAGGTTAGGATCGAACGAGAAGGTCAAGATGACCCTATCTGCTTCTAAGCAAATTGGGCAAAGGCCACTAGGCTCATCTGTGTTTTCTCCACTAGCTCTGTTTGATGCGAGGTGGCCTCGAGCCCTTTGTGAGCCGACCTTCTAATCTCGGTTGGTCGCCACTCATATCGAATGAGATGACTACCGCTTTGTGATGCGACACAAAGCATTATGATGCAATAATTGCATATGCGATGCTTGGATGTATGGGATGAATGTATGAATGCATGCATGAGAATGGATGAAAGGATGCTCATGCACTGGAAAAGTGAAGTGGGGGTTGGTAAAGTTACCTCGATGGCTCAAGTGATGGGTTCGAGGAGTTCTTATCGGATATGTTCGAGTGGCATCCAGGTCTGTCATTCATGATGGAGTCGAACTAACCCACATGGGGCATTCCACTGCTCCTTACCCATCTCTCGGCAGTGGCCCAAGCCGTCTGATCGACCTGTGTGACCCGCTGGCATAGGGCTTTCCTGTGGAGATAGAGGATGAGATCATCCCCCCCAAGAAATTAGTTAGGCAGATATGCCAGGCAGCAAACTTGTAATGAGTGAACAAGCTCTTAGATTTTGTTAGGGCCGAACAGATTTTTAGCCCTTCTCCCCTTTTTGTATAAAAAGGTTAGTGTGTTTCGACCCTTTTCATCATCAAGGCCGTAAAGCTTGGGGTGTGGATGAACAAACTCTGATCACGCTGGTGAGCAAAAACACCATACCTTCTAGGGCGTAGGTTTCTTGCAGTCTGACCAGTTTTACTCAGTGTTCATTTCAGCAACCCTTGTTTCTAGATCTTAACGTGAGAGAGGGTCAGGCACAGAGAACGTTTGCTAGGTGGATATACTCTTAAATGCGTTCTGACTCTTTTTGTAGTTAAGGCTTAAGGAGCTCAGGGTGTGTGTGAACAAAGTCTGATCATGCTGGTGAGCAAAAATGTCATAGCCACTAGGGCGTAGGTTTCTTGTAGTCCGACCTACTTTACTCATTGTTTGTTTCCACGACCTTCGCTTCTAGGTCTTAACATGAAAAAGAGTTGGGCATAGAGAATATCTACCGGATAGATATGCTCTTATCAGCCTCCAAGTGAGGACTGACCCCCTACCATTGCTGGGGTTAGGTGTCACTAAAGATCGGGGAATTGGTATCGAAACTGATAAGAGGAAGCGTGCGTATATTAAGGGTAAAAATGACATGCCTGTTTGATGTTCCTGGCGTTGATGAAGACTTTGTCGTCGATGGTCTTGAGCTTGTAGGTGCCTGGTCGAAGTACCTCCGTGATGACGTACGGTCCCTCCCATGGCGGAGAGAGCTTGTTGCAGTTCTTGTTGCTTTAGATGAGGTGGAGCATTAGGTCCCCGACATCGAACGCCTAACCCCGCACTCAACGGCTGTGGTACTGACCAAGCGGTGGAGGGAAATGTCGCGCGCTTCATCTAGCTGGTCCATGGAATCCTCGAGGGACACCTCAGCTCCCCGTTCGTCGTACGCCCTGACCCTCGGCGCTCCATAATCAAGGTCGGTCGAGTGGATAGCCTCGAAACCATAGACCATGAAGAATGGTGTGTAGCCGGTGGCCTGGCAGGGGGTCATCCTTAGGCTCTAGAGCACCGCGGGAAGCTTCGTGACCCATCATCCGCCAAATTTGTTCAATTGGTTGAAGATCCTTGGCTTGAGGCCTTGTAGGACCATGCCGTTTGCGTGCTTGACCTGCCTGTTGGTGTGGGGGTGCACTATGGTGGCCCAATCAACACGGATGAAGTATTCATCACAGAATCGGAGGAACTTCTTTTCGGTGAACTATGTGCCATTGTCCATGATGATGGAGTTTAGGTAGGCCTGGCCCTAAGGGGGGGGATGACCGTCCTAGGCCTAGGTCTCTGATGGGCCCCAACCCATGTATGTATACACTAGTAATACATAGACGCCAGTAGCCAGATCCCTGACTCCTCGACTACTGTGATCACGGCGCGCAAGGTGCGAGCCTAGAGTCATGCGAGTACACAACCTTCGGCCTTTCCTTTCCTGTGTGTGTCGTATGGGTGCATGACGTGTGGCGGGGCCTGGCGGTGATGCGGCGTCCACTTCCAGTAGAGCAGAGCGATAGAGCAGGTGGCAAATCACACCTCACAAGGGCCCTAATCTCACCTCTTACGTGATCTGATCCCTGATTCCCTGTGCAACAATCAACATTTCTAGTCGAGGAGGCAGGCGCCAGGCGGTAGCAACCAGCAAGGTAGGGTAGGAATCTAAAATTTAGTTACTAGTTGCTTCTATCCCTACTTTATGAAATTATAGTTACTAATTGTTTCAATCCCTACATTGTGCATTGAGAAGCGATTGTTGGTTGAGATTGATTTTGACACCATCATCGATGACTTCGCATTAAGGAATGTTAGAAGAAATTTTTGAGGTAATTTAATATGTATATAAATTATTTCTTATGAATATTGATTTTGCATTCTGTTAACTACTTATTAGTAACATTTTGTATATGTGTATATATATGCTACCAATGGATAGCACTAGTACTATTATCATGGTTATATCAAAAGGCCCAAAATTTTAGCTTCGTTCTAGGTCCAAAAAATCTTAGGACTAGCGCTGAGTTCTGGACCCTAAAGCAATGGATGATGTCAAGGAAGAACAACACGGCTTGCTCGGACTTGATCGCGGAGATCGGTCGTGCCTCTATCCACTTTGTAAACTTGTCTACGGTGACAAGTAAGTGCGTATAGCCCCCGGGCGCCCTCTTGAGAGGTTCGACCAGATCGAGCCCCTAGACTACAAATAGCCACGTGATGGGGATCGTTTGGAGTGCTTGGGCTGATAGGTGGGTCTACCAAGCATAGTATTAACACCCTTCGCAGGTGCACACTATCTGTTTAGCATCGGCTACTACGGTCGACCAGTAGAAGCCTTATCATAATGCATTTCCGACCAGGGTCCTAGGTGTGGCATGGTGCTCGTAGACCCCACCATGGATATCACTCAGCAACTGCTTCCCTTATTCGATGGGGATGTAGCGCTGTAGGATCCTAGTGTGGCTTTGCCTATAGAGCTCGCCCTCAATAAGGACAAAGGACTTAGCACGATGCGCGGGCCGCTGAGCCTCCATTTTGTCCGTCAGTAACTCCTCACAGAGGAGGTAGTCAAGGTAAGGCATCCTCTAGTCGGCTAGAGTTTTGGGCTCTATCGCTGGACCCTCGTCAAGCTCCATGACTTCAGAGTCAGATGGAGCCGATGGCTAGTTAGCCCCCATGCCCAGGGCAGGCAGGCCATCATTGGCTTGTTCTGGCTCCTCGTAGCAGGCCGAGGGCTTATACTGATCGCTGGCGAAGACGCCCACCGACACCAGCTCTCGGCCGGATGCTATTTT
Organism: Miscanthus floridulus; assembly: GCF_019320115.1. Lineage (NCBI taxonomy): Eukaryota > Viridiplantae > Streptophyta > Magnoliopsida > Poales > Poaceae > Miscanthus > Miscanthus floridulus. Next base: position 36,556,355 of record NC_089594.1, read on the forward strand.
CGCCAGTGCATCGGTCGCCTCGTTGAGAAGCCTTGGGATGTGATTGAGCTCGAGATCGTCGAACTTGTCCTCTAGCTGGCAGACCTCTTGGAAATATGCAGCCATCTTGGCATTGTGGCAGTTTGATTCATTCATGACTTGGTTGATGACCAGCTGTGAGTCACCATGGACATCAAGCCATCGGATACCTAGCTCTATGGCGATGCGTATTCCGTTGATGAGTGCCTCATACTCTGCCACATTGTTGGAGGAGGGGAAATGGATACAAACCATGTACCTCATGCGTACACCGAGGGGCAAAATGAAGACCAGCCCTGCACTGGCACCTTTCTTTATCAGTGATCCATCGAAGTACATCGTCCAATACTCTTGGTTGATGACTGCTGGTGGCATTTGGGCATTGGTCCACTCTGCAATGAAATCAGCCAGCACTTGGGACTTGATGGCCGTCCGGGGGCATATGAAATGCCTTGACCAATTAGCTCTTTGTGATTCTTCTAGTGGCATCCTGGTTTTGGATGACCTCACCAAGAGGGAAGGACATTACGATAGTCACCGGATGCGACTCAAAGTAGTGATGTAACTTCCTCTTGGCGATGAGGATGACGTATAGGAGTTTTTAGATTTGGGGATAGCGAGTCATAGAATCGGACAAGTCCTCGCTAATGAAGTACAAGGGACGCTGCACTTTGAGGGTGTGTCCCTCTTCTTCTTACTCCACCACCAAGGAGGCGTTGCTCACTTGCATGGTGGTCGCAATGTAGAGCAGAAGTGGTTCCCCATCAGTCAGAGGGACCAGGATCGGGCCCTTAGTCAGAAGCTGCTTAACCATGTCAAGTGCCTCCTAGGCCTCGGGCATCCATTCGAAATGGTCGGCCTTCTTTAGGAGCCGATAGAGGGGGAGACCTCATTCACCAAGGCATGAGATAAAGTAGCTAAGTATGGCGAGGCACCCTGTAACTCGCTGTGCCCCCTTTATGTTCTGAATTGGGCCCATCCTCATGATGGCCAAGGTCTTCTCTAGGTTAGCTTCGATCCCATGCTCAGAGACGATAAAACCCAGCAGCATACTCCTTGGGTCAGCTATGACTTGGTCAGCCCATTTGGACTTGACCACGATGTCATCCACATAGGCCTCAATGATTTGTTCGATGAGGTCCCCGAAACATTTGATCATACAACGTTGGTACGTAGCCCCTATGTTTTCAGACCGAACGGCACCATGACGTAGAAGAACAATCCAAATGGGGTGATGAAAGATGTCGCGAGTTGGTCAGACTCTTTCATCACGATTTGGTGGTACTCGGAGTATGCATCAAGGAAGCAGAGGGTTTCGCACCCTGAGGTTGAGTCAACTACTTGGTCTATGTGTGGCAAAGGAAATGGATCCTTTGGACATGCTTTGTTGAGACCCATGTAGTCGATACACATTCTCCATTTCCCACTCTTTTTTTGTACCAGGACATGATTGGCTAACCACTCAGGGTGGTATACTTCCTTAATGAACCCGGCTGCCCAAAGCTTCGCAATCTCCTTGATGATGGCCCTACACTTCTCATCGTCAAAGCGATGCAGGCACTACTTCACCGGCATGGAGCCTGGCCCAATCTTCAAGGCATCCTCGGCGACTTCTCTCGGAATGCCTGGCATGTCCTAGGGTTTCCACGCAAAGATGTCACTGTTGGCATGGAGGAATTCAACGAGCGCGCTTTCCCATTCGGAGGAAAGCATGGTGCCAATGCGTACCACTTTACCCTTGGAGCCACTGGGATCTATGAGGACCTCCTTGGCGCTCTCTATAGGCTCAAAAGACCTAGTCGATCACTTGGGGTCGGGTGCTTCTTCGGCAACCTCCTTCCTGATGGCTGCAAGCTCCTTGGAGGCGACGATTGCCATGGCATGTTCGCAGCACTTGACCTCGCACGTGTAGGCATGCTGGAAGGAGGTGCCAATGGTGATGACTCCGCATGGTCCTGGCATCTTCAGCTTCAGATAGGTGTAGATGGGGATGGCCATGAACTTCGTGTAGCATGGATGTCCTAGGATGGCGTGGTAGGTTCCATGGAACCCGACCACCTCAAAGGTAAGGGTCTCCGTCCTATAATTGGTCGGATGCCCAAAGGTGATGGGCAAATGGATCTGCCCAAGTGGCATGGCCTGCTTTCCAAGCATGATGCCATGGAAAGGCGCTCTAGTCGGTCGGATGCATGATCAATCGATGCCCATGGCATCGAGCATTTTGGTATACTTGATGTTGAGGCTGCTGCCTCCATCCATCAGTACCTTGGTGAGACGCTTCATGCCGATGATTGGGCCGACCATGAGCGGATATCTCTTAGTACTTGATGTGGGATGCTCTTCGGGTGGTCGGTCTGATCAAATGTTATGGCAGACTCCAATCATTGGAGGAAGGTAGGCGTGGCCGGCTCGGCCGTATAGACCTCGCGGCACATGAGCTTCTAGCGGTGCTTGGAGTCATAGGCCGCTGACCCTCCGAAGATCATGAGGTAGCCATCCAGCATTGGAAAGCAACCATCCTTCCCCTTAGCGTCATCCATGGATGACTTGGGGTCCTTCCTATGCTCCCCCTTGTTGGAGCCTATGGACAAGAACCGCTTCATGAGACTGAAGTCCTTGTATAGATGCTTGATGGGGAAAGCATGGTTCGGACATGGTCCTTTGAGAAGCTTCTTGAAGTCATCTGGGGTGCCCTCGGTGGGCTTCCGACCCCCATCGTGGTCGGTGGCGGCCACGAGAGAGCCCTTGTGTTGCTGCTTGTTCTTCTTCTTACTGGGATGGTTGGAGGCGCCTTCGCTGGTGTCCTCATCCCACTTTGCCTTGCCCTTGAGGCGGTCAAAGATCACTCTGACCACGATAGAGCCCTTTTACCTAAATCTGAAGGTCATGCGGGAGGTGCCTTAGGTGTAGCGGAAACTCCAGAGGCTGTTGGTCGCTTGCTCGCTGGTGGAGGCGTCCGAAAAGTGGTTGGCTTGGTCAGCCCTGAAGATGGTACCGAGCATGGCGTGTATGTGCTGGTGCTGACCTTGCTCTTGCCCTGCTGTTCACGCCCCTGCAATTCCTTTTCTACAAGCATAGCAAACTGAAACAACTGGTTGAATTCTTTATAATCAACAATGTCCTGAATCTCACGCCTCAAACCCGAATAAAAATGACAAATGGCATCTTCGTTTCCCTCCACAACACTACAGCGCATCAATCTCTTTTGGAGCTCACCATAGTAATCCTATACAGATTTATCTCCTTGTTCTAAACGCATCAATTTCTTACGTAAGTCTCTATGATAAGAAGGAGGAACAAAACAATCACGCATAGCTACCTTAAGTTCTTCCCACATACCAGGTAAAGCATCCTGTGCAGCTAGCCCATTCCACCAAATAATGGCAAAATCCTTAAACTCACTAGTAGCTTGTCTAACTCTATGCTGCTCAGGTACAAGGTGGGCACTAAACTTTTGTTCTACCGTCATCTCCCAATCAAGATATCCCTCAGCATCATAATGACCCGAAAAAGATGGTATTGTGAACTTAATTTTAGCATAAGGATCATCGGGCACACGGTGATTATTACCTTGATGGTGGTGGTGGTGGACACCACCCATACCTGTTGTGTTGCGGTGAAGACATTGTCGTAATCTCTCTTGTCGGAAAGCTGCTCGACCTATGTTCCCGTTGGCATCATACACCATGTCGTGACCATCGGTGTTGCTGCCGGAGACGTCGTTGTTGCCCGCCACAAAGGTTTCCAACTCAGTAACCTTGTCGGTTATCGTGGAAATTCGCTTGTCCAATCTCTCCATGCTATTGCCAATGTTGAGTTCAATGAGTGCGTCAGTGACGGCCTTCCTAACGGCCTCATTCATCCTTTTTTGGGCATCCTCTACAACAGCTTGTAGTTGCTCTTGACTGACACACTCGTTGAAACCCTTAGGATTATTATCTCTAGTCTGTTCACCTCCTGCCATTGAAAACACAAAAACAGGAACAAACAGGTGAAAGTTATCCCTACCAAATGACTAAGTGGTTGCAGTGGTGTCACTTTTCACAGCAAGTTGAAGCGTCTTACCAAGCTCTTACAAAGTTCTTACCAACACAAACAGTAGACAGTACAACCGGCGGCTGGTTCGTGATACCTATGAGGCAGTGGTACCGAGATTGCAAGGCCCTTTGTCTGTACTAATCTAAAGAGTTTGTGGAGCTTGGAAGGCACACAAAGAGTAATATGTATATCTGGCACACAAGTCAGTAACAGAAAGTAATGCTGAATTATAGTCCAAAGTACTTGTTCTCGTTGCTGGTCTAAAAGTGTTGCAAGTACCAGGTGTGTGACAAAAGTATGGTGGATAGCAAGGTGATAGGTGTGAGAAAAACAAGTATGGTGGATGGAGACAGCAACACAAACAAGGAACCAGACAACACATGCTAGCACAGCTCACTTTGGTCTTCTCTATGTGCTCCTCTAGATATTGTTCCTCTTTTGCCCTTCTCTTTTTTTCTATTTTTTGGGCTGTCGTTGTTTTTTTAGGAAATTTTGACTTTTTTATTTTATTTTTTTGATATTTTTCCTTTACTTAGGACCACAAAAGAAGTAACCACAGAAAATATGAGCTCAAACAAGTGTAAGACGTGGCCTGTGGAATTTTCAGAAAACTTGCTCAAAATCGACAAAAAGCTTGTGACCATGAAACGAGGATCTTGTGACCACTTTTTGACCAATCTAAAAATTTCAAACCCTAGCAAAGCCTAGGATGGATGGATCCGAAATTTTTTTCTGATCGATTTGCATATATGGAACGTCAAAAACGGAGTTCGTATGCGAAAACTAGACCAGTTTTAAGAATTAGCTCCGAATTAGAGGACAAAACGGGAACAATGTGTGCAAAATTGGTCATAGCAGCCAAGATTTGATGGAAACGATGGGGGAAACACACGAACTGGACTCTAACATGACCTAACCAGCAACAAGACCTCGACTAGGACACAAAATTAGTGTCCGGTGAACGCTGGCAAGGGGGCGGCTGCGTCGTTCTTGATGTAGAACCAATGCAAATGTCACCCCTTATTGGAGGTCGACAAATGCATCGATGGGTACACATTGACCCGGTTGTTGCGGAATGAGATGCCAGCGCATCCCATCGGCACGCTTAGCTCTCGCTTCTTCTCCCACTTCTTCAAGAGGGCGATGGCAAAGAAATACCACCACAGGTCGAAGTGGGGACTAATCCCCAAGAATCCCTCACACAGGGCAAGCAACACTGCAATGTGTTGGACTTTGTTGGGTGTAAGATGTTGCAGCTCCACCTTGTAGTAGTGCAGCAAGCCCTGAAGAAACTTGTGGGCGGGTGTGGTGAATCCCCGCTCGTAGAAGCGAGCGAAGGACACGACATAGCCTTTGGGCGGCGATGGCACATCTTCATTGCCGGGCAACCGCCACTCGTCGGTAGTAGTCCGTGCGCAAAGAAGGCCGTAGTGAATGAGGCCCTCCAGGCACTGGAGGGTGACATTGGATCTACACCACTGCTCCATTAGACAATGAGGGTGGTTGGATGTGAGCTTGATGGTGGCTGCGATGCAGATGTGGCAGGCTCAGGCAATTGGCGGCGGAGGTTGTAGATGCAAAGGCAAGGAGGCAAAGTACGGAACCCTGGGGGCAAACCCCTTAGTTTTATAGGGGCAATGGATGCGAGAAGCGCAACCGTCTACCTAGATCTCCGTGCCTGCCATGATAAACCACAACATCACGTCGCGGGATGTGCGTCCGTGATCCCTATCCTTTCCCACCAAAGTCATGCCGGACGTTTCGCCTTCCCAGGCAGACCAGTACTCTTTTCCCGTAGAGGGGATATGGGTCAAAAAGTATTTCTCTAGCCCGCCTGGGTCTAGGAGTTCAAGGGTTGGCCCAATAGTTTTGATGGCCATCCCAATGAGGGATGGGCCCACGAGCGGCCAAAACTCAGGCGCACGAGCCTCAAGGGAGTCTCGATCCATGATCGGATCTCGATCGGGCTGACCCTGGACGAATCCCCACAAACGGGATACTAGAGTTCCCTTTAAACTATCTAGTTGTCAAAATACCAAACCTCACAGCAATACCCACAAAGGGTTCGAATTATCCCCCGGGCGATTCTATCTGAATCACCCGAGGGCTCGGGGGCTACACTCGACGGGGGTGCTCGCGCGCACCCTCTGTCGAATCGATATACCCCCCAAGGCGATTCTTTCTGAATCGCCCGGGGGCTTGACCTCCGGCGAATCGAAATACCCTCCGAGCGATTCTATCCGAATCACCCGAGGGCTCGAGGGCTACACCCGTCGGGTGCGCTCGCGTGCACCCTCTGGCAAGTCAAATCACCCTCGGGTGATTCTAACAGAATCACCCGGGGGCTCGAGGGCTACTGTCGGGGACCTAATACTGGGGTACCCAAAGAGGAGTTAATAATCGTCAGACGTTAATAGTTCCGAACAGACAAAAATGCAGCTACACTTCTTGCCCGAATGACTAGAGATTGGCTACACTTCTCGGATTGGCTCTGCCTTGCCCGACGTCTGAGGGCAAGCTCCGCCTCGCCCGATGTCTGAGGGCAGGCTCCGCCTCGCCCGATGTCCGAGGGCAGGGCTTCGCCTTGCCCAATGTTCTGAGCTGACTCTGCCTCACCCAACATCTGAGGGCAGGGCCCCGCCTCACCCGACGTCTGGGGGCAAGCTCTGCCTTGCCGGACTTCTGAGGGCAGGGCTCCACCTCACCCAATATTCCGAGCTGGCTCCACCTCGCCAGACGTCTGAGGGCAGGCTCTGCCTCACCCGATGTCTGAGGGCAGGGCTCCACCTCGCTCGACTTCTGGGGCAAGCTCCGCTTCGCCTGATGTTCGAAGGTAGGGCTCCGCCTCGCCCGATGTCTGCGCCTTGCTCCTTCATAATGACAAGCAAAGGGTAAGACAGGACACTCAAGTCAACCATAGTACCGAGGACCATACCCTGCACGCCTGCGGGCAAGTACCGTTAGGATATGATGAGACAGGTGCTTTAAGCCCTTCTAGGCATGGCAGAGCCCGAACAGTGTTGCAAGCGCCGACTTTCGTCTTACAGTGTTGTGGGCGCCGCCATCAGTCCTCGAACGTGGATCCTGACATGAACATACGACAACCACTGAAATCCAGAAGGGAACTCACATCATCTACAGTGACGAACGTATGGTCACTTCCCCGTCTGCTCCCCGTAGGGTCATGGCTCGGCACCCTAGCACGTCGCACCATCCACCGGAGTAGGATGGAACGTAACGACTTGTTGAACGAAGCCAGAGCACGGCCCTATGAGAATCAGTGAACATGCTATCCCTGACACCGTCTGCCATGTCAGCAGGGTAGGCTCAAGGAATAAGGAAGACCTGGCACCTTCAGAGGACCATCTCTACCTCTGGTTTTTCCTCTTTCTCCCATCTGTAATCCATGCTCCCCATTGGTCTATAAAAGGGAGGGCAGGGCACCCCACTAGGGGGATAGATCGATTTCACACACAATACATCACACAACACACAGACAAGCAGCAACCAAGCTCTTGGCATCCTTTCAACCTTTACATCAGAGACTTTGGATCTGTCCCTCTCTCGACCATTTGTACCCCTACTACGAACCTTTTTCAGTGCTAATAACACGAGCAGCAGCAAACTGAACGTAGGGACATTCTGCTCGAATCAGTATAAACATTGTGTCCTTTAGTACACCATCCGGGCCTAACGCGCAACAAATATAAATTTACTAGTTGGTGTTTGTTTGAAACACCGATAGTAGTAGATAGAAAATTTTATCATTGGTCGATGGTATCAATTTTTTATTGTTCGATGCTAATCAATTTTGTAACTCGTAGGTACAACTGCATCATAATAACCATCAAGGATACACACATATTCCGTCACTTATGGGAATGGCGGCGAGCGGCATCAGAGTTGCGTATTTTAGCTACCCTCCATGTACAAATGAATAGAAAGAGAGGTATTGTATCACCGATGTCCTCATATCTATTGACTAATTAAAGTTTTAGGTATTACATTTTTTGCTTGTGCATGATAGACGGAATGACCACTTCTGATTTCAGCGAAATGGTATTCAGTCCTATTTGTAATTAGACGCATGATTTTCAAGGTGAGGTTCTTTTGGGGTAATTCATTGATTTAATTTATTGACTATAGCACTGATCCAAAAGTTTTTTTTGTCTATAGACCTACGCAATTGTCTGCTTGTTGATGAAGCCAAACGTCACCGAGTTCAAGAATTTGCCCAAGACACCGTGTCACGTCTCATAGATTTAGAGAATTAAATAATATTGAGACTATTTACACGCATGTGACATGCACTTTGAATATAATAGTCACTTTGTGCCTTTTATTGATCAAAAAGATTTAAAATATGTGGATTGAGCAATGTTTGCCGACATATTTGATTGCTCCATTTAGTTTGTAATAAACAAAGTATCCAGACTAATTCGATTGCCGACGTATTTAATTTTTACAGTATTGTTATCTTATCGTGCGATCCGTGTGTTTTTAATACAAATTGTTAGCTATCCCGTAGCAACGCACGGGCACGCTACCTAGTCTTTATCAAAGACCAACATCGGTTCCCTCTATAAATATATACCTTTTCTTCTTCCTAGTGCCCTGCCCGCAACTGACTACCAGAAACACCACTCATCCATGGCCAGCCTCCCCGATCGACTCCAACGATGCCCTCCCTACTGGACCTGATCGTCATCCTTGTACTTCTCTAAAATTAATCTGATGTGACTACTTCCACTAAAAAATGATTTTGCGAGACACAACCCAGACATTAACACAGGCGATCACAAAATGCAATATGTCTCCTAAAATGCCTAAGAATTTACGGAGCCAGACATTTTATTTACGGAAGCAGTCAAAAATTGATCGCCTCCTAAATTTGATTTACGGAGGCCTAAAATGGATTTACAGAGGCAGGCCTTAGCGTGGAGGCCTAAGAGGTCTGCCTCTGTTAATGTGGCCAAGCCCAGGTAGCCCATTTTGGCCCCATATCACACTCAGTGTATATATACCGAGATTTAGGGTTCCATCCAGGCAGCCCATATCTCTCTCTAAACCATGTGGTGGCGGTTCTCTCTCGCTCTCTCACGGCTCTCTCTCTCTCTCTATCCCTCTCTCGCGGAGCACGGGGCCGGTGGCGGATGCCCTCTCTCTCCTCCCGTGCGGCTCTCTCTCGCGGAGCATGGGGGCTGCCGGTAGCCTCTCTCTCCTCCCGCGTGACTTTCTCTCTCTCTCTCTCTCTCTCTCTCTCTCTCTCTCTCTCTCTCTCTCTCTCTTGTGGAGCACACAGGGCCGACGGTGGGTGGTGTTGGTGGCGGCGGCGCGTGGGGGAGCCAAATCCCATGGTGGTCCGCGCAGGGAGGCCTCTCCCAGATATGCCGGTGCGAGGGAGCTAGATCCACCGCCGGTGTGCGCGGGGAGGCCTCTCTCGGCGGCGGCAGCGCAGGAGGCGAGCCAGATCCAGTGGCGACCCGCATAGGGAGGCCTTCCCCTGTGCGGCGGCGCGTGGGGGAGTCAGATCAGACGGCAGGGCACATGGGCGGCCTCTCTCGGCGGCGGCGGCGGCGCATGGGGAGCCCGATCCGGCGGTGGTAGGGCCCGCGCGGAGCAGGCGGGCTCGAAGGTGGGCTCCGAAATAGGCTCGCAAGCGGGCTTTTGCTTTTTTATTTTTTTTCTAATCGATTTTCGTACACGGGCACAGAACCACCTGGGAAAAAGTGATTAACGCAATCATTTTGGCCAAGGCGTACGTGATGCCCGCCTGCGAAAACCAAAATTAGCCGCCTGTAGAAAGTTTTCGTGTAGTAGTGTTCCCACTATATATATCTTCTTTATCTCTAGCCTAGCTTCCTTGACGTCAGTCGCCATTGCTTTCGATGCCCCACAACCGCTCTCACGCCTTGCATTGCCTTCCGCCCCATGCATGCACACCACTATGGTCGACGGTCTAGCATGTCATCTTAGATCCCTAGATTTTACCCCCCACTGGATTCTTTACTGGAGACCCTAAACCTCTCCATATTAATGCATGCTGATCATAAGCATTGTGGTGGTTGTTCTTGTACACATTAAACACTGCACTTTGTAATTACAATAAAATGTACTCCAACGGTTTGTCCATTATTGCAGTGCCTTCACCTCTGTCTCGTCCAATAATAAAAAAAAAGCAAATTCACTGGTGTCCCTAGCCTCCAAGTTAAAAGATCAGGAAACTGGCTACATGTGCGTGCTTAGTGTACTAGCCACTAAAACATGAATACACGATGCTATTGTTGGCTGCATGTGTATAGCCCATGGCTGAGGACTGCTTGCCGGGTTGGGCAAAACGCAAAAGCCTCAGGTTTCCCGAAGCTAAAAGAAGGGGTGGATCCAGCATGGAGCTATATGGGGGCACAAGCCCCCGTACTCGCCCTCAGTGGTAACGAAAAGAGAGAGGAAGAATAAGAGGGGGGCGAATGAATTGAAGAGGAAGTGAGACTTACCTATGGTGGGTCTTTTAGTGAGTAAAACGCGCTAGTGTCCCTGCTGGTTTTGGAGACAAGAATTCCAATACCTTTGTTTTTGTCACGAATAACCTGAAATAAGCGATATTAGGAAATTATGTCAAAAAATCGTGTCATGGTGGATATTATTTAGAAGAGTTACCTTGAAAGCGTCCTCGTCAGTTAAATCATCCCCAATGTATATATAAGAAGCTGTTGTATTGTTATGTAGCCCAAGATTATCAAGAAGATAACATACAGTATTTCCCTTGTTCCTGGCCACTGGTGGACGAACCTCGCATACCTTTAAAATAGGAAGTAGATTACTATAGCAGCATCATAAATGCAATCCTCTAGTTACAAGTATGGTGATGCTTTGAACATCGACATTTCCTTCAAAATACAACTTTGAATACTATCAACTTTGAATACTATTTTTTCTTTTTTGCTGAAACAGGAGGGGTTGCCCAGTTGCCCCTAATGGATATATAATAAATTAAATAAGAAGAAAATGTATGATCACTTCGATGAAAATGCAGGATGTCGTCAGCTGCATCAACTCCTTCCACTAACACTAAGAATAGCCTCAAGAGAAATTCCTCTAAGATTAATTATATCATGTTATGTGTTGCTATGTGCACAGTACCTATAGAACTATGTGGTTGTTATGTCCTGCTTGTTAGTGTTACTTTGTTATCTGTTGTTTGGGACTTGAGATTGAGGTGGCTACTACCTGCTATGTGCACGATAACTATAGGACTTTGTTATCTTCTTCGTGATGCTATTGTTGGCTGCACGTATAGCTTGTGGCTGAGGCTAGCTTACTGCAAAAGCCTCGGGTTTCCCAGAGCACAAAGAAGGAGCGGATTCAGCATGGGCCTATATGGGGGCTCAAGCCCCCCTGCTCGCCCCTGGTGGTAATTAATGAAAAGAGAGGGGAAGAAGAAGAGGGGGTTAAATGAAGAAGAAAGGGATCTATTCCTGGATTAGCCCATGGTGGTATGTGAGTGTTTTATGTTTTATATCTGCGCGAGAACTAGTATGTGCAGTGCAGTATATAAAACTAAACTAGAAATCAGTTCTCATCGTTGGTGCAGGCATCGATCTGCCAACAAAAAAGGCATACCCAGCCCTCCAGCACGTGCCTGCGTGCTCTCCCATCATTGCCTCCCATTTTTTTCCAGAAACATGGTGTCAAAAGGAAACACAAATCAGTCTTGCAAATTGACTGGTCCCTTTATTGTCAAACTATATATTCATCCAACTAGGTTGGTACATTGTGCCTTCTAACTAGGAATCGTCTATGCCTCATGTATACCGTCTTCTTAGATGCATCAAGATAAACATATCGGATCTTGTCCCAGCATAATTGCAACCAGTCTTCCCTTTAATCTGCCATAGTGAAAACAAACACTAGTGCAAATATGTCAACACCACTGGTTTTTAGCTTCAGTGGTTCAAGTAGGCAGTGTTAATCTTGATTATCACCTTCGGTTCAAACCGGTGGTGAAAATTATTATCATCATCGGCTAGTTATATGAACCGACGGTGATAATAAAAAAGCAAAAATAATTAAGCAGCCAAGCTCATCAAGTCCACCTAGCTCGTTGAGCAGCAGCCATTGTCCTACGCTGTCGTTGCCACCGCCCTCGCTAGACGCGTCGGTAGGGACGCACGCCATCGCCTGGAGCTCATCTAGCGCCCATGCATGGATCCAACCCGATCTGGTTGCAATAAAGTATACGAGGAGAGAAGAGATAAATCTATATGAGTTGGAGAGCAACAAGGAAGGGGGAGAGATCAAGTAGAGGAGAGAGAGATCGGGAACACCCCGTCCACAGAGAGAGATCGAATAGAGGAGAGATACATCGGGAACACCTCCTCCTCGGGTTTGTTGGCTGCATGTGTGCAGCCTATGACTGTGACTAGGGGTGGGCATTCGGGTTACCCGAAAATTTCGGGTTGAGAAATTTGAGTAATTGAGAATTCAGGTATTAGAAATTGTAACCTGATTTTGGCAAAAAAAAAATCCAATAATCAGGTTTGGGTTTTACCCGATATACCCGAAATTGACAAAACTAACAGTTCTAGTAGCATAGCAATAAATAACGGTCCTTCAAATTACATCATGTCCATATCAATTAACAACAAATCAATTATATACCAAGCTAGTATAGATCTATATTGAGCCATATCAAATAATATATTTACTGAACCACTTCATGTCTTCGTAAGTAATAGAAGTACAAAGATTTGAGATATTTTGAATAACTCGGGTAGTTTGGTATTGGGGAATATTATCCAAACTAAATTTGGGTTTTAATAGTTAGTATCCGAAATTGTTATTGTGTATTTTGGCTTCGGCTACTTTGGGTCTGGATTTGAGTAATTTAGGCTCGGGGATTGAGTTTGGGTATTTTGCCTAAGAGGCCGGTTTGCTGGGTTTGGGCAAAACACAAAAGGCTCTGTTTCCCGATGCGGAAAGAGAACGCGTGCTAGACGCCTGGACTGCTAGTGCAAATGTGCAATGCAACACTCTCGTCGTTTGATTTGACTCGTTGTGCCCACAAGATCCTCGTCACTCGTAGTCGTTGTGTACTTGTGTGCAGTCACCATTGGCAATTTGGTCTCTAAAAAAAATTCGTTTCTAGTTTGTTTCTGAGCGACTGAGCCACACATCGTATCAACAAAAGGCGGAGTGCAACAGGCGTCGAAATAAAATATATCAGATATTATGTTTTTAGCCCTCGGAAGTACTCCTTCCGTCAAAAAAAATATACAATTCTAGATTTAGGATGAATTAAATTTTCTTAAATTTGAATAAATTTATAAAAAAAATTGATCAACATTCACTACTACAAAATTGATTTTCAGCAATGAAGGCTTAAATTTGAATAAATTTATAAAAAAATTGATCAACATTCACTACTACAAAATTGATTTTCAGCAATGAAGGCTTTTTTCTAGAGGCGGCTCAATCTACAGCCGCCTCAATAAATACGAATTGATCTGTGTCTATAAATGCATTTGTAGAAACGGCTCCTATTTTCAGTCGTATCTACAAATCAATTTCTAAAGACATCTATAAATAAATAGAGTCGTCTTTAACAAGAGGAGTTGCACAGTAAAATTTGAGTTTTTCAAACGCCTCAGATGAAGAAACGACCAAAACTAAAGTCGAAGAGTTATAGTAATATACAACTTTTCATTTGAAATCATCTATTGAAGGAAAATTACGTCTGAATTTCTCACATTTAAAATTTAATTTTTTTTAATGGCCTCAGATAGAAAACGACCAATACCAAAGTTGTAGTTCTTTTTTTTTGGCAAAAGGCCATGGGGGAGATCCCAACATCATACTTTAAATTTAAATTAATAAGACTCTAAGAGTTTACTTACAACAAAAGTTATATAAATTTTTAGTTGACAACTTTTAAATTTGAATTCATTTAAGGTTTCAAAAACTCATTTCAAAATTGGACGAAGATCGCACGGATGGAAACAAAGTCTAGTCATCACGCGCTAATCCAATGTCCGCGAGCGAGGGACCTGCGACAAGCCATGGGCCAGCACTGGCTATTGTCGGATGATGAACGGTTTCAGTACACAGGTAAAGATGAGCTACTGTTACACCTAGACAGCTACTCGAAGGAGCAACGGGGCCTCATCCTATTCCTCCGGTGGAGAGCGTGGTATGTTCACAACAACATCACACATGGCACAGGTCCTACGTCCACGACAAAATCAGTAGGTTTTCTGCTAAACTTACGGGAAAGTTTGATCAAGAGCAGAGAACCCATCCCGAAGGGACGACTAGCGCCCGGACGTCCGGCCAGAGGTCCATGTCCTGATGCCCGCGCTGGACTATGTTTCCCACGCTCGCACCAGCATTCCACGCCCGTGCTCGCACAAAACCAAAAAAAACAGCACGACCCCACCCGCGCCTGGGTTTCACATGCCCATGCGGGCCCCACGCCGTCAGACCGCGCGCGGGGACCGCTCGTGTCCCCTCCGCTTCCCACACGTATTGCAACATGTGCAACACCGATCTAGTTTTGAAACATCCAGATACAACATTTGTAACATTCGTCTGAAGACAAATGAAACACTTGAAACATGCGTATAAAACACTTGAAACATACGTATGAAACACTTGGAAAAACACTTGAAACCATTACAAAACATACGCAACATCCAGATAAAACACTTGCAACATATGCGTAAAACATATACAATATCCAAATAAACACACTTGTAACATGTGTCTGGAAAAAATGCAGATGAAATATTGGGAACAGAAGCTTGCAACATACCTATACAACCATTGCAACATGTGCAACATCAACATCTAAAACAATTGAAACATACGCTTGCAACATGCGCTTTCAGCGCAATATTTTCTCACTGTTTCGGAATGGAGGCTCGTCGGTCCGTGGAGTTCACCGGTGTAGAGCTTGTTGGTGGCGCAGAGCTCACCACTCCGGTGGAGAAGGCCACGGTAGGTCCACGCGCTCTAGAAGGCCACGGCGGATTACTAGCTCCACGTGATAGCCACCCTCGCCTCCCTCCCGCGCGGCGTGGGTCTCCATCGTCGTGCTCGTTGAAAGGTCCTAATATGGCTAGAGGGGGGGGGTGAATAGCCTATTTAAAAATCTACAAATCAACTAGAGCAATTTGATTAGTATGACAAATAGCGTAATGCAAACTTGCTCTAGCTCTACAAGGGTTGCAAGCCACCTATCCAACAATTCTAGTTGCAATGATTACTTAAGCACCCAAACTTGCTATGTAACTACTCACTAAGAGCTTACAAACTTGCTACTCTAAAGAGCTCAACTAGATGAATGTAAATAACAAAGCAAGCTCTCAATTCTAATTACACTAAAGAACTTGTACCAACTAGTTTGTAAGAATATAAATAAGTGAGTAGGGTGATTATACCGCCGTGTAGGGGATGAACCAATCACAAGATGAAGATTAAGCCAATCACCGGGAGAATGCCAATGACAAGAGACAACCAATTTTTCTCCCAAGGTTCACGTGCTTGCCAACACGCTAGTCCCCGTTATGTCGACCAACACTTGGTGGTTCGGCGGCTAAGAGGTGTGTCACAAACCTCGTCCACACGATAGGACACCGCAAGAACCGACCCACAAGTGAGGTAGCTCAATGACACGAGCAATTTACTAGAGTTACCTTTCGGCACTCCGCCGGAAAAGGTATAACTCCCCTCACAATCACCGGAGACGGCCACGAACAAATCACCAACTCGTGCCGATCCTCCACCGATGCACCAAGCCATCTAGGTGGTGGCAACCACCAAGAGTAACAAGCGAAATCCGCAGCACAACATGAATACCAAGTGCCTCTAGATGCAATCACTCAAGCAATGCACTTAGATTCTCTCCCAATCTCACAATGATGATGGATCAATGATGGAGATGAGTGGGAGAACTTTGGCTAAGCTCACAAGGTTGCTATGTAAATGAAAATGTGCAAGAGTGCACCCTTGAGCCGGCCATGGGGCTATAAATAGAGCCCCAATCAAATAGAGCCGTTATACCCCTTCACTGGGCAAAACACGCTCTGACCGGATGCTCCGGTCATACTGACCGGACCCTGGACTCAGTATTCGGTCCACTGATTCATGCCATGTGTCACTAGCTTCAAACGCTGTTCGTCAGATTTCAACGGCTACGTGGTTGACCGGACGCTCTGGCTAAACTGACCGGATGCAGAAGCCTCAGCGTCCGGTCGTTTCCAGTAAGCTCCCCGAGGCATATTTCTTCGACCGGACGCGTCCGGTCCACCTTGACCGGACACATACCAGCGTCTGGTGCAATACCCTAGGTACTGTGCCGACCGACCAGTTCGACCACACGCAAGCTGCCAGCGTCCGGTGCTTTCAGACCTAGCGTCCGGTCAGTTGACCGACGCCAGCGTCTTCGCGACCAACTCGTTTTCACTTCTAACTTCTTCACCCTTGCTCCAATGTGCCAACCACCAAGTGTATTACCTTGTGCACATGTGTTAGCGTATTTTGACAAACATTTTCAAGGGTGTTCATACTTCACTAGATCCTAAATGCATATGGAATGAATTGGAGCATCTAGTGGCACTTTGATAACCGTATTTCGATACGAGTTTCACTCCTCTTAATAGTATGGCTATCTATCCTAAATGTGATCACACTCACTAAGTGTCTTGATCACAAAAACAAAATGGCTCCTACTTTTTATACCTTTGCCTTGAGCCTTGTGTTTTTCTCTTTCTTCTTTTCCAAGTTTAAGCATTTGACCATCACCATGCCATCACCATTGTCATGATCTTCACCATTACTTCATCACTTGGAGTAGTGCTACCTATCTCATAATCACTTTGATAAACTAGGTTAGCACTTAGGGTTTCATCAATTAACCAAAACCAAACTAGAGCT
Source organism: Miscanthus floridulus (assembly GCF_019320115.1). Lineage (NCBI taxonomy): Eukaryota > Viridiplantae > Streptophyta > Magnoliopsida > Poales > Poaceae > Miscanthus > Miscanthus floridulus. Next base: position 36,573,341 of record NC_089594.1, read on the forward strand.
TTCAATCTCTCCCTTTTTGGTAATTGATGACAACCCTTATACAATGATATGAATTAAAGTTTAATCGAATCCATGTTGCTTGCCCAAGCATATTTACCATATGTAAAAGAATATGGACAAGTTTCATGAACTCCAAATGGTAGCAATTGCTCCCCCTACATATGTGCTAAGAGTTTGGATTGTAGCTTTGCACATATGATTAGATAGGAAATATAGGAGTCAATTTCTACCAAATGATGCTAAGGTATAAGAGATGGACCGCCTTTGAAGCGTGATACCAATCGGAGTGCACCAATATACCATCCTTAGCACCATTAGTAACTAGACATGTACAAGAACTAGAATACCCCGTGAGATCAACATTACATGCAAGGGTCTAGTTTCCTTAGAATGAACATAAGTCTAGTTACTTAGCCTATGCATGCTAGTTTTTCATTTCAACATTCAAACCTACAACTAGAATACACCACACAAGCATGGATATTTGAAATTAAAACTTATGTCATGCAAGCAGACATATGTAATGCTAATTCAAATGCACCATACAAGTTTATGAGCTTGCTCCCCCTATTTGTATGCTCAAAATTTTAATTGATCCCCTTCTTTTGTCCCCTTTGTTTCACTATCTTTGTACACTATTTCTCCCCCTTTGTTATCAATGACCACAAAGGCTTAAAGTATAGATAGGTTCAAATTATAGATAGATTTGGGGTGAAACCATGTGAAATGAGGATCATTTTTCAATTTGATTCAATCTAGTTTACTTGCAAAAGATATTTAACTCGGTTTGATCCAAGGACAAGCTTCTTCACACCTCCAAATAAGGGTTATCTTGTACCATGTTGAGTTAAACACTTATAGCTCATTTTCTAAATCAAACACTAGGTTTACAAGCCCACAAACATGTCATATGCTACCACTAGATCATTTCAAACATACAAGCAATAGTGGTACCATACAAGCATTCAATTCATTTGATTTTCATGAATGAGCCTATTCAAATGTGAAATATGTCTAGATGCACTAATCATGTCCTTAGCAAGGATGTATGCCATGCCAATCAACTTTTACCTTGGATTGCTCGAAGGAGAGGCATGTCATATAATAGGGGTGCATCAACACATATTGGAGAAGTCAAGTATGTTCAATTCATTCCTTAGCTTGCAAAACCTCTTCTCATCAAGTGGCTTGATGAATATGTCGGCAAGTTGATCTTCGGTGCCCACACTCTCTATGCAAATGTCCCCTTTTTGTTGGTGATCTCTTATGAAGTGATGACGGACATCTATATACTTTGTTCTTGAGTGTTGAACCGAGTTGTTGGTGAGCTTTACGGCACTTTCATTGTCACATAACAATGGCACTTGCTTGAACTTGATTTCAAAGTCACTCAAAGTAGCCTTCATCCAAAGTAATTGAGCACAACAACTATTGGCCAAAATGTACTCTGCTTCGGCGGTTGAAAGTGCTACACTATTTTGCTTCTTTGATGACCAAGATATAAGTGATCTTCCCAATAGTTGACATGTGCCCGATGTGCTCTTTCTCTCAACTTTGCATCCCGCATAATCGGAGTCCGAATATCCAATCAACTCAAATCTTGCTCCTTTGGGATACCACAATCCAACATTTTGTGTATACTTCAAGTACCTCAATATTCTCTTTGTTGCTTTCAAATGACTTTCTCTTGGTGAGGCTTGGAATCTAGCACACATGCATACACTAAACATCACATCCGGCCTTGATGCGGTCACATAGAGTAGACTTCTAATCATAGACCGATACATCTTTTGATCCACCATATTGCCACTAGCATCACTATCCAAGCTTCCACTTGTCCCCACTGGTGTACTAATAGCTTTACTCTCATCCATTTCAAACTTTTCGAGCATGTCCTTGATATACTTGCCTTGACTCACAAATGTGCCATTCTTCATTTGCTTGATTTGAAGACCAAGGAAGTAACTAAGTTCTCCAATCATAGACATCTTAAACTCACTTGCCATCATCTTGCCAAACTCCTCACAAAATTCTTGATTTGTTGATCCAAAGATGATATCATCAACATAGATTTGCATTACAAACAAGTCATTTCCAACCTTCTTGGTGAAAAGAGTGGTGTCAACCTTTCCCATCTTGAATCCCTTAGAGAGTAGGAAGTCCCTCAATCTCTCATACCATGCTCTAGGTGCTTGCTTTAATCCATACAAAGCCTTTCTCAACTTGTAAACATGGTTGGGTTTCTTTTCATCTTCAAAACCGGGAGGTTGCTCAACATACACAAGCTCATTGATGTACCCATTTAGAAATGCACTTTTCACATCCATTTGGTACAACTTGATGTTGTAGGCACAAGCATAGGCTAACAAGATCCTAATTGCTTCTAATCTTGCAACCAGGGCATATGTTTCTCCAAAGTCAAGACCTTCAACTTGAGTGTAACCTTAAGCCACTAATCTTGCTTTGTTCCTTATCACTACCCCATCTTGATCTTGCTTGTTCCGAAAGACCCACTTGGTTCCAATCACATTATGTCCCTTAGGCCTCTCAACTAACTCCCATACTTGGTTTCTTGTGAAGTTGTTTAGCTCTTCATGCATAGCATTGACCCAATCAACATCATTCAAAGCTTCATCTATCTTCTTAGGCTCAATGAATGACACAAATAAGAAGTGCTCACAAAATGATGCCAATCTTGATCTAGTTTGTACTCCCCTTGAAATATCACCAATGATAGTATCCAATGGACGATCTCTTGCAACATTGGTTGGTTGAAGCACTTGCACTTGATTGCTAGTATTTGATTGATCACTTGGTTGAGATGATGAACTAGCCATTTGTTGATCTTGCACATTGCCATCACTAGAGCTTGTTTGGATTTGATCATGAGAACAACTAGCTTGCACATTTGAGTTGGAGAGTACTTGATTCTTGTCATCTTCAACATCAATCACCTCTTTAGGCCTTATCTCACCAATGTCCATGTTTCTCATTGTCTTGATCAATTGAGTGCCTTTTACATCATCTAGGTTCTCATCTTCCTCTTGGGAACCATTTGTTTCATCAAACTCCACATCATAAACCTCCTCAAGAGTACCACTAGCCAAATTCCAAACTCTATAAGCCTTGCTAGTAGTGGAGTAACCAAGCAAGAAACCTTCATCACATTTCTTTTCAAACTTGCTCAATCTAGTGCCTTTCTTCAATATGTAGCATTTACAACCAAAGACCCGAAAGTATGCTATGTTGGGCTTTCTCCCATTCAAAAGCTCATAAGGTGTTTTCTCCATCATGGGGTGACAATAGAGTCGGTTGCTATAATAGCAAGCCGTATTGATTGCTTCGGCCCAAAATGAATGACTCACATTGTACTCACTCAACATTGATCTTGTCATATCAATCAAGGTTATATTCTTTCTTTCAACTAGCCCATTTGATTGAGGAGTATACTTGGCCGAGAATTAATGTCTAATTCTAAATTTATCACATAACTCATCAATTCTAGTGTTCTTGAACTCACTTCCATTGTCACTTCTAACTTTCTTGATGGTTATTTCAAACTCATTGTGAATGCCCTTGACAAAAGATTTGAATGTTGCAAATACATCACTCTTGTCAACAAGAAAGAACACCCATGTGTATCTAGTGAAATCATCCACAATCACAAATCCATATTTGTTTCCACCAATGCTAGTGTATGTGGTTGGTTCAAACAAGTCCATGTGCATCAACTCAAATGCCTTGGATGTGCTCATCATGCTCTTCTTAGGATGTGTGTTACCAACTTGCTTTCAGGCTTGACATGCACTACATAGTTTGTCCTTCTCAAATGTGACATCTTTCAAGCCTCTAACTAAGTCATGCTTGATTAACTTGTTCAATTGTTTCATTCCAATATGACCAAGCCTTCTATGCCATAACCAACCCATGCTAGACTTAGTGACCAAACATGTTGACAATTGAGCTTCTCTAGCATTGAAATCAACTAAGTATAGATTCTCATATCTAAATCCCTTGAATATCAAGTTAGAGCCATCTACACTTATGATCTCTACATCATCCACACCAAATATGCACTTGAAACCAAGATCACACAATTGAGCTACCGACAATAGGTTGAAGTTCAAGCTCTCTACTAGTAGCACATTGGAAATGCTCAAATCATTGGATATTGCAATCTTACCAAGCCCTTTGACCTTGCCTTTCCCATTGTCACCAAATGTGATACTATCAATCCTATTGCTCTTGTTTTCATTGATTGAACTGAACATTCTTGGATCACCGGTCATGTGTTGTGTGCACCCACTATCAAGCACCCAATGCCTTCCTCCGGCTTTATAATTTACCTATAAAAGAAGATCAATTCTTTTTAGGTACCCAAACTTGCTTGGGTCCTTGTAGGTTAGTCACCAAGGTCTTTGGTACCCAAATGGCCTTCTTCTTTGGGCCCACAATTGGTGTACCAATGAACTTAGCCTTCACACCATTGGCACCCTTATAAAGCATGTAACAAGAATCAAATTTGATTGAGGATACATTAGATAGCTTGTTCTTGTTAGTCTTGCAATTTTGCTCTATATGCCCAACTTGCTTGCATCTATTGCAAAACCGACCATTGCCCTTCACAAAGCTAGCTTTGGAAGTAACAAAGGCCGCCTTGCCTTTCTTAGGGGTATAGCCTAATCCCTCTTTGTTGAGAGAAAATCTTTGGCTACCCAAGCACTTTAGCAAGTGGGTTTCTCCACCATAGGCATTGCCTAAGGCACGAGTGAGCTCATTCACCTCTTTCTTGAGGTTCTCATTTTCCACCATAAGTGAGGCATTACAAGTGAGACCATCACTCAAGGGTGAAGTGAAAGTAGTAGTGCTACAAGAAGTGTTAGTAGGAGCAACAATAATGGGTTCATGAAAAGATTCATCAATAAGATCACATGTTAGTCCCACATCACATGTTATGATCACTTGCTCCTTCTTGGCTTCCTCCACTTTGACTTGCTCAATGAGAGAGGAGTGAGCCTTTTCAAGCTTAGAGTGAGCTTTGCTAAGCTTCTCATGGGCTTCCACTAGCCTCTCATGAGTAGCATTGAGCTCATCAAGGGATTGCTCAAGAAATTTGACTTTCTTGTTCAATTCCTTGCACTCCTTTCTCTTCATCTCAAAGCAAGTATGTACTTGCTCACACATGTCCATGAGCTCCTCCTTGGAGTACTCATCATCATCATTACTCCTACAAGCATCACTTTCACATTCATCATCATCACTCACATCATATTTTACCTTGGTAGGTTTTACCATGAGGCATGTCGATGGAGTGTCGAAGATGGAGGCCTTGTTGTTGATGGCGATGCTTGCTAGTGCTCTCTTGATAGATTTCTTGTCATCATCACTAGAGCTATCACTATCCAAAGAGCCATCACTATCCCATGTGACCACATAACCTCCACCCTTCTTCTTCTTTTGGAAGGTCATTCTCTTCTCCTTCTTCTCCTTCTTTTCTTTCTTATCCTCCTTGTGCTTCTTCTTCTCATCCTCATCATTGTCACTATTATATGGACAATTTGCTACTACATGATCGGGGCTCTTGCAATTGTAGCATCTTCTCACATACTCCTTCTTCTTGGTGTGATCTCTTCTCTTTCTTGCACCATAGCCCTTCTTCTTCATGAATTTTCCCATCTTGCGCACAAAGAGAGCCATAGCTTCATCATCAATATCACTAAGATCATCATCATCACTTGATTCTTTCTTGGACTTGCCCTTTTTCTTTGATGATGATGAGCTAGCCGTGGATGCTATGCTTTTCTTCTTCTTGTCTTCTTCTTCCTTTTTGTCATCCTTGTCATCCCCTTCCCTTTCCACACGGTATGTCTCTTGTGTCATGACATCACCTAGTACTTAGTTAGGGGTAATATCATTTAATCCTCCTCTTATGATAAGTAATCTCAACATCTCAAACCTTGGAGGTAGGCACATTAAGAATCGATGAGAGACATCATCATCCTTGATCTTCTCTCCTAAAGCCTTCAAGTCATTGACAATCACTTGTAATCGATGGAACATCTCCGGAATGCTCTCATCTTCCTTCATCTTGAAGCTTGTTAACTTGTCCTTGAGAATATATAACTTGGCACTCTTCACCGCCGGTGTGCCCTCATATGTTTCCTCCAATCTTGTCCACACCTCATTAGCTCTCTCACAATCCTTGATTTGCTCAAACACCTTGGAATCAATGGCATTGTATATGGTGTTGAGAGCCATTGTATTGCATTGCTTGTTGGCTCTATCTTGGTTTGTGGGATTTTCGGGATCAATGATGGCATAATCATTTTCGGTCACTTCCCATACTTGATCATTGATTGAACCAAGATACATTTTCATCTTTCTTTTCCAATAGTCATAGCTTATGCCATCAAAGAACGGTGGTTTGCCCCCCACATGATTGAACACAACTTGAGCCATAATTTGACACCGAGGTTGTTAAGCCTTTAATCAAACGGTGACCACTGCTCTGATACCACTTGAAAGGTCCTAATATGGCTAGAGGGAGGTGAATAGCCTATTTAAAAATCTACAAATCAACTAGAGCAATTTGATTAGTATGACAAATAGCGTAATGCAAACTTGCTCTAGCTCTACAAGGGTTGCAAGCCACCTATCCAACAATTCTAGTTGCAATGATTACTTAAGCACCCAAACTTGCTATGTAACTACTCACTAAGAGCTTACAAACTTGCTACTCTAAAGAGCTCAACTATATGAATGTAAATAACAAAGCAAGCTCTCAATTCTAATTACACTAAAGAGCTTGTAACAACTAGTTTGCAAGAATGTAAATAAGTGAGTAGGGTGATTATACCGCCGTGTAGGGGATGAACCAATCACAAGATGAAGATTAAGCCAATCACCGGGAGAATGCAAATGACAAGAGACAACCGATTTTTCTCCCGAGGTTCACGTGCTTGCCAACATGCTAGTCCCCGTTGTGTCGACCAACACTTGGTGGTTCGGCGGCTAAGAGGTGTTTCACAAACCTTGTCCACACGATAGGACACCGCAAGAACCGACCCACAAGTGAGGTAGCTCAATGACACGAGCAATTTACTAGAGTTACCTTTCGGCACTCCGCCGGGGAAGGTACAACTCCCCTCACAATCACCGGAGACGGCCACGAACAATCACCAACTCGTGCCAATCCTCCACCGCTGCACCAAGCCGTCTAGGTGGTGGCAACCACCAAGAGTAACAAGCGAAATCCGCAGCACAACACGAATACCAAGTGCCTCTAGATGCAATCACTCAAGCAATGCACTTAGATTCTCTCACAATCTCACAATGATGATGGATCAATGATGGAGATGAGTGGGAGGACTTTGGCTAAGCTCACAAGGTTGCTATGTCAATGAAAATGTGCAAGAGTGCACCCTTGAGCCGGCCATGGGGCTATAAATAGAGCCCCAATCAAATAGAGCCATTATACCCCTTCACTGGGCAAAACGTGCTCTGACCGGACGCTCCGGTCATACTGACCGGACCCTGGACTCAGTGTCCGGTCCACTAATTCATGCCACGTGTCACTAGCTTCAAACGTTGTTCGTCAGATTTCAACAGCTACGTGGTTGACCGGACGCTCCGGCTAAACTGACCGGACGCAGAAGCCTCAGCGTCCGGTCGTTTCCAGTAAGCTCCCCGAGGCATATTTCTTCAACCGGACGCGTCCGGTCCACCTTGACCGGACACATACCAGTGTCCGGTGCAATACCCTAGGTACTGTGCCGACCGACCAGTTCGACCGGACGCAAGCTGCCAGCGTCCGATGCTTTCAGACCCAGCGTTCGGTCAGTTGACCGACGCCAGCGTCTTCGCGACCAACTCATTTTCACTTATAACTTCTTCACCCTTGCTCCAATGTGCCAACCACCAAGTGTATTACCTTGTGCACATGTGTTAGCGTATTTTCACAAACATTTTCAAGGGTGTTCATACTTCACTAGATCCTAAATGCATATGCAATGAATTAGAGCATCTAGTGGCACTTTGATAACCGCATTTCGATACGAGTTTCACTCCTCTTAATAGTACGGCTATCTATCCTAAATGTGATCACACTCTCTAAGTGTCTTGATCACAAAAACAAAATGGCTCCTACTTTTTATACATTTGCCTTGAGCCTTGTGTTTTTCTTTTTCTTCTTTTCCAAGTTTAAGCATTTGACCATCACCATGCCATCACCGTTGTCATGATCTTCACCATTGCTTCATCACTTGGAGTAGTGCTACCTATCTCATAATCACTTTGATAAACTAGGTTAGCACTTAGGGTTTCATCAATTAACCAAAACCAAACTAGAGCTTTCACTCGTCTCACATGCTCTGCTCGCCCCGCTTGCACATGGGCCTCTGGAGCCACTGTTTCCTCCCACGTGCGCGAGCGTCGGAGCTGCCATCGCCTTGCTTGCGCGCCGGCAGCCAGACACGGGGAGCGTAGTGGTCGTCGGAGATGCAGTCCGCAAGAGCGCAGAAGGGCCGTAAGCCGGTAGCCGGACGCCAGAAGCGTAGTGGCCGCTTGAGGGCGGCCGCCAGATCCCTGCCGTCGCGGCGCTGGGGAATGGAGATGCGCTGCCGTGCGTGAGGTGGATGTTGTTGCCTCTACGGCTGCATCGCTGACCCCACGCCACCGCATCTCGCCCACCTCCTGGCTTGGTAAATAATGGATGAGGCTAGCTTGCTCGAATGGATAAGGCCACACCGGCCACCGCTTGAGCGTGTTTTTTTTTTTGAGAGGCGATCATTGGGCTGGCGTGGGCGGCCCACCATTGGAGCGTCCAGCGCGGACGAACACCCTGTACCAAGAATTATCGTATGCGAAAACAGGGGAAGCAACCTATCTTGACAGAAGGGGAGGTGGGGGTTGGAGCAATCACGAGGGACAATAAGGTAACTGTTGTATTCTCGGTAGGGACGTTCCTAGAGCGACGATGTGGAAGCGCATCGGAAGCGGAAGAGCTAGCCTGCGTTGAGGGTCTTCGTTGGGCCATTAAGTGGGTCTACCACTGGCTATCATCAAATCAGATTGCGCACGGATCGTCTCAATAATGTGCAATCCATCCGTGGACCAATCTGAGATTGGCTTTGTTACAGAAGATGCAAAAGGACTCGCTCAGCTGTTGAGTGGAAGATATCCCAAGCGAAGAGAGATTGTAATCAAGATGTAATGCTTTAGCTAGTTTAGCTAGACGTAGTAAACATTCCGTGGCTTGGTCTAATTAATAAAGCCTCTCTTTTACTCGAAAAAAATGTATCACTTTTACTACTGCTATTTGAATGCAACTAATCCAACCGAGCGGTTGAACCCTCTGTTTCTTGAGTTATCCAAAAGGTAAAGCACCGGCGTGCTACATGGAATTAAATGCAACAGACCCAAAGAACCAAAAGGCACTTGTTTAATAATCAGCTCGCTTGTAAATAGTAAGGGTTAATTATGCTTTTATTATGATATGAGTGGATGTCAATAAAATATTTTTATGTTTGACTCAAATAGACTGTACAACTAAATGCACATGAGAATGCTGCATGTAAGACTGTCTCCAACAAACCGGACCTAAAAACAAGAGGCATTCGACAGTTTGGGTAGCACACAGTAAAAACAAGAGGCAAACGAGAAGCCGCGCGCCGCCCGCCTCGCCACGCTCCTCCGCCCGCTCGTCGGGTCTCCTTTCGTACCCGCGGACGCCGGACGCTGCGAGAGGATGCCACCAGGCCTTGGATCTAGTCATGGATGCCCCGGATCGACCTCAGCAAAAAAAGGCCGACAAGCACAGACCGACGCTCGACCCCGGCGCCAGCGAGTGAAGGAGAGGAGGAGCAAGGGAGAAAGGCTACCTTCACCTGGGTCTGCTCGCGCCGGAGTCCTCGCGTGCTGGCGGTCGCTCGCGCCCGAGATGCCGCGTAGTGCTTGCCCGCGCCGGGGAGCCACCGCACCAGGAGACGCCCGCGCGCAGCACCGCGCCAGGGGTGCGCTCGCCCCGCACCCATGGCCACTGCGGGGGACGCCCTCGCCCCAATCGCCTCGCACCCGCGCCACCAGTGGGGCCCACCCAACCAGGCGCCGCCGCTGGGAAGGGAGAGGAGACGTAGCGGAGAAAGCAGGAGCTCGAGTGGGAGGTATTTTAGTCCCTTTTCCCTCCTCTTCTTCTCCCTGCTCCCCTGTTTCTCCCTCCCTTGAATCCGCGCCGAGGCAATAGCGCCGCCGAGCGCTCTCCCTTCCCCCTCTCCCCTTGTTGCCTCTCTCTTGTGGGAGACGGCCGCAGGCCACCGGGGCCGTCGCCGGTGCTCCCCGGTCTGCACGTCGTCTTGCTTCTCTCTCCCTCCGCTTCGTTCTCTCCCTCTCGCTTTCTCTCTCTTGCGGACAGAAGGAACAGAGGAGCGCGGTGCCCCTGGGCACGGACAAGCTCCAGCAGCATGAAGACGCAAAAGGGGGGAGAGAAGACGCTTATTTGCGTCCCGTGTCAGCTCCCACTCAAAATGCGTCGCTCCTTTGCCTGCTCCGTTGGAGAAGTGTTTTACACGGATAAACCACTGTAGACAACCCATTTTGGGTTTGGGTCACGCTATGCGTGATCTGTTGGAGTCGGTCTAAGGATCTGTTCCTTACTAATGAGTGATGAATACCAGAAGTGGTACTCATATAAGTATATAGATACAAAAACAAAAACTACTCTTCAAACATCAGCTGTTCCCCGGTCAAGGAACTGCTCCACGCAAGTTATACTTCCATACTCAATCTTCATGCACCCACAAGGCTAACAGCATCTATTGCGGCAAATTCTTCTTATGTTTGCCTTACCATTGCAAACCCGACATAATTACAGAGGTTCAGGGGACTCTTGTCATCAGTGTGCAGCCAAATGCTGATGTTTGAGCGCCCTCCAACCAATGTCATGCCTGTAGAATCCTTCTGGCCAGTCAACAACGTCAAGCGCATCATACGCTTTAGCCCTTGCTTCCTCAATGTCCTTGCCCTTTGCAGTAACACCGAGCACACGGCCTCCAGCCGCTACAAAGTTTCCATCTGTATCAAAGGCTGTTCCTGCATGGAATATCTTTACTGCAGGAGAAACCTGCTCGGCTTCATCAATATTTTTTATTACAGTCCCCTTCTTGTAAGGCCCAGGATAGCCTTCACTTGCCATCACAACAACTGTTGCCAACTCAGGCGACCAGGTTAGCGAAACCTTGCCTAGTTCTCCCCGACAAGCAGCAAGCAGAACCTGCGCCAAGTCAGACTCTAACCTCATCATCAGGACCTGAGCCAAACAAGATGAGTTAGTAGAGATGAATTGACCAAAAGTTTAGTTTGTGAACATGACAACTATAAAAGTTAATAAGTTCATACAAACATAGTTGGCCTTTCATATTTATTTCTTTAAAGAGATTAACAAATGGAGTTTTGATACTGCAATGAATGTCATTAGTATTTCCAAAAGACTTTTACCACCCAGAAGGCCAGAACTACTAGCATTCTGCAAAATGTTACTTGAAGATCAGATAAAACTTTGTGCATGTTGTTTCCCAAATGTAAATTCAAATATTAGCTTGAGATTCTGGTTTTTTTCTGCATGAACCATATGAAACGACCAAATAACCATGCAGGTAGTTTAGCATATTATTACTAACGTCAAGATATCCAAATAAGCAGATATAAATTGGGTAATATAAATACTGTAGATATATAGAGGACCAAATAATGGTCTGGGTATTATATTCTGTAAACATATGCTAAGTTAAGCCAATAATGATAATTATTAAAGAAAGCCAATAATGATAATTATTAAAGAAGACCACAAACCTGGCATTCTGGATCTCCAAATCGTACATTATATTCAATAAGCTTAGGAAGCCCAGACTTCTCAATCATAAGCCCAGCATATAACACACCAACAAATTTGCATCCTTCAGCTGCCATACCTTTAACAGTAGGGAGGATTATACTTTCCATTACTTTTTTCTTCAGTTCTTCTGTCACAATTGGAGCTGGGGAGTATGCACCCATACCACCTGTATTTGGACCAACATCACCATCACCAACTCTTTTATGGTCCTGGGCCGATTCAAGAGGCAAAGCAGTTTCTCCATCTACTAATGCAAAGAAAGAAGCTTCTTCTCCCTCTAAAAATTCTTCAATGATGACACGTGATCCAGCAGAACCAAAAGAGCCTTCAATAAGCATAGTGTCTATGGCTTCAAATGCCTCATCTAAAGTCATAGCAACAACTACACCCTTCCCAGCAGCCAATCCATCGGCTTTAACAACTATGGGGGCTCCTTGATCCTTTACATATTGTTTAGCATCAGCAGGGTTTGTGAATGTTTGATACTGCACATGCAGAACACAAGTAGTCAATTTTCAACTTTCAACCAATAGCTTAATATATGGAAATATCTAACATGGCTCCTAGATCCTCAACAGATTAAGTTTACTATGTAAATAAACAGTTGGAAATAGCTACGGGGCTCCTATCCTTAACAGGCAAGATTTACAGCAATTGAAAATTGTGAGAAAGTAAAATGGGGTTTATGAGCACTCTGAGCTAAAACATAAAACACAGTTTGGGACTTGTTGAGAGCCAGTATCCAGTAACAAAGCATATCACAAAGATACAATTCTCATGCTGAAAATAATATTGCCAGCTCTAGATATATTCAAATATTGCATCGACCTACGTTACGTACCAAGCATAATAACTGTTAAGTAGCTTCACAAATTAAAAGAAAGTACCTTTGCTGTGGGAATGTTGTACTTATCACATAGTTTCTTCATGAAATCCTTTGATCCTTCTAATGCCGCAGCCTCTGATGAAGGACCAAAAGTAGGAATTCCAGCTTTGACAAGGTCATTTGCAAGACCAGCAACAAGAGGTGCTTCAGGTCCAACTACAACTAATCCAACATCCCAATTATGACAGAATGAGATGACATTTTCACTATTTGTTATGTCCAGGTCCGGTATACATGTGGCATCTCCAGACTGAGCAATGCCAGAATTACCAGGAGCACAGAAAATTGCATCACAAGATGGAGAGCGTTCCAAGGCATAACAAAGAGCATGTTCCCTTCCTCCTCCACCAATGACCAATACAGTTACCCTCTCTTCTGTTAGAAAACAACAAATCAAATTTAATAGAGTTGTTTTTCTTGGGTTTATTACTCTGATCAGTTAGAAGGCAACTCTGATTTGTAATAGTTTATCACAGCATCCTAGCTCATAGGGCATCAAGCTTGAGGTTTTCCTCATAAACCATAATGTCCATAGTTCTTTAGGCCCGAGCGAAATATTTTCCAGAAGCATATAATCCATAAATGACTTAATGAATTTAATTCCTTTTCTGGATCCAAGCAATAGATAATAATTTATTGAATTTTCTCGTGTGATCAGTTAAATGGCAACCCTTGTTTTTACTGGTTTAGCACAGCCATCTACCTCCGAGTGCATCAAGCTTGAGGTTTTTCTAAAAACTTAATCATATGCCCAGTATTTTAAATCCAAGCAAAATTCAGGGAAGCATCATGGTAAACAGTTCAATGAAGTTGACCCTCTCTTCTTGATCATAGAACAGATAAAAATTTCATATGAGGAACCAGAACAGCCCCAAAGTAGGAGATATCTTACCAGGAACCTTGACGTGGCCATTAGTCGAAGAGAGTGTTGTGTTGAGGTGTCTGCCCTTGAGAGCCCCAACAGCCAGGTTTGAACCATAGGCGCGATTCTCATTCTCCACCCTGATGGGAGAACAAAGACCACCCAGTGTCCGAGAAACAGGAAAAGATACCACAGAATGCAAGTAGCCAGGCAAGCAATTCCTCGCGAACGCCTTAGCTCCGAACTTGAGCGAAACCTTGGTGGTGCTTGAAGAAAAGCATGCCATTGCTATCACCCTTTCCTCTGTAGCCAAAACGGCAAGAAACAAGCAGAGGGTTTAGTTCGCTGGAGTAGGCAGAAACACGAACCCAGTAGATGGATTCCGAAATAAAATCAGCGAAAAGTTCATGTATTGCTTGATTTGCTTCTAAGATCGAAACTCATGTCAGGTAGCAATTTCGTGAACAAGAAAGCACGGAATCGAGGCAAACCCCCTCCGAAGCAGCCTCCGGGGTCGCGCGCCAAGTGTTCGACGGAACGACTACACAGCCCCTGCTATCCCGTGAACCGTGACTGGGCCGCCGCCCGGTGTGTGTCACAGGAAGAACTACTGCCAGCATGCCATCCCACTCCGCCATTGAGGAGTTGCGCGCGCACGAATCAAACTAAGGAGGAGGAGACGAGGAGAAACCAAGACACGGGCAAAGCAGCCAAAAGTTGGCGCGCGGCCTCCCTTCCCTTCCCCCGCGAGAGATCGGGATAGCAGGAGATCAACTAGCTACCTGCTGTGCTGCGGCCGTGATATGTGGCTCGCTCAACAGTACTCACCTGCCTACGAGTGTGCAGCAGCTCGCCGTAGCGGAGATTGGAGAAGGGGAAGAAGAGGAGCGGAATCCGTGGCGGCTGTGTTCGCCGCGGTGGCGCGCCGCGTTTTGTAGTGCACACAGATGCCACCGAGGCGCCGCTGGAGGGGTGAATTTTGCATTCTGGTCCCTGGTCTGGTCTGCGAGTTCGCTTTGCATACACTTAATTTGTTTTGATTTGATTGATGATGTTTTTTTTTTTTTGAGAATTGATTTGCAGCCTGTTTAGTTGCACTTCATTTTGCAAAATTTTTCAAGATTTCCCATCACATCGAATCTTTAGACGCATGCATTAAATATTAAATATAAATAAAAAAATAAAACTAATTACACAGTTTAGACGAAATTCACGAGACGAATCTTTTAAGCCTAATTAGACTATGATTGGACACTAATTATCAAATAATAACGAAAGTGCTACAGTATCATTTCGCCAAAAAATTCGCCAATTAAACACTACCTTGGTTGATGTTGGGGTGTGATTATTGGCAGAGGGGAGCTCACATGGGATTTCGTAGGATACTTTTATTATATTATACTGTACACAATGACACAAGCGACATGAAAAATGCATGGATTGGCTTTTTAGAAAAGGTAACTTTTTACGTATCTTGACCAGAAGTTAGTTTTTTTTTTTTTTGCGACGATGATCAGAAGTTAGTTAGTTGTATGCTCAGGCTATAAATACGTGTAAACGAGTCGTGTATCGTGTGCCAATTAGTAGTGATATAAAATGACAAACAAAAGGGAGATTGTATGGCAAGCGTAGATTATTGATGATGGTTCGCTGGGCTCGGATGGGTGGACAACTGGACATGGATCGGATCGGAGCAAAACACGTCATCCACCACATGATTGTGGAGAAAGGCGAGGGCCAATTCGGAAATCTGGCGTGGCCAAAAGCAGGGGGCGGCTGCGATATTGTGGGAGGCGCCGCTGGTTGAGGAAAACCGAAGACATGCGGCGAATCCAGGAGGCAAGCACCGGCGGCGGTCCGCTGATTGTCACCGACCGGTGCCCCTGCACCCAGCTACCTGTCCTTTTCTTTCCAGGCTGCTTGCTGTGTGCTGACCACGGTTTTCAGATTCAGCCTCGACACTTTTCTTTGAGCTTACCGTTAGCGTTTGGTAGCGTTTGAGCTTACCTCCATCAGCTTGCACAGCCCATTTCAACAGAACGCTCCCGTTGCATTATTAATTTAAAGGGACAGGGTTATTCTTAATAAAAAAAATATCATCTTATTCTTACGGATGCAAGAATGATAACATGACACCCAACACTCTCCTGATTCGCAAAGGTCTCGTTGTCGTTACTTAGGGCATCGATCGTGTACAAAGCAATTAAATGTTTAGATACACGGTGGAACGACGGTGTTCTTGCTTAATTGGTCGTTCGTTTCGTTTCGGCCGTCTAAACGGCCATTTAAGTCGAATATCGTTTACCAAAATGCTGTCTAAGATTAGTGTCATATGAAACAACTCTATCGCAATGCTTGATATGAGATGAATCCCGATCTTTCGATGATAGAAGGTGGATAACTCGATTTGGGGATAGAGATGACATTCACGGCTCGACTACAACCATCCAAAGATGCTGCGCCTTAGAAACCGATACATCACCTTCAATGGCTGCCGCGATCTCGTGGAGCGCGTTACCCGGCCACTAGGACACTCGTCCTACAAACAAACAATTTCTCGAAAGAACAAATCAGCAATATAAGTAGCATCATCCGTTTTATGACAGGGTATGAAATGTGCCATCTTAGAAAATCTATCAACAACCACAAACACACTATCACGTCCCTTCCTAGTCCTTGACAAACCCAACATAAAATCTATAGAAATATCTTCCCAAGGAGCACTAGGAATAGGTAGAGCCAAATACAAACCGTGTGGATTTAATCGTGATTTAGCATTTTGACATGTCGTGCAACGAGCAACAAACCTCTCCACATATCTTCTCATCTTTGACCAAAAGAAATGACCAGCAAGTATGTCCTCCGTTTTCTTAGCTCCAAAATGCCCCATCAAGCCACCTCCATGCGCTTCCTGCAGCAACAACAAACGAACAGAGCTAGCTAGAATGCATAGCTTGTTAGCTCTAAATACAAACACATCACTAAAGATGAATTTGTTCCAACCTTTTCTATCTTTACAATGCAGCAACACATCTTTAAAATCAACATCATTAACATATTGGTATTTAATTATTTCTAATTGTCGGGGACCTAATACCGGGGTACCCCAGAAGGTGGAACCAATAACCACCGAATGTTAAAAACTTCTGGACGCATAAGAGCACCGTTTCATCCCTTGTTCGAATAACAGGAGTTTGGTTCCACCTCGCCCGACGCCTTTTGAAATAAGCTCTGCCTCGCCCGAGGGCTCAGGGTTAGTCTCCGTCTCGCCCGACGCCTTTGGGGCGGGCTCGGTCTCGCCCGAGGGCCGAGGGATAGACTCCGTCTCGCCCGACGCCTTTGGGTAGCTCTGCCTTACCCGAGGGCTCAGGGCTAATCTCCGTCTCGCCCGACGCCTTTAGGGCGGGCTCGGTCTCGCCCGAGGGCTGAGGGATAGATTCCGCCTCGCCCGACCCCGGAGGGGCAGGGTCGGTCTCGCCCAAGAGATAGGGATTGGTCTCCGTTTCGCCCGACGACAAGGAATGAGCCTCACCCTGCTCCACATCTAAAGACTGGATTCATCTTACCTGACAACTTTTCCTCATTCCCTCAAGATGATAGGTACAAGGTGAGACAAGACGTTCGGGTCAACCATGGCTCCAAGGACCATACCCTGTGCCCTGGCAAGAAAAGTACTGCCAGGGGATGACAAGACAGGTGCTTTAGACCCTTCCGGGCGCCGTAGAGCTCGAAAGGTTGTATAGGTGCGTGCTCCTCGCCCTATAGAGTTGTAGGCGCCGCCTTCAGCCCTGGGACACAGAACCCGACGAAAATATACGACAACCACTACGCTCCAGAGAAGGATTTGCTATCTCCACAAACGACGGATATTCCGTCACCATGCTATGGACCCAAGGGAGCGACGCCCGCTTCCCGACCCCTCATGTCCGCCAAGTCAGAAGGCCTTGACCATGGCGTTACGCCGGACCCCGACCCCTCGTCCCTCCGACAAAGACTCACAGAAACCAGAAGGCGTGCGGAGCAAGGCCGGGAGAGGCTAATAAGTCAAAACCACTGTGCTACAGCCCATACCCTGCGCAAGGCAGCGTTCTGTAGTCAACCTGACATTCTACAAAGACATCGACAGTATTGTAGGCACTTATCTTCGTTCACACTCTTCAGGATGAAAAACGAAGCCGGGTAGATGTGAGCCACAAGATTAGGCAGAGCCCTCATCCTTGTAAAGCCAGCCCCTTCATCTATAAAAGGGGATGCGCTTCTCCCGTCAAGAGAGGACTTTTGACCGAACAATAGAAGAACACATACACACAGTCAAGCAAGGAAGATCTTGACCTCCTTTCGACCCTTCCATCAGAGACTTGGGACCAGTCCCTCTCTCGATCGTTTGTACCCCTTACTACAGACCGTTTATGGTGCTAATAACACGAGCAGCAACAAACTGGACGTAGGGACATTCGGCCCGAACCAGTATAAATCTTGTGTCCTTTAGCGCACCATCCGAGCCCAACGCGCATTACTATAAATTTACTTGCCGGTGCTCGTACGAAACACCGACAGTTGGCGCACCAGGTAGGGGAGCTTGCGCGTTCCAAAAAAGGCCTCGGATGGCCACCCACGCAATCAGCTAGGCCCCGGGCGCACACGTGTGTTTCGGAGACCTAGATTTCATCATCACACTAGGAGGAGAGCTGGCGCTGACTCACACGGCCGCCCCATCTCTCTCTTCCATCAACCTCAGTCGTCTTAGGCTTGGGGATGTCCGGGCAACTCCCTTAGACCCCAGTCATCAAGGGAGGCCTCTCACAACGCCACCCTAGGTCCGGAAGGGCCCGTACGGAGCGCCCCGATAGTGTTTCCGTTTGGTCTCCGCAACGCTGCGGCGACCGCTGGCCACCTTCTGGCGCTATGTATGGTTCGGTCACCCACGAACATCGAGTTCGTGGGGGCAATTGAGCATGATACGGAGACCCTCTACGAGCTCCTCAACGAAGAGCCATGATCGTTCTCTAGCTCGAATTCCAGTAGGGGGAGCCACCACCCTTCCCGGGGATGCTTCATGGCGCAGACCCTCGAGGGTCACGTCGAAAGTGTCTCTAGGGAAGAGGTCACCCGTACAAACAACCCTGACGGCGGATCCGGGGAAGAGACAACAGCCCCATCTCGCCTAAGGATGGAGCAGCTAAGGGCCCGTCAGCAAGAGATCGATGAGGCCGGGCAAGGGCTCGTCCGGGAGTACGCGGACATCAATCGCAAGATTGAACGCCGCAAAGACGGGGGGCGCGCGCGTGCCACGGCCCGCACCGTACACCAAAGGATCCTCACCGACGATGGGACCCTTCCTCACTTTGCTCGAGCCAGCCAGAACATCACCGCAGCAACCGCCTTGCTGCATGGCCTTCCAGAGGCCGTGACGTCCGAGGATCGTCGCGCCCGCCAAGAAATTTGCACGTTGCTCGAGCGTGCGGCGGCGCAGCAGGCGGAAAGTTCGTTGTCTCAACGACGCGAACCCGACACCAGCCAGCGCACGCCCTCAGTGCGTCCCACCAGGGACGCGTCCGTTCACCAAACACCGCCAGCCGACAGGCAGCCCTCCGCCGTCCCAGTACATCAACGCCTCGGCCATGGCCGCGACGTACGCAACATCATCGACGCTCGGAAACGCGCCCATGGCGATGATGGAGAAGCAGCATGCCGCGGCTACCATCCCCGACGTGGCGAACGCTACGACAGCAACGAAGACCGAAGCCCGAGCCCCGGCTTGCCAGGTCCTCAGGCCTTCGGTCGGCACATCCTCAACGCCGTGTTCCCCCTAAGGTATCGACCACCTACCAACATCCCTAAATATTCTGGCGAAACAAATCCCGGGCTTTGGCTCGAAGACTATCGGCTTGCATGTCAGGCCAGTGGTGCGAGTGATGACAATTTCATTATTCGCAATCTCCCGCTGTTCTTGGCCGATTCGGCGCGAGCATGGTTGGAGCACCTACCATCCAATGCTATTCAGAGTTGGGCGGATCTGATGGAGATCTTCGTGGGCAACTTCTAGGGCACGTACAAACGCCCTGGAAACCCATGGGACCTCAAGAACTACCGCCAGAAGGCCGACGAAACCCTTCGCGGGTACATTCAGCGCTTCTCTCGGCAGTGCAACGAGCTCCCTAACGTCGCCAACGCCGACGTGATAGGAGCCTTTCTGTCCGGAACAACCTACGAATCCCTGGTCCACAAGCTAGGACGCAGGGGCCCGCAGACTACCAAGGAATTCCTAGACATCGCCACCAGTCACGCCTCTAGAGAGGAGGCGGTCGGAGCCATCTTTGATCGCTCCGACGGAAAGATAAGGCGGGACGAGGACGCCGGCGAAGGCGCCTCCAACCATCCCGTCAAAAGGAAAAATAAGAAGCAATGGCGCGACAACTCGCTCGTGGCCGCTGCCGACCGCAAAGGTGGCCGAAAGCCCACGGAGGGCACTCCGAACCACTTCGAGAAAATGCTCGAGGGGCCATGCCCAAACCACGCCTTTCCGGCCAAGCATCTATACAAGGATTGCGGCCTCATGCGCAAATACTTGGCCGGGGGCCTTAATAAAGGAGAGCAGGGGAAGGAGCCTGTTCCCACCACAGACGACGCAGAGGAGAAGGACGTCGCCTTCACAAGGCCGACCGGTGCCCTCATGATCTTTGGAGGATCGACGGTCTACGACTCCAAGCGTCGCTAGAAACTCGCGCGCCGCGAAGTCTATACAGCCGGACTGGCCACGCCAGCCTTCCTCCGGTGGTCGGAATCCGCCATAACCTTCGACCGGACCAACCATCCGGATGTCGTCCCACACCTGGGAACGTACCCGCTTGTCGTCGATCCGATCGTCGGACCAAAGCGGCTCACAAAAGTACTGATGGATGGAGGCAGCGGCCTCAACATCATGTACGCCAAAACTCTCGACGAGATGGGCGTCGATCGAACGAACCTCCGCCCCATCTGAGCGCCTTTCCATGGCGTCGTGCCTGGTAGGCAAGCCGTGCCACTGGGGCAGATCGACCTGCCCGTCACTTTTGGGGATCGGTCCAATTACCGGACTAAGACCCTCACCTTCAACGTAGTGGGGTTCCTAGGGACTTTCCACGCCATTTTGGGACGACCATGCTACGCGAAGTTCATGGCTGTCCCCAATTATACGTACCTTAAGCTGAAGATGCTGGGCCCCCGCGGGGTCATCACCATCGGCACCTCCTTCCAGCGCGCTTATGAGTGCGAGGTCGAATGCTGTGGACACGCATCCGCAGTCATCGCCTTCGAAGAACTCACCACCTCAGGGAAGAGGTCGTTGAAGAGGCACCCGACGCGAAGAAATCAACCGGGTCGTTCAAATCAGCAGAAGGCTCCAGGGAGGTCCTCTTGGACCCTAGCAGCTCCGAGGGCAAAAAAGTCCGTATTGGGACCGCGCTCTCTTCCGAATAGGAAAGCGCGCTCATCGACTTTCTCCACGACAACAAAGACATCTTTGCGTGGAAACCCTCGGATATGCTGGGCATCCCGAGGGAGGTCGCCGAGCATACTCTCCAGATCCTCCCAGGCTCCAAGCCGGTAAAGCAACGCCTACACTGCTTCGACGAGGAGAAACACAGGGCCATCAGCGAGGAGATGGCCAAACTGCTGGCCGCAGGATTCATTAAGGAAGTATACCACCCAGAGTGGTTGGCGAATCCCGTTCTTGTGCGAAAAAAGAGCGGGAAATGGAGAATGTGTGTCGATTATACCGACCTCAACAAAGCGTGTCCAAAGGATCCGTTTCCTTTGCCACGAATAGACCAAATAGTCGATTCCACCTCAGGGTGCGAAACCCTCTGCTTCCTTGACGCATACTCCGGTTACCACCAAATCGCGATGAAAGAGTCCGACCAGCTCGCGACATCTTTTATCACCCCCTTCGAATCGTTTTGTTACATTTCAATGCCTTTCGGTCTGAAGAATGCTGGGGCAACGTACCAGCGCTGTATGCTCAGTTGCTTCGGAGACCTCATCGGGTGAACTGTTGAGGCCTATGTCGATGACATCGTAATCAAATCCAAACGAGCTGACCACCTTGTTGCCGACCTTGAGCAAACCTTTGCGAAACTCTGGGCAAACGGCATCAAACTCAATCCCGAAAAATGTGTTTTCGGGGTCCCGAGGGGCATGCTGCTCGGCTTCATCGTCTCCGAGCGTGGCATCGAAGCTAACCCGGAGAAAATATCAGCCATCGCAAGGATGGGCCTGATTCAAAACGTAAAAGGGGTTCAGCGGATCACAGGGTGCCTTGCCGCCCTCAGCCGATTCATTTCATGCCTCGGCGAACGAGGACTCCCCCTTTATCGACTCCTGAAGAAATCTGACCGCTTCGAGTGGACAACCGAGGCTCAGGAGGAGCTTGACATGGTTAAGCAATTTTTAACTAAACCTCCGATCCTAGTTCCTCCATGCAACGGAGAATCCCTCCTACTATATATATCGGCCACCACCCAAGTAGTCAGCTCTGCCTTAGTGGTAGAACGAGAGGAAGAGGGACACACTTTCAAGATACAGCGCCCTGTATATTTCATCAGCGAGGTGTTGTCCGACTCCAAAACCCGCTACTCCCAAATCCAGAAAGTCCTCTACACCGTCCTCATCACCAAAAGGAAGCTACGCCACTACTTCGAGTCACACCCCGTGATAGTAGTGACGTCGTTCCCCCTCGGCGAGGTCGTCCGTAGCCATGATGCTATGGGAAGAACCGCAAAGTGGGCACTCGAGCTGATGGATTAGGGCATTTCTTATACCCCCCGAACGGCGATCAAATCCTAGGTACTGGCTGACTTCATCGCGGAGTGGATCGAGGTTCAGATGCCACCGGCGGCCATCGATCAAGAGTACTGGACAATGTACTTCGACGGATCGCTGATGAAGAAAGGCGCCGGGGCAGGACTAGTTTTTGTATCTCCCCTCGGGGTCCACATGAGGTACATGATTCGGCTTCATTTCCCCTCATCAAACAATACTGTAGAATACGAAGTGCTCGTCAACGGCCTACGAATCGCCATCGAACTGGGCATCCGATGCCTCGACGTCAGGGGTGACTCTCAGCTGGTCGTCAACCAGGTCATGAAAGAGTCATGCTGCCACGACGCCAAGATGGAGGCATACTGTCAAGAAGTCCGATGGCTGGAGGACAAGTTCGACGGCCTCAAACTCAATCACATCCCAAGGCGCCTCAACGAAGCAACCGACACGCTTGTGAAAGCAGCGTCCGGTCGAGAGCCAGTCCCGGCAGGCATCTTTGCCAGCGACCAACAAAAACCCTCGGTACGCTACATGGGGTCGGAACAAGCCAACGATGGCCCATCTAGTCCGACCCCAGGGGCCGATCCTCCAACTGCTCCGCCTGACCCCGAGGTCATGGAGCTTGAAGAGGACCCAGCAGCGGAGTCTGACCCTCCCGATGACTGGAGAACACTTTACCTCGACTACCTCCTCCACGACATACTACCGGCAGACAAGACGGAAGCCCGACGGCTCGCACGACGCGCCAAGTCCTTCGTTCTTGTAGAGGGCAAACTCTACAAATGGAGTCACATCGGGATTCTACAACTCTGTATCCCTAGCGAACAGGGAAAACTCCTGCTGGGCGACATCCACGGTGGAGTCTGCGGTCATCATGCTGCACCAAGAACTTTGGTTGGAAATGCATTCCAACAAGGTTTCTACTGGCCCACCGCAGTAGCCGATGCCGAGCAAATTGTACGCACTTGCGAAGGGTGCCAGTACTACGCTCGGCAAACACACCTCCCAGCCTAGGCTCTCTAGATGATCCCCATCACGTAGCCCTTCATGGTCTGGGGGCTCGATCTAATTGGGCCACTCAAAAAGGCACCCAGGGGCTTCACCCACCTGCTTGTCACCATAGACAAGTTTACAAAGTGGATTGAAGCTCGACCAATATCCACGATCAAATCCGAGCAGGCGGTGCTATTCTTCCTTGACATCACCCATCGCTTTGGAGTACCGAACTCCATCATCACAGACAATGGCACGCAGTTCACCGGCAGGAAATTCGTTCGATTCTGTGATGAACAACACATCCGAATCGACTGGGCAGCCGTCGCACACCCCCGGACAAACGGGTAGGTCAAGCGCGCAAACGGCATGCTCCTTCAAGGCCTCAAACCTAGAATTTTCAACCGGTTGAACAAGTTTGGCGCGCGCTGGCTCGCTGAGCTCCCGGCCGTGCTCTGGAGCCTAAGGACAACTCCTAGCCGGGCCACCGGCTACACACCCTTCTTCCTAGTCTATGGTTCTGAGGCCGTTCTTCCAACGGACCTTGACTATGGAGCGCCAAGAATCAGAGCATATGATGAACAGGGAGCCGAGGCATCCCACCAAGACGCCATGGACCAGCTAGAAGAAGCCCGCGACGTCGCCCTCCTCCGTTCGGCCAGGTACCAGCAGGCGTTGCGATGGTACCACAACCGACGGGTGTGGGGTCGAGCCTTCAACGTTGGAGACCTCGTCCTCCGTCTTGTGCAGAGCAACAAGAACCGCCACAAACTCTCCCCGCCCTAGGAAGGGCCCTACGTCGTCGCGGAAGTACTTCGCCTAGGCGCCTACCGGTTGAAAACCATCAACGGCGAGGTCTTCACCAACGCTTGGAACATTGAGCAGCTACGTCGTTTCTATCCTTAAAATAAGCATACACTTTTCCTTATCAGACTTTGTTATAACAAAACCCCGATCCTTAGTGACTTCCGACCCCTACAAGTCGTGAGGGGTCAGACCTCACTCGGGGGCTGGCATGTGATCATAACATGTGACATATGTAATACAAGTATTGCGCTTGCAAAAACCTCTTGTGTTATATTTATAAACATTCTCTAAGTTTTCCATTCCTCTCATAAATGAGTCCTAAGGGCTAAGATTTTGGGAACCAATTCTGAATACGACTGGTAGGACTGCGGGACACCCACGCCCCAGCGGCTACAACCTCTTTGCTCACCAGCTCAATCAGAATTAGTTCGCCCATGTTCCTAGTTTATTATGACTTAGACCATGAGAGGGGTCGGAAAGCACTAAAATCTTTTCTACAAAAGGAGAAAGATAAAAAAATTGCTTGCCATAAGCAAAGATGTAAATTTGTTCATTTTTTGCACAAATTCGTCACTTACAAAGTGATTTCATTACAAAAAGGAACAATTTACTTGTAAATGCAGAGGACTGTTTACTCGGGGGCTTCCCCACAAAATTATTCAATTACAGTCTCTGCTTAACTCTACTACAAGTACTACTGCGGTCGCCGTGCCACGCTCTCCATCTACAACGCCTCCGCCGGGGCGTCCGGGGACTACGCCATCATCGTCAGCCGCAACCCCAACAGCAACACCTCCACTGGGGCATCCGGGGACTACGCCATTATCGTCAGCCACAACCCTGACAACGGCGTAAGGGTAGGAAACGCCTCCCGCCAAAGGAGGAGCACAGCGGACGATGGTGTAGTCGATGACGTACGACGCCCACCGACGCCTCTTCTCCTTCGGCAGCAGCGACTCCTCAGCAAGGGCGGCACGCACCACCTCATCTACGCTGGATAACCTCTGGCTCGACATCACGCTCCAGATTCATGAGCAAATCTATGAGTTTTCTCTCTCTCTGGCATTACTCTTCCTCACTCAGGAACCGCCGCGACGCACGGACGCATCCGGTGGAAAGGAAGGAGAAGGAGAAATAGCGGCTCAGAGGCAGAAGAGGAGGTGGGATGAGAACTCCCCTCCCCCTCCCTATTTAAAGAGGAGGCACTGTAGCTAAGGAAAGGCAAAAGGTTGGACGAAAAACCCTCTCCCTTCCCCTCTTTAAATACAGAATCAATGCTGATTGATCCCTGAGGGGACGCGCCGAAACTGACGGGACGCACCCCGGTCGACGAGGCATCCCCCCTTGGTCAAACTGAACACTGCCTGGGTATGGCCTGCCACTGACCCACTCCGGACGCGGCAATTAAGGCGCCCACATAGGCAGACAACCCTTCGCCTCCCCATGCAGGACCACGGGACGATCCGATGATAGGACCTTTTGGATCTCCTGGGCTGGCCATTCGGCCCAGAAGAGACGGCGAACGAACGCCCAAAGAAAGATAAGCATCTCAGCCTTCTTACTTTACGCGTTAAAATTCATTCTCGAGCTTCCGACCCTGTCAAACGGTGGGAACACGAACATCACTCGGGGGCTGTCGAGGATGTCTACCAATCTAGACATCCTCCTCACCCGACCCCCTCCGTACGCTTGAAACTAAGGATGCGAAATACGGGCATAAAACTTTGAGTAAAACTGGACAAACTAGCATACCCTACGCCTCGGTAGCTACGGTGTTTCTGTTCGCCAGAAAAATCATGCTCAACGCCCCTCGCGTCTCCAGCTTCGACGTCTGCCTTCTCAAGAAGGGTTCGGAGGGGTCCGCCTATAGAATCTCCCCCAAAGGAGAAGCTGTCAGGTTGCCCAAGTTAATTAAAAGGCTCGGACCACCACCGAGATACGAAAAACAAAGAATAGCGATTCTTATGCAGGTTACTCCAACCTCATCGCAAACATCAGGGTCCGAACCCCGCACGGACACATCTGGTAGGAGCTTTTCGTCACTGATACCGCCAAGGCGACCACAGGCCGAGGTTTGAAGGTCGGCCCGCGAAGGGCTCGAGGCCGCCTCATGCTGAACAGAGCCAGGGAGAAATAACCGAGACAAGCCCCAGCGGCCCTGCCTGACCCCACTCAGAAGCGGACTAGGACGTCTTGACCTTTTCTCGTTCGATTCTAACCCCGAGCCAAACCCATAGAATCTCCTTCGAGGAGAGGCCATCGGGCTGCCTGAGCCAATCGAACGGCTCGGGCATCTACCGGGAGGCGGGTTAAGAAGTTGTGGAGTGCCACCAGAGGGCTCTACTGACCCCATCAGCAAATGATGGACCCGGATTCCACATGAACATACCCGTTAGTGAGGCCGTTGAGCGCAATACTCGAGCCGTCGAGGCAAGTGTCGTTTACTCAGCCCCTCCGATTGCGAAAATTGAGGACGGGGTAACACGCAAATTACGGCCGACCCCTATCAGACCCTAACAAGGCCCGGGGGCTCGAGCCAATCAATACAGGGACACAGGTTCGAAGGCCCCTCCTTGCCGAGCCCATAGAATACCCAGTTGGGGATTTCTGTTGGAAGACAGGGCGGGGAATGTTGCAATGTCATCCAAGGACTTCGTCGACCCTGTCACCAAAACCACAGTTCTGATCTCCAGTAACCCCCGACCCTAGCAAATGCAGGAGGTTGGACCTTACTCGGGGGCTGGTTAAGGTACGGCTACCTCCTTTCTTTCTTTTGAAACAATCTCCTCGCATCAAGACCAGCGGCGTAATTCGGGGGAACAGATTGGTAAGATCGCAGAAAATCAAACAAAACGAAATTACGATGCAAAATCACGAAACCGCGTCCAGACTCGAAAAATACCAACACTTGTCCACATATTACATATAAGTTGTTCTCAAAATTGTTCGACTAACTACTCCCGCGAAGGGAGAACCATCTCTTTCAGACTATCCGCCAGGTTTTTCGCAAGGGGAGCAACCATCTTCTCCATTTCCTCCAGCTCATCATCCTCATAGGTGGATGGGAAGCCTTCGCTCATCACCTTCAGGTTGATTTCCTTCTCGTAATGAGCATGGGAGATGGTGAAGGCCTCGGTGATCCTGGCGTGAAAGGCACTCTCCTCAAGCTGGCCCACCCGAGCCGTGATACCTGCGGCACGAGCTACGAGCGGGCTGGTCTCCACCGGCTCCGTCACCTTCAGGGCATTAAGGACCACCCCGACCACAGCTTGCAGAAGATCGTGCTCATCGCTCTCAACCTGAAGGGCCCTTCGTGCATAGGCAGCCTCTTTTTCCAGCTTTACGGAGACGTTTTCGGCGCTCAACCTTCGGCTCACCGTGTCACTGAGCTCCACCCGGAGAGAGCGGACCACCTCGACGTCCTCGTCCGCCTTCTGCTAAAAAGCCATGGCCCTACTCTCGGCCTTCCGCTGGAGGTCCCGCTCCATCTCCAGCTCCTTCAGGACTTTGCCGGCCTTCTCATTAGCCGCGGCATTCCTCTGGAGCAGCTCGTCTCACCCCTTTTGGAGCCTGGCGATCTCCTCCCCATCCAGCTTGGACCTCGCCGACAAATCCTCGAACATCCCGTGGGCCTCCTACGTGTCTTGACGCGCCTGGGCCTCCCGCTCCTGGGTAGTAGCAAGCTATGCGGCCATGTCTGCTCATAGCCGGGCCTCCTCAGAGAGGCGATCCCACTCCGCCTTCTGCTCGCGGAGGAAACATGATTTATTCTGGCTACGAGCAATAAGAACCTGAAGAAGAAGAAGACTGGAATCAGAAATGCGAAAACACAAAAACATGCGGAGAAAGAAGAAAATCAAGCAAATACCTGGGTGGTAGGAACGACAATTTCACGCAGGGCTCCTCTGGCCTGGTCCAGGGCCTCTAGCATGGTCGAAATTCTGATGTCAAGACCCTCCCGCTCCATGCTCTCAGAATGATCATCGAGCGAGAAAAGAGCCGACGTCGGGTCCTGAGCGGCCATCCACTGAAGTGGAGGCTCCCCCCGCGTGGGAGAGCGGCTTCCTCCTGACAAAGGGGCCGGGGGCGGCTCCCTCCTGACCCTATGCGGCACCACCGCTGCACTCGAGGACCCTCCAACTGGATCCTCCTCCATCTGGGCCACTTCAAGCGCCATGGGCGGATCCACCTAGGTCCCTGGTGGCGCGGATTGCACTACGCCCTCAAGCGCCACCACGACCGTGCCTAGCTAATCCTGGCTTGGCACGGTCATGACCACCTCCACCAGCGGTATGCGGCCCTCGGCCGGCTGTACCATGTCCACCATGGAGGAGGCTGCCTGCTCAATAACCTCCGCGGGCATGGGTGCCACCACAGACGCCGTCGGGTTGGCCAACGCAGATCCAACGTCGGCATCACTCCTGCCCAAAACAGGGGTGAGCCAGGCGATGCCATCTGTCCCACTTGAATGGCGAGACTCTTCTTGGGTGCCAGCCCCAGGGGGTGACCCATCCGCAAGAACCTGCACAAAGGTATTAATCATTAGATCAAAATAGAAATGGAAAAAGGATGAAAACAGGGGAATCAGCAGCTCACGTTGACGTCCTCGACCGGCGGAAGCGTTTTGGGGACGGATTCCCAGATCCCTACCCCGACTCATCTGGGCGGGACTGTTTTGAGCCTAACCCCTGCTCCGGGGCAGGGGGGCTTACCTCGTGGGGCGCGGCACTAGAGCCGTTCCCCTCCATCATCTCATGGGGCACGGCACCAGAGCCGCTCCCCTCCATCATCTCACGGGGCGCGGCACCAGAGCCACTCCCCTCCCCCATCGCTTTAGGGTCAGTAGCGGCAGGCCTGCTTTCCTCCATCCACCGGTCCTCAGCCGGCACGCCGTGCGAAGCGGCGGACTCACCGGCCTCCATCGACCTCATCGATTCACTTCCCTCCGCGTGGAAAGGGAAGGGTCCCTGCACGGATGGGTGGCCACTTGTCAGCGTGTCCTCATCCTCTAGGATGCCCCAATCCACGTCGACGGCTACCTCGTCATCATCATCATCGTCGTCGTCTTCATCCTCACTGCTCACAACCTCTCCCCGATCCCGTGCCTCCTGCTTCAGTCGCTTTGCCTTCTTCATCTGCTCTCTTGCTTTCTTGTCCTGCTCGGCCACGAGTCAATTCGCCACCGCCACAGCCTTGTCCTTGGGTAGCGGAATCAGACTGTCCTTGAAGACTAGCCCCCTCGGCTGGTTCCAACGCCACGAAGGTGAGTATCAAAAAATAGAGATTCAGAAAAAAGAAAAGAGCACGAGAGAAGAAGGCTTATGAATTCAAAGAACCCAGGCTCCGGCCGCATTGGGGGATGTCCGGGCACCGGATACACAATGTCGAGGACCCTGCCTGTGGAATCCTTCGTTGGCTCCGTCGCCTCCTTAATGCACTGCGCCACTTCCGAGTAAGGGAGCGCCTCATCAACGAGCACCGTCCCCTCGAACGACATCCCGGGCATCATCTGATGCAGGGGAAGCACACGCACCATCAGTGGTGCCACCCTCCCCGCATGATAGGCGCCGATAATCCCTGTCCCCTTTACACCCCAATCCTTCAGGGCTTGGAGGGTGGAGAGAAGATCGGAGAGGTGTTTCTTGTCTTTGGACTGGACACCCCAGCTCCACGACTCCGGAGGATCTACAATAAGGCGTCCAGTGTACCTCGGTAGGGTGGCACTCACATCATCCCTAACATAAAACCACTACGAGTGCCATCCCTTGTTGGATGTCGCCAGACGCATGTATGGGTAACCCCTCGACCGGGTATGGCGCAGATGAATGCTGGCACATCCCATCGGCGCGTTCACATCTTTCCCCCCAATTTTCCTCTTCGACAAACTAATGTTAAAGAAATATCGCCACAGATCAAAATGGGGATCGATCCCCAAGAAACCCTCGCACAGGGCAACGAACGATGCAATGTGTTGAATCCCATTGGGAGTTAGATGCTGCAGCTCCACCTCGTAATAATCCAGCAGCCCCCGAAGGAATCTATGCGCGGGTACCGCAAATCCCCGCTCATGAAAGATGGCGAAAGAGACAACATACCCTTCGGGCGGCACCGGCTCACCCTCGTCGCCAGGTAGCAGCCACTCCTGGACGGCAAACAGTGGGCGGAGAAGGCCACGGCGGACGAGGCCCTCCAAACACCATGAGGTGATGCTAGATCTGCCCCACAACTCCATTAAAGCAACGAGGGAGGAGGGCAGGCGTGAGCTTGACGGCGGCTGCAACACGAGCGCAAGCTGGTCGATGGTGGCGATACGGGCGTAGGAGGCTAGGGCAATTGGTGGCGGATGTTTCAGAACGCAAAGGCAGGGGAGCGAAATACAGAACCTTGGGGGCGAACCCCATGGTTTTATAGGGGGCGATGGACGCGAGAAGGGCAACCGTCTGCCTCGATCTTCGGGCCTGCCACGCGCTCCACCGCGTCACGTCGCGGGACACGCACCCGCAGTCCCTATCCTCTCACCCCAAAAATCACGGTGGACGGTTCACCTTCCCCAGGCGAATCTGGACTCTCTACCCACCTGGGAAACGCAAGCCACGAAGGCCCTTTTTCTCTTTGGCCCACCTAGGGCCTAGAAGCTCGGCGGCCGGCCCAACTAAGGAAGGGTCCGCGAATGATCCGAAATCAAGGGCACAAGCACCAATTAGGTTAGTCCTGAATGAGTTCCCCGCGAACGGGATGCCACGACCCTCTCAGAAAAACATCTAGTTGACGAAAAACTAAGTCCTTCAGCCTTACCCGCAAAGGGACCGATACAACCCCTCAGGCGACTCTACTCGAATCACCCAGGGGCTCGGGGGCTACACCCATTGGGTGCGCTCGCGCACACCCTCTAGCAAAGTAACTTCGACGAAGTCAAAAAACACCCTCCAGGCGGTTCTACTCGAATCACCTAGAGGCTTGGGGGCTACTATCGGGGACCTAATACCGGGGTACCCCAGAAGGTCGAACCAATAACCACCGAACGTTAAAAACTTCTGGACGCATAAGAGCACCGTTTCATCCCTTGTTCGAATAACAGGAGTTTGGTTCCGCCTCACCCGATGCCTTTTGAAATAAGCTCTGCCTCGCCCGAGGGCTCAAGGTTAGTCTCCGTCTCACCCGACGCCTTTGGGTAGCTCTGCCTTGCCCGAGGGCTCAGGGCTAATCTTCGTCTCGCCCGACGCCTTTAGGGTGGGCTCGGTCTCGCCCGAGGGCTGAGGGATAGATTCCGCCTCGCCCGACCCCGGAGGGGTAGGGTCGTTCTCGCCCAAGAGATAAGGATTGGTCTCCGTTTTGCCCGACGGCAAGGAATGAGCCTCACCCTGCTCCACATCTAAAGACTGGATTCATCTTACCTGACAACTTTTCCCCGTTCCCTCAAGATGATAGGTACAAGGCGAGACAAGACGTTTGGGTCAACCATGGCTCCAAGGACCATACCCTGTGC
Organism: Miscanthus floridulus; assembly: GCF_019320115.1. NCBI lineage: Eukaryota > Viridiplantae > Streptophyta > Magnoliopsida > Poales > Poaceae > Miscanthus > Miscanthus floridulus. The sequence goes on from NC_089594.1 coordinate 36,605,061, forward strand.
CCTGGCAGGAAAAGTACTGCCAGGGGATGATGAGACAGGTGCTTTAGACCCTTCCGGGCGACACAGAGCCTAAAAGGTTGTACATGTGCGTGCTCCTCGCCCTGTAGAGTTGTAGGCGCCGCCTTCAGCCCTGGGACACAGAACCCGACGAAGATATACGACAACCACTATGCTCCAGAGAAGGATTTGCTATCTCCACAAACGACGGATATTCCATCACCACGCTATGGACCCGAGGGAGCGACGCTCGCTTCCTGACCCCTCAGGTCTGCCAAGTCAGAAGGCCTTGACCACGGCGTTACGCCGGACCCCGACCCCTCGTCCCTCCGACAAAGACTCATAGAAACCAGAAGGCATGCGGAGCAAGGCCGGGGAGGCTAATAAGTCAAAACCACTGTACTACAGCCCATACCCTGCGCAGGGCAGCATTCTGTAGTCATCCTGACATTCTACAGAGACATCGACAATATTGTAGGCACTTATCTTCCTTCACACCTCCTCTTGGGTATCTTGATCCTTTCAAGTAGAATAATTTAGAACATGCCCGCTCAATTTTTCACTAAAATACGCAATAGGTTTGCCTTCTTGTAACAAAACACCACCCAGTCCAATTTCACTAGCATCACATTCAAGCTCAAAAGTCTTATTAAAATTAGGAAGTTGGAGGAGAGGTGCATGTGTCAACTTATCTTTCAGCATGTTGAAGGAGTTCTCTTATACTTTGCCCCAACTAAAAGGCGCTCCCTTCTTTGTAAGCTCATTCAAAGGTGCAGCAATGGTGCTGAAGTCCTTCACAAAATAGCGATAGAAACCAGCAAGTCCTAGAAAACTCCGCACTTGTGTGATAGTCTTTGGTATAGGCCATCCCTGTATAGCTTCTACCTTGGACTGATCAACCTAAACCGCTAGGGTGAATCCTGATCTTTTGATGAGAGAAGGTGGATAACGCGATTTGGGGATGGAGATGACATTCACGGCCTGACTACAACCATCCAAGGATGTTGCGCCTTAGCAACCGATACACCACCTCCAATGGCCGTCGTGATCTTGTGGAGCACGATCAACCAAACCACTAGGGTAATTCCTACAAGCAAATGAGGAACGAGCAAGAACAAGTAGAACAAGCAACTCAATTGCAAATATGGAGGTGAAAACCAATCTGAACTCACAAAGTTGGGGTTTTAAATCAAGTAGAACGGATGGTCTAGTCAACACACGCGTCTACAAGAAAGTAGCAATGGCTAAACTTTCAACAAAACAAAACCCCATCTGTTTGTGGTGGCTCTAATCCTTATTAATACCTAGGAGGATGACCAGGGGGTCCTGGTGTCGTGCTCCAACCCTAGGACACGTCCTTATTGGACCTGACTTGATATAAAGCCCATCGTCCAAAATAAGGCGACACAACACTTTTGACAGAAAAACCTCTCGGTAGTAATTTGATCATTGCGGTTAAAAGCATCTAGGCCCCTAGTTGGGTTTCGGTGACTAATGACGACATGAGGTTACTATGACTAACGTGTGTTTTGCAGAGGCAAATTGAGTTAGGTCATGTTAATGGAAATTGATTGGGCAATCCTGGTTGTCATGCCCCTGTCAATGGAAATTGTTTCGGTTTTCAAAGGATGTACAACAAGGTTAAGGATGGACTAGTTCTAAGTGTCATTTGGTGTTGGAGAGACACTTAAAGTAGTTTAGGACTTTGTTTTTCCTTTGGTCGTACTATTAAGGGGGGTATGGACTAGTAGCTTAATCTAGGTGAGTCTAATGGATTAGGTGTGGTGCACACTTGTCAAACTTAGCACTAGGTAGCTCAGGAATAGCCCTAAGATTGATAGAAGTCAACTTCATTCACAAAGTATTTCGAATTAGAAGTGAATGGATGGTTAATTGACTGACCGAACACTGGTTTGGTTGTGACCGGACGTCGCTTGGAGAGTTCGGTCAGTTCATTTGATCGGTAGCAGCTGTCAGAGTACGACCAGACGTTGGACACCGATGCTCACCGGACGCGACACTAGCTATATCTATAGCAGTGTGGAAAGGCTATTGACCACAAACCATACGCTGAATAGAGAAATCACCAGACTCTGGGTGCCAGCGTCCGATCAACATCAGTATGGTTTTAGAGAGATTTTTTTATGACCGAACGCGTCCGGTGGGTGCTGACTGGACGTGGGCCAGAGTCCGGTCAGAGCTAACAGCTCTTTCTGACACGCTGACATATTACACTGACCGGTGCGTCCGGTCACCTTGACCGGAGTGTCCAGTCATCCCGATACTTGCTGAGTTGGACCTCAACCATTATGTTTTGAATGGGGGGTATAAATACATATCCCACTCGTCCATTTGAGGTCTCTTGCCCATTTGTTCAGCTGAGAAACACCTTTGGAGTGCAAGGGAGAGCAAGAGCCTAGTGGGGTGATTGATATTTGATAATCCAAGATTAAGGACCTCATTAGTGCATAGGGAGTAGCAAGTGTGCATCCACCTTTCTTATTAGGCTTGTCTTGGTCAAGTGAGAGTTTGTGCTTGTTACTCTTGGTGATCGCCATCATATAGATGGCTCGGCGGTGATTGGGAGCTTAGTGATCATCCGGTGGAGCTTGTGGATGACCCAAGTCATGTTGTGAGCGGTTGTGGGTGATTCACCGTGACGGAGTGTCAAAGAATCAGCCCATAGAGAGCACTTGATCCTTGCATGGATCAAGGGGGGAGCTACATCCTTGTGCGGGTGCTCCAACGTGGACTAGTGGAGAGTGGCGACTCTCCGATACCTCGGGAAAACATCATCGTGTTCCTTTCCCTCTCTTTACTTTGAGCATTTACATTTGAGTAATTCAATTCATGTCTTTACATTCCTAGAATTGCTATGCTAGAGTAGGATTGGAACCTAGGGTGCAAAACTTTTGTGCGAAAGAACAATAGAAACACATTCTAGGCAGAAGAGGTGAAATGGGCTAAGTGTAGGGCTTAATTATTGCAAAAATTTAGAATTAACCCAATTCACCCCCCCCTCTTGGGCATCTTGATCCTTTCAATTGGTATCAGAGCCTTGTGCTCCCTAAATTAGGCTTAACCGCCTAGAGCAAGATGGCCCATGGTGATGGACCTCCTCCTATCTTTGAGGGAGATGATTTTCCTTATTGGAAAATCACATGGAGGCATACCTAGAGGCTTTAGATGTTGGAGTTCTTAGAGCCACCTCACAAGGCTTCCTAAAACCTAAGGATCCCGCCAACCTTCAAGGCGATGAGGTTAACTACGAGAAGTGGAATGCAAAGGCTAGAAACACCCTCTTAGAGACCTTTGTAAGGATGTCTTTAACCATGTGCGGAACCACAAAGACGCCCATGCACTATGGTCGAATATTTGTGCGCTCCTTGAGGGAACCAAGAGTGAGCGTGAGGAACGCTATCACCTTGTGATAAAAAAGCTTAATTCATTTGAGATGCTTCCTAGAAAAAGTGTCAATGCGATGTATTCATGCTTGAATGTTCTTGTAGAGGAAGTCAATTGGTTTGGACTCACACAAATGCAACCCTCCGATATTGTGAGAAAGATCTTGAGTATCCTCCCCATTGACAAATATAGGCATATTGTGACGGTGCTTCATCAAGGTGATCTTTCTACCGCTACACCAACTCAAATATTAGGGAAGATCAATGCACATGAGATGTACATGCACATCACTCCACAAGATGGCTCTTCTTCCACCAAGAAGAAAGATTTGGTATTCAAGGCTAGTCAAGAGAAGAGGGGCAAAGCAAGAGTTGATCATGACAGATCAAGTGATGATGAGATTGATGATGCAAGTCTTGCTCTCATGGTGAGAAGAACCGCCAAGATGCTCAAGAAGCTAAACAAGAATGGTGTCAAGTTTGATGGCAAAAAGAAGAAATTCTTCACTAGTAATAGAAGAAAGCCCATCTCCAAAATGGATTGCTATAATTGTGGAGAACTTGGTCATCTAGCTCATCAATGCCCCAAACCCAAGAAAGACAAGTACAAGAAGAAGTACAAGGGCAAGAAAGATGACTCAAGTGATGAAGATGATGATGAGAAGAAGAAGAAGAACAAGCCATACAAGAAGGAATTTCACAAGAAGAAGAAGAATGTCAAGGCATACATTATTGATGATTCGCTCACGGACATTGAATCATCAAGTGGCTCGTCTGATGATGAAAGTGAGAATGAGAAGGAGAAGGTGGCCGCTCTTGTGATTGATTCTTCACTATTTTCACTGACACCGCCGCCATCATCCTCTACACACCTATGCCTTATGGCCAAGGGTGAAGAAAGGTATAAAATGATGATGATAGTAGTGGTGATGATAATGCTAGCAATTGATGAGAGTGGTAGTGATAGTGATAAGAATTTGAATCACCTTCTTATGATGATCTTGTTAAGTTGCTAAACCAATACACTAAAATCATTAGAAAGACAAGAGCTAAAAATGAAAAGTTAGAACTTGAGAAGGACTCACTCTTAGCAAAGTATGACATAGCCGAAAAAAGCTAGTGTTGAGCTTAGAGAAGAAAATAAAATTGTGTCATCCAAACTCAAGGAGCTCAAATCCTCTAAAAATGAGCTTAGAGAAAAACATGATAAACTTGAGGGGATACATAATGAGCTCACCACTAGTTACAATTTGCTAAAAGAAGAGTACACCAATCTAAAGATTAATTATGACAATCTTGTTCTTTCTCATGAGTTATTATTCAATGAGACACATGATACTACTAACAATGTTGTTAAGATTGATATGGCTACATCATGTGATGACTTAATTGTTGAGAGCATTGAGCAAGGTTCTAGTAGCAAAGGCAAGAAAGTGGTTGAGTCCGACAACTATGATGATTATGTCAAGCTCAAGAATGAGAATGAAAAGCTTAAGAAAGAACTTGAAAAGCTATCAACCACCAACACAATTGTGATAGAGAATCTTGACAAAGATTATGATATGGCTCTTGAGAATGAGATGCTTAAAGAAGAGAACAAGAGACTCAAGATTGAGAAATATCATGATGAACTTAGAGAAGAAAACTAGAGGCTCAAGTTGGAGAAAGCGCATCTTAAGACCGGTTTGAGCAAGTTCACAAGAGACCAATATCTCCAAAGTGAGCTACTTATGAACACCGTGATGAAGATGGATAGAAGTGGTATTGGGTACTTGTCAAATCAAGAGAAGAAAGCTCAAGCTCAACATCAACAACAATACAAGTCAAAGCCTAAGCCAAAGAGATGCTTTGAGTGTGGACAAGAAGGTCACTTTGCTCATGAGTGTCAAACTCCACCACCACAACCCTTGCCTAAGCATGCTAGACCATTTGCCTTCAATGCTCACTACATGCTTATAAAGGATTATAGTGGAAAAATGAAAGTCATGTTCTTAGGTCCACCCAACAAGAATAGGCCTAAGCAAATTTGGGTTGCAAAGTCACTAGTTGAGAAAGTCAAGGGCCCTCATCAAGTTTGGGTCCCTAAACAACAAGCTTGATCTCTTGTGTGTAGGTGAACTACAAGACTGGTGGGAAGTCATTGGATTATTGATAGTGGTTGCACTCCATATATGACCGGTGATCCTCGTATGTTCACCTCACTAGATGAAGAAGTAGATGGTCAAGAAAGGATTACATTTAGAGATAATTCAAAGGGCAAAGTTCAAGGATTGGGCAAAGTTGCAATATCAAATGATCATTCAATATCAAATGTGCTATATGTTGCTTCATTGAGTTTCAACTTGCTATCCATTGGTCAATTGTGTGATCTTGGCTTTCAATGTTTGTTTACCGAGAAGGAAGTAGTTGTGTCAAAGAAAGATGATGATCAAGTGATATTCAAGGGTTTTAGATACAACAACCTATATTTAGTGGATTTCACCTCCGAAGATGCAAACTTCAAGACATGCTTATTCACCAAAACATCACTTGGGTGGCTATGGCATAGAAGACTTGCACATGTTGGAATGAGCTCACTCAAGAAGCTAATGAAGAATGAATTGGTGAGAGGTTTGAAGGATGTGAAATTTGAGAAGGACAAGCTTTGTAGTGCATATCAAGCCGGCAAGCAAGTTGCAAACACTCATCTAACAAAAGCTTACATGTCAACAACAAGAGTGCTAGAGCTTCTTCACATGGATCTATTTGGACCAACAACTTACAAGAGTTTAGGAGCCAATCTCTATTGTCTTGTGATAGTTGATGACTACTCTAGATATACTTGGGTGTTCTCCTTCATGACAAGACCAAAGTGGCCGCATGTTTCAAAAAGTTTGCTAGGAGAGCACAAAATGAATTTGAAGTGAAGCTCAAGAAGATAAGAAGTGACAATAGAAAAGAATTTGACAACACAAATATTGAAGCATATTGTGATGAAGTTGGGATCAAGCACGAGATATCCGCAACATACACTCCTCAACAAAATGGTGTAGTAGAGAGAAAGAACCGGACACTTATCACCCTTGCAAGGATAATGCTTGATGAGTACAATACACCTGAAGGTCTATGGGCGGAAGCTATCAACACCGCATGTTATGCATCCAACCGCTATTTCTTCAAAAATTTCTTGGCAAGACCCCTTATGAGTTACTAAATGGGAAGAAGCCGGATGTCTCTTTCTTCCAGGTGTTTGGTTGCAAATGTTACATCTACAAGAAGCAGCAACACCTAGGGAATTTCCAAAGACGTTGTGATGTTGGTTTTCTTGTTGGTTACTCATCAAAGTCCAAAGCATATCAAGTATTTAATATGCCACTGGCATAGTTGAAGAAACATATGATGTGGAATTTGATGAATCTAATAGCTCCCAAGGAGCACATGAGAATCTTGATGACGTAGGTGATGAACCATTAAGGGAGGCTATGAAGAACATTCCGATTGGAGACATCAAGTCCAAAGATGATGGAGATGATATACAAGTGATTGATCCACCCTCTTCATCTAAGGTGCCACAAGATGATGATAAAGATAGGAGAGTAGAAAATAAAGATACTTATATCTCCCATGATCAAATGGTGGCACAAGCTCAAGATGTTGATGCTCCACAACCTCCCCCTTATGTGGTTGATAGAAGAAATTCACCCATACTATAAGCACATCCACAAGATCTCATCATAGGGAGTCCTTCAAAGGGCATAATGACTCACTCTCAAAAACTTGCTTCATTTATTGAACATCACTCGTTTGTTTCTTGCATTGAGCCTAAAAATGTAAAAGAAGCTCTTCAAGATCTGGATTGGATAAATGCCATGCATGAAGAGTTGAATAATTTTACCCGAAATGAAGTTTGGACACTTGAAGAGCGACCACAAGATGCAAGAGTCATTGGAACAAAGTGGGTGTTCCACAACAAACAAGATGATCAAGGCATCGTTGTGAGGAACAAGGCAAGGCTAGTTGCAAAGGGGTTCTCCCAAGTTGAAGGGTTGGATTTTGGAGAGACCTTTGCACCGGTTGCAAGACTTGAAGCCATTCGTATCCTTCTTGCATATGCATCCCATCATGAAATGAAATTATATCAAATGGATATTAAAAGTGCATTTTTAAATGGTTTCATAAATGAACTAGTCTATGTTGATCAACCTCCCAGGTTTGAAGACCCTAAATATCCTAATCATGTCTATAGGTTGTCAAAGGCACTATGTGGGCTTAAGCAAGCCCCAAGAGCTTGGTATGAGCGCTTTTGGGATTTCCTCATTGAGAAGGACTTCACCATTGGGAAGGTCAATACCACACTATTCACCAAGAAACTTGATGGAGAGATCTTAATTTGTCAAGTATATGTTGATGATATCATATTTGGCTCATCAAATGAAGACTATTACAAAGAGTTTGGTGAATTGATGTCAAAGAAGTTTGAGATGTCTATGATTGTTGAGCTTACATTCTTTCTTGGTTTTCAAGTCAAGAAAATGAGAGAGGGGATTTTCATCTCTCAAGAAAAATATGCCAAGGACCTTCTCAAGAGGTTCAAAATAGATGAATGTAAGCCAATCAAGACACCAATGCCATCTAATGGACATCTCGACCTAGATAAGGGAGGTAAATCGGTTGATCAAACTCTCTACCGTTCTATGATTGATAGTTTATTATATTTGACCGTATCTAGGCCCGACATCATGTTTAGTGTGTGTATGTGTGCTAGATTTCAAGCTAATCCTAAGGAGTCTCACATGGTTGCCATTAAAAGAATCCTTAGGTACCTTAAGCACACACCAAGCATTGGTCTTTGGTATCTCAAAGGAGCTAGATTCCAACTAGTTGGCTATTCCAATTCGGATTATGCCAGTTGCAAAATTGATAAAAAAAGCACATCCAAAGGGTGCCATTTGCTTGGTAGATCACTAGTGTCTTGGACCTCCAAGAAGCAAAATAGTGTGACATTGTCCACCGCCCAGGCAGAGTACATTGCCGTGGGTGCTTGTTGTGCACAAATTCTTTACATGAAGCAAACTCTTCTAGACTATGGTGTAGTTCTAGAAAATGTACCTCTCTTGTGTGACAATAAGAGCGCGGTAAAGCTTGCTAATAACCCTGTTCAACACTCTCACACCAAGCACATAGATATCCGTCACCACTTTCTTAGAGATTATGTTGCTAAAAATGATATATCACTAGAAGGTGTAAGGACTGAGAATCAATTGGCGGATATCTTCACTAAACCGCTAGATGAGGCTACATTTTGTCGGTTGAGGAATGAGCTCAATGTGCTTGACTTTAGTAACTTTACTAAAAATTGAGCTTGTGTTGTTCCTTGCATTGTAATATAAAACATGTTTAATTTTTAGTAATGCACTTAGGGCTTGTTTAACATCATTAAGATAACCGCCAAAAAGTGTGTGAAGAAGCTTAACCTTAGATCAAACTTGATAAGCAACTAGACTTACTTTCAAGTATTGCATTGCATGTGCATGTGTGTTGCTTTGTCATTTCTTTTTTGTTATCTTTTGAGCACCCGCTGTGTTTATCCATAAATAGGGAGAGCATTTGAAGCTCCTATTGGTCATAAAACCCTTCTTGTGTGGTCACATGGTGCTCCTCAGCCCTTTTGTTGCCTATTTTCTTAAAAAGAATTATAGCCAAAGGCAAATTATTTAGAAAAACTTGAGGGTTTGAGAGAGGTCTCTCATATCAATCCTAATTGGTGTTTATTTGGGTCTTATTGAAGTTTGGGACTTGATTGGGAGAAAGCGTCACGAAGAAAAGAGGAGTAACTGCACTTGAAGAGGGACCGGACGTTGGGACCGGACTCACCCTTTGCAGCGTCTGGTCAGTACATCAGGAGGAGATACTGTTGCTGAAGAAAGACCGGAAGATGAACAATATTTCGAGCGCCTCAGGCGTGAAGTTGGATCCATGTCCGGTCAACATGAGGAAGTAAACAGAAAAGAATCAGACTCAGAGTTGCGTCCGGTCATAGTGCCTCGGACGCGTCCGATCATGCTTTGAGGTGTTTTGGACCTCTCTGTTATCGACCGGACTCTAGAGACGCAGCGTCAGGCCTATTCCAAAGGTGCGTCCGCTTAGAACAATGTTCGCATGACTTGTTTCAAATCTGTCTGATGCGTGGGGCTCACTTCCTATCTCGGCAACCCCCCATTTGCTCACCCTCCTCTGACAGTCGGGCCCACATTTTCTTCCCTTCCTCTTTTGGAATCCAATCGCGCCTTGTGCCCGTACACCTTCGCGCCACGCCTGCGCCTCCGCCACCTCACCTATGTCTGCGTCTCCGCCGTCGCGCCCGCGTCTACGCCTCCACTGCTGCGCCTACGCCTCCACTCTTCATGTTATGACGCTGCTCGCCGTGCCCATGCTTGGCTCACCACTGCCACTAGATTTCTTCTCCATACTAGCTTGCCATCATCACCACTCTCTCTCCTATGCTCCCGCCCCGACCTTGCTCATCCTCGAGAGTAGCCACTCTAGCAAATTCTTTGGCCAGCAGTGCCTTTCCCTAGTATGGCTCTTCTCTGCACGCCAAGTGCTCGACATAATGCCTAACTAGCACTGCAGTTTCACTTGACCTGGTTTGCAAATATTCCTTGCTGTAGTATCCTTGCCGTGACCTCATGGTGCCCCATTGTGCTCAGTGTACTCATCTTTTCATAGGAGTTTTCCTAGGTAGCAAGATGTTCTTCTATCTCTTACCCAGTTGCTTGCTCCAATAGGATTACTCGCTTATCTCTAGTTACAAAATGTTCATATTTATATCCATCTATTTCATCTATGCAATGAGTCGGTGTGCTTGAGGTTGCTTGGGAGTTGAGAGTGGCAGTTTTACTCGAGGCCAAGCCCGCGAGTACAGATTGAGGCCAAGCCTCACGAGTGTTAGTTGGCAATTGTTTCTTATCAGTGGCAGTGATTCTTGTCAGCTTTAGACATGGCATGTTGCAAGAATGTCAAGGGTGGTCCCAACGATGAGGATCCATGGGCTCTGCCTCGCCTGACTGCTTAGCAAAAAGGAAAGGCGAAAAAGACTACAAAGAAGAAGCATAAGAGAGAGGATATTGAGGCAGAGAGAGCAGTAGCAATGGCAGCCGTCGCAGAGCGAGCCGAGATAGGTGGATCTGGCAGTGACATTCACATAGGTGGTCAGTTGTCATCAACTCAGAGGGCTGCCGTTGAGAGGATTGAGACTAGTCTTGGTAGTCCACCTGGGACTATCATGCTTGGAGGATGGTGTGTCTCTTTAGAGGACGCTCCAGAGGTCTCTCATCCAGACAAGAGTCAGACTCAGGGGGTGACTGAGCAGCAGACATAGTCGGCAGAGCAGACAGATGATGCTCAATAGGGAGAGCAGGTTGAGGAGGCAAAGCAGGCAGCATAGCCATAGCTTTGATGCTCCAGTCGCACACACACTCAGGTGTCACCGAGGCATCAGACTCAAAGGCAGGGCTCTCGTCCACCTCCCAGACCACAAGGTCTGCCTCCGGTGGTTCACCTTGACCTGAGGGTAGCCATAGCCAGATAGGTGCAGCAGCTACGGTTCATACAGTTTGAGGATTGGTTTCCATCAAGGCAGGATGAGCATGCATCAGTGCACTTCTACACCATGCTGCAGGAGGATTTCTATCATGCATATCTCAATAGCGGTGTTGCTTTTAGATCTCAGTGGGTCTACTCCATAGAGTCTCTAGTTGTAACTATAGTCGAGCAGATCTATCCTCACCTTTCTTATCTACCAGGCTTGATAGATCTTCTTGGATGGACTGGTCGCTATGTTCTATCATGGGTTCATGAGTTCTACTCCTCTATGGATTGACCTGAGATACAGGTTTATTCACTTTACTTTTAGAGGCCGTGACTACAAGCTCCAAAGCTCAAGGGTCAGAGAGATATTGAGGATTCTAGAGTCACCTATTCACCTTCATGAGGTATGCTATGGACAGACAGAGCCTCCGAGACGCTCTCACGGTGGACTTGTGCCACCTACAGATCTTGTCAAACCATGCTTCATAGAGCTATTTGGAGAGGGGTCGAGTAGGACACCACATGATGTTACACCTACAGCTCAGCTCCCTAATGCTATTATGAGGAGGACTCTGCTCCCGAGGATGGGCTACCGCGAGGGCCTGACTCAAATTCAGCTATAGCTAGTGCATTATCTAGTATCTTAGACTATCTTTGATATTTGGGATATGATTCTTTCAGAGATGGAGGACACACTAGCAGAGGGCTTTAGAGGTCACCGTCAGTGGCCTTATGCTCATTGGATCACTTTCCTACTCTGAAAGGCAGTTACACACAAGTCTCCAAAGACAATGGCAGAGTGGACAGGTGCTACCACTGAGTTTCCACACTATGACATGGGTCAAATGCTATGTCATAGTCATGCGAGGACACCTCGCTAGCCGAGCCATCACCTAGAGGTACCAGAGACAGCAACTCAGTAGGATGAGATAATCAGGGGCATTGCAGAGATAGAGGAGGAGGAGCTTGATGCACAGCAGGAGGATGAGTCAAGAGCAACCCGAGTGACAGCTCAAATAATGACTATCAGCTGATTCCGTAGATGACTCCTCGACCACACGATAGAGAGGCCAGTGGATCTAGCTCAGTTCCACCACAACCACCGCAGATAGACTCGGCACTCCTAGCTGTACTTGAGCGGATGAGGCACGACCAGGCATGCTAGGCATAGGAGACCATAGCTGCACTTGCTCAAGTTCAAGCAAGACAGGATGAGTTTTAGGGGCAGCAGCAGGCCATGTAGTAGCAGCTTATGATTCAGCAGTAGTTACTCAGCTTCATGCAGCATGTATTCACTGCTATTGGGGTTGCTCCTCAGTAGTCTACACTTCAGATAGGCCAGCCTGCCACCACTCTAGTGACTCCATTTGTATAGCCCAATGGGCTTCCGAGTCAGAAACAACCAGCTCCTCAGTTTGCCTCACCTACCGAGCAGGTGTCTCAGTGGTTTGCTTCACTAGGGACAGCTCAGGGTCCTCACTTTACTCCTATTATTATGGGCTTCACTCCGTCTCAGAGTTCTTCAGTATTAGTGATGGACACCCCAGTCTCTAGGAGTCTTGGTGCTACCTTTAGTGAGCTTATAGGGTAGCATACACCTCTAGAGTTCTGAGTCCCTGTCCCTACCACAGCTGCTCTAGTTACTGGGACTACCGAGATGATTCCATCGTCTGTTGCATCATCCGAGCCACCTTAGACAGTCACTTCTACACTTGAGGCTTCAGCGACAGTGACAATGGCAGATGTGGCTCCACATCCTATAGTGCCACCTCCAGAGTCAGACCGCGCTAGTTACTGAGCAGACCCAGACCACTTCACCTTCACTTCCAGCGATAGAGGGTCAGACCGTTCAGAGTTTAGGGTCAGAGGGTCAAACCGCTCAGAGTTTAGGGTGAGAGGATGATGCAGCTCAGTTCTAGGTCTCTCACCGCACCTCAGCGCCTGACTTAACGGCTTCTATCCCATCGTCACCCTTAGGTTTTGGTGCTTGACGCCAAAGGGGAAGAGAGAGCTAGTATGTTAGATCTAGGGGGAGCGTGTGAAATGGTCTTGATTCGTTTCTTTTGGTTTTTTGTGTGTGATACTTCGTGCATTCACGTTTACTTTCATACATTGAATTATATACATGTGATGGTGAGACTTATGTGACATGTGTGCTCTCTACATTGATATATATATATATAGTATATTCAGTAGCCAGCTACAAAATAAGTTATTCTATAGCCATCTCCATTTACGATAATGTCAATACATATCTACGATAGTTGGGTTACTATAACACATGGAGATATTTACCATAATGTTATAGTAAACCACTTAGTAAGAAGTTATTATAATCTCATAAATTAACATAATAATTATCGTAACTCAAAGTGGCTACAGAATAAGTTATTTTGTAGCCAGCTATAGGGTAGTAGTTCTATATATATATATATATATATATATATATATATATATATATATATATATATATATATATATAGGTTATGCTCATTTGCTTTGCTTCCGCATTTACTTCATGTACTCATTCTTCATTCATATCTTTTGAGTACACCATGTTGGCTTAGGTCATATAAGCATGTCTAACCCTTTTGTTCTTATTGTCAAAAGCTTATATGAATCAAGCATGTTGAAAACCTCACTCATCTCTTTTACATACTCGAGGTTGTGTTGTCATCAATCACCAAAAAGGGGGAGATTGAAAGCATCTAGGTCCCTAGTTGGGTTTCAGTGATTAACGACGACACAAGATTACTATGACTAATGTGTGTTTTGCAGAGGCAATTTGAGTTAGGTCATGATAATATAAATTGATTGGACAATCATGGTTGTCATGCTCCTATCAATGGAAATCATTTTGGTTTTCAAAGGATGTACAGCAAGGTTAAGGACAGACTAGTTCTAAGTGTCGTTTGGTGTTGGAGAGACACTTAGAATAGTTTAGGACTTTGTTTTTCCTTTGGTCGTACTATTAAGGGGGGTATGGACTAGTAGCTTGACCTAGGTGAGTCTAATGGATTAGGTGTGGTGCACACTTATCAAACTTAGCACTAGGTAGCTCAGGAATAGCCCTAAGATCGATAGAAGTCAACTTTATTCATAAAGTGTTTTGAGTTGGAAGTGAATGGAGGGTCAAATGACTGATCGGGCGCTGGTTTTGTTGTGACCGGACGCAGCTTGGAGAGTCCGGTCAGTTCATTTGATTGGTAGCAGCTGTCGGAGTGTGACCGAACATGACGCTAGCTGTATCTATAGCAGCGTGAACAGGTTGAACAGAGAAATGACCGGACTTTGGGTGCCAGCGTTCGGTCATCATTAGTAAGGTTCCAGAAAGGTTTTTTGATGATCGTACGCATCCGGTGGGTGTTGACCAAACTCAGGCCAGAGTCCGTCAGAGCTAACGGCTCTTTCTAACACGCTAACATATTACACTGACCGGTGCGTCTGGTCACCTTGACCGGAGCGTCCAGTCATTCCGATACTTGCTGAGTTGGACCTTAACCGTTATATTTTGAATGAGGGGTATAAATAGATATCCTACTCATCCATTTGAGGTCTCTTCCCCATTTGTTTAGCTGAGAAACACCTTTGGAGTGCAAGGTAGAGCAAGAGCCTAGTGAGGTGATTGAGATTTGATAATCCAAGATTAAGGACATCATTAGTGCATAGAGAGTAGCAAGTGTGCATCCACCTTTCTCATTAGGCTTGTCTTGGTCAAGTGAGAGTTTGTGCTTGTCACTCTTGGTGATCGCCATCACCTAGACGGCTCGGTGGTGATTGAGAGGTTGGTGATCATTCAGCGGAGCTTATGGATGACCCAAGTCATGTTGTGAGCGGTTGTGGGTGATTCACCATGATGGAGTGTGAAAGAATCAGCCCATAGAGAGCACTTGATCCTTGCGTGGATCAAGGGGGAGCTACACCCTTGCGTGGTTGCTGCAACGAGGACTAGTGGAGAGTGGCGACTCTCTGACACCTCAGAAAAACATCGTCGTGTTCCTTTCCCTCTCTTTACTTTGAGCATTTACATTTGAGCAATTGAATTCATGTCTTTACATTCCTAGAATTACCATGCTAGAGTAGGATTGGAATCTAGGGCGTAAAACTTTTGTGTGGGAGAACAATAGAAATAGATTATAGGCACTAGAGGTGAAATGGGCTAAGTGTAGGACTTAATTATTATAAAAATTTAGAATTAGCCCAATTCACTCCTCCCCTCTTAGGCATCTTGATCCTTTCAGCGGCCGCTTCAGGTAAGATATAGACATGAGTCCGAATCCATATGAAAATAGACTTCATAAGGATTCCATGGAGTACTTGAATGTCCAAAATGGAGTCCAGATGAGGCTGTGGCGGCCATCGTAAGTTGACGCAGTGTTGCAGTCTGAATCTAGCCCCAAAACGTGTTTGATTTGATCTCTTTATTTCCTTGGGCCAAAAGTGACGTGGTGTCCTGGTGGAGGACGTTGGGAATACTTGTACTTGGCCTCCAATCAACTTCTTTGGTCCTCCATGCCTTCCATGTGTCTTTAACACTCTTTTTGCCATGTATGTATTTCTAAAAATGACAATGAACACACATCATGGTGCAGCATCAATTCATCAAATGTATCAAATACAATCATGATAAAGAATTATTTCACCTGTGAATTAAATGTTGCTAATGTGGTTGTATCCGGACAGGTGATGTCCTCATTAATGCTAGTGTGCGATTTTCAAAAGTTGGCTTTCGTACCTAAGCCGCATGTTTGTTTTAGCTTCTGTGTCCTGCTTTTGTTGTCACTAACCAAATGGTTGGGTTTCTGGAGCATCTTGTAAACAAAGTTTGTTTGGAACTGCTCTACTCTATCATCTCCAGTATAGAGTAGCTCTATCCTGAAGCAAGTGGACCTATTTGACATATGAGCTAGCTTCTATCTCTAGGTGTCGGTGTTTCGGACCAGGAGGTCCTCAACCAACTAGTGAATTTATCCTGCGTGTTCCCGATTCCAGATGATGATGCAAAGAGACACAAGGATTATACTGGTTCGGGCAATTCGAGCCCTACGTCTAGTCTGGGGGATCGATCTTGTATTCATTGCACCAAAATGCTTGTAGTAGGGGGATACAAGCTAGGTGAGAGAGGGAGCCAGTCCCAGGTCTCGGCGAGGTGTGATGTGGGCTGCTTGAGACGTTGCTCTCAGGCGGCAGGGAAATGTGTGTGTTACAGGGTGTTCTTCTTTGTCTATCCCCCTAAATGGCCCAAGTCCTCTCCTTTTATAGTTGAAGGGAGGACAAGGATAGTACATGTGCTAACTATACGGCATCGTGCAAACAGAGGTGGCGCGTCCGAGCCCTGTGGCGGCGTAGTCGTCGGAGTGGTCCGTCCTTGGAGCACTAGGGCAGCGTGCTGGTCACATCCGATCCTGTGCATCATGGGAGCTCCAGGGCTGCCTCGGAGTGAGTCGCTGTGGACTGACTGTGCACGAGGCCGAGGCTCGGCCGGTGCTGAGGCTACACCGTAATGGGGGGTCTCGGCAGACACGAATCCCGAGATAGCCGAGACCTTGGTGCATAGTGCCGAGGCCCTGAGAGAGCGGTTGATCCGGTGCGCTGGCTCGGAGGCGGTGATGACCCAGGCCAGGCTGTCCATGTCGTGTTGTTTTCGAGGCGGGGATCGCGGGGCACAGTGTAGTGCGGGCGCTGATCGTGGGCACAGCGTCAGAATACAGTGACCGGTAATCCCCGCCGTGCCCTGCCTCAGCCGGTATGGCGCCGATGCGACCTCATGTCCCGTCGGCCTTTCCGCGGTGTCAGGCCATTGTCCGGCTGAGATTGCGGGAGTGGTTGACGCATTAATGGGACATGACGTGCTGTCGGGAAGACCGGCCGAGACGGGGGCGACAGGCTATGGATAAGCCGGCCTTGTGTGAGACGGAGAATAAGGCCTCGCGCAAGACGGAGAATAGGCCTCACGCGAGACGGGTTTTGGTCTCCTTGCCGAGGCCTTCTGCAAGAGGTCTCGCGCGAGGCGGAGATTGCGACTCCTTGCTGAGACCTCCCGTGAGAGGCCTAAGGCGATGCAGAGAGCCGGGTGGGCTCAGACAGGGCTGGTTGTGAGCCCATGGCTTTCCCTCTAACTTTGCCATTGATGGGATTTTAGTGCCTCTTTTGGTGTACGCTTGGGGTACCCCGTTTTATGGTACCTGACATTAGCCCCCGAGCCTCAGGGAGGGTGAGTGCATTCTCCCTGAGGGTTTATCGGGACTTGATTTGCAGTCGCTCCCGTAGGGATTGTGTTTTGTTTCTTGAGGTTTTGGTGGGTGCGCGCGAGCGCACCCGCCGGATGTAGCCCCCCGAGGCCCTGGAGGAGTGGAGTTATTCCTCCAGGGGCTTTTTTTGTTTTCGTGTTTGAGTGAGGAGTTTTCATCATATTTGCCGAGCCCACAAGTGCGAGTTCGGGTCGTGGGGGTCTCAGCGAGGTTGCAGGAAGAGCCCTCTAGCCTTCGCACGACCCTCACGCTTCCTTTTCGCTTGGAAGGAGGGGTGGATTGTGCCAGGCTACCCTCGATGGGCACGAGCGTTGGCACTTCCGGTGAGCTATTATCGGGTGAGTCCAAGTGGAGGCCCGTGCCCCGTTCGCTAGGGGACGGCTAGCGGTCTAGAGACGCACTCCAAGAGTACCAGAGGGTTTCTCTAGTGGGTGCTGAGGCCATTCGCTGGGCCTCGGTGGCTCGGTGCCTCCCTACGGTGGGATCCCATTCGGAGACTTCCCTGCCGGTCTCGGACACGACTTAGGACGCCCCGAGCGATTGTTCGCTCGGGCTTCGGCCATTCATAGGCTCGCCCCAAAGTCGTCCCTGACTCTGTTGCCCTGGGGTGGCTATCGAAACCTCTGGGGGCCCAGCCTTCGAACCCCTAGACCGTAACGGGCTCGGTGCCCTTTATCATATTTGTAACGAAACTTCTAGCGCGGACTTAGACCGTTTGTCTTTGTCTAGGGTGCAGGAGGAGCCCCTGAGCCTCCGCCTGGAGCAAGAGGGCGGTCGGGGGACCCCTAGCTTTTTTATTCGACCCCCACATATCCTTTTCGTTCGGATGGAGGGTTTGTTTGC
Source organism: Miscanthus floridulus (assembly GCF_019320115.1). NCBI lineage: Eukaryota > Viridiplantae > Streptophyta > Magnoliopsida > Poales > Poaceae > Miscanthus > Miscanthus floridulus. The sequence goes on from NC_089594.1 coordinate 36,623,125, forward strand.
CGAGCCCATTCGGGTGAGAGCCGGAGCCGCTGGGTCTCGACAGGGTTGCAGGAAGAGCCTCCTAGCCTCTGCACGGGGCAAGAGGGCCGTCGGGAGCTCCCTTGGCTTTTTATACGCCCCTCGCGCTTGAGGGTTTGTTTGCCGAGGCCCCTTTGGGCGCGAGCCTTGGTCGCGGGGTCTCGGCGAGGTTGCAGGAAGGGCTCCCTAGCCTCCGCACGGAGCAGAGGGCCGTCAGGAGCTCCCCTGGCTTTTTGTACGACCCTCGCGCTTCCTTTTCACTCGGAAGGAGGGGTTGTTTTGTCGAGGCCCCTCGAGTGCGAACCGGGGTCGCTAGGTCTCGGCAAGATTGCAGGAAGAGGCCCCTAGCCTCTGCACGGGGCGAGAGGTCCATCAGGGGTTCCCCTAACTTTTTTGTAAGACCCTCACGCTTCCTTTTCGCTCAGAAGGAGGGGTGGAATGTGCCAGGCTACCCTCGATGGGCACGAGCGTTGGCACTTCCGGTGAGCTGTTATCGGGTAAGTCCGAGTGGAGGCCCGTGCCCCGTTCGTTAGGGGACGGCTAGCGGTCCAGAGACACAATCCAAGAGTACCAGAGGGTTTCTCTAGTGGGTGCTGAGGCCATTCGCTGGGCCTCGGTGGCTCGGTGCCTCCCTTCGGTGGGATCCCATTCGGAGACTTCCCTGCCGGTCTCGGACACGACTTAGGACGTCCCAACCGTTTCGCTTGCTTGGGCCTCGGCCCCATATAGGCTCGCCCGCGGTCGTCCCTGACTCTGTTGTCCTGGGGCGGCTATCGAAACCCCTTGGGGCTCAGCCTTCGAACCCCTGGACCGTAATAGGCTCAGAGCCTGGTTCCTTCATCTGAAAGGAATAGGCCAGGGGGAATGTCTTCCCCATTGGCTCGGCAACGGGTGGCGCGCCTTTTGAGGCGGTTTCCTGGGGAGGCGAAATGACGCCTGCTGCCGTAGTGGCCGAGCGTGACATGGTGGATGGGACGTAACTGTTCCCGCAATTAATGGGAAAGAAGTGGGCGCGTGGGCGGCAAAATCGGCTCGTGGTTAACTGCGCCGGATCGGGGGGAAACTTCCCTGATTTCATCGCCCATTCGTTTCGCCTTCCCCCTGCATAAATACTCGAAGAGTCTCACCCCTCCCCACCTTACCTTGCCTGCATTAGCTCTGCCTCCATCGAGCTGTCGCTAGAGCAGCGGGTGCCTAGAAGAAGAAGGGAGAAGAGCAAGCCAGGGAGAATGCGAGAAAAAGCGAGAGCGTGGGAGAGAGAGAAAAACTCACAGCCGCATCTGATCCTTCCGTCGCACTCATGGCCGGCGACATCGTCGTTGTCGAGGTGGACCCCTGGGATCCTTCTGATGTTACCGTGGAGACACTCCAGTCGCTCGTCGACGGTGGACTCCTTCGCCCGGTGACGGACCCCACTAGGCCAGAGTGGATTGCTCCGTACGGCAAGCTAGAGCCGAGGCCTCTTGACGGCTACGTCGTGAGCTTTGTCTCCTTTCACGAGCACGGCCTCGGCGTCCCGGCGGGTCGGTTCATGCGGGCGCTCCCGCACTACTATGGCGTGGAGCTCCACAACTTCAACCTCAACTCCATCGCATAGGCGGCTATCTTTGTTGCTGTCTGCGAGGGGTACTTGGGGATTGCTCCCCATTGGGAGTTGTGGCTCCATCTATTTCGGGCGGGGCACACCACCAAGCCGACGGGCACGTCGGGTACGAGGAAGGCGACGAGGGCTAGCGGCTACACTCTCCAAGTGCGCCAGGACCGCCAGCACCTCTACATCCTGGCCCAGCTCGCGTCCTCCAATCGTCGGTGGTACACGAGCTGGTTCTACCTTCGTAACAACGACGGAGGACTTCCCCCCTACACTGGGCGGATTATGGGGAGCTGCCCAGAGAGATGGAAGTACGGCGTCCTGAAGGACGACCAGCCCAAGCTACAACTGCTTCTAGAGGGGCTGGAGAGGCTATGGGGCCATGGCCTTACCGTGGCTGTGGTCGTGGCTGCCTTCCACCGCCGGAGGGTGCTGCCGCTGATGGCTCGGTGGCGGCGGCTGTTCGAGATGAAGCCGGGTGAGCCCATTGAGGGCATCCGGATGTCCTCCTCCGCCCTTTCCGACGAGGAAATTGTTCGTCAGGTGGGGGAGACGGTAGAGGCGAAGCTGAGGGGTGGCAACTTGACCCCATCGCGATGCGACTGTCGTGAGGGTTCTTCTCGCTGGTAAGTCATGTGCCGCTGTAGCCCCCAAGCCTCCTCTGTTTCCCCTTACCTCTTGTTCCCTTATGCGCGTTCATTGTTCCTACAGGGGATGAGGGATGTGCGCTCCTCTCCGCCGCCCGTTCCTGAGGATGCGAGGCGGCGGGCGATCAACCGGGCGCACGCCGACGTGTAGAAAAAATGGAAAGATGCCAAGGCGACGAAGCGCACAAAGAAGATCCTCACGCGCGAGGAGCTAGACAAGCGCTGCCGTCAACAGAGGAAGGATGGCCTCCCATTGGAGGAATCCCCATCGTCATCGCTATCGACGAAGGCCTTGGACGGGGATGACGAGGGCAAGGTGGGGCGAGGTCCCCTGGACCATCTCCCTGATGTAGTGGAGGTGGTGCCCAGGGCATCGGCAAGTGTCAATGAAATATGGCCAGTAGTCTACCTAGGGGTATGCCCAAGGTAGTAGATTATCGGCAGACAGATGCGCAAGCCCTAAACAAGACGGTGATGCAAGACAGACACGAGGTTTTATCCAGGTTCGGCCGCCAAGAAGTCGTAATACCTACGTCCTGCGTCTGATTTGTATTGCTATATGTCAATGAGAGATGTTTTTTAGAGGGGTCCCCTGCCCACCTTATATAGTCTGGGGGGCAGGGTTACAGATCTGGAAACTAATCCTAGTCAGTTACAATTGCCATATGTGGCCGGATAAGGATTCCTGTTCTAACCGACCAGGATCCTGCTTGATCGCCAAATCCGTCTTGATTCCTTGTGCGGGACTCTGATCAGGTTAGCTGGGCCGCACGTCGTCTTTCGGGTGGACCGGACCCGTCGATCCGGGCCAGCCCAAGCTTAGCCGTAAGGGTATAGGGGTTAATACCCCCACAGCTAGTCCCCGAGCATCATGTATTATGCCGCGACACGCCATTTTAACCTTCTCCGACAAGTAAGGCTTGAGTCCTTGACGCCTCTGACCACCGTCATCACCGGAGAAGTAGGTTGTCTGAAGAATGTATGGTGCTCTTAAGAAAAAAGAAAAAGATTTCTGTCCTGAGAAGTGTGCCCACTTGTATTTCTGAAAAGAAATGTAAGTGGTCTTGAAGCATAGCGTCCTTGAACATCAGAGGCGTAGGGGTCGAAAAAACAAACACATTCATCGCAAGGTAAAGTGTGCCCACTTAGTCCCCGAGCCTAGTAGTAGGTGACGTAGGCACGTGGTGCCAGGGTCTAAAAAGAATTCCTAGTTTAGTTGAAAACCCAATTGCCGTACAGGCAAAATGAGATGCACCGGTAGGTGCATCGTACTGACGTAGTCCCTGAGCTTGCTGGAAGGCGAAGTATGAGCCCTGTAGCAAGGTCTAAAGAAATGTCTCTTAACTATATGTGAGTACAAACCACATGTAGCCAAGGAGAACCATTATTCAAGCGGTGGTCGGGACAGTCCCCGAGCACATTAATAATCCTTACAATCATTCAAAGCACAGGGGTCGATTAAACAAACACATTCACCGCAAGGTGAAGTGTGCCCACTTAGTCCCCGAGCCTAGTAGTAGGTGACGCAGGCACGTGGTGCCAGGGTCTAAAAAGAATTTCTGCTGAAGTTAAAAATCCAATTGCCGTACAGGCAAAACAAGATGCACCGGCCGGTGCATCATACCGACGTAGTCCCCGAGCTTGCTGGAAGGCGAAGTAGGAGCCTTGTAGCAAGGTCTAAATAAATGTCTCTCAACTGTATGTGAGTACAAATCACATGTAGCCGAGGAGAGCAATCTCCAAGAAGTGGTCGGGAGAGTCCCCGAGCACAGCAGTGGTCATAGCAGTTCCTGAGTACGGTAATGGTCGGAGCAGTCCCCGGGCACGGCAGTGGTTGGAGCAGTCCCCATGGTCGGAGCAGTCCCCGAGCACGGGAGTGGTCTGGGCAGTCCCCAAGCACAGTAGTGGTCTGGGCAGTCCCCGAGCACAGTAGTGGTCAGGGCAATCCACGATCATGAGCGCCACTTGTACTATTATTTGGTGTATTTATTTGTCTCCTTACTCTACCAAGTCCAATCTGACACGTCTGGTCAAAAAAGCAGACAGGTATAGCATGGCATTCTACCCTCTTACTCTTTCTGGCAAACAGTCGCTTGGCACCTATATGGAGGTGCATCAGTGTGGGCCCTCTCACTTTATCAACGAAGAGGCGCGTACACTGTAAATGAAGGGGCGCGTTTATTGTCGTAGATCTCAAGGTGGTGTGAACAACCGTCTGCTGCACATGCGCACATCTCCCAAGAATCTCGGGCGGACGAAATGACGGAGCTCTTTGTTATTTATAATGTAGATCTGGTAAGTTACTCACACCATTCCCCATTGTCATTCGTCGCCGCAACCTTCTTCTTCCTCTTGCCGAACCCTATTCCTCCGAAAATCATCGCCAACCCCCTCGCCACCGCATCCACCCCCTTAGTAAGGATAGACTAATGGCGAAGAGAGACGCCCAGAAGAAAGGCGGAGTCATGGCGAAGGAGTGGTGGAAATCGCGGAGCAATGAGCAGACCATCGAAGACCTCGTCGCCATGGGAGTGCTCCACAACAAGGCACTCGCGGGATGGCGCGCGCCGGAAGGAGAAAGCTTCCCCGATCCACAACCAGGTGAGATTGTGGTTTTCGAAGACTTCTTCAAATGGGGTTTTGGGATTCTAGTGCACCCTTTCCTTCAGGGTCTCTGCTTGTATTACGAGATTGGGATTTGTAATCTGCATCCCAACTCGATTCTTCTTGTCTCCACCTACATCCATCTCTGCGAGGCTTATGGTGGCTTCCAGCCCCATTTCGACCTCTTTTGCCACCTGTTCTGTCTTCGGAAGAAAGGGAGCGGTGGCTCGAAGATAGCCAGAGGCGTCTACCTGAATCTGTGCGACGGTATGAAGGCCCAATACTTGCACTGCCCCTGGAACACCTCACTGGACGAGTGGTACAAGAAGTGGTTCTACATCCGTGAAGAGCCGAACACCATCACCCTGTGCGACGTGGGGCTAATTCCAGAGAAGAAGAATAGCTGGTCGGAGAAGCCTGAGAACTTGGAGCAGATCGCCAAACTGCTCAGGATGATCCCGTGGGGAAGGCTTGATGGCCCAAGCGTGGTTGGGAACTTCATCAGCCGAAGAATTCAGCCCTGCCAGAAGAGGGTTCATCCTGGCTTCGAGTACCAAGGAGGCGCAGATCCAACGAGGACCAGGAAAGAGGTGCTCGACAAGGTAGAAGTCAAAGCCAGGATTGGGGAGCTGTTCAACCTGGCCGATCCCAACTATGTCCGGTTAAACGTCATCGAGCACGCCTTCAAGCTGGCCCGACCTCCCCCAAAGGTAAATGATGCTTCCTTTTAACTGTAGAGTCATGTTGTAACAAGAAATTGACTGTTGTCGCCGTTATGTGTCTCAGACTAATGGTCGTGACCGAGCAGCAGTGTTTGTGTCTTCACCCCCCAGTGTGGATTACCCGCAAGTTGCCGGCCCAGTCGCCTAGACCAGCTCCAGGACCGACGACGTCCACTGGGCGGCACTCGAGGCTGTGGAGGATGCATCGACTAGAGCCACTGGCAAGCGTCTGGCTGCCAACAAACGACGCCAAGCCATCTTCCCCCTTTCGGACAATGAAGCAGAGGATGCGGACATCTTCCGGCTCATCCCTCGAAAGAGGAGGAGACAAATGGGGTCGACGGAGCTGGGTGGCTCCTCTGTGCCGGCAGTGATCGCATCACCGACCACTGCAACACAGAGGACAAACGAGGGAAATGTTGAGCATCAAACCCCGACGCCTATGCCAGTGGTGGAAAAACTTCCGGTGGAACCTACCGAGCACGCGGAGCAGGGGCGGTCGAGGAGATGCTCCTTCGCCACATCATTCCCCGCTTCGAAGCTGTAAGTATCTATAACTTTGATGTAGGCTTGTAACTTGTATTGAATACTATTATCTTCTGAACTTTTCTCTGATACATTAGGTCGGCGTCCACCGAAGATCCCGACCAGCTGGCCGGGTGCGGCATGACTTCGCCAGCAATGGCGGAAAAAACTGCCCAGCAGCCAGCCGTGGAGGGACCTATAGAAGAAACGCCGCCGGAACCTCAGCAGCCGAGCAGCCCGACGATAGTCCCCGAGCAGCTGGTCGAGAAGATAGCCCAGCCAAGTACAAGTGTTCCAAGCACTAATCCTGCTGAGGTGGATACCTTGGCACCAAGGGAAACAGACCAAGCCGAGGAGCAGCAGCCGGAGGCGGCACAGAGCACTCTTGCCGATGTAGCGGCTCGTGGGAAAGCCATGGTGGTCGCGGAGACTACAGACTCCAGACCAGCGCCGCCCCCTGAACAGGAAGCTGAAGAGGACGAAGTTGAAGAAGTCCTGGGCTGTCCCCAAGATAAGCGACAACATGTATATGTGTCGCGCTGGCGGAACGACGAGTGGGTGATGCACGAAGAAATCCCCAAGGTCGAAGAGACCCTAAAAGTTGAACGAGCGGCAAAGCGTCTGGTGATAGAAGTCCAGGTATGTCTGGTTTGGCCACTTGACCTTGTTATATAGTCGAACTGTCTGACTTAGCTTGTCTATATGCAGGACTTGATGAAAACTGCAAAGTACCGAAAGAGGTGCTTTGACCAGATTGAAGGGATCACGGAGACCAATAAAGAACTGACGGCCGAAGTGGAACGCTTGCGCCGCCAACTTGAAGCCACCGACCAGGAGAAGACAGAGCGAGAAGCACAGAACCAAAACCTGGTCGGCCAGCTCAATAACAAAGAGCAGGAGATAACGAGTAAATTTTCATCTTATCATAGCAAGTGCAGGACTTGTGTTGTTGCATTCTTGGCAGTAACAGCTGTAATGTAGGTTTTGAAGCTGAAGTGACCCGCCTCCAAGGGGAGAATAGCCGTGTGACCACAGAGTGTGGTCGCCTGAAGGAGGATAACGAGAAACTGGCGCGCGACCAGTCTGAACTCTGGGACCGCACCACCAAGATGAAGGAGGATCTGAAAGGTAAGTATTCCAGACCACTTTTTTTATTCTGTTGCCCGCCTTGTCTTGTCTTGCCATTACATTTGATGTCTTATATGGTGTTCAATTTTAAAAGTCAATGCCAAGAGGCATCTAGAGGCCGTGATCAAAGAGCATGACGGCTGGAAAGCACAATGCCTCGAGGCCACCGAGGAGCGGGACGCGTGGAAGAACCGGTGCCAAGAAGTGGCAACTGGCATTGTGCCCGTCCTCGACCTTATCGACCTGGCGCTCACAGAGGAAGAGCCGAGGACGCCCTAGCTCAGGCTGGTCGAGAGATGCAGACAAGCGTGGGGATGGTTCCAAGAGTTCGTGAAGGAGGCGGGTGAGTACATGGGTGCCCATGTACTAAGCATGGTGCGTGGCCACTACCCCCTGATCGATCTCAAGCGCCTGGAGGCTGGTTACCCAAAGGAGGTAGACCCAGACAAGGCAGAGGAGCTTTGGATGGCCCAGCTGGACTTATCGTCAAAGATAATTGGCGACATTAACCTGTGTGGAGGTGGGACAGCACCTGTACAGTGTACGCCATCGACAAGTCAGCTGGAAATGCCATCAGCTGCAAGCCAACCAACGAAGCCTGCGGTCTCGACCATCCAGGCACCGGCGGGGCCATCCCCTTTAGCTCGACTAGCACAAGAGTCCCTAAGACTCAAGTAGGGTATCGGAAGCGGTGAGCAGTAAGTGCCATGCGCCCCGACCAGCCAATGTAATAGGCTTAGAGCTATAGAAGGATGACATAGTTGTGTTATTGTGAACTTGAGCCTCTTCAGGCAAGCTTGTAATAACGTAACTGTATATTATTATAAGCTTGTTTGCTTTGTATAAAGTGTGTTTAAGCTTGATACTTTATGTCGGTGTAACTAAGTAAGAACATGTTAACGTTCTGTTTAGTTGTACCATCGTGCTCGACACATCATCCCAAAAAGTTTGTGCAGCCCTAGTTTTCCATGTGGTTGGAGTGTGAGGTCCGGTGACCTGTGCACACGTAGACGTGGACAAGTTAAACCAAGGGGGACCTGCCGATCGCCCGTAACGTAGAGAGCAGATCCCATGCACGTGTTGGGAGGAACCAGAGACAGGGCCTGCTCCGAAAACCATAGAAGGAGTGGTGGTCGGCTTTTACTGGCTAAGTTAGAATAACCATAAAATTCGAAGTGACACATTAGAGTGGTCGGAGAAATCACAATGGCTTTATTGAATTAAATCGAAAGTACAAGAGGAGTACATATCTCAGTAGTTAAGCATAGAAACGTCTAAGCTTGTCGATGTGCCACGAGTTTGGTACGTTCGTACCGTCCAGGTGAGCTAACCTGTAAGACATTGGTCGTGTGACTTCCTTGATCATGAAGGGTCCCTCCCATGGGGTTGCGAGTTTGTGTACACCAGCTTGGTTCGTCTTCCACTTCAGGACCAAGTCCCCGACCATGAAGAACCGCTCTTTAACATTCTTGTTGTAGTACCTGCGCAAAACAGCAAGGTATTTGGCCGTACGTACACAAGAATCGAGCCTTTTCTCTTCTGTGCTGTTCACTTCTAGCTCCCGTACTTCATTGACCTTGCCCTCATCGAAGTTCTCTACCCATGCTGATCTGAAAGCTATATCTGGTGGGAGGACTGCCTCAGCGCCGTAAACCATAAAGTATGGTGAGACGCCGGTGTTACGACTGGGCTGAGTTCGGAGGCCCCAGACCACGGCTGGTAACTCCTTGAGCCATCTTCCGGGAGCTTTGTCATTTTCTCTGTACATCCTCTTCTTCAATGTGTCCAAGATCATGCCATTTGCCCGCTCGACTTGTCCATTGGCTCTAGGGTGCGCCACCGAGACGTATTTTACTACTATGCTCCTTTCATCGCAGAAGTCCCAAAAAGTGTTCCCGGTGAACTGAGTACCCAGATCGGTGATGATGCTGTTGGGTATGCCGAAATGGTGGATGACCTGGTCGAGGAACATGATAGCCTTTTCTGAAGATTCCTGTACCAAAGGCATGTATTCTATCCACTTAGAAAATTTGTCAATCAGCACAAAGACGCATGTAAATTTCCCAGGAGCCGGTCTAAAGGGCCCGATCATATCCAGTCCCCAGCATGCGAAGGGCCAAGAGGCTGGTATCGTCTAGATCTCATGTGCGGGTACGTGGATTCTCTTGGCGAAGAACTGACAACCCTCACAGTGGCGGACTAGCTTCTCTGCGTCGGCTACTGCTGATAGCCAATAGAACCCTGCTCGGAAAGCCTTACCGACCAGTGTTCTTGAGGCCGCGTGGTTGCCGCTAGAGCCAGAGTGGATTTGGTCTAGGAGATGCTCGCCTTCTTCCTGGGTTATACACTTCATCAAGATTTCTTCCTTTGCGTTTTTGCGCCATAATTTGCCATCGACGAGCAGATACTGCTTACTGCGATGCATCAGGCGCTCGTTTTCTGTCCGATCAGTATAACTGCTACCATCTGTTAAGTACTTGATGAAAGGTACTCTCCAGTTGAGCTCATGAGTGGTCGGAGGTGGCTCGGTTGTGCTCGGCGCCGGAACCGTAGCCACCAATTGCTGGTCTGGAGCTTTGTCGACCGTGGAATCTTCCTCTTCGAAGTTAAGAATCCAATTCTCTGACCAGGTTGGGGGTGTGTGTACTGCTCTCCAAGCAAACAAGATGGTCATCATCTCCGGCTCCATGGCTACACCGAATGGCCTCACGTTCACCATCGGCCAGATCACCTAGACCACCGGCTCCGACGACGCCATCGCCATGACCACGGAGGAGGCGTGGATTCAGTCTGCGCCGACCACTACTTCACCTGCATCAGCTACGGCTCTGACCACTACGGATACGGCTCCGACCACTATGGATACGGCTCCGACCATGATAGATCTGGCTCCAACCACGATACATCTGGCTCCAACCACGCCTACGTCACCTTCAGCCACGCCGACAAACCGTCATCCGCTTCCCCGCTACAAAGGGAAGCAGATCGACAACACCGACCTGCTCGACTCCATCGATCGGGTCGGCACCAAACTCGCTGAAACCCTAGCTCTGGTAAGTACAATTCAAAGTCAACCTAATGAGTAGGTAACCGCTCCCCACAACAGATCTATCCGACCAGCTCAGACCAGTCGTCCTACATGACTTGGAACATATCTCGTGGTCATATCTACTCCTGAGGGGTGCTCTGCTCGTCGCCAGCCGACCTTCGCAATGGGTCTCCGACTCTCCGAGTACGAAGCCTCGATGGAGAACCACCAGGTCTAGCCCTACGGCCTGCAAAACGCTGCCTCCAGCTACGCGTACAACCTACAACGCCGCTCGGATCTGTGTTTTATGCGCCGACCTCGGCTGAAGCCATGCAACTTCGTCAACAAGATCCGGATTGAAGGTTATCGTGAAGGATCCATCCACACGGTCCAAGAGGGTGACTCCAGCTTCTCGTCTAGCACCGCATCTGATGCCTCCGTCCACACCAAGCTCCAGCATCACGGAGATGAAGGCGTCGAATACGATCTGGATATCCTAGATCACGCCCCGGGATTCCCACAATTCTCGTCTTTCCCGCCAAGGCGAGGGGGTTTGATCAACGTTGTCAGCAATGACGAACCATCGGCAGTTGGCGAAACAGAACAAGAAAGGACTGCATGCGAAGCACGCAACATTGACCGGTTTAATCGCCGGCAAATCGAAGCCAAAGCAGACCAGGAGGCACGGCGCATAAGGGTCCAGCCACGTGACCTCAACGATGCTTTCGACAGGGTGGGAGACAAACAAGTCTTCAGGACTCCAAGTGCCAACGTAGCCGTCGCCATGGCGATAATGCAACGGCTACCGAACACCCTGGAAACCCAAGCAGTTCATGATGAAATACAAGCCCATCTGACGGCTGCTATGGCCCAGACCGCGGAGATTGCAAACCAAGCTCGGGCTCCATCCGTATCAGTCGAGTCAAGCCACAGCCGCCAGCACCCAAGTCGTTCACAGCCACTCAACCAACATGGCTCGCGCAACAACGATGGCCACGATGGTGGCCAGAATGACAACCGCCGTCGGGACAATGACCGCCGGGACAACCACGACAATCACCACGATAACCATGGTCGCATGGCTAATCCAGATGGCAATCGAGATCGCCGCGATGGCAATAACGATCTCCACCATTACCTCGGTGGACGCGATCTGCGCGCTCGCATCAACCAGAGAGCCGACAATCGAGCATCCTACGAAAGCCACCGCCGTATGGAGTATGACACCACCCACGGCCCGCTGGGTCTGAAGCAGTTTACTTTGCACCTTCGCCAAGTCATATGGCCCAAGAATTTCAAGCTCGAGAAACTTCAGAAGTATGACGGCAAGGAAAACCTCGAATTATGGGTCATGCTCTACGAAACTACGTGCCGATCAGCCATGGCTGACGAGCACATCATGTCTAACTACATCCCAGTCACTGTTGGTCATGTAGGTCACCAATGGCTGGTCAGCTTGCCGGCGAACTACTTTGATTCTTGGCAGGAGCTTAAGCAGGCCTTCATCGACAATTTCATCGCTACTTGTGAACAACCCGGCAAGTACGATCTGCAACGGATCCGAGATCGGAAAGACGAACCACTACGCGAGTATGTTTGGTGTTTCTCGGAGATGCGCATCAAGGTCCCATCAATGTCCGACAATGAGGCAATCGAGGCTTTCATCACTGGCCTTCGCTTCCACGACGCCCTAAGAGACAAGCTCCTCCGGAAGAGACCTGAATCGGTCACAGCGCTCTTGGCCACCGCTAAGAAATATGCGGACGCCGACGACGCTAAAAAGATAATTGTTGAAGAAGCAGCAAGGGTTCCACGCTCTGACCACCCTCCACACCGCGACGATTACCGTGGCAATCGTGGTCGGAACGACAATTTTGACCGCCGCAACCAGCGCAATGACTCCCGCGACCACCGTGACCAACGAAATCAGCGGCGCAACCGCCGTGACAATTACAGGAGCAAGCGTGCTCAGGAGGACGACGGTGAGGTCAATACCGTGAAAAAGGGCGGCGGACATCGTAACTATGAAGACGACTATGCCAAAGCATTGAAGGGCCCCTGCCAGCTCCATCCTAAGTCTAACCATACCATGGAGAATTGCCGTGTCCTCAAGACTATCTACACACGTCAACAGGCTCTGGATACGTCCGACAAGCCTAACGACGCAGGGGAACAGCGCAACGAAGATAACGACGACGACGATGCAGACCCTCGTCATAAATACGTCAAGCCAACTGATCGCGTGCACACCATCATCGGCGGCAAGGTGTCCATTGAGACCAAACGAGAACGCAAGCTGCTCGCCCGCGCTTGCTTGAACGTGGCAAACACCGACAACCTTCTCACCGATCCGCAGCTCCTTCCGTGGTCTCACCGCGAAATCTACTTTAGCAGGAAGGACCAATGGGCCGCCATACCCGAGCCAGGGCGTTTTCCCCTGGTCCTTGACCCTTGTATCAACAAGGTTCAGTTCGACAGGGTACTGATCGACGGCGGTAGCTCCATTGATATACTGTTCAAGAACAGCCTGCCCTCCCTGAAAATAGCCCAGGCGGACCTGAAGCCGTACGAGGCACAGTTCTGGGGCATTCTCCCCGGACAGAGCTCTACACCTCTCGGGCAGATCACGCTACCTGTGCAATTTGGGACTCCGGACCACTTCCGCACCGACTACATCAACTTCGTGGTCGCTGACTTCGACGGCACCTACCATGCTATTCTGGGTCGACCGTCACTCACCAAGTTCATGGCCATACCTCATTACAGGTATTTGGTGCTCAAGATGCCTACCAAGAAAGGAGTTCTAACCCTCAGGGGCAACATATACGTAGCTTATACCTACGAGGATGACAACTTCAAAATAGCAGAGGCCCACGACCTCTCTATTCGCATGGCCGAGACCATGCTCGACGCTAAGAAGACCTCAGCCGACCACCTGGAGATCCCAGAGCTCGAGGCTCCATGCAAGAACATCAGGTCCAAGGAGCACAAGGCGATCCAGCTGGTCGACGGTGATCCCAGCAAAACGGCCCTTATCGGGGCCAACCTGGATCCCAAATAGGAAGACGCGCTCGTCAGGTTCTTGAGGAGCAACGTGGATGTGTTTGCATGGAAACCTTCTGACATGCTCGGTGTACCTCGGAACTTGATCGAGCACTCCTTAAATGTCAACAGCAAGGCCAAACCAATCAAGCAGAAGCTACGATGGTTCGCTCGCGACAAAAAGGAGACGATTAGGGTAGAAGTTATAGGCTTTTGGCAGCCGGATTTATCAAAGAAGTGTATCATCCGGAGTGGTTAGCCAACCCAGTTCTTGTACACAAAAAGAATAATGAATGGAGAATGTGTGTTGACTACACTAATCTCAACAAACACTGCCCTAAGGACCCCTTCGGCTTAACTCACATAGACGAGGTCGTAGATTCAACTGCCGGTTGCGAGCAGCTTTCCTTTCTCGATTGCTACTCTGGTTATCACCAGATCGCTCTCAAAAAGGATGATCAGATCAAGACATCTTTCATCACGCCTTTCGGCGCCTACTGCTACACGACTATGTCGTTCGGGCTCAAGAACGCCGGGGCTACCTACCAACGTGCTATATAGGCCTGCCTCAACGACGAGATAAAAGACGGCCTCATCGAGGCTTATGTTGACGATGTAGTTGTCAAAACCAAGGAAGCGTGTACCCTTGTTGACAACCTGGAACGCACCTTCGTAGCCCTCAATACGTTCCAATGGAAATTAAACCCAAAGAAGTGCATCTTTGGCGTTCCTTCTAGCATACTCCTCGGCAATGTCGCCAGTTACGACGGCATACGCCCTAACTCAGAGAAAGTCAAAGCTGTCTTAGACATGAAGCCCCCAAAAAAGGTGAAGGATGTCCAGAAGCTTACCGGATGCATGGCTGCTCTAAGCTATTTCATATCAAGATTAGGAGAAAAAGGACTACTATTCTTCAAGCTGCTCAAAGCATCCGAGAAGTTTGAGTGGTCGGAGGAAGCAGACGCTGCCTTCACGCAGCTAAAACAATACCTCACATCACCTCCGGTCCTTACTGCTCCCAAAGAAGACAAAACTCTCCTACTTTACATTGCGGCAACCAATCAGGTGGTCTCCACTACCATGGTGGTCGAGCGCGACGAGCCGGGCCACGCCTATAAGGTACAACGGTCAATTTATTTCATCAGTGAGGTACTCAACGAATCCAAGACCAGGTACCCACAGATTCAGAAACTGCTCTACGCCATACTGATAACATCCCGAAAGTTGAGACATTACTTCGACGGATATAGTGTGGTGGTCATGATTGAGTATCCTTTGGGGGACATCATTCGCAATAAGGATGCGAACGGGCGCATCATCAAATGGGCAATGGAGCTATGCCCCTTCTCCTTGGAATTTGCAAGCCGTACTACAATCAAGTCTCAGGCACTCGTTGATTTCATCGTCAAGTGGACAGACTTAAGCACGCCTGCCTCTCCGGGATCCGACGAATATTGGACGATGTACTTCGACGGCTCTCTCAACATTGACGGTGCAGGAGCAGGAGTTCTTTTCGTGTCACCATCCAAGGAGCAGCTCTGGTACGTCCTCAGGATTTATTTCCCAGCATCTAATAACACCGCCGAGTATGAAGCATGCCTGCATGGTTTACGCATTGCGGTTGAGCTTGGTGTTAAACATCTCTATGTCTATGGAGACTCGGCTCTGGTCATCAACCAACTCAACAAGGACTAGGACATGACCAGCGAAAAGATGGACGCATACTGCAAATCGATAAGAAAGCTGGAAGGCAGGTTCTATGGCATTGAGTACATACACGTGGTCCGGGACAAGAACCAAGCAGTGGATGTGCTGTCAAAGTTAGGATCATCCCGAGCCAAAATCCCACATGGCGTATTCGTCCAAGACCTGCTCATGCCTTCCATCGAAGAGGAAGATTCCACGGTCGACAAAGCTCCGGACCTGCAATTGGTGGCTACGGTTCCGGCGCCGAGCACAACCGAGCCGCCTCCGACCACTCATGAGCCCGACTGGAGAGTACCTTTCATCAAGTACTTAACAGATGGCAGCGATTATACTGATCAGACAGAAAACAAGCGCCTGATGCGTCGTAGTAAGCAGTATCTGCTCGTCGATGGCAAATTATGGCGCAAAAACGCAAAGGAAGAAATCTTGATGAAGTGTATAACCTAGGAAGAAGGCGAGCATCTCCTGGACCAAATCCACTCTGGCTCCTGCGGCAACCACGCGGCCTCAAGAACACTGGTCGGTAAGGCTTTCCAAGCAGGGTTCTATTGGCCGTCAGCAGTAGCCGACGCAGAGAAGCTAGTCCGCCACTATGAGGGTTATCAGTTCTTCGCCAAGAGAATCCACATACCAGCACATGAGATCCAGATGATACCAGCCTCTTGGCCCTTCGCATGCTGGGGATTGGATATGATCGGGCCCTTCAGACCGGCTCCTGGGAAATTTACATGCGTCTTTGTGCTGATTGACAAATTTTCCAAGTGGATAGAATACATGCCTTTGGTACAGGCATCTTCAGAAAAGGCTATCACGTTCCTCGACCAGGTCATCCACCGTTTCGGCATACCCAACAGCATCATCACCGATCTGGGTACTCAGTTCACCGGGAACGCTTTTTGGGACTTCTGTAATGAAAGGAGCATAGTAGTAAAATACATCTCGGTGGCGCACCCCAGAGCCAATGGATAAGTCGAGCGGGCAAATGGCATGATCTTGGACGCATTGAAGAAGAGGATGTACAGAGAAAATGACAAAGCTCCTGAAAGATGGCTCAAGGAGTTACCAGCCGTGGTCTGGGGCCTCCGAACTCAGCCCAGTCGTAACACCGGCGTCTCACCATACTTTATGGTTTACGGCGTTGAGGCAGTCCTCCCACCAGATATAGCTTTCAGATCAGCACGGGTAGAGAACTTCGATGAGGGCAAGGTCAATGAAGTATGGGAGCTAGAAGTGAACAGCGCAGAAGAGAAAAGGCTTGATTCTTGTGTACGTACGGCCAAATACCTTGCTGTTTTGCGTAGGTACTACAACAAGAATGTTAAAGAGCGGTTCTTCGTGGTCGGGGACTTGGTCCTAAAGTGGAAGACGAACCAGGCTGGTGTACACAAACTCGCAACCCCATGGGAGGGACCCTTCATGATCAAGGAAGTCACACGACCAACGTCTTACAGGTTAGCTCACCTGGATGGTACGGACGTACCAAACTCATGGCACATCGACAAGCTTAGACGTTTCTATGATTAACTACTGAGATATGTACTCCTCTTGTACTTTCGATTTAATTCAATAAAGCAATTGTGATTTCTCCGACCACTCTAATGTGTCACTTCGAATTTTATGGTTATTCTAACTTAGCCAGTAAAAGCCGACCACCACTCCTTCTATGGTTTTCGGAGCAGGCCCTGTCTCTGGTTCCTCCCAACACGTGCATGGGATCTGCTCTCTACGTTACGGGCGATCGGCAGGTCCCCCTTGGTTTAACTTGTCTGCGTCTACATGTGCACAGGTCACCGGACCTCACACTCCGACCACATGGAAAACTAGGGCCGCACAAACTTTTTGTGATGATGTGTCGAGCACGATGGTACAACTAAACAGAACGTTAACATGTTCTTACTTAGTTACACCAACATAAAGTATCAAGCTTAAACACACTTTATACAAAGCAAACAAGCTTATAATAATATACAGTTACATTATTACAAGCTTGCCTGAAGAGGCTCAAGTTCACAATAACACAACTATGTCCTCCTTCTACAGCTCTAAGCCTATTACATTGGCTAGTCGGGGCGCATGGCACTTACTGCTCGCCGCTTCCGATACCCTACTCGAGTCTTAGGGACTCTTGTGCTAGTCGAGCTGATGGGGATGGCCCCGCCGGTGCCTGGCTGGTCGAGACCGCAGGCTTCGTTGGTTGGCTTGCAGCTGATGGCATTTCCAGCTGACTTGTCGATGGCGTACACTGTACAGGTGCTGTCCCACCTCCACACAGGTTAATGTCGCCAATTATCTTTGACGACAAGTCCAGCTAGGCCGTCCGAAGCTCCTCTGCCTTGTCTGGGTCTACCTCCTTCGGGTAACCAGCCTCCAGGCGCTTGAGATCGATCAGGGGGTAGTGGCCACGCACCATGCTTAGTACATGGGCACCCATGTACTCACCCGCCTCCTTCACGAACTCTTGGAACCATCCCCACGCTTGTCTGCATCTCTCGACCAGCCTGAGCTAGGGCGTCCTCGGCTCTTCCTCTGTGAGCGTCGGGTCGATAAGGTCGAGGACGGGCACAATGCCAGTTGCCACTTCTTGGCACCGGTTCTTCCACACGTCCCGCTCCTCGGTGGCCTCGAGGCATTGTGCTTTCCAGCCGTCACGCTCTTTGATCACGGCCTCTAGATGCCTCTTGGCATTGACTTTTAAAATTGAACACCATACAAGACATCAAATGTAATGGCAAGACAAGACAAGGCGGGCAACAGAATAAAAGAAGTGGTCTGGAATACTTACCTTTCAGATCCTCCTTCATCTTGGTGGTGCGGTCCCAGAGTTCAGACTAGTCGTGCGCCAGTTTCTCGTTATCCTCCTTCAGATAACCACACTCTGTGGTCACACGGCTATTCTCCCCTTGGAGGCGGGTCACTTCAGCTTCAAAACCTGTATTACAGCTGTTACTGCCAAGAATGCAACAACACAAGTCCTGCACTTGCTATGATAAGATGAAAATTTACTCGTTGTCTCCTGCTCTTTGTTATTGAGCTGGCCGACCAGGTTTTGGTTCTGTGCTTCTCGCTCTGTCCTCTCCTGGTCGGCGGCTTCAAGTTGGCGGCGCAAGCGTTCCACTTCGGCCGTCAGTTCTTTATTGGTCGCCGTGATCCCTTCAATCTTGTCAAAGCACCTCTTTCGGTACTTTGTAGTTTTCATCAAGTCCTGCATATAGACAAGCTAAGTCAGACAGTTCGACTATATAACAAGGTCAAGTGGCCAAACCAGACATACCTGGACTTCTATCACCAGACGCTTTGCCGCTCGTTCAACTTTTAGGGTCTCTTCGACCTCGGGGATTTCTTCGTGCATCACCCACTCGTCGTTCCGCCAGCGCGACACATATACATGTTGTCGCTTATCTTGGGGATGGCCCAGGACTTCTTCAACTTCGTCCTCTTCAGCTTCCTATTCAGGGGGCGGCACTGGTCTGGAGTCTGTAGTCTCTGCGACCACCATGGCTTTCCCACGAGCTGCTGCATCGGCAAGAGTGCTCTATGCCGCCTCCGGCTGCTGCTCCTCGGCTTGGTCTATTTCCCTTGGCGCCAAGGTATCCACCTCAGCAGGATTAGTGCTCAGAACACTTGTACTTGGCTGGGCTATCTTCTCAACCAGCTGCTCAGGGACTGTCGTCGGGCTGCTCGGCTGCTGAGGTTCCGGTGGCGTTTCTTCTACAGGTCCCTCCACGGCTGGCTGCTGGGTAGTTTTTTCTGCCATTGCTGGCGAAGTCGTGCCGCACCCGGCCAGCTGGTCGGGATCTTCGGTGGACGCCGACCTAATGTATCAGAGAAAAGTTCAGAAGATAATAGTATTCAATACAAGTTACAAGCCTACATCAAAGTTATAGATACTTATAGCTTTGAAGCACGGAATGATGTGGCGAAGGAGCGTCTCCTCGACCGCCCCTGCTCCGCGTGCTCGGTAGGTTCCACCAGAACTTTTTCCACCACCAGCACAGGCGTCGGGGTTTGATGCTCGACATTTCCCTCGTTTGTCCTCTGTGTTGCAGTGGTCGGTGATGCGATCACTGCCGGCATAGAGGAGCCACCCTGCTCCGTCGACCCTATTTGTCTCCTCCTCTTTCGAGGGATGAGCCGGAAGATGTCCGCATCCTCTGCTTTGTCGTCCGAAAGGGGGAAGATGGCTTGGCGTCGTTTGTTGGCAGCCGGACGCTTGCCAGCGGCTCTGGTCGATGCATCCTCCACAGCCTCAAGTGTCGCCCAGTGGACATCGTCGGTCCTGGTGCTGGTCTGGGCGGCAAGGCTGGCAACTTGTGGGTAATCCACACCGGGGGGTGAAGACACGAACACTGCTGCCCGGTCGCGACCATTACTCTGAGACACATAACGGAGACAACAGTCAATTTCTTGTTACTACATGACTCTACAGTTAAAAGGAAGCATCATTTACCTTTGGGGAGGTTAGGCCAGCTTGAAGGCGTGCTTGATGACGTTTAATCGGACATAGTTGGGATCGGCCAGGTTGAACAGCTCCCCAATCCTGGCTTTGACTTCTACCTTGTCGAGCACCTCTTTCCTGGTCCTCGTTGGATCTGCGCCTCCTTGGTACTCGAAGCCAGGATGAACCCTCTTCTGGTAGGGCTAGATTCTTCGGCTAATGAAGTTCCCGACCACGCTTGGGCCATCAAGCCTTTCCCACGGGATCATCCCGAGCAGTTCGGCGATCTGCTCCAAGTTCTCGGGCTTCTCCGACCAGCTATTCTTCTTCTCTAGAATTAGCCCCACGTCGCACAGGGTGATGGTGTTCGGCTCTTCACGGATGTAGAACCACTTCTTGTACCACTCGTCCAGTGAGGTGTTCCAGGGGCAGTGCAAGTATTGGGCCTTCATACCGTCGCACAGATTTAGGTAGACGCCTCCGGCTATCTTCGAGCCACCGCTCCCTTTCTTTCGAAGACAGAACAGGTGGCGAAAGAGGTTGAAATGGGGCTGGAAGCCACCATAAGCCTCCCAGAGATGGATGAAGGTGGAGACAAGAAGAATCAAGTTGGGATGCAGATTGCAAATCCCAATCTCGTAATACAAGCAGAGACCCTAAAGGAAAGGGTGCACTGGAATCCCAAAACCCCGTTTGAAGAAGTCTTCAAAAACCACAATCTCACCTGGTTGTGGATTGGGGAAGCTTTCTCCTTCCAGCGCGCCATCCCGCGAGTGCCTTATTGTGGAGCACTCCCATGGCGACGAGGTCTTCGATGGTCCGCTCATTGCTCCGTGACTTCCACCACTCCTTCGCCATGACTCCACCTTTCTTCTGGGCGCCTCTCTTCGCCATTAGTCTGTCCTTACTAAGGGGGTGGATGCGGTGGTGAGGGGGTTGGCAATGATTTTCGGATGAATAGGGTTCGGCAAGAGGAAGAAGAAGGTTGCGGCGGCAAATGACAATGGGGAACGGTGTGAGTAACTTACCGGATCTACATTATAAATAACAAAGAGCTCCGTCGTTTCGTCCGCCCGAGATTCTTGGGAGACATGCGCACGCGCAGCAGACAGTTGTTCACACCACCTTGAGATCTACGCCAATAAACGCGCCCCTTCGTTTATAGTGTACGCGCCTCTTCATTGATAAAGTGAGAGGGCCCACATGGACACACCTCCATACAGGTGCCAAGCGACTGTTTGCCAGAAAGAGTAAGGGGGCAGAATGCCGTGCTATACCTGTCTGCTTTTTTGACCAGACGTGTCAGATTGGACTTGGCGGAGTAAGGAGACAAATAAATACACCAAATAATAGTACAAGCGGCGCTCGTGATCGTGGATTGCCCTGACCACTACTGTGCTTGGGGACTGCCCAGACCACTACTATGCTCGGGGACTACCCAGACCACTCCCGTGCTCGGGGACTGCTCCGACCATAGGGACTGCTCCGACCACTGCCGTGCCCGGGGACTGCTCCGACCATTACCGTACTCAAGAACTGCTATGACTACTGCTGTGCTCGGGGACTCTCCCGACCACTTCTTGGAGATTGCTCTCCTCGGCTACATGTAATTTGTACTCACATACAGTTGAGAGACATTTATTTAGACCTTGCTACAAGGCTCCTACTTTGCCTTCCAGCAAGCTCGGGGACTACGTCGGTACGATGCACCTGCCGGTGCATCTTGTTTTGCCTGTACGGCAATTGGATTCTTAACTTCAGTGGAAATTCTTTTTAGACCCTGGCACCACGTGCCTGCGTCACCTACTACCAGGCTCGGGGACTAAGTGGGCACACTTCACCTTGTGGTGAATGTGTTTGTTTAATCGACCCCTATGCTTTGAATGATTGTAAGGATTATTAATGTGCTCGGGGACTGTCCCAACCACTGCTTGAATAATGGTTCTCCTTGGCTACATGTGGTTTGTACTCACATATAGTTAAGAGACATTTCTTTAGACCTTGCTACAAGGCTCATACTTCGCCTTCCAGCAAGCTCGGGGACTACATCGGTACGATGCACCTGCCGGTGCATCTCGTTTTGCCTGTACGGCAATTGGGTTTTCAACTAAACTAGGAATTCTTTTTAGACCCTGGCACCACGTGCCTACGTCACCTACTACCAGGCTCGGGGACTAAGTGGGCACACTTCACCTTGCGGTGAATGTGTTTGTTTTTCGACCCCTACGCCTCTGATGTTCAAGGACGCTATGCTTCAAGACCACTTACATTTCTTTTCAGAAATACAAGTGGGCACACTTCTCAGGACAAAAATCTTTTTCTTTTTTCTTAAGAGCACCATACATTCTTCGGACAACCTACTTCTCCGGTGATGATGGTGGTCAGAGACGTCAAGGACTCAAGCTCTACTTGTCGGAGAAGGTTAAAATGGCGTGTCGCAGCATAATGCATGATGCTCAGGGACTAGCTGTGGGGGTATTAACCCCTATACCCTTACGGCTAGGCTTGGGCCGGCCTGGATCAGTGGGTTCGGTCCACCAAAAGATGATGCGCGGCCTAGCCAACCTGTTCGGAGTCCCGCGTAAGGAGTCAAGACGGATTTGGCGATCAAGCAAGATCCTGGTCGGTTAGAATAGGAATCCTTATCGTGTCTTCACCCCCCGATGTGGATTAACCGCAAGTTGTCTTCACCCCCCGGTGTGGATTACCCGCAAGTTGCTCCGACCACCCTCCACACCGCGATGATTACAGGAGCAGTCCGGCACTCCTGGGAGGAGGAGAAGCGGACCCGGGGTCAGCGATTGCCCGCTCCGGGGCCCAGGCCGACACGCCCGGGGTGCGGGCATTGGGCAAACACGCCGTTAGCATGGTGGGCTCGACGGCGGTGGTGGAACAAGGGGCGGCTGAGGCGACGCAACCGCCCCCGTAGAGGACTGACGGGGCGCCGGGGTCCTTTGAGGACCGGCCGTCGCCGATGGACACGGAGGCGATGCCTCTGCCGCCGCCATCGCCTTTGCGGACGAGGGTCACCGTGGCGAAGCGGTTGCCACCCCGTTCGAGGTAGGTGTATTTTTGGTGGGGTCGCAGTGCCTTCCGTTCACTCTTTGGTCTCGTGCTGACCCTGTAGGTGATTTTTCCTTAGTCGGAAGCAGCCTGCGGACGAGCTTCCCTTAGCGCCCCTTAAGGCGCTCAAGGCGAGCCTCGGCTCCTCCGCCCACTAGGTGGTAGAGGCGCAAGCCGCTATAAAACGCGGCGCAGCATCGGCGAGGGCCGACCCGAAGGAGCCGGCCACCCAAGGAGGGGCTGCCGAGGCAACCCCGACACAGACGGGGGAGGGAGTGCTTCCGCCCCGCGAGGGCGAGGCTCACGAGTCAGATGGGGCCGGGGTGCCCTTGGTTGCCGAGGCCCCCGGGGTCTTTGAGGCTAAGGCGACGGAGGCCGGGCGCCCAAGACCGCTGAGACCGCAGCGGTGGAGGTCGGTGCTTCTACGACCACCGAGGCCACGATGGCGGAGGCCGGAGCCCCCGAGACCGTCGAGGCCATAATTGCGGAGGCCGGAGCCCTCGAGATCGCCAAGGCCAACATGATGGCGGCGAGGCCGTCTGTCCCGGAGGCAGAGATGAAGGCGGCGGAGGCCTCGGTGGTGCCCTTGGTTCAGGGCCCGCCGTTGTTACGAGAGAGCGCCCAGGAGGCAGAAGTCTATCCGATCTCCTCCGACGATACTTCCCGGGCACGGGAGGTGGTCGACGCCGAAGAGACCGACGCCATGGAACAGCCGGCTTCGATCTTGGGTGAGGGAAGCTCGGCCCTCGTGCGGGCGCGACCCGAGCCTCGCGGGTGGGACCACCCGCGGGTACTGTGGCGGAGCCGGGAAGACCCTGAGGGGGAGCCTCTGTTCGCCCTCGAGGACGCAGCCGAGGGTGGGTGCTGGGGCACCTTCGAGCAATACCGCCAGCTGGCGGAGTGATCGCTACGGACGGCGCTGTCCGTGGTGGCCGACGAACTACCCGGAGTCGCTCAGGTTCGCGTTTTCTTTTCTCGCGCGACGTTGTCTTTTTCTGAGTTTTGTTGCAATCAATGACCCCTGTTCTGCTTCCCCAGGAGCTCGAGACCCGGTCCCTTGGGAAGTCGGTCTTTCTCCGGTGGGAGAGGGACGTCTGGGACCAGCTCCAGCGGCAAAAGGGCCTGCTTGCGGGTGCCAACGAGCTCCTGGCGACGCGGAGCGTGGAGGTGGAGGACCTCTGCCTTTGTTGTGCCGACATGAAGGTCGAGGTGGCCACGGCCCAGGAGCAGCTTGCCCCTCTGGCGGCGTGGGTCAAGGAGTTGGAGGAGGAGCTTGCCCGCGCGGCCAGTGATCGGGATGCCTTCAGGGCTCGAGCCGTTGAATCTACGGCCTCAGCCACCGCTCTCGCGGGGCAGCTAGGGGCGAAACAGAATGCGCACCAGCTGACGAAAGGTGCCTTAGATGAGGCCCTTGCTGCAGCTGAGGCCTCACAAACTGAGGCTGTGGTTTGGAGGGGGACGGTCGAGGGTGAGTTTTAGTCCCCTTGTCTTGTTTTCTTTTCCTTATGTTCGCTCCCTAACTTCCTTGTGTGACGCAGAGCTGGGGAGTGAAGCTTCTAGGGCGGCCGAGGCTTCTCGGGTCGAGGCCCAGCGCTTGAAGGAGAAGGCCGAGGCTTCTCGGGCCGGGGCCCTGCGCTGGAAGGAGAAAGCCGAGGCCTATCAGGTCGAGACCCGACGCTGGGAGCAGAAGGCCAAGGGTGAGTTCCGTGGGCTTCCGCCCCTAATTTAGGTTGTTTTTTCCCTCGCTCAACCTCATTCCACTTTCCGTGGTGCAGAGTCAGAGGCGGAGGTTACTCGGGCAGCCGAGGCTTCCAGCGTGGTGCAAACGGTGCTCGAGACCGAGATCGGGGAGCACGAGGCGCTGAAACGTGCGGCCCTTTCCACCTACGAGGCCTTGGAGGTCGAAGGGGTTCAGTCAAGCAGCTCCCTTGGGAGCCGTTTGATCGCGCTGAGCAGCCAGATGCGCGAGCGGCTCCGAGGAGCACTACACACTGGTGTCAAGCGCGCGTTGGCCGTCATCTCCTCTCACAACGTTGGCGTCGACCTCTCGGCCATCAGTGATGGTTATGTCCTACCTGATGATGATGAGGAGGCCGATGCGGTAGTCACGAAGCTGATGGAGGCGGCGGAAGGCCCTAGCACGGCGCTGGCGATGCTCTTCGAAGAGGAGGTGGTCCCTCCCCTACCATCTGCCGATGCTGGAGACCCTGAGCCTTAACCTAGGCCCAAGGGGCCATGTAAAAATAGAGTAGGAATTATCTTTGTATCGTAACGCTTGTGGCCGTTGAGGCCTTTCTTTTTGAAGTATTTGTGTTTCTTAGTTGTTTTTCTCGTGTTTCCGAGCCTCTGCCCTCTGTTGCTTCTGATCAGATTTCTTTTGCAAAACGCCTCCTTAGAGCCTAAGCCGTCCCTTGGGCGAGAGGCAGTGAGGGAGTGCCGTAGCCCGGAGGCATAGGCCGTCTCGCGACTCTACCGGCCTCCTACTTAGGAAACAGACTTTGGTCCGAGGGGTTTTTACAACCGATTCGTCAGAGCGTGCTAGAGACTTGGCGTAGGAATTTTTTCGAAAAACAACTAAAGAATGGTGTGTGGGACTTAGGGGGAGTCTCCCATCTAGCCCCCGAGGGAGGCTTGGTTCTGCCGAGGCAGAGCCGAGTCTCCCTTACCGTGTTATTGTATTGCCGAGACCCACGATGGGCTCGGGGGGTTTATCGAAAAATTAGACCAACTAAAGAAAGCTTTTTAATTGTATTCTGAGAAACAACATATACAATGCTTGGAAATTTAAGGATAAAAGTGACGTAGCTGTTCTATGTTCCAAGCGTTGGTGAAGATTTCACCCTTCTCGTTGGCCAGCTTGTAGGTCCCGGGCTTCAGTACTTGGGCGATGATGTACGGTCCTTCCCATGGCGGGGTCAGCTTGTGGTGGCCCTTGTTGCTCTGTGCTAGCCTCAACACCAGGTTGCCTACCTTCAAGTCTCGGCCTCGGACGCACCGGGCCTGATAGCACCGTAGGGTCTGCTGGTATTTAGCCGAGTGTAGTAGCGTGACGTCTCGGGCTTCCTCTAGTTGATCGAGGGCGTCCTCTCGGGTGGTGCAGTTACTTTGTTCGTTATAGGCTTGTAGCCTTGGGGAACCATATTCCAAGTCAGTGGGGAGGATGGCCTCAACCCCATAGACCAGGAAGAAAGGCGTGAACCTCGTGGCTCGGCTTGGAGTGTTCCTCAGGCTCCAGATGACCGATGGGAGTTCGGCGAGCCATATCTTGCCAAACTTTTTCAACCAGTTGTAAATTCTTGGCTTGAGGCCTTGTAGGATCATGCCGTTGGCATGTTCTACTTGGCCATTGGTCCTTGGGTGTCCTATGGCCGACCAGGCCACACGGATGTGGTGGTCGTCGCAAAACATCAAGAACTTTTTGCCGGTGAACTGTGTCCCGTTATTGGTGATGATGGTGTTAGGAACCCCAAACCTGTGGATAATGTCAGTGAAGAACAGCACTGCCTGCTCGGATTTGATTCGATTGATCGGACGAGCCTCGATCCATTTGGAGAACTTGTCGATTGATACCAGTAGATGGGTGTAGCCTCCGGGGGCCTTTTGCAGAGGCTCGACCATGTCGAGCCCCCATACGGCAAATGTCCATGTGATGGGGATGGTTTGGAGGGCCAGGGCCAGGAGATGTGTTTGTCGAGCATAGTACTGACATCCTTCGCAGGAGCGTACTAGCTTGGTGGCATCGGCGACCGCCGTCGGCCAGTAAAACCCTTGGCGGAAAGCATTTCCTACGAGCGTCCGAGGCGCTGCATGGTGCCCACAGGCGCCTACGTGCAAGTCCCAAAGCAGGGCGTCGGCCCGCCTCAGCAGTGATACATCGTTGGAGGACACCGAAGGGACTTCGCCTGTACAATTCGTCATTGCAGAGGACGTAAGTCTTGGCTCGGCGCACAAGCCATCGGGCTTCGTTCCTATCCATAGGAAGCTCCCCCTGATCAAGCCAATCGAGGAACGGGATTCGCCAATCCACGTCCTGGTCGGTATGCGGAGGCTCGGTTTGACTTCCATGACCTCGGGCTCGGTCGAGGGGATCTCGGCAGTAGAGGGGGCGTCGAGCCCCGCCGTGGTTTCCACAGGTGGGCCCTCCTCCGTTACCAAGGTGTAGTCAATGGAAGGTTTGTGAAGGTCCCTGGCAAATACGTTTGGGGGGATCGGAGCCCGTGCCGAGGCCATCTTTGCCAGTTCATCGGCGGCCTCGTTGTACTTCCACGCGATGTGGTTTAGTTCAAGACCGTCGAACTTGTCTCCTAGGCGACGAACCAACTTGCAGTAAGCCTCCATTTTGGGGTCGAGGCAATTTGACTCCTTCATGACTTGATCGACGACGAGCCGCGAGTCACCCCGGACGTCGAGATGCTGTACCCTAAGTTCGATGGCGACTTGCAAGCCATTGACGAGGGCCTCGTACTCGGCCACGTTGTTGGAAGCGGCGAAGTGGAGCCGCACCATGTAGCGCATGTGTACTCCGAGGGGCGAGACGAAGAGGAGTCCCAGCCTGCCCCGGTCTTCATCAGAGACCCATCGAAGTACATGGTCCAGCATTCTGTCTGGACTTGGGCAGGTGGTAATTGGGTGTCAGTCCACTCAGCCACAAAATTGGCCAAGACCTGAGACTTAATCGCTTTCTGAGGCACAAAAGTCAAGGTTTCCCCCATAAGCTCGATGGCCCACTTGGCTATCCTGCCTGAGGCCTCCCGGTTATGGACTATCCCTCCCAAGGGGAAAGACGATACCACGGTCACTGGGTGAGACTCGAAGTAGTGACGCAGCTTGCGCCGGGCCAGGACTACGGCGTAGACCAGCTTCTGGATGTGGGGGTAACGCGCTTTGGTCTCGGAGAGCACTTCGCTGATGAAGTAAACAGGTCATTGGGTGGGTAGAGCATGCCCCTCTTCCTGCCTTTCTACTACTACGGCCACGCTGACCACTTGGGTGGTTGCGGCGATGTAGAGTAAGAGGGCCTCATCGCTGGCCGGGGGTACCAGGACGAGAGGGTTTGTGAGCAGCGCTTTGAGTCTATCGAGGGCTTCTTCGGCCTCGAGGGTCCAAGAAAAGTGCTCAGATTTTCTCAAGAGTGGGTACAGAGGCAAGCCTTTTTCGCCGAGGTGTGAGATGAAGCGGCTCAGGGCCGCAAGGCATCCCATGACCCTCTGTACTCCCTTGAGGTCTCTGATTGGTCCTATGCTAGTTATGGCCGAGACCTTCTCTGGGTTGGCTTCGATGCCACGCTCCGAGACTATGAATCCCAAGAGCATGCCTCGGGGGACCCCGAACACACACTTCTCGGGATTGAGCTTGATGCCCTTCTCTCTAAGGCATTTGAAGGCTATCCTTAAGTCATCGACAAGATCCTCGGCCTTTCTGGTCTTGACCACGATGTTGTCCACATAGGCCTCGACGGTCCACCCAATGTGGTTGCCAAAGACCTGGGTCATGCACCGCTGGTATGTGGCCCCTGCGTTTCTAAGGCCGAAAGGCATAGTCACGTAGCAGTATATGCCAAATGGGGTGATGAAAGAAGTCACGAGCTGGTCGGACTCTTTCATCTTGATTTGATGGTAACCGAAATACGCATCAAGGAAAGACAGGGTCTCACACCCAGCAGTGGAGTCAATGATCTGATCGATTCGGGGTAATGGGAAGGGGACTTTTGGACAGGCTTTGTTCAAACCGGTGTAGTCTACACACATCCTCCATTTCCCATTTTTCTTCCTAACTAACACGGGGTTAGCCAACCACTCTGGGTGGGACAATTCCTTGATGAACCCGGCCGCCAAGAGCTTCTGCACCTCCTCTCCGATGGCCCTATGCTTTTCCTCGTCGAAGCGGCGCAGGCGTTGCTTCACCGGTCTAGAGCCGGCCCGGATATCCAAGGTGTGCTCGGCAACCTCCCTCGGTATGCCCGGCATGTCCGAGGGACTCCATGCGAATATGTCGGCATTCGCACGGAGGAAGTCGATGAGCACGGCTTCCTATTTGATGTTAAGGGTGGCGCTAATCCTCAGCGCCCAGTCGTTGGGGCAGGCGGGGTCGACCGGGACGAGCTCGATGGCCTCTGTGGGCTCGAACGTCCCTGCGCGACGCTTGGAGTCAGGCGCCTCGCCACTGAATTGGTCGAGGTTGGCGATGAGGGTCTCGGCCTTGGCGAGAGCCTCGGCGTACTCGATGCACTCGATGTCACAGTCGTATGCATGCTCGTATGTGGATTCAATCGTGATGATACCGCTGGGGCCTGGCATCTTGAGCTTGAGGTAGGTATAGTTGGGAACTGCCATGAACTTGGCGTAGCACGGCCGCCCTAGGATGGCATGGTAGGTTCCTCCGAATCCGACCACCTCGAAGGTAAGGACTTCCTTGTGGTAGTTGGAGGGGGTGCCGAAGTAGACAGGAAGGTCGATGCGCCTGAGGGGTCACGTGCGTTTCCCTAGCACGATGCCGTGGAAGGGTGCGGCGTCGCCTCGGAGCCTCGATCGGTCGATCTCCAAGAGCTCCAGGGTGTTGGCGTATAGGATATTGAGGCCGCTACCTCCGTCCATCAACACCTTGGAGAGTCGGGTGTTGCCGATGATCGGGTCAACAACAACCGGGTACTGCCCAGGATTCAGAACATGGTCGGGGTGGTCATCTCGATCAAAGGTGATCACCTCCCGAGACCAGTCGAGGTATTGGGACGTGGCCACCTTGACCGAGAAGACCTCTCGGCGTTCCCTCTTTCGCTGCCACGCCGTAAGGCACGCCGAGGGCCCGCCGAAGATCATGAAGGCGTTGTGTACCTCGGGGAACCCGTCGTCCTTGTCATCGTCCCGGTCGCCGGCGCCCTTCTGCTTGGCGTCGTCATCGGGGAGCCCGAGCCTGGCGTAGTAACGCCACAGCATGGAGCAATCCTCGAGGGCGTGCTTGACCGGGCCTTGGTGGTAAGGGCAGGGCTTCTTAAGCATGTCATCGAAGGCTCTAGGGCCCCTGGGGCCTCGGAGATTCTTGTGTTCTACGGCCACGACCATATCGGTCTCGAGGACGGCCCACTTCCCCTAGTGATCCTTCTTCTTCCTTTTGGGGAGGCGGGGAACCAAGGCCTCGGGGGCCTCATCCCTCTGCTTCCCCTTGGCGTCGTCCATGGGGAAGATGGCCCCTACAGCTTCCTCGCCCGAGGCGAAGTTGGTGGCGATGTCGAGGAGCGCGGCGGCCGAACGCGGCACGTTCCGGCCTAATTCTTGGACCAAGTCTCGACAGGTGGTGCCAGAGAGAAAAGCCTGGACAATCTCTGAGTCACCGACGCTAGGCAACTCGGTGCATTGTTTCGAGAAGCGCCGGATGAAGTCTCGGAGGGACTCGTCTAGTTTCTGGCGACAACTCTTAAGGTCCTAGGAGTTTCCAGGGCGCACGTATGTGCCCTAGAAGTTCCCGACGAAGATCCGAACCAAGTCGCACCAATCGTGGATCTGAGAGGGAGGAAGGTGCTCGAGCTAGGCTCGCGCTGAGTCTGATAAGAGCAATGGAAGGTTGCGGATGATGAGCCAGTCATCGTCGGCGCCGCCTAGATGACAAGCTAGGCGGTAATCGGCGAGCCAGAGCTTGGGGTTGATCTCACCGCTATACTTGGTGAGGTTGGCTGGCTGGCGAAACCGGGCTGGAAACTGAGCATTGCGGATGGCTCTACTGAAGACTCGAGGGCCAGGTGGTTCAGGAGAAGGACTACGGTCCTCTCTGCTGTCATAGCGGCCGCCCCGATGTGGATGGTAGCCTCAGGCGGGCCCCTCGCTGTCGTGGCGTCATCGTCGGCTGACCACCTCGTGGTCACCCTACGCCTCGCGTCGATTGTCAAGGCGGTCGTGGACCAGGGGGACCCTATTGATGGTCGGTGCCCGAGCAGGCACAGGACGAACCGAGGCCTCCCTATCCTGCCGATGCAGTGTTGAGGGGAGGTCCGAGACGGCACCGCGCCGCCTGGAGGCGGAACTCTCGGCCTGCTGCACCGCGGTGGTTTCGAGGAGATCCCGGAGCTCGCCGCGAACCCGTCGTCCCTCCATGGTGGAGGGCTCGGGCATCGCGCGCACTAGCATTGCCATAGCCACGACATTCTGGCTAGCACGATTGAAGATTGGGGGACGATCATCCCCTTCGTTGTCGTTGATGCGATGGTGCACATCGCGAGCCCGTCGCCGGGCTCCTCCGCCATCACCGCGGCCTTGCTGCTCTTGCTCGAGAGTGCTTCGGAGCTGTTGCGGAAGAAGTCAATCTTGCTCGACCTTGGCCTGAAGCTCGCGGAGTTGTTCCAGGTCCGGGCGTCGGAATTGTCCGAGGGCAAGGTTCTCATTTCGTGCTACCGGTGGGACAATACGTGAAGGCGTAGCATCGCCCGTTCCCTGATGAAGTGGAGTGTGGTTGTCTGCCCCCTTGTCCTCGTCGCCCGTTCTTGGCATCCCAAGTCCGATGTGGAAGCACTCACGAGTGGGATCGTAAGTACTTTCACCGTCGGAATCGGAGTAGCCAAAGCAATAGTCACTAGCGGTCAAGAAGCGGCGCATGGTTTCGCGGTCATGGAGGTCGGAGAAATCTGCTCCAGCCCATGCCTCGTCCTGCTCCGAGGAGTCGGCGTGGGTGTGGGTGGACGCGGTGGTGTCGAAGTTGAGAGCGAAGCATTGGAGGCGTTCCGAGATATCCTCGTGAGCGGAAGCGTAGGCGTAAGCATAAGATGCGGCGGCATTTCTCAACCCGAAGGGGTATGGAGATAGTGCCGTCGTGGGGCTCTGTTCTGCCGGAGTTAGCTCCTCAAGGATTAGTGGAGCGGAGCTTGATGTCGGGGCGTCGTCAGGTGCCACCGGCGTTTTTCCCTTGTCCATGCTCAGGCTAGACAGATCCCCAACCAGGGAACCTACGCCAACAGCTGGTCATGGGGTGCCGGCGGAGAGCGGCGAGTCGCCCTGGGTTTGCGTGGCATCGGGACGATCTTGCTCGCGTCGTGCCTGGCGAGTGCGGCGAGAACGGCCGCCCGGGCGCTGCCTGCGCCTAGGCTGCCGATGCATGACGTCGTCATTGGCAGGCGGGGCTCGGGGTGTGAGAAGTACCATGTCGTACTCGTGCCCTAGAGACATGAACTCTAGGCTCCCAAACCACACCATCGTGCCGAGACACAGTGGTCGTACGGGGTCTGCCATCCGAAACCTGTTGGGATGATAAAGCTGACACGCAGAAGCCCCTACCTGGCGCGCCAACTGTCGGTGTTTCGGACCGGGAGGTCCTCAACCAACTAGTGAATTTATCCTGCGTGTTCCCGATTCCAGATGATGATGCAAAGAGACACAAGGATTATACTGGTTCGGGCAATTCGAGCCCTACGTCCAGTCTGGGGGATCGATCTTGTATTCCTTGCACCGAAATGCTTGTAGTAGGGGGATACAAGCTAGGTGAGAGAGGGAGCCAGTCCCAGGCTCGGCGAGGTGTGATGTGGGCTGCTTGAGATGTTGCTCTCAGGCGGCAGGGAAATGTGTGTGTTACAGGGTGTTCTTCTTCGTCCGTCCCCCCTAAATGGCCCAAGTCCTCTCCTTTTATAGTTGAAGGGAGGACAAGGACAGTACATGTGCTAACTATACGGCGTCGTGCAAACAGAGGTGGCGTGTCCGAGCCCTGTGGCGGCGTAGTCGTCGGAGTGGTCCGTCCTTAGAGCACTGGGGCGGCGTGCTGGTCACATCCGATCCTGTGTGTCATGGGAGCTCCAGGGCTGCCTCGGAGTGGGTGCGGCGGTCAGCGTGCGAGTCGCTATGGACTGACTGTGCGCAAGGCCGAGGCTCGGTCGGTGCCGAGGCTGCACCGCAGTGGGGGGTCTCGGCAGACATGAATCCCGAGATAGCCGAGACCTTGGTGCATAGTGCCGAGGCCCTGAGAGAGCGGTTGATCCGGTGCGCTGGCTCGGAGGCGGTGATGACCCGGGCTAGGCTGTCCATGTCGTGTTGTTTTCGAGGCGGGGATCGCGGGGCACAGTGTAGTACGGGCGCTGATCGTGGCACAGCGTCAGAATACAGTGACCGGTAATCCCCGCCGTGCCCTGCCTCAGCCGGTATGGCGCCGATGCGACCTCATGTCCCGTCGGCCATTCCGCGGTGTCGGGCCGTTGTCCGGCTGAGATTGCGGGAGTGGTTGACGCATTAATGGGACATGACGTGCTGTCGGGAAGACCGGCCGAGGCGGGGGCGACGGGCTATGGATAAGCCGGCCTCGCGCGAGACGGAGAATAAGGCCTCGCGCGAGACGGGGATTGGTCTCCTTGCCGAGGCCTTCCGCAAGAGGTCTCGCGCGAGGCGGAGATTGCGTCTCCTTGCCGAGACCTCCCGTGAGAGGCCTGAGGCGATGCAGAGAGCCGGGTGGGCTCGGACGGGGCCGGTTGTGAGCCCATGGCTTTCCCTCTAACTTTGCCGTTGATGGGATTTTAGTGCCTCTTTTGGTGTACGCTCGGGTACCCCATTTTATGGTACTCGACACTAGGAATAGGAGATTTTCCTATGAAAAATCTAACGTGCTCTTTAACGATGAGACTCAGTTTCATAGAGAAAATTCCTTTATGCCATTGAAAACATCGTTTTAACTTTTAAATTTAGCTGCCCTTATATGCCATCAATAGAAAAATAGCTATTAGTAGACATCTATGCCTTCTGGGTTATACTCCCTCCGTTTCTCTTTACCAGACTTACATCCATTTTTCACTTTGGCCACATTAGGGGGGCGGCAACCATGAGGGCTTGTATAGCTTATAAGTCGTACTTTTCTAATCAATGAACAGTATTTTTCTCTCACACTAAATCAGCAAACAGTACTTTTAGCCATGGCTTATCAGTCAAACAAGCCCAAGCAAACAGGGCGTATATGTTAGGCGTTCTTTTTATATTTTCTCCCCTCTCTTTACTTCTCCTTCATCCTTCCTACTATCGTTTTGTTGACTGCCAACCAGATGCCACAGTAGCACCCATGAGAATCTCGTGTGTGAAGGCGCTCTGCTTCCACCACATTAGCGGTCGACACCCCAGTTGTCCGCAATCGTGTGAGTGACCGGCCACCCGTGCCGTCGTTGTCGTGCCTCGTCCTGGCGCTCGACGGGCTGTGGACTCATTTTGCGAGAGCTCTGTCACGATTGCACGAAACAAAAAGCAATGAATGAATCATGTAGCCAGTTTCTAGAATGTAGGCTAGCCAGCTCCAAGATCTAGAAACGAGAGATTGTTCTAAATAAAAAGTCTAATATACCCTTGGAAGACGAGACTAGACTTTAATGGATAAAATTCCTTATATGCCATCAAAACTGCACTCTTTCCTTTATGACATTGAAAACATCATTTTTTAAATATGTCACTACCAGAAAAAAAAATCTACTACCTCCGTATGTGAGCAAATCAATTTCTAGAATTGGTTGAAGTCAAAATTATTTTTACATTTGTTCGAATTTATAGGAAAAGAGCAATAAGATTTATAACCAAATTATTATCAATAGATACATTATAAATTATATTTTGGTGTCATAAACAATTATAACAAATTCTGTCAAAAGAAATGATTTATTCAAGCACGGTCTAGAGTTACCAAAGTAGTTAGCTTCTTCTTATTATACAAGTTCTACCGCCACACCAGGGGCTCTTCATGGCTATATTAACACGAAGCCGTGAACCTGAGAGGGTATCACGTTCCAACCATTTTCACACGGTAATCAGACCTAGGTCAGTCCATAATATTCTCAATGGCTTACTCTTCTGCGCTTCAACAATCCTTCTCTCTGATCGGTTGTCCCGTCACTGAGAAGTTGGGCAAAGGGAATTTTCCCCTATGGAGCGCCCAGGTGTTGTCTGCTCTTCGCGGTGCGCAGATAGCGCACTATCTCGAGCCCGACATTGCGGTGCCGGCAAAGCAGATCCCCAAGGCGGCCGACAAGCCGACTGAGCTCATCCCCAACTCTGAGTATGAAACTTGGGTTGCGAAGGACTAGCAGATCGTTAACTACCTGCTCTCCAATATTTCCAAGGAGATCTAGGTGCAAGTCTCCAATTGTGCCACAGTGGCCGAGATCTTAAAAGTGATCTTAGAGATGACGGCTTCCCAGTCTCGGGGCCGTATCATCAACACACGCATGGCATTGCCCACAGCGCAAAAGGGCTCGTCTACAATCGCCGACTACTTCAACAAGATGAAATCTCTTGCTGACGACATGGCGGCCGTCGGCAAACGTCTTGAAGATGAAGAGATCATCTCCTATGTACTAGCTGGACTTGACATGGATTTTAATCCGATTGTCTCAGTTGTCGCGGCGCGTACGGAGCCGCTATCTTTGGATGAGCTCTACACCCAGCTAGTGAGCTAGGAACAGTGGATGGATCTCCTGCACGGTGGATCCGGTTCATCTGCTAACACGGCTACATGTGGAGGCCATGGCAGTTTCAACCGCGGCGGTGGTTGCCGAGGACGCGGGCGCGGCCGCAACCGTGGCAACAACAACAACAGCGGGCGCCCCCGGCAGAACTACAACGGCAATAAACCCATCTACCAGCTTTGCAGCAAGGAGGGCCACACCGGACTCCGCTGCTTCAAGCGGTTTGACGCTTCCTTCACCGGCCCATCAGAGCAATCCCGATCTACCTCCTCTACGTCATATGGGATCGACACCAACTAGTACACCGGCATTGGTGCTACCGACCACATCACGGGAGAGCTGGAGAAGCTCACCGTGAGGGACAAGTACCATGGAAACGACAAGGTTCATGCTGCTAATGGCGCAGGTATGAGAATCAATCAAATTGGTCAAAGTTTTGTTCGTACCCCAAATCAAAATCTCATCCTAAACAATGTTCTTTATGTTCCTGAAGCTAACAAAAGTCTTGCATGTGTCCATCGTCTTACATCTGATAACCATGTTTTTATTGAATATCATCCCAACTATTTTTTGATTAAGGACCAAGCGACGAAAAAAACCATCCTTAGAGGGGAATGTGAAGGCGTCCTCTACTCATTGAAGTCTAGGCCGTTATCGAATAAAGGGGCGTTTGGTGCTGTCAAGTCTCCTTTGTCCAGGTGGCATAGTCGTCTCGGCCACCCTTCTTTTGCAGTCGTTCAACAAGTCCTTAGCAAAAATAGTATTCCCTTTGTTGCCGATTTGAATAAAGAAACTGTTTGCGATGCTTGCCAAAAGGGCAAAAGTCATCAGCTACCCTATCTTAGATCCACGAGTATCTCATTGAGTCCCTTAGAACTTGTGTTTTCTGATGTATGGGGTCATGCGCCCACTTCTGTTGGCAAAAACAGTTATTACGTTAGCTTCATTGATGATTTCAGCAAGTTTACATGGATTTATTTGCTTCGTCATAAATCTAAAGTTTTTCAAAAATTTCATGAATTCCAAGCTATGGTTGAACGCCAATTTGATAGAAAAATTCTCGCTATGCAAACTGACTGGGGAGGGGAATATCAAAAGTTGAATGCCTTCTTTCAGCGCATTGGCATCTCGCATCATGTCTCATGCCCTTATGCACATCAACAAAATGGCTCCGCTGAACGCAAACATCGCCATATTGTTGAAGTAGGTCTCTCGCTTTTAGCCCATGCTTCTATGCCCTTAAAATTTTGGGATGAAGCTTTCATCACTGCCACCTATCTTATTAGTCGCCTCCCTAGTAAAATTATCAATAACCAAACTCCTCTTGAACGCCTGTTTCATCAAACACCAGACTACTCCTCTCTTCGTACTTTTGGCTGCGCATGCTGGCCAAATCTATGGCCTTATAACGCTCGCAAGTTGTAATTCCGCTCCAAATGCTGTGTCTTCCTAGGATACAGTAACATACACAAGGGGTTCAAGTGTCTGGATGTCAATGAAGGGTGTGTCTATATTTCCCGAGACATGGTCTTCGATGAACATGTCTTCCCCTTCGCCAAACTCCACCCAAACGTCGGTGCTCGATTACGATCTGAAATTCTCCTCCTTCCTCCAACTTTGACAAATCCTTCACATGATTTTGGGGACGACAATTCTTTAGATCATTTTGATAATGATTCCCTGCATACTAACCCTATGTCTAAGCGTGCAGCACATGAAAAAAAATCAGCGTCAAACGAACTAAATCTGGCTAGAAACGGGTGTCATTTCATGCTCCCCGAGCAATTTCCCGTTTTGGCAGGAACAGGCGGAGATCCCCAGGCTGATTCACCTGCACCTTCCACTACGGAGCCGACAGGATCGGTCTTGGATCCGGCAGCGTCAGCTCCTGCGCTCGTGATGAACACGCCAGCTCCACTGGCATCCTCTCTGTGTGCGCCACCTGTATCGAACTCGCCTCGCCTGGCTCCGCGGATGGGGGGACAGGATATTTCGAGCAGTGGTGGAGAATCTCCCTTGGGTTCGTCACTCGTCGGATCTTCTGCGCCAGCCACAGATCAACCCACCGGATCTTCTACATCATCTGCAGCACCGGCTCTCCAACGACCCACCATGCGTCTACAACAAGGTATACGCAAACCAAAAATTTACACTGATGGAACTATTTGTTATGGTCAGTTAGCAACCACCAATGAAGGTCCTATTGATTTGCAACATGCCTTAGTCGATAATAATTGGAAGTGTGCTATGGATGTTGAATATGATGCATTGATCAGGAATAAAACTTGGCATCTAGTTCCACCTCAAAAAGGTAAAAATATGATAGATTGCAAGTGGGTCTATAAAATCAAAAGAAGATCAGATGGGAAAATTGACAGATATAAGGCACGCCTAGTAGCAAAGGGGTTCAAACAACGATATGGCATTGATTATGAGGATACTTTTAGTCCTATTGTGAAAGCAGCCACAATTCGTCTTGTGCTCTCTCTAGCTATGTCTAAGGATTGGTGTTTGAGGCAACTCGATGTTCAGAACACTTTCTTGCATGGTTTCCTTGAAGAAGAGGTATACATGAAACAACCGCCAGGTTATGAAGATAAGACCAAACCACATCACTTATGCAAACTTGACATATCCCTGTATGGTTTTAAACAAGCACCACGGGCCTGGTATTCTAGGTTGTGTGGTAAACTTCAGAGTCTAGGCTTTGTTCCCTCCAAAGCTGACACATCATTATTCTTTTATCGAAAAGGAAATCATGTCATCTTTTATGTTTGTATATGTTGATGCTATAATTGTGGCCAGTTCATCACAGGAAGCAGTGGATGCTCTTCTCCGAGATTTAGAGGACTTTGCAATCAAAGATCTTGGGAACCTTCACTATTTTCTTGGCATACAGGTTCAAAGAAAGAAAGGTGAATTGCTTTTGACATAGGAACGGTATGCTTCTGATATCCTCAAGAGAGTTAATATGCAGCTGTGTAAACCCATCAAAACACCCCTTAATACTACCTAAAAGCTTTCAGTCACTAGTGGCACTCGGTTAGGAGTGAAGGATTCAACCGGATACAGGAGCATTGT
This sequence comes from Miscanthus floridulus, assembly GCF_019320115.1. NCBI lineage: Eukaryota > Viridiplantae > Streptophyta > Magnoliopsida > Poales > Poaceae > Miscanthus > Miscanthus floridulus. Next base: position 36,661,122 of record NC_089594.1, read on the forward strand.
TGGAGCTCTCCAGTATCTCACCCTCACACGACCATATCTGTCTTTTTCGATCAACAAAGTTTATCAATTCCTTCACTTGCCGACAACCGTTCATTGGGAAGCTGTGAAGAGAATATTGAGATATGTACAAGGAACAATCGGCCTAGAGTTAAAAATTAGAAAATCTAACTCTATGCTTGTAAGTGCTTTTTTAGATGCTGATTGGGTCGGTTGCCCTGATGACAGACGATCTACAGACGGCTTTGCTGTATTTCTAGGTTGCAACCTAGTGTCATGGTGCGCAAGAAAACAGCATACGGTTTCAAGATCAAGTACAGAAGCTGAATACAAGTATTTGGCCAACGCTACTGCAGAGGTAATGTAGGTACAAAAATTACTTGATGAGTTAGGTATTCCACATCCTTTGGCAGCATGTTTATGGTGTGATAATCTTGGCGCAAAGTACCTATCGGCTAACCCTATATTTCATGCACGCACCAATCATATAGAGATCGATTTTCATTTTGTGCACGAACAAATTGCAGCAAAGCGCCTGGACATCAGATTCATCAGCACTACGGATCAGATCGCCGATGGCTTCACTAAGCCTCTTCCAGATAAGCAAATGGTCATGTTCAGAGACAATCTCAACCTCCCTGATAAGTTGTGATTGAGGGGGATGTTAAGAATATCTAATAGGATCACATGACCGCAATATCTGGTTGATTGATGGTTGATTGATATCTCCTGAAGATTGGTTGTGCGCTTAGGCTTGGATTGCGGGTGAAGGCAAGTATCACGGCTATGGTTAGATATGATAGGTATCTCCTGATTGATGTAATCTTGTGATGTAATCTAGAGTTACCAAAGTAGTTAGCTTCTTTTTGTTGTACAAGTTGTATCGCCACGCCAGGAGCTTTTTCTGACTATATTAACACGAAGCCATGAACCTAAGAGGGCATCACGTTTCAACCATTTTCACATGACGAATCCGTGACGTCGTCGTCGTGCCTCGCTCGTCCTGCGGCCGCTCCACCACCGCAGTCAGTCACAGGCAATGGGCGCCCGCTGCCGCTCATATAACATATAATCATCATCATTGTTATCTGGTTTTAATTTGCTGGTTTCGTTGCTTGATTAGCACGGACCGGGCGTGCAAGAAGGTTGAAGTACGCACTCATCGAGAAGACGGGAAGGGACGAAACAAGACTGAAGAAAAGAGGTAGCTGTGGCACGGTTGCACGAACCAACATGGGGAACAAGAAGCAAAAACAATGAATTGAATTGAATCGTATATATAACCAAGAAGAAGCTCAGCGCACGTGCAGGGGCCAACAACGTCTCCATTGATTTGATTTGTTTGGCCGTGACCACACACACTGTTCAAAAGACAAACTTGGACAGGCCGTCGAGGCCGACAGGGGCGCGGGCGAGCAAAACGCCCGCCTGATTTGGCTCGGTCGTCGTGTACATGTCAACTGTTCTATGGATACATGTACTCTACTTCGAAATTTGAACACTCTACGTGTTTATTTAATCTAGATAGGTAGCTCGAAACGGTGTACCGAATTCATAAGCTGTTTGTACCTTTCAATTTCAATTAAATCTCTTCTCTTTCTCTTCTATATCTAATCTACAACTAAAACATCTAAAATGATTCCGTCGCACTCGCACCTTCGCTCCCCCGGCGTGCGAAAACCCAACCCCCGCACGATGATTTTTCCCGGCCAACCCGACAACCGCGCTCCCTCCCTCGCGATGATCCCGGTGACAGAAGGAAACAGAAATCACGTCTCCTCCGGCACAAAAGACAACATCCTTCTCCCTTGCGCCTCCTGCGGCACAAAAGGCAAGATCGATCCCTCTCCCGCGCAATCGTCGCTATGCTCTCGCCCTCACGGCGGTGCGCACGCTTCACACCCGCGCCGTCGTTCTCGCCGTGCGCGCCCGCCCTGTCACGTTGTGCGCCATCCCCGCCTTCTGCTCCGCGTTCGTTCTGCTCGGCCCCGCATCTGGTCCATTGGGAGCGACGTCATCGCCGGCGCTCGATCTGTGGCTCGCTCCGTCCTGGCCTCACCGAATCCGGTAGAGCTCGGGGAGGCCTGTCCCATCCGTGTGTGCAGCGTGCGGCGGCGGCCGTACAGTGCTCGTGTATTCTTTTTCTTTTCCCTTCCCTATCTGGCTATCTCTGCCTTTTCCTCTTCCCCCCCTCACGTCGCGTCTCTCCTCCGACCATGTCCCTGCCCCTGCGCGACACCGGCTGGCTTGCTGATTCCTGACACGGCAGAGATTTTTTTACAATTTAGCCCTTTTTTGAAAGTTTCTCACAAATAAACCCCTGGCGGAAAGAATTCAGAAAATGGACCCTTAGCTCGGCGCCATTTATACTGACGCCTACCTCGGCGCCAGCGTCTCTGGCGCCGAGCTCCTAGGCACGGAGGATGGCATGGCAGGGAGCTCGGCGCCAGTCACTCTGGCGCCGAGCCTTTAATACCTACAGGGCCCGCGCCTTTCCTCTCTTCTTCTCCCTCTCTCGCCCTAGGATAGCCGCCGCCGCCCTCGCCCGCGCCCGCGCCGCGCGCGCGCCCGACGGATGGCCCACGCCCCTTGGCCGCGCTGCCCCCCGCCCCGCGCCACGCCCCGCGCCGCGCCGCCTTCGCCGGCCTCGCCTCGCGTTGCCGCCGTCCAGCGCCGGCGTGCCTCATGCGCCCGTCGAGCCGGACTCGCCGTGCGGAGCCCTGGGCATCCCGCGCCCGCCACGCGCCATCGCTGTCGTCGGCCGCACCACCGCCGACCCCGCCACCTGCAGCGGCCGACCGTGCCATCGCCGGTCCGGATCGTCGGCCTGACCTAAGCCCATCATCCGCTGTGACTCCTTCGACGTCCGTGGAGTAGTCGTTGGAAAGGTAAAAATTATGAATATGCAATGTACCTACTTAGTTGGCATTTGTTATTTACTAGTTAATGTGATAACTCAGGTAGTTGATTTAGTTAGTGATCTAGTGAGATATATATATGTAGATAGATAGTAACATAGATACATAGGTTCATAGATATAGTTAGATAGCTACTTAGATATGTAGTTACATATTTAGTTAACTACATATGATCTAGCTATTTAGTGAGTACACTGTATATATATACGTAGTTATTATCTTGATTACTTAGTTTGTAGCTAGAAAGTACTTGGTAGGTACTATCTATCGTCTAATTTTGACTAAAGGACATGTGTTTCGTTATGTGTTTGAACTAGATGGACAACCTAGTGACCATATATCATGGAGGCACCGTTGAAAGCGATCGCTATGGATATGTTGAGTTTCTTGATATGCAAAGCGTGCCTGTGCTATTCAATGATAGGCCTTCATTTAGTGAGATGGTTGCAAAGGCTCGGGAGGAGCTGCATTGCCTTGGAGATGATGACATTGCAGTTGATGGTGTACTGCACCTAGGTTCTCCTCCGAACATCTTTAGGCGAATGATCTCAATTGGTTGTGCGGATCAGTGGGAGAACTATGTGAGATCGGCTATGAAGAGCTAGCTGCAATATTTGGTCGTGGTTGTGCGCCAGGTGTTAGTTGATCCCATCCGTCATGGGTTTACCCCAGTAATGGATCATCAGGCACACATTGACCCTCCTGTTCCGGAACCTTACCTACATGTGCAGATTGCACCTACGGTTCCCGATGCTCAATCTACCCCCAATGTGGTATTTGTAGATGGTTGTCAGACTCATGTTTCCATGGCAGATCCTCCTTATGAGATCCCTTTAACACAGAATCATCCGAGTAAGTGCCTTAACCGCATGGTTTTTGGGAGCTTACCCCATTTCTTACATCTATTTCTTTCATTCTTTCCTCATTTCTGCACTGATGTTGCAGGAGACATTCCTGAGAATGTGGATGTGCCCCTTGTTGCTGCGCAAGTGCACTTTGGAGATGGATTCCGTGGCTCCAATAGTGTTGAAATTATGCATGATTCGGAGCCATATGAGATGGCTAGGGCTCTTGATTCTGATGATGATCGCCCTATTGGAGAGCTGACGGAGAGTGATGTTGAGATGATGAGGCGTATCTTTCCCGGCCGCCGTGATCCTAGAGTTCACGAGTTCAGCGATCTTGCTCATTCCGATCAGGCATTTGCAGAAGGACGTGATGATGAGCTCCTAGAAGCTCCTGAGGGCGGTCCTAACATGGTAATTGAGAATGGGAGGGTGTTTAATGACCTCCCTGCTTTGAAGAGGTGGTTGCAGGCTTTTGCAGTGATACAAAAGAGGCCTTACAGGGTATTGCATTCATATGCGGAGCGCCGTTACACAATTGTGTGTGACAAGGAACGCTGCCCATGGAGGGTTTGTGCAAGGAAGCAACAGGTAACCGGAAAATGGAAGATCACAAAAGTTGTCGGGCCACACAATTGTGCTGACCATGAGCTGACACTGAGGCATTGACAGTTGACATCTACCCTCATTGCCAAGCGGTTGATGGGAATTTTGCAGGGAGAACCCAACATAAAGGTGAGGACAATTATCAGGACCATTGAGGCATTGTATGGAGGATATGTGATAACTTATGGTAAAGCATGGAGGGCTAAGCAGCGAGTGTAGAAGATGATATATGGGGACTGGGAGGATGGGTATGAGCAGCTGCCAGTTCTTTTCAATGCAATCAAAGCGGTGAATCCAGGAATGCATTATGAGTACATCCCAAAACCTAATGCATGGAAGGATGGGAAGCAGATATTCTTTCATCCCTTCTGGTGCTTCCCTTAGTGTGTCGAGGCCTTTAGGCACTGTCGTCCCGTCTTCTCCATTGATGGTACGTTCTTGATTGGCAAATACCAAGGCACACTTCTTATAGCCATATCCTGTGATGCGAACAACAAGTTGGTTCCTTTGGCATTTGCTTTGGTTGAGAAGGAGAACAATGACAGTTGGGGATGGTTCTTGAGGCTAGTCCGGATACACATGGTGGGGCCTGGTAGGGAGGTTGGTGTCATATTTGATAGGCATTAGGGCATACTTAATGCTATGCGAGAGCAGACAAAGGGGTATGCACCTTTGCACCATCGTTGATGTACTCGGCACCTTGCCGAGAATCTACTCTGGAAGGATGGTGTCAAGGGTAACTTTGATCTGTTTCAGGAGGCTGCTCGACAGCTTGAGGACAAGTACTTTAAGGAAAAGTTGGAGCAGGTCAGAACCGCATCAAATGCAGAAGGCAGACAATGGCTCACATGTTTGATGAGGGATTTGGAGAAATGGACGAGAGCTCACGACGCCGGTGGATGGAGGTACGAGTTTCAGTGCAGCAACATGGCAGAGTCATTCAATATGTTGCTATTGGGGATACGTGGTATGCTCGTGAATGCAATCGTTCAATTCACCTTCTATAAGCTTGTTGCCTGGTTCAACGATAGACACGCCCATGCATTGCAGTTGCGGAGTGATGGAGAGATATGAGCTCCGAAACCAAAGGCACACCTAGAGAAGACAAGACAAAGGGCTGGCACACATGAGGTTGCATGCTTTGACCACGCCATAGGGACTTATCAAGTCGAGCATAGGGGCGGTACAACGTCCGACGGCGAGGTCCGAGAGTCGAGGATACATGTGGTTATCCTCCAAGATTTCAAGTGCACTTGTGGTAAACCAAGGCAGTACCACTTTCTATGTTCTCATTTGATGGCAGCAGCTAGGCATCGCAACTATAATATCGAGAGGAGGATACCTCACAAGTTCAGTGTCGACACACTTGTGCACACATGGAGCCCCCGCTTCGTGCCTTTCCGGGACCCTGGAGAGTGGCCTCCATATGATGGGTCGAAGTACATTGCGGATCCAGCTTACCGTTGGAACAAGCGTGGATCAAGGCAGAGGACACGGCACAGGATGGTTATGGATCAGATACCCGGAAGAATGAGTCATGGGAGAGGAACTCCATTTGCTACTAACCCCGAGCAGTACGAGTGCGGCAAGTGCGGTAGACTTGGCCACAAATCACGAAGTTGCCATTGGTAGATTAGTGAGGTGCGACTATTGGTTCATTTTATTATTTTATATTTGTCGTCTTCATTTAATTAATTATGCATGTCTCTTTTTGTGCTTGTATTGGTGTCAATTACTTATACATTTGTAAGTTCATGTTTCATTGTATATTGAAATTCTAATTCATTCACTTTTTTGTAGGATGGGTGAAAGGGTCGAGATGGCGACTAGAGGGGGGGTGAATAGTCCTTTTTAAAACTTAATCACGTTGGCTAACTGAAACAAGTGCGGAATTAAAACTATCGGTCTAGCCAAGACTACACCCCTCTATATATGTTCACTAGCACCTTGCAAAGATACTAATTATGCAACTAAGGTGCCGGGCTAGCTAGAGCTCTCCTAAACAATTCTATGAGCAAGGTTACACAAACCTATGCCACTAGTACTTTAAGCAACAAGGGAGCAAAAGCACAAAGCTAACTAAGCTCACTAGCAATACTCAATAACAAGGCAACCAATGCCTAATTAGAGAGCGCAAATACTTAGCTACACAAACTAAGCAATGTGACTAACAAGGTTACTAAAACCAAATTAGCCACGCAAGAGAGCTACTTCTATGCTACACAAGCAAGAAGGTAATTATCAAGCTACACAAGCTATCTAATTACAAGAGCAACTACACAGGCTTAATATGTATAAAAGTAATTGCAAGCTTGTGTAATGGGGATGCAAACCAACAGGAAGAACAAGGTTGACACGATAATTTTTCTCCCAAGGTTCACGTGTTTGCCAACACGCTAGTCCCCGTTGTGTCGACCGCTCACTTGGTGGTTCGGCGGCTAATTAGCATCACCCGCTAAGCCCGCACGTTGGGCGCCGCAAGAACCTACCCCTTGAGTGAGGGTAGCTCAATGACACGCTTTACTAGAGTTGCTCTTCGCGGCTCCCGCGGGGCGAGCACAATGCCCCTCACAAGCACTTCTCCAGAGCTCCGCACAAGCTTCTTGCGGGCTTCGACGGAGACCACCACTAAGCCATCTAGGAGGTGGCAACCTCCAAGAGTAACAAGCACCACCGGCTTGCAACTCGATCACCTAGTGCCACTCGATGCAACCTCACGATGCAACCGCACTAGAATCGCTCACTCACACAATCGGATGATCACTATCAAGTATGTGTGAGATAGAGGGCTCCCAAGCACTACTACACAAGCCACCAAGGCTCTAGTATGCTCAGCTACCGGCCCAAGGCCGACCATGGCTTCTATTTATAACCCCACGAACAAATAGAGCCGTTACCCCTTCACTGGGCAAAAATCGGGACGACCGGATGCTCCGGTCCGATCGACCGGACGCTGAACCCCAGCGTCTAGTCACGCGAGACTCGCCATGTGTCCCCTGCGTTCAACGGTCAAATGATGACCGAACGCAGCAGCTTCAACTGACCGGACGTAGCAACCCCAGCGTCCGGTCGTTTCTAGTAAGGTACCAGACATGACCGGACGCGTCCGATCGCACGTGATCGGACGTAGCCCAGCGTCCGGTCACACTCCAGCTTCTACGTCACCATACGTCAGCCTGACCGGACGCGCCCTGCTAGCGCCCGGTCACTTCGAGTGCCAGCATCCGGTGCACCCAGTGAGACTCAGTCTTTTCTGTGTAGGGCGCCGGTGGCACCGTCGGACTGTCCGCACTCTACGGACGGACACTCCGTTGGTGGAGTTTCTTCACCAAGTTGATCCACATCAACTCCAACTCCATCTCCTTTGTAAATGTGCCAACACCACCAAGTGTACACCACCATGTGTATGTGTGTTAGCTTTTCACAATCATTTCCCAAAGGATGTTAGATACTCAACTTGCCACGCCACTCGATCCTAGCGACGATGCAAAATTAGATCACTCGAGTGGCACTAGATGACCGATATGCAAATAAGTTTGCCCCTCTTGATAGTATGGCCATCTATCCTAAACCTGATCATAAACTTCTCTACGCACCTATGACAAGTGAAATGAAATGCCCTAGGTTATACCTTTGCCTTGTGCATTCCATTCCATCTCCTTCAATGTCGATGCAACACATGCACCAACACGGTCAACAATGATATGATCCACTTCATATCATCACGTGATCATATTGGTTCATCGATCTTGACTTTACTTGCTCTTCACCGTTGCCATCGTCCATCAGCGCTAAGTCTTGCTCAAGCTTCACCGCCACGCGGTCCATCACTCCAAAGCCTTCGACTTGCCCTTCACGCTTGCAACCGGTCCATCAAGCCAAGTCTTGTCTTGATCTTCTCCACCTTGATCACATGACTCAATGTCATGTCTCATGTGCAATAAGCTCCTTCATCATCACATGTGTGAGCTTTGCAACATCTCCAAGCCATTTTCACCTCCCATGGCATATGTTGCTCACACACATGTACCTGTGGACTAATCACCTGTGTATCTCACATAAACACAATTAGTTCACCTAAGTTGTCACTCAATTACCAAAACCAAACAAGGACCTTTCAATGGGGCAATTCCACCTGCTCGACCTGACGTACGAGGCGACCCACCGAGGACGTCTCATAGCACTGGGGCAGGTAATAATCTATAAGAACGTACATGTGTTCGTTAAGTAACAGGAGACTATGTTTTATTCGATGCAGGACCTTCCGCTCCTTCGTCCTAGAACCCACAGCGGGTTCTTGGACATGCGGTACGACGATAGGTACACTCCTTTCCTGCAAAGAGCTGGCCTGGATGTCATCTCTTTTCAGGTTCGTCATGGGTTGCCCAAGTTCAACTCAGCAGCCATAACTGCACTGGTTGACAGGTATTAAATTGAATCATTGCCTCCATTCATGGCCATTTATTCATGCGATTGACTTTTTGACAATTAATATTGCTTTGTCTTAAATATAGGTGGCAGCCGGAGACTCATAGCTTCCACCTACCTTTCGGGGAGATGACAGTCACGCTCCAAGACTGTCAGAAGATGCTAGACCTAAGGATTCATGGCAACCCAGTCACCGGGCAGTAAGCAGCGGTTATAAGGACGACGGACAGGACGACAACAACAATGGTGTCGATTCACAGGAGGCACTCTACAACGAACCATATTGCACCTGCCCTAACCACAACAACAAGGGGCCTCCCCCGTCACCCCCGCCACCACCACCAACAACAATGGGAGGCTACTATGGAGAAGGTGCAACACAATTTGCTATGTGGCTACACTACTAGGATGACTTTATCTTTTTCACATACCACATCTATGTGTTTGTTGTTTGGTTTAATTACCTAAGGCATGTTAGGTTTAGTCGAAGGAAACTCTATACCCAGGTTCGGTACATGTAGTAACATGCCATTTCATGTGTTTCGTGTGTTGATTTATATAATGCCATACATCATTAGTTTTTTTTTTGCAGCAAGTATTCACATTTTAATACGTCTGTATCATTAAGCGGAATATTAAGACCATAAATAATAAAAACAACCACATAATGAAAAGTTTAATACTATACCACATTAAACAATATATTAATACTAGAAGTACGTGCCGATAGTAAACATAGGGGCAAATACACTTTCAAATCCTCAGTCTGAAACGTACTGAGTAAGCAACTCATCATCCGAGTACCAGTCCTCTACCACACCCCTGTTGCTGTGGCTAGGCTCACCTGCGTTGCTCTGACTTGCCTGTCGCCTATAGTAAGAGGCCTCCGCTTTATCTACGGCCGCTGTGGCCTGAGTGAAGAATGTGTCGTCATCCTCCTCTGCCTATAAGACCGTATCTGCTAGAGCGATGAGCTAGCTCAGTCTGCCAGTGTCGTCCTCAGCCTCCTTCACCTGCATGCCCGTCTCTGCTAGAGCGATGAGCTCGCTCAGTCTGTCAGTGTCGTCCTCAACCTCCTGCGTCTGCATGCCCGCCTTTGCTAGAGCAATGAGCTCACTCAGTCTGCCAGTGTCGTCCTCATCCTCGTCCCCCTCATCAGACAACACAATCGGTGATTGAACGGTGCGACCAGCTCGCGATCTATGCTCATCTAACTTCTCCTCATACCTTGCACGAGCCACCTCTACGGCATGTTCCTCGCTGCAACCAATCCCTTCATGTATAAAATGCAATCAGTTACCAACGCGATTATATTACTTTTAAAATTAGGCAACGAAAAAAAGTCTTTCAAGCACTCACTGTCACATAATGTAGCAATATGCTCGTTCAAGACCTGCATCTATACTCTTGTCTCCTTCCTTGCCTCATTCCTTGCCCTCTCCTCTAACGTCATCCGTCTCTCCAATTCCCATTTGTTAAGCTTAACATCGATCAGGTTGCAAATACCGCGCTGTCTAGCAAACTCACGTATCTTTTCTTTGTGATGTTTAATGAATAGGTTGACGTAGTCAGGTCCATATCCCCTCTTCCGTGTAATTAGTTGCCACTTCTTCAGTTCATCCAAGAACTTAGCTTGACCATCATAACATTCACACCTGCATTTTCTAGTGCTCTGTTCAAAAGAAATATTATATCATATATGTCTTAGCAAAAGAAACAAAATACGATTCCATGTTTACCACAAAATAACGAACCTCATCATACTCAATCATATGGCCACAATAATGACATATTCCAAGCTCCGTAGGAACTAGGCCATAGTTGGATTTAACACCACATTCGCACATGACAGGAGGTGCTTTGTAGATTACCCTTTCTTTCTTATTTTCCTTAACCCTCCGCGGTTCTTCCGGCCATTGGTTCTTAGGACCATACAACCATTCCTTGAAATGACACTTCGCCATTGAAAACACCTAAATAATGAGACATTAGTACATGAACACATATAGCTCAAGATTTGAACACATACAATTTGCACTTACTTCATGCTTGTTTGGACACACAAACTCCAACGTATTCTCAGGGTTTATCACAGCTCGATCTCCGCAATCGCACAGAGGAGGTTCCTCGAGTCGTCTAACTACGGCTAGGTGCTTCTCCTTAGCCGTCATTGGCGGAGGGTTAGGGGGGGTAGAACCCACCGCTTGAAGTGCTCACGTGGATGTCTCCCTCTAAACCAATCGTCGAAAAGGAGGTACCTAGGATCAAACTTGTCTGCACCGTCAATCCACTGAAAGAAAAAGCACCTCTCATGGTCCTACACAACGAGATTCCAACAAAATATTAGTAGCATACTTACACAAATAAAGAAAAAGGATAGTGGAAACAATTTCTTACATTAAAACGACTGCATGTGTAGAAGCAACGCGCCGCTGTGTTCGGATGTTTCGATTGAAAAACATGGGCTGGGAAACCACAGTCACAGTTAGGGACAGGGAGATCAGGAGGGACGAGGGCATCTTTGCTAGACGCGTCGGGGTATAATTCTCGAGGACGACCCCGTTTTCGCCAAAACTCCTCCTGAAACATTTCTTGCATCTAACAAAACGGATGTAATTTAACAAACATAAATCAAAACATCACAAATAAATATCAATGAGAACCATAACTACAATACAACCAATTTCATTCTAAGAAACGAAAGCAGTTAACATTAAACCCTAAACCTAGGTTTTCCCATTTGATGCACAACAATGAACCCATAACATAACTACATGCGTCTAGGTTTGCTAGCTTTTTTCACGCCTTGACATCATTCAACAGTTGTATAATATATATATTGAGGTATACAATGAAACCCTAAGTGATGACGATTTTTAGGTTGAAAACCCCGACTAATATATACCGAATCGATGCGAAAAAAAACTAGGAGGGGAGCGAGGATACCTTGCTCTCGAAGATCTACGGATCAAATCAAGGTTTTCAAGGTCCAATATGCAGATTCGTGAGGTAGGGTGAAGTGGGGAGAGAAAAAACCCGAGATGAAAGAGAAAGAAGAGGAAGAACGCTCGGGCAGGAAAGTTCGACTGGGGTTAAATACTGGAAGCGCGCCGAGCTCGGCGCCAGAGTGACTGACGCCGAGCTCCCTGCCATGCCATCCTCCGTGCCTAGGAGCTCGGCGCCAGAGACGCTGACACCGAGGTAGGCGACAGCATCAATGGCGCCGAGCTAAGGGTCCATTTTCTGAATTTTTTTCCGCCAGGAGTCTATTTGTGAGAAACTTTAAAAAAAAGCTAAATTGTAAAAAAATCGGGCCTGACCCTGGCCTCCCTCCCTCCCTCCCGAAAGCTACTCATGCAAATGCCGCACCTTGATCGAGCCGATCGAGGTCTCTGGTCTCTCCTGAGAAGTGGTCCGGTCAGCTTGCTTAATTTCTTGTATTAGCTGATTCTGATCTCAGGAGACAGATGGAGGATGAATTTAGCAATTGTACAAATGACCTGCTATTCTGTCAGCTTGCCGGTGGACCACATGTTGTTGTGCATGTCCCGCCATCTTCACTGACCACATCCAAGTACACAGCCGATGATCCAAATCTCTTCTGCCAGTGAGTATTGAGTATTAATCCTAATTGCAGTGCTTTTGTGGTGTCCCATGCTTGCAATAATGTTCCTCCTATCCCTAACTACCTATTATTGGTGTAGATTGAGATGTTCGGCCATTAGCACGTTTGTGCATAGAACGAAGGAACTTGATGAAATGCCTAATACATTGCAATCGTGCATGAACTTTTATATGCCAAGGTACACCAGCAGGAATTTTTGGTCTCCAGTTTCTCTCTTTTTTTTTTTTTGGTCCATGCCATTGCGGATATCATGATATTAAACAGGTGTCCCATAGTTCACAATTTGTATTATGTCCCAGTACTAGACAAGTGTACTTAAGTTCAGTTTGGAAGAAATAAGATATATATTTTGCAGAGGGCTGTATGCTCAGGTTTGATTGTTTATACCAATTACAAACACTAGAACACATGTTTAGAGTTCTGCTGAAAATGAGTGTAGATGAGCTTCATTCGCCACTAAAATTGATGGATATGCCTGACAAAAGTGGGGAAAAAATGTTGCTTTGATCAACTGTGGCTAAATGTTGGGTGACTGTGGAGAGGTTATCAGTGATTCAAGTTGGTGAGGTCATCAGCATAAGAGCATTCAATTTATACGATTGTTAGGATTCCTGTTAGCAGTCCAACAGATAACATTTATTATAGAACTTAATATGATTGCTAAGATGTTCTGATGGAAGGAAATTTGGAGTGCAGGGCAGCCACAAGTTCAACGAAATTTCCATGAAGAAATATGTTGCTTCAGTATGCAAGACAACATCGTTTCCAGAGGTGGAATGCCGTGGTTGCTATCTTGTACTGGCAGCTTGTTTGTGAGTACTAATTATTTTAGTGATGCATAGTGCTATTTTTTAAAAATCAGCACGTGTGGTGTGCTAATGTTGTTTGGGAGCGTGCATGCCACCATGCGTCGTGAACTTTGGCCTAGATCTGGCCAAGACCACCTTCATGGCCCTTGGTGTGAACCACTAGCCGCTGACGCCTAGCATGGTCGCCATAGGATACAGTTAGTTGCATCTGTTTGCCACACATGGTTTTGTGCAACTATTCAGCAGTGACAATTTCAATTGTGCTTACGTGCTATGTTGCAGAAAGACATGTTCTTGTCTCCGATGGTTTACATTGTTTGGAAAGCAAACTTAAATCTTTTCATGATTTCAATGAAGAGTAAAGCATCTTAGAACTTTGTGAATTTTGACCATGCATCATACCATGATTTGCATTGTTTGGAAAGCGAACTTAAATCTTTTTCATGATTCCAGTGAAGAGTAATGCAACTTAGAACTTTGATGTGAATTTGGACCATGCATCATACCATGATTAGACCACTAATAGAGTTATGGCCTGATAATATTTATTGATTTGTATGTTTATTGCAAGGTTCCATGTTGTCATTCCTCCACTGCATATGATTTCGTCCGCTGGATCCTCAACCATCATCGACATAGCAGATCATTCTCCTGCAGTGGTATCTGTTATGCCTACAAGGTGCTCGAGGACTAGCGCCAGCATTAACAGATTCGCCTTCGTTAAGCCTAAAACTACGGTCAGTTCCTTGTCATTGGTTATTGACTGATCTTGTAAATGGTTAGCGCAAAAAAAATCAAACGATGACAAACAGCCCAGCCAGCCTCAGTTCTTTAAAATGTTAATTTTTTTCTACAAGAGCAGTTTATTCCTATAATAATGCACGAGTATCATGGTTTCTCGGGTTTCCGGCTACTTTTTAGGTCTGACAATAGTTAAACGTCTATTTGATTGAGTTATCATACCTCTAAACTGTTAATGAGATTGTGCTTACATTACTGAATTTTCCTTCTCCAGCTCCAGCTCCTTCTCCACGTACTCTTTCTTTAGTCTCGTCTTATTCTCCATGTACTCTTTCTTGAGCCTCCTGGCAATCAATGAACTTTTGTACATGTTCGTTTTATTTTCTCATCTCTCTTTACTTCTCCTCCGTCTCTTTTCCCACTACTACTGCAGGCGGGTTTTTTTTTTTTTTTTTTGCCCTTAAGGGCATACACCCCTACGCACTATACCGTTGGATCCACATTGAGATGTGAATCCAGCACAATGCATAAGGGCATATTTGACTTTCCCACTACTATTGTTTTAATGCAACCGCACGACTGCCAACCAGCTGCTGCAGTAGCACCTATGAGAATCGGCCGACACACCCCACTCATCCCGTCCGTAGTCGTGTGACCGGCCCACTAGTCCCGTCGTCGTGCCTCGCCCTGGCGCTCGACGGGCCGTGGACTCATTTGCTAGAGCTCTACCACTCTATCACGATTGCACGGAACAAAAACAATGAATGAATCGTGTGGCCAGTTTAGAATGCAGGCTAGATAGCTGCAAGCTCTAGAAATGAGAGATTTTTCTAAACAAAAAGTCTAATATACCCTTGGATGACCAGACTAGATTTCATGGAGAAAATTCCTTATATGCCATCAAAACTGCACTCATCCCGCACAAAAAAAAACTGCACTCTTTCCTTTATGACATTGAAAACATCGTTTTTAAATATGTCACTACCAGGAAAACATCTACTACCTCCGTATGTGAACAAATCAATTTCTAGAATTGCTGTAAGCCAAAAAAAATTTTACATTTGACCGAACTTCTAGGAAAAAGAGTGATAAGATTTAGCTTTTGGATGACAAGTAAGTGTATTTTGCAGACTATTTGCAATGTGTTGTAAATATAAGATATTCTGCACTGGTTCAGATTATTTGGTACGTGGATACGAGGATCCAATATCATTAGATACACCGTAAAAGGCATTTTGGTGTCATAAATAAACATTTATATATGAATTCGGTCTAAAAAATGTTTGATTCAAGCAAACTCTAGAAATAAATTTATTTAGAGAAGGAGAAAAAGTATTACTTGGTATATTATATTATAAAAAGACATATTCTGAACGGTTGCGTTGAATTTTGTCTCCTCTCTTTGCTTCTCCTCCATCCTTCCTAGCATTTTGCTGCAACCGGCTGCCACGGACGGTACCAACCCATGGGAATCACGTGTGAAGGCGCACTGCTTCCATCCCACGGTCCCACCGCATCAGCGACACCCCACTGGCCCGCAGTCGTGTGACCAGCCGGGGCCACCCGTGACGTCGTCGTCGTGCCTCGTCCTGCAGGCGCTCGACGACCGGCTGTGGCTCGTCTCGTCGCAGTCGCAGTCCCGGCAATGGGCGCCGCTGCCACTTAACATATGGAGCAATCACCATTGTTATCTGGTTTTAGTTTGCTGGTTTCGTTGATTACCACGGGCGTACGACACGAGAAGGTGAACGTTCGGTTCGTTTAGCTGATAAGTCATGGCTGAGAGTATTGTTGACTTATTTGTTATGAGAGAAAAATACTATTCGTTTACTGAAAAAGTATGACTTATAAGACTGTCTCCAACCATGAGACCTATATACGGCATCCATTTGCCTAATTTAGGTGATGCACAGTAGAACGGGTGCCAACCTAAAACTTACGTTCTTCAATAGGCCCAACGCAAATCAGCTTCTTCTTCCTCGCTCTCTTCGCCGCCCACCCATCTCCAAGTCCCCAGCCCGACGCCGCCTCCCCTCCCAGCCCCCAGCCCGACGCCCTCTCCCGTCCCCTCCATCCAGCGGCGCCGCGTCCCCTCCCTTGCCCTCCCCATCCCGGCGGCGCCCCCAGCCCGACGCCCTCTCCCCTCCCTTCCACGGCGCGCGGCGGTCGGAGCACGAAGCATGGCGGCGCTCATTCTTCACGGCGGCGGCGCTCCTTCTCCAGCACGGCGTGCGGAGCACGACGCGCCCGGGATGGGGAGCACCGGGTGGCGCTCTTTCTCCACCACGGCTCCTCTCTCTCTCTCTCTCTTCCCTCTCCCATCTCAGGCGAGTCCGCCGCCCTGGGCACCTCCAGCTCCGGCGGATCGACGGCCCCACGGCCGGATCTAGCTCCGGCAGCCCCATGGCTGTCCAGCTCCGGCGGATCGACGGCCCCGCGGACGGATCCAGCTTCGGCGGCCCCGTGGCCGTCCAGCTCCGGCGGATCGACGGCCCCGCGGCCGGATCCAGCTCCGGCGGCCCCGTGGCCGTCCAGCTCCGGCGGATCGACGGCCCCGCGCGCCGGATCCCGCTTCGGCGGCCCCGTGGCCGTCCACCCCCGCGCGCGGCCTCCTGCTCCGGCGGCCTGGCCCCGCTCCCCGACGGCTGCTCCCCTCCTCGCCACGCGCTCCTCCTCCAACATCGGCGGCGGGCGACCTCCGCCTCGGCGCGGGCGACCTCCGCCCCGTCGCGGGTGCGGGCGAGCTCGGCCCCAGGCGCGCGCGCTGGCGAGCTTGGCCCTGGCCGGGCGCCGCGGGCGAGCTCGGCGATTTGCGTAGCGAGGAGAGAGGAGACGCTTTTTTGCGTAGCGTTTGGGCGAGCAGGCAAAATGCGTCGGGTCTTTAGGTCTGCTGTTGGACGATGGATTCGGCTAGGCAAAGTACTGTGCCGGACCCATTTTGGGTTTGGGTCTCTTCATTGGAGACGGTCTAAGTCGCTGGGAAGACGGGAACGGACGACACGAGAATCAAGAAAGAGCTAGCTGTGGCACGGTTGCACGAACATTTACGAACAACGGAACATTGAAGCAAAAACAACGAATTGAATCGTATCATAACAAGAAGAACAGAAGCTCACGGACGACGAACACCAATTAAGCGTCCTTTTCCTTCTTCCTGTCGCACGCAACGCAACGGAGCAGCCTCGTCGTCGTCCGCCGCGACGCGAGAATGACTCAACTCCCTGTCCTGGGGCCAAACAACATCTCGACTGATTTGTTTGGCCACACACTGTTCAAATAGACAAACTTGGACCGACGCTCCGTCTGATTTGGCTCCGTCGTGTACATGTCAACTGTTCTGTCTTCTGTGGATATGTACTTCGAGATTTGAAGACTCTACGTGTTTAATCTAGATATAATAACTCGAAAATGGTGTACTGAATTCGTAATCTGTTTGTACCCTTTTTTTTCAATTAAATGTACAAAACAAGATCCCGTCGTTCATATTTTTATTTTTTAAAAGAATTGCTAATGTACGGGTTCCACATACCATTTATACACCTTTTTTTTTTACCTAATTTTGGCATAGCTGCAATCTAAAATACATATTTTTCCTTCTTCATTCAACCTTGACGTAACCAAACGCCCAAACCTTGGTGTTCACTGCGAACCAAACATAATTTTTGACATGGCTAAATTTTCTCCAAACTCAAGAAAATGCGGCTGTAGCATGCAGAATTGCAGATCAGCAACACCGTATGTGTATAATAATTAAATTAATGTATGTATACTAATTCCTTTTCTTACGAGTGGTGAACAATAATTAATTCCTTGTTATAATTCATACTGCCATGGACCCATCCGCACCAAAAAAAAAAAAAACGAGCTCTCGCCGCCGCCGCTGACTCGCTCTGTCTGTCCGGTTGAGCCAGGCCACACAAAACAGATAAACCAAAAAATGCCCAGCCACGGCATCTCCAACATCCTCCTTCTCGGGCTCCGGCCAGGTACGTCGTCGAGCTCCGGCCAGCCGCGATCTCCCTTCTGGGTTTTACTACACGGGAGAATTGGCGGTCCGGTCCGAGGGGGGAGTGGGGGGAACGGGGAGGAGGGTGGAAGATTGGGGTTTCCTCGCTCTTTAATAATAACTTGGGGGCAGATTTGATCTCTGGTTTTGCTCTACCCGACCGACCTCAGGTGGAGGAGAAGGATGCTGATGAACTTCAGGGAATGGATCTCGTACCGCCTCGGGTCCTCGCTGCTGTCCGCCAGGCCCTTCGCGCTCTCCGCTGGCGCCGATGACGCCGCCTCCGAGGGTGATGCTCATGGTGCGCTCCCTTCTCCCTGGTGATTGTTGTTTTTGTTTTCAACAACGGCGTTGCCTATGGTTATATAAACTTGGAATCTTCGTTTTCAATGAAAATGCCATCTCTTGTAGTCTAGTCTGCTGCTGCTGAAAATATCCTTGATGTTGTTAGGCTTAAAACCTAGGGTCCCCTCAGTTATACGATACGGAATCGGATAAATTAACTAGATGGCCTATTGCGAGTCATTCCCATCACACGGGTCTAATTAGCGGACCCGCCAATTATGAGTGCAGGAGAGGCTAGTGTGCTTGCAATCAGACTATGAGAGTTTTCGCCTTTCCAGCATATGTGCTTGGAGTAACCTTTTGGTTACTGCTATTAGGCTTTTAGCATGTTACATGATTTTTCTTTTGAGATAGGGCTTTTATTATTAGGATTTTAGCATGTTATAGGAATAATTAGGGCTAACAGACTAAGCCTTATCATTTTCACCATTGGAATGCATTGATGTTTCAGCTTCGATTGTTGTTTATGTTACTGCAACCCCATGATGTGCTCTTAACACACGCCCCCACCTCCCCCCACCCCCCCACCACACCCCCCCCAAAAAAAATGTTGCTTCTTATTTTCTGCCAGCTACATCCTGACGTCCTTTACTGTCCTCAAAGACCCTCTTGCTACTAATCGTTTTCAATTTCATCACATGTGGGCATATTTCAAATTCAATGATACATTTTTTTATCCTCCTGTTCATAATGTTTTAAATGTAGCTTGCTCACTGAATGCTATCGTTCAGGTTCAACACACAATGGCTTTGTAGATACTGTTACTGCCAGTACATTTTCTTCTAATGATACGCCGGCGTCAGAGGTCACCACCAACTCTAATACTGGTGCAATTTATTCTGGTACTGTTCAACAAGATGATGATAACAAGAAGTCAGATCCACTCATGAAAGTCGAGGCGCTTCAAATCAAGTTTCTGCGGTTAGTATACAGGACTGGAGTGTCTCCCAGTGCTGATGTAGTTGCACAGGTTCTGTACAGGTTGCAGCTTGCAAATTTGATTAAAGCGAGTGAATCAGATGCGAGGAGAACAAACCTTGCTATCAACAAAGCCAGGGTTATAGCAGCACAGCAAGAAGCACCGGGTGGGCCTGATCTGGACGTCTCGTTGCGAATCCTTCTTCTAGGAAAGACTGGTGTGGGAAAGAGTGCCACGATAAATTCAATTTTCGATGAGAGGAAGGTGGCTACTGATGCTCTGGTTCCGGCTACTCATAGGATAAAGAAGATTGAAGGAACAATCAAAGGAATAAGAGTCACAGTTATCGACACACCTGGTCTGATGCCTCATTACCATGGCCAAAGGAGGAACAGGAAGATTCTGAATTCTGTCAAGCGCTTCATTAAGCGATCCCCACCTGATATCGTGTTATACTTTGAGCGGTTGGACCATATTAACAGCAGATACAGTGATTACCCACTGCTGAAGCTTATGACTGACATATTGGGCTCTTCGATGTGGTTCAACACTGTCCTTGTAATGACTCACTCTTCCTCATCTCCTCCTGAAGGACCAGATGGTTACCCTTTGGAATATGACACTTACACGCGTTACTACAAAAATGTGGTACAGCGTCATATCCAGGCTGCAGTTTCCAACACACAGTTGGATAATCCTTTTGTGCTGATAGACAATCATCCAATGTGCAGACGAAACACCAAGGGTGAAAGGGTCTTACCAAATGGACAGGTATGGGTATCAGAACTGCTGCTGCTGTGTGGGGCAACCATGTTGCTGACAGAAGCAAATTCCTTGCTTAAGTTTCAAGATAGCTTCCTACTGTCACAAGCAAACACCAGGCTGCCTTCGCTGCCTCATCTTCTTTCTTCACTCCTTAAGCCTCATTCTTCATCAAGTTCAGATGCCATTGACAGTGAATTGACAGAAATGTCAGATGAGGAGGATGAATATGATCAACTACCACCCTTCCGCATTCTAAAGAAATCTGAATATGAAAATTTGACAAATGAACAGAAGTCTGCATATCTTGATGAACTGGACTACCGTGAGACTTTGTACCTAAAGAAACAGTGGAAGGAGGGAATCAGAAGAAAAAGGCTTACTGAAGCTCAGAATGACGAAGTTGGTGATGATTATGAAGAGAGTGCATCCCCAGAGATTGTGCACATGTCAGATATGGACATTCCACTAAGTTTTGACTCTGATTATCCTGTGCATCGTTACCGTCACATTATAACTGATGATCAGTTGTTTAGACCAGTTTTGGATCCCCAAGGATGGGACCATGATATTGGGTTCGATGCCATCAATTTTGAAGCATCTCAAGAGTTGAAAAAGAATGTCTCTGGAGCAATTACAGGACAGATGAGAAAGGACAAGGAAGACATGTATATCCATTCAGAATGTTCAGTAAGTTACAATGCTCAGAGAGGCTGCTCCTTGATGGGGGGTATGGATATGCAAACGGCAAGCAGAGATTTGGTCTGTACCGTTCACGGGGATGCCAAGTTCCGCAATCTGCCTTGGAACACTACTGGAGGTGGCATTTCTGTTACTAAGTTTGGCAACAAGTACTTTGCTGGTGCCAAGTTAGAAGACTCTGTTACCATTGGGAAACAGGTTAAACTGGTAGCCAACGCCGGTAGAATGGCTGGCTGTGGACAAGTGGCACATGGAGGTGGTGTGGAGATAACAGCAAGGGGGAAAGATTACCCTGTGAGGGAAGAGAGTGTCACGGCAGCAGTCTCCACTTTGTCGTTTGAAAAGGAAACTGTAATTGGGGCCAACCTTCAGTCAGACTTCCGAGTGGGCCGTGGATCAAAAATATCAGTCAGCACTAACCTAAATAGTAGAAATATAGGCAAGCTCAGCATCAGGACTAGCACGTCAGACCACACTGAGATAGCTCTGATAGCAGTTGTGTCATTGATCCAGTTCATTCTTAGGAGAAGATCGGCAGCAGCTGATAAAGGTGAGCAAGAGAGTGATGAAACCTATTTGGATGACTAAATAACAAGTAGAAGGAAAAGACAATGATTGCATGCTTTAGATGTTCTTCATCATCAGGATTTGCTGCAATTATGTTAATCTAAGGCGGTCGTCAAATCTAGGGTTCCAACTTGTACAGACTCCTTGTATATGAGTTATTATGAGTATAATGTATGAAGGCGGCATTTTCCATGAAGAGAGCTCCTTCTGCCTATAGGCGATTTTCTAGGTTTTAAGGATGTAATCAGATGCAGTTTTGAGTTTTGACATCACATAAAGTTGATTTACTTAATTACTTGCATTGGAATGTTTATTTATACCTAGTTTCTGTTTCCCAATTTTAAAAGATCTCACTGATAAGATATTTCACTGATCAGAGACAAATATACAACCTTTATCTGTAAGGAGGAAACTGAAACCTCACATGGTTTTTGTTTTCAAATCGGTTGATGCTTGGTTTGCTTACAGGATGTGAAAACTAGAGCACGCGTATGAGGAAAACAACCTGATTGAACAACATAAGCTTATTTACTTCAATGACTTGTGGCGTCTCGAAGTGCACTTTTCTTGCAAACCAAAATCCTTTGAAAACATTTTGACAAACAATTTAGCAATCTTATAACTGGGCTTGCCGAGGCGAACATTTGGCAGTACCAAACTTTCAGTGTGACTCAGCCGACCACATCGGCCTTTCAAGTCTCAAACTATTGCGAGTACATTAAGATAGTTTAATTCCCACTGGTAAATCGACAGCTGCATGAAAAATCCATACAAAAGGAATGCATAGAACACAAATATCTCAGTGCGCAAAGAAAAAAAAACATATAAACGACCATCCTCGGATGCAGGTCAATCCTACAACTAGCTGAATCAGACACTTTGACGATCGGAGCAAACATAATCAGTAATCATCAGGGGCATAAGGTAAACCATCACCTGCGTTCAAACCAAAGCGCAGGACCATAGAGGAAATATAACTAGATATAACACTCCAGTTGTAGTTTGACCCATATGCCATCACAGGCAAAACGCTTAGTGTTCAGATGCTCGAACCACACACTACGACTGAGATACTACTACGGCGACCATATAACTCGGTGCTGGTCATGTCTCTATACTACTCGGTGCTGCCACCACAGGGACACCATGGTTTAGCTACATCTACAGAATGCCTAAGCATTCTTCTATGGATAAGCAGGAGCATCTACGAGATTGCTCCTCCAAGCTGATGAGGACCTGAGGTAGCCGCTGAAGCCCCTTTACGAGCTGGAGGCCTCAAAGGTATCTGGCTTATGCTTCTCCATCAGGCCCGTTAGGGCTGCGTCGAGCTCCTTCTCCTTCTCCGTGTACTCTTTCTTGAGCCTCATCTTCTTCTCGTTGTGGACTTTGATCAACTCATCCCGCTCAGCTTCAAACTTTGCCACATCCTTGACATGGCAATCAATGAACTTCTGTACATGTTCCTTCCTGCACAAGACATGGATGGAGTGAGAATAGGAACAGCAACTAACATGCGCAATGAAATTATGATGTCTAGATGCCTTTAAGGGCATATGCCCCTACGCACTGTGCCGTTGGATTCGCATTGAGATGTGTGCACGGGAGGAGAGACCCTCCTCTAGTGCACACATCCTCAATGTGAATCCAATGGCACAGTGCGTAGGGGCATATGTCCTTATAAGGGGGAAAAAAAACCACCTTCACTACTACGGCGACCATATAACTCGGTGCTGGTCATGTCTCCATATCACGAGCTCTGCCACCACAGGGACACCATGGTTTAGCAACATCCACAGAGATTGCTCCTCCAAGCTGAGGACCTAAGGTAAGCGTTTAGCCGCTCAAGCCTCTTTACGCTCTGAAGGCCTCAAAGGTATCTGGCTTATGCTTTTTATAGGTTTTCTAGGTTTTAAGTATGTAATCAAAAGCGATTTTGAGTTTTGACATCATATAAAGTTTATTTACTTTACTACTTGCATAGGAATGTTTATTTATTTACCTAGCTTCTGTTTCCCAATTTTAAAGATCTCACTGATAAGAGAATTCACTGCTAAAGACAAAGGTACAACCTTTATATGTATAACAAGGAAATTGTAACATCACATGGCTTTTGTTGACATATAATTTAGTTGATGCTTTGTTTGCTTGCAAGATGCGAAAACCATGAAGAGCACGCGTTTGAGGGGGGGGAAAGGCATTTGATTCTTTGAAGAC
The DNA here is from genome assembly GCF_019320115.1 of Miscanthus floridulus. Lineage (NCBI taxonomy): Eukaryota > Viridiplantae > Streptophyta > Magnoliopsida > Poales > Poaceae > Miscanthus > Miscanthus floridulus. The sequence goes on from NC_089594.1 coordinate 36,684,606, forward strand.
CACCTGATCGAACCACATAAGCTTATTTACTTTTTTTTTTGAGGGAATGCCATGTGGCACAATTTATTGATTTGCAAACATGGTTACATCATTTACCAAACTCTCTAAAATGAAACTAGGGGGTTCATCGACCCAAATACAAGAGAGTTTCAAAGAAATAGCTTCCCTAGCTAGTACATGCGCCACCTGGTTTGATTCCCGGTCACAATGTTCAATATAGATGGACTGGAACTCCTGCCAAAGATGATTACATTCGTCGTATACAGGTGCCCCAGCTGCCGCCAAAAAAAACCCTTGTTGCATTGTTTCAACCACTTCCAAACAATCTGATTGGATTATAATTCCGTTGCACCCAATGTGCTGTACCAATAGCAGACCATCTTTTACTGCCATTACCTCAGCCGATCAGTGGCGGAGCTACAGGGTGGTCCCGTTGGTCCACGGACCACCCTGCACTCAGCCCATGCAAGGCCCATAGCCATAGGAAAATTCGCGTCCTGTGTCCTCAGGTGCAGAACATCGAAGGTCTGTCTGTCTATCCATCCGAGCGTCCCGCGCGGCCTTTCACGAATTCACGTAGCGCGACCCCCGACCCTTCGTATACGTATTTGTCCATGCGGCTGCCTGCGCCCCTTCGTATCCCAACTGTCCCTCCCTGTGCCGTGCTGGTGTGCTTCGTAATAAGAACGACGGCGGCGGCGGCAGCGGCTAGCCGGCGGCAGGCGCCGAGCGGCGAGCGAAGAGCAGCAGCACATGCGAGCCCTCATATACGTCTCTCAAAATCTTCATCCAATTAGCCTCCTCGTTTAGTCGTGTACTCGCGTTTCCAACTAGCCCTAACTAATACTGGTGTCTCCCAAAATCTTCATCAAAGTTTGCACTCTGATCAGTAACTAATAAATATGAGCTACGAACAGATTGCATCGCCTATTGCAGATTTTTCTGTATCATTAGATTATTGGAATGGTAAACATTATTTTATTCTCTTGTATGTAGATTTGTTAAAATATGAAGAGGAGTTGTGATATTGCCTCTCTTGTTGACCTCTTAGTAAAACTTGTAGATTTCTTAGAATCGAGTGAAGAAGAGATAATCAACACTTACATGGCTATTAGGAGGCTAGGAAGTAGTATCATATTTTTCATCAACTATTTTCCTTATGTAATCTTTGAATTCTACATTAAGCAAGCTAGACTCGTCTATTTTCATACCTTCGTATGAAAAATTTATCTTAATCTTATTGTGTTTCATAATATGTATGCTTATCGATATGTGATATTCACAGTGATTAAAAAAATTTAAACAATGGACCACCCTAACAACAAATCCTAGCTACGCCACTGCAGCCGATGGAGCATCAACCACACGCTCAAAATAAGAGTGTGAAGCTGCTATGAATGAGCCACTAGAATCTCTGATTACAGAATCGGTGCTTCCACTTCCATTCACTGGTCTGAAACTTACATCAACATTGATCAGTAGCTGTGCCGGATGAAGACACACATACATACACACGTGTAACTCGTGTTGTTACCGTGCGTGGTACGCGCACGTTGCAAACATCGATCAGTAGCTTACCTTCTGGAGGTTTCTTCCACACTTCTTTCCGAATAGGCGACTTCTTCATAGCTCTCTTATAATTCGTCGTCAAGGTGGCAATAGATAAGGCCGAACGTGTTGGATGTTGGATAGTTTCTCCATGGACAAACTTCCTCCGCTCCCACCAGATGAACCACCCACCTGTTAAAATGAGTTTGGCCAGCCCAACTTGATTCAGCTAATTCTCTACAGGTTTTGATCTATTGATCAACTCAGCCACCAAGATCGATCCTGATCTATCTACTTCCAAAATCCTTTCTATCTCCTGCCAAACACCCAGCTTCAACCAAATATCTTTTGCTCTGTTACAAGTAAACAAGAGGTGTTTAGTATCTCCACATCCCCCATGACATGCTGGACAACTACTTGAATTCTCAATGTGGCGATTTGTAAAAATTCCCCGGCATGGTATGAGTCCGTGCAACACCCTCCAACCAAAGATCTTAATTTTGCCGGGAACTGCCAATTGCCATAAGTGTGACCATACTTCATCTCCCACTCCACTAGCATGTTCGCCGAGCCTATTTGCACCAAATTTATGCATCCACTGCTGATATCAGCAGTGGATGCATAAATTTGGTGCAAATAGGCTCGGCGAACATGCGCCTATGTTGTCTCAACATAGCAGGTCCCAAGCCCTGGTAAATGAGAAGGGTTGTGATAGGTGTGGCGAGCCAACGTTAAATCTAGTCATTCTAATAGAGATGAAACCCGAAAGAAAACCGTTGGAGCGTAACCCTCTTAGCGACGCGCCATATCGGAACCCGAGTATGGTGTTAAATGGGCAAAGGCCGGGTCGGCACCCCCTTGGTGACGCGATGTGTCGCGATCTGGGCATGATGTCATGTGAGCAAGGATCGGGTCGTCGCTTCCTTAGTGGCGCGCTACATCGACGCCCGGGTGTAGTGAAAAATGAGCAAGAGTCTTCACATCTGAGTCGACGGGTGCGAAGGGTAAAAAAGCTAGTCGAACCAACTAGGATCCGTTTAGGTAGTTGGAATGTAGGGTCGCTTACAGGTAAGTTAAGAGAATTAGTTGATACCATGACTAGGAGGCGTGTAAATATATTATGCGTTCAAGAGACTAAATGAAAGGGTTAGAAGGCGAAGGAGGTGGACAATACAGGTTTCAAGCTTTGGTACACAGGGACAGTCGCGAATAGAAATGGAGTAGGAGTTTTGATTGCCTCAAGAATGGTGTGGTGGGAGTGAGAAGGCAAGGAGATAGGATTATCTTAATCAAGCTTGTCGTTGGTGATATGGTCTTGAACGTAATTAGTGCGTATGCCCCCCAAGTAGGTCTCGACGAGAGTGTTAAGAGACAGTTCTGGGAAGACTTAAATGGCCTAATTAGAGCTGTACCTAGTAGTGAGAAGCTTTTTATAGGAGGAGATCTTAATAGACATGTAGGTACTACAAGCGCAGGTTTCGAGGCAGTCCATGAAGGTTTTGGGTATGGTAGTAGGAATCAGGAGGGGGAGGAAGTTCTGGACTTCGTGGTAGCTTTTGACCTGATGATAGCCAACACTTTCTTTAGAAAGAGAGAATCTCATCTAATGACCTTCAGTAGCGGACAACACTCTAGTCAGATTGACTTTGTCCTTGCAAGAAGAAAGGACAAACGAGCATACTTGGGTTGCAAGGTGATACCAGGGGAGTGTGTTGTTTCTCAACATAAGCTTTTGGTGGCAGACTTTCATTTTTAGGTGCGTGCCCATAGGGATAAACAAGCTAAGATTGAAAGAACAAAGTTATGGAAACTGAAAGGGGAGACGTCAGAGGTATTTAGAAAAAGGGTTATCAAAGAGGGCTCTTGGAAGAAAGAAGAGGACATAAACAACATGTGGGAGAAGATGGCAACCAACATTCGAAAGGTTGCCTCAGAGGTGTGTGGAGTAACCAATGGAAGTGGAGGCGAGGCTAAAGATACTTGGTAGTGGAACGAGGAAGTCCAAAGGGCTATTAAGGAGAAGAAAGAATGCTATAAACGCTCGTACCATGACAGGAGTGTGGACAACACAGAGAAGTATAAGGTGGCAAAGAAGACTACAAAGCGAGCTGTAAGTGTGGCAAATGATAGAGCGTACGAGGATCTTTACCAATATTTGAGTACGAATGAAGGAGAGAAGGACATTTATAGGATGGCTAGGATTCGTGAGAGAAAGACAAGGGACTTCAACCAAGTTAAGTGCATTAAGGATGAAAGGGAGCATCTCTTGGTGAAGGAGGATGTGATCCGACATCGATGGCAAGAGTATTTTGACAAATTGTTCAATGGTGAGAATACGGACACAACCTTTCAGTTGGATGACTCTTTTGATGACACCAATATGCGCTTTGTGCAAAGAATCCAAGAATCTGAGGTCAGAGATGAGTTGAAAAGGATGAAAGGAGGTACGACGATGGGACCGGATGGTATCCCAATCGGGGTGTGGAGATGCCTCGGGGGCATATCTATAGTATGGCTAACCAAGCTGTTCAACCATATTTTTCGATCAAACAAGATGCCTGACGAGTGGAGGAGAAGTATATTGGTACCGATCTACAAGAATAAAGGGGATATTCAAAGTTGTAGTAATTACCGGAGAATTAAGTTGATGAGCCATACTATGAAGCTATGGGAGAGAGTTATCGAGCATCGCTTGAGAGCAATAACGTGGGTCTCTATAAACCAAATTGGTTTCATGCTCGGAAGGTCAACCATGGAAGCCATTTTCTTAATAAGACAAATTATGGAGCGGTATAGGGAGAAGAAGAAGGACCTACACATGGTTTTTATTGACTTGAAGAAAGCTTATGATAAAATACCAAGGAATGTTATGTGGTGGGCTTTGGACAAACATAAAGTCCCAACGAAGTACGTCGGGCTCATTAAGGACATGTACAACAATGTTGTGACTAGTGTTCGAACAAGTGATGGAGACACGGATGACTTCCCGATTAGGATATGACTACATCAAGAGTCAACTTTGAGCCCTTATCTGTTTGCCTTAGTGATATAATAGGTCACAAGGGACATACAAGAGGACATCCCTTGGTGTATGCTTTTCGTGGACGAAGTAATGCTAGTTGATGAAAGCCGGATAGGAGTGAATCAGAAACTGAAGTTATGGCGGAAGACTTTGGAGTCCAAAGGTTTTAGACTAAGTAGAACTAAAACTGAGTATATGAGATGTGACTTCGGCACTACTACTCGGGAGGAGGAAGATATTAGTTTGAAAGGTCAAGTAGTGCCTAGGAAGGATACCTTTCGATATTTAGGATCAATGCTACAGAGAGACGGGAATATTAATGAAGATGTTAGCCATAGAATCAAAGCAGGGTGGATGAAGTGACGCCAAGCATCTGGTGTCTTATGTGACAAAAGGGTACCACAGAAGCTAAAAATGCAAGTTTTATAGGACGGCGATTAGACCTGCTATGTTGTATAGTACAGAATGTTGGCCTACGAAAAGACGACATGTTCAACAAATAAGTGTCGCGGAAATGCGTATGTTACGTTGGATTTGCGGTCATACAAGAAGGGATCAAGTTTGGAACGATGATATACGTGATAGATTAGGGGTAGCACCAATTAAAGAAAAGCTTGTCCAACACCGGTTGAGATGGTTTAGACATGTCCAACGGAGACCTCCAAAGGCACCAGTGCGTAGTGGACTCAAGCCAGGATAGTAACGTGAAGAGTGGCAGAGAAAAACCGAAGTTAACTTGGGTAGAGACAATAAAAGAAGACTTAAAAGAATGGAATATACCTAAAGACTTAGCCTTAGATCGGAGTGCTTGGAAAACAGCTATTCACGTACCTGAACCTTGATTGCTTCTACTGGGTTTAACTCTAGCCTATCTCAACTTGTTTGGGACTTAAAAAATTTGTCGTCGTTGTTGTTGTATTACTTGTGTCGTCATGTATTCAAACTTTTCATGCAAAAAATAAATCCAGTGAAAACTTTTTTAAAACAATTTGGCACTCTTATAACTGGGCCTTGCCGAGGCGAACATTTTGGCAGCTTGGTTTCCAAACTTTCAATGTGACTCAGCCGATGCTTTCCGACCACATCGGCCAGCCTTTCAAACTATGGAATACAAGATAGTATAATCCCCATAGAAACAACCATCCAGGTATGCAGGTCAATCCAACTAGCTGAATCAGACACTTCGACAATCGCACGCCCATAGAGGGTATAAACTAGACATAACACTCCAGTTGTAGTTTGACCCATATGCCATCACACGTAAAACGCTGTGTTCAGATGCTCCAACCACACACACTACGACTGAGAGATACTACTACAGCGACCACATAACGCGATGCTGGTCATGTCTCCGTATCACGCGCGCTGCCACCACAGGGACACCATGTTTTAGCAACATCTACAACCTGAGGTCCTAAGGTAGCCGCTGAAGCCCCTTTACGAGCTGGAGGCCTCAAAGGCATCTGGCTTATGCTTCTCCATCAGGTCCGTCAGGGCTGCGTCGATCTCCTTCTCCAGCTCCAGCTCCTTCTCCATGTACTCTTTCTTGAGCTTCATCTTCTTCTCCTCGTGGACTTTGATCAGCTCATCCCGCTCAGCTTCAAACTCTGCCACATCCTTGACCTGGCAATCAATGAACTTCTGTACATGATCCTTCCTGCACAAGACGGATGGATTGAGAATGGGAAACAGCAACTGACATGCGGTTTGAAATTACAATGTCTGCATGAGATGATTGAAGCAGGAAACAAAAGCAACCCTGAGTTCTTGACAACTCATGCATTGAGATGGAGCATTTACATTATTTTCAGGCATGGTAATATCCAACTGTGAATTAGTGACACACCTTAGCTTACGATCTTCGGTAGTTCCAGAATCTACATCAAAGCGTCTAGCCTTTGAGCGCTCCTCCTGCAGCAACTTCTCAAACAGCTTTTCTTTATCCTCTGTGGCCTTGTGAATATCCTCAATTTGACTATGAAAAAATTCCTCCTGGTACTTCATCTGCAAAGCATGGAAACAAGGTCAACAACAGGTGGTGAAATCAAAAGATGACAGCACCAATCTTATCACAGAAGTATTGAAGTGCAAAACATAAGTGTGACCCTCACAGCAACAACAAACTCTTTATTATTTGTTACTAAAGCCATTGGCGCAGACTTGGATGAAAAAAAAAATTGTTGATTGTCGCATGTTCATTGGTAGAAAATATAACCACTTGGGTAACCTTATTACCTCTTGCTCATACTCCAAGTGCTTCTCTTTTGCTTTACTCCTGACAAATATATTCTCTTCTATAGTCTCACGTAGCTTCTGGCTAACAACACCCAATGATTCTTCTACTGCTTTAGAGCGCTGCTCTGTCTTAACCATTTTGTTCTTCATGTAATTCAGTTGTTGGTTGTCTTCACTCATCTGTTTCATTTGCATCACCACCATCTTATTGTAAGACTCCATCTCATACTTCAGACGGCTTTTACCTGAAATTATAGTGAAGATAAAAATATAGTTAGCAATTCTGCAGTTAAGTTAGTAAAACGCTCAATGTCCTGTTCGGTAGATGCAACATAACTAGAACAGCCTGATGTATGTATTTCAAAAACACTCCACTACTTATTGAACTTGGAGGCTTCATATTTCAATAAACAGGTTACACATTCCAATTCTTTGATTTATCTGTTGTACTGTTTGAAAAGTCATACTACCTGCGGTCACAATTTCTTCACCATTCATAATAAGCAATGGTTTCAGTCAAGAGTGGGTGATGTATTTCACAAACAAGACAACAATGGCACACAAAGAAGCATTTTGCTTCGATGATTCCTAAGTTATCAGTAAGCGATCTAATGGCCATATGATTTAGTTCAAAAGGCCACATTCCAAAAGTTCATAGAGAAATCCTCCCTTCCCTGCAGGCCCTCGAAGAAGGGAGCTGCACTAAACCGAATGTCCAGAATTGATTGACCTATAAAAAGAAGGAAGTCTGACTTGAGTATCATTCTTCCTAAAAATAAGCGCCATTTTAAGTTGTGCTTCACTGTGGATTAAGTTAGTTGGTGGAAGTGTTGCGAAATATTAGCAAGATTTTGCTGTTATTGCTCTCCAAACAAGAAGCTTTAATCTATTGCTGCATCCAGATTTACAAATATGAAACTGCTATTGAAAAGGAACAAATCCAAACAGAGCATATAGTGATGCACTTTAAAAGTTAAATGAAATAAAACTGAGGTTCTGTTCCAGCCACCATAAAAACCCTGCTTAGCCTTCATAGATTAAACAGGGTGTAAAAGGGAAAGGAAAACAACAGAGGACCAATTATCAGTGGGTGAACAAAATGATTACTAGAAGTACCAAGCATAAGCATAGTCATGCACTTTTCAAATTTAAATGAAATAAGCATAAGCAAGTGCTATTGAAAAGCACTACAATTCTAGACAGGGCATAGAGTGATGCACTTCTAAAAATTAAATTGATATAAAACTAACATTGTGCTTCAGCCACCATAGAAACAATTATAAGCAGGATGTAAAAGGAAAGGAAAGACCACAGAGGACCAAGCGCAAATTAAAGTACTAGAATACCGTTTAAACATGCATTACCAGTGGGCGAACAAAATGATTACTAGAAGTAACAACCATATAGCATGTCAATGAAGTGGAAGGATAGAAATATCGAACTTCATGTGTCGTTATGATTACTGTAACAAAAATATATATATTTTAGAAGAACACAAATATATTTCACGTGTACAAGTTTTCATCAGACTTGACAGACTTCATTATTCAATGCATAACGAATTCAGGGATAAGTCCACTAAATCATGTTGTTTATACCACATAAAAAAAGCATACACACAGAATAGAAAGCATTAATTTTGTAAGAAACAGTACCATGGCAATGCTTGTTGAACGCCTCCATATCCTCTTTGCTTGCTAAGAAACCAAATAGCTGCCTTTTACCACCAGGTACGAATCGAACCTTGCGGAGCTGCCATGCATTCCTGTCTGTATCTTGATTAACAAAGTGCCTATGCAGACGTTCAGCTTCCATGTAGCCCACAGCTGAGCTTTCAAATATTAACACGCTCATACCACGGTGCCCAGAGGGACCATAGGCATGGCGTGCTTTGGTTGCCGCATATTCTCCAAAATAATCAAGGAGCTCTTGGTTCCCCATGCCCTTCCACTAGATCAGGTCAAAGAATAAACAGAAATCAGAATACAATACAACTTAATTGTATAGCCCTTGAAGAGCTATACAGGACTTCTTCTATAAGATCTAAGAAAGAAGCATTTATGATCCACACTCCGCTCAAAAAATTCTGGGGACACAATGTATTGAATGCAATTAGCTATTAAAATAATACAGAGGATCAATGTGGTCAATTTAGAATGCACAAGACAAGAATATAACATCTAGGTAAATAAATATAACACATTATTCGTAGTAACTGATCCACTTTGTACAGTCAGATCAAATACTCTAAGAAGATGCACAAGTGTCAAGTTATGCTTAAAAGGGATAGAGGGAACCCAAATGCAAAATGCATCACAGGATTACTACCAAGTTACCTAGTCAATATAAAAAAAATCATAACCTCCAGTAGACAAGTGACATGGACATAAATAAAAAGTTATATAAAAAAATCAGTCACCTTATCATCGTCATCTTTTTCCAAGAAGGTGTTCATAACAATAACCATTGGTGGCCACACTATCTCCCGATCAGTGCTTTCTCGCAGTCCTTTCCATTTCCCAAATTGTTCACCCGCTGGTACCACTGAAGTTCCCATGCGAGAGAGCTCCTCTTCCAGCAATGCAGCAAATTCTCTGTGAAGCCTAACCCTTTTAGAACCCTTTGTTCTAGCATGAGTCATTAAAGGTTGCAGCCCTTTGTACCAGTCAATTGCCCCAGGTCCATTTTTGCATGCTGGGCAATGCCATTCCCTAGCCAGTTCATTTGTCTGTTCAACACTCAATGTATTCAATTTTTCAAAGAATTCTTTGAACCACTTGTTTGTTTTTCGAGTCTCAAAACTTTTCTCACTTGCATCAGAATCATAGTCATCACTGATATCATCACTCAAATCATCATCATCATCTGATGTATTGTTGCCATCAACATTCTCCACCTCAGGGTCAGAACCAGATAGAGGAGCATCATCCTTCTCGACTTCAGAACCAGATGGGCGAGGCCTGGATTGCCACTGCCAACCATTTGCCAGAGGTGGAGTCAGAACAGGCCGCAATGTTTGTGGTGGCGGTCTAGGATTGCCTCTGTTAGCAGCACCACGATCTGAAGCTTGAGCCCAAGTCGTTCCAGAAGGGTGCGAGGAACCATTGCCACCCCATGCTGGCCTTGCTGTGTTAGGTGTCGCATTTGTGGAACTCCCCGGTGCCCACTGTCTCCCACCTACTTGCCCTGGTTTCTTCGACTTCTTCCCCATGGTTTTCCAGCCACCATCTGTATGCAGGGTGGGATTATGCAGAGTCAGATAAATTAATCTCAACAAGTATCTGTCAGTAATGGCAAAGAACATCATACTCCACTACGAAACATAATGATGCTAATTAATCAGTGAGGAAAGTTGCAGGAAATAGGTTATAAAATACTTAAAGAAATAAAAATACATTTACCTATTCAACATAGTAATTTCATAACTATCAAAGTTCTATCAGTAGCTAATATACTGACCAAAAGCTAGATGCAGATCTAATTGTCCAGAGATACATGCAAGTCATTATAGGACCAATACACATTAAGACAACAATTGGTGGCCACTGATTCTAATTTCACTAGGCTCAAAGTATGCATAACAATCACAAAAATGCATACACAATCAATCCTGCAGTAGGGATAACATGTTGCCATCACATACATCAAGCCTTTCACTTGTTAAAATGAACATAGCCAGATTACCAGATTGACATTGTCAAACCAATCCGCAGTAACATAATTTTCCCAGGAATCATTAAGTTATTCGGTGTGTTATCAGGCTCCATTAAAGAATGAAACAAAGTGGAACACAAGGTAAAAAGACAAGCAGCAACAATGAAAAAACAAAAATAATTGACTACCAGCAACCATGCAAGTAACCTTACCAGGAGACAACTGAATGAGTATCAGACTTGACTAAGAACAACGAAAAAACCTTTATAAAATTCACAACATAACTTGAACCCCCTATTCAAAACGTAATCCAAACTCACGGATAGAAATTGGAATGATTGTAAAAATGTCACAAACCAACCACACAATGAAAACAAAGAGTATATACCGGTTACACAAGGACAGTGAACTAAAAGAGCTGTCAAAATATCATGCAATTACTAAGACAATAAAATCACCTAACATTTTTTTAATAAAAAAAAACACAACTACCACGGCTGAGAACATTAATTCCTTATTTATTTTAGGATAATATATGAAATTGTAGAAATGCTTTGTTGTTGTTGTATAATATGAAATTGTACAAATGCAAGGGTTTATTAACTCATAGATCACTGATTTTAATTTTAATATTACAATAGTTTCTAACAAATAAGCAACAATTATTAACTCATAGATCACCGATTTCTTAATCGTAAAAGGACCTATAAAAAGAGCGCAGGCCTGACAAAATCTGCTTTGCACGGAACACACGATCCCCATGTAAATGGCTAAATCCTTCCCACCATCACAAAAAATGGCTCAATCCCACCAAAAAGAAACGCAATAAAATTCAAGAGCAATCCATTATAAAAAAAAATTCAAGAGCAATCCGCCAACCCCCAATTCCATCCAAGGAGATGAAACAAAATCAAACGATAAAAAAAAAGCTACACAAGCAGCACCATGGATCCGCGCAAAGCGCGGATGAACCACGGGAACGCCCAAACAAACCCACCGATTCCGCTTTTCGCACCCAGGCGAAGCAGCATTCGCCCCTTGTCCCCGAAAACCCCAGTCACTCAGAAACAAACCGCCCAAAATCGAGCGACACACGCGACCAACCCGCACGCATGAGACCAATCACATCCTCGAAACAACGTTCCCCGCAAATCCTACCTAAACCCTACCCGACCCCCTCAAACGATCCGGCATTGCGCGATCCGTCCACCCACGAACCACAGGGAGGAAGAGGGGGAGAGGCGGGAGGTTCTCACCGGGTCCAGGAGGCCCGCCGTCGCGATGATCGCCGGAGCCCGACATCGATCGCGCGCTCCTCTCTTTCCCTCTCCGCTACCGCGCTACGGCGTGTGGCCTGGGGGGTTTGTGAACCGCAGGGAGGCCAAGAGAATCTCATGCCGAAGACGAAGATCAGCTCGATCCGCCTCTCCCCAGACGACACATCTCACTGACGGCGTGGGCCAGTATAGTGGGTCCAGAGATGCAGTTGGTAGGGCAGCCTCCGGCAAAGGTGACGAAGGATGAGGTCCACGTGGCCACCTTCGCGAGACGATGCATTCTCATGCGCGATCAATGAGTGGCACTGCCAGTGGGGCCCGCCGTGGATTGCCACTGCCAACCATTTGCCAGAGGTGGAGTCAGAACAGGCCGCAATGTTTGTGGTGGCGGTCTAGGATTGCCTCTGTTAGCAGCACCACGATCTGAAGCTTGAGCCCAAGTCGTTCCAGAAGGGTGCGAGGAACCATTGCCACCCCATGCTGGCCTTGCTGTGTTAGGTGTCGCATTTGTGGAACTCCCCGGTGCCCACTGTCTCCCACCTACTTGCCCTGGTTTCTTCGACTTCTTCCCCATGGTTTTCCAGCCACCATCTGTATGCAGGGTGGGATTATGCAGAGTCAGATAAATTAATCTCAACAAGTATCTGTCAGTAATGGCAAAGAACATCATACTCCACTACGAAACATAATGATGCTAATTAATCAGTGAGGAAAGTTGCAGGAAATAGGTTATAAAATACTTAAAGAAATAAAAATACATTTACCTATTCAACATAGTAATTTCATAACTATCAAAGTTCTATCAGTAGCTAATATACTGACCAAAAGCTAGATGCAGATCTAATTGTCCAGAGATACATGCAAGTCATTATAGGACCAATACACATTAAGACAACAATTGGTGGCCACTGATTCTAATTTCACTAGGCTCAAAGTATGCATAACAATCACAAAAATGCATACACAATCAATCCTGCAGTAGGGATAACATGTTGCCATCACATACATCAAGCCTTTCACTTGTTAAAATGAACATAGCCAGATTACCAGATTGACATTGTCAAACCAATCCGCAGTAACATAATTTTCCCAGGAATCATTAAGTTATTCGGTGTGTTATCAGGCTCCATTAAAGAATGAAACAAAGTGGAACACAAGGTAAAAAGACAAGCAGCAACAATGAAAAAACAAAAATAATTGACTACCAGCAACCATGCAAGTAACCTTACCAGGAGACAACTGAATGAGTATCAGACTTGACTAAGAACAACGAAAAAACCTTTATAAAATTCACAACATAACTTGAACCCCCTATTCAAAACGTAATCCAAACTCACGGATAGAAATTGGAATGATTGTAAAAATGTCACAAACCAACCACACAATGAAAACAAAGAGTATATACCGGTTACACAAGGACAGTGAACTAAAAGAGCTGTCAAAATATCATGCAATTACTAAGACAATAAAATCACCTAACATTTTTTTAATAAAAAAAAACACAACTACCACGGCTGAGAACATTAATTCCTTATTTATTTTAGGATAATATATGAAATTGTAGAAATGCTTTGTTGTTGTTGTATAATATGAAATTGTACAAATGCAAGGGTTTATTAACTCATAGATCACTGATTTTAATTTTAATATTACAATAGTTTCTAACAAATAAGCAACAATTATTAACTCATAGATCACCGATTTCTTAATCGTAAAAGGACCTATAAAAAGAGCGCAGGCCTGACAAAATCTGCTTTGCACGGAACACACGATCCCCATGTAAATGGCTAAATCCTTCCCACCATCACAAAAAATGGCTCAATCCCACCAAAAAGAAACGCAATAAAATTCAAGAGCAATCCATTATAAAAAAAAATTCAAGAGCAATCCGCCAACCCCCAATTCCATCCAAGGAGATGAAACAAAATCAAACGATAAAAAAAAAGCTACACAAGCAGCACCATGGATCCGCGCAAAGCGCGGATGAACCACGGGAACGCCCAAACAAACCCACCGATTCCGCTTTTCGCACCCAGGCGAAGCAGCATTCGCCCCTTGTCCCCGAAAACCCCAGTCACTCAGAAACAAACCGCCCAAAATCGAGCGACACACGCGACCAACCCGCACGCATGAGACCAATCACATCCTCGAAACAACGTTCCCCGCAAATCCTACCTAAACCCTACCCGACCCCCTCAAACGATCCGGCATTGCGCGATCCGTCCACCCACGAACCACAGGGAGGAAGAGGGGGAGAGGCGGGAGGTTCTCACCGGGTCCAGGAGGCCCGCCGTCGCGATGATCGCCGGAGCCCGACATCGATCGCGCGCTCCTCTCTTTCCCTCTCCGCTACCGCGCTACGGCGTGTGGCCTGGGGGGTTTGTGAACCGCAGGGAGGCCAAGAGAATCTCATGCCGAAGACGAAGATCAGCTCGATCCGCCTCTCCCCAGACGACACATCTCACTGACGGCGTGGGCCAGTATAGTGGGTCCAGAGATGCAGTTGGTAGGGCAGCCTCCGGCAAAGGTGACGAAGGATGAGGTCCACGTGGCCACCTTCGCGAGACGATGCATTCTCATGCGCGATCAATGAGTGGCACTGCCAGTGGGGCCCGCCGTCCGCCTCCTCCCTAAATGCCGGTAAGGACGAAAATGGTAGAACTCGATCGAAAAACTCCTCAACCGTTTTCTACTTTTACATTTGAAATATGAAAGCGAAAGCAAAAGCAAAAGCGAACAAGCCGGACACGAAAACGAATAAGAACTTACGGAATATCTAAAATTTTGGAAACGAACCAAATCAAGCGGAATTATATCGAACACGGTCGGTATGCGAAAATTCAATATAAAATACCGACCCACAATGCATAGCATTAAACAAGTACACGACCAAATACATAACAAGTTCACAACTAACAAGTGCATGATCTAGTTCAAGTGCATAGCATTAAACAAGTGCACGACCAAATACATAACAAGTCTAGAACAAGCAATTAACAGAATATGAACGTCTATAGTTCATCAGCATCATCCATGATGTCAGGATCACTTTCCATGTCTTTTTCTTCCTCATTGTCCTCCTCAGCGTCCTCTTCCCCCTCCTTGTTATTGTCCTACAAGTTTTCAAAATTTATTTACAATACAAATGATTAAAAGAATAGATCTCCCTTGGGCTAGTTTCCATCCCAGCCCCCTTCCTTCCGTCTAGGCTAAAGCCCACGTAGACCACCTCCCACTCAACTCCCTCATGCTCTCACTTACACACGGGCCCTGCCCGTCAGCCCCATCCCCTTCCTCTACCTCTCGTGTCTCTCGTCACGCACACACGCCGCCGCTGCTCGTCTTTTGCGAGCGCGCGCACCGCGCCTCAGCTCCCCGCCCGCGCAAAACAAAATCACCCTGGGCACGGAACACGATGCCAGAACCTCTCTCTTTCATCCTCGCCACAACTACGGACAAATTTGACCGACCTCGGGTTCCGTTCCGCCTCCGCATACGACGAGCACCACCTCCGCAGCACCGCCGCCACCTCTGTTCATTGCGGCTGTCGCCATTGGCGCGGCCAACCACCACCACAGCTCCTCCACCATACTGGCACCACCTCCGCAGCTCCTTCGCCTCGCTACGACTGCACGGTGAGCACTCGTCTAAAAGTTGTACCTTTGCGTGCTGGACCAAATTCGGTTCGAACCGAATTTAGAATACGGAAGACTCCGAATAAAATGTAGAAAAGTAGAAATTGGTCGAACAAAGCCTAAACCGAATTCGATCCGATTTCGAATTTAGTATTCGTATTTCGAATTTGAATTTAGTATTCCGTATTTTGTCCGAAAATACGAATTCGCTCGGGTCAAATGTAGAAAACGATGTGGTTCGGTTCGGGATATTTCCTTTCCGTTTTCATCCTTAACTGCCGGTTCCTCGTGAACGTGGGGGTCAACAAGTCAACTGCGGGAGCACCGAGCAAATAGGGAGAGGCCCGCATGTCAGCGTGGTTAAAGTTAGCTCGGCTATTTTTTATTTTTATTTGGATTATTCATGGTTTGGATTGGGTTTGATATTATTTTAGAGAAATGATAGTTTATTGCTTAAGAAACTATGCATAATTTATAAGATGATACCTCACTGTTGGGGCCAAGACTATGTAAGATGGCCTACATGTTATGCATGCAGAGAGTCTGGGGCGAAATTGTAAAGATACAGGGAAAAGAAACGTTTTGAATAATTGCTCAATTTTTAGTTATGAATTCTTGATATTGTGTCAGATTGTTGAGTCACAAAGTATGCATATAAAGTAATTCAAATGAATCACTAGGTAAGATGCTAAAAATTCAGTAAAAAGTGACTTTGCTAGAAACTAGAACAAACTAACATCAAGACTGGGTGCTTGTCTTTTGTGTTGCTATCTGTTTTGTATTGGATTGGATCAACATACTCGTTTTATCCCCTCTTTTTCTATTTTTTTAGTACTATGTGGACAATATTTACTTGAAGAAAGTACCTCATAGTAAAAACGTTGTGGCCATTGCTCCTTGACTTTGTCTCTGACTTATCAAATGTAGATTTGATTTACAACCCATTTACACCAAAATTTGGGAAGAAGAACGCGGAAATTCGAAGCTTCCAAGATTATGTCAATCAAGGAATCGATTGAATAAGGATCGATATCTGCTGATTCAGATACGACACTGGAATCGGCTCTCTGTGAATGACGTCAGTAGATAACGACAATGAGCTACGGTTGGCGTCGGGGAATACATGTCGGACTCTATAAAAAGGGAAAGATTAGGGTCCAAGTTATCTTAAGTTAGGAATGTTTTCTTTTATACTAAAAATTGTAAGGAGTCGTACTTGAGTAGGATTCATGCTTAGGCTCCGGGTATAAATATTGGACCCCGGCTATTGTAAGAGGACATTAATCAATCAACACAAATTACTTTTTTGGCTCCGTGCCAACCCTTAGGAGTAGGAGTAATGTAGATCTCGGCGAGTTCTTCAACAAGCAGGGCTGCATCGGTCCGGCCAACCTCCGACTTGTCTGTAAGTACCGTCATGGCTTATACTTTGGTTTGTAAGGCTGCATCGGTTAAGTTCGACCTCCACTGTGAGCTCTATATAAGCTAGTTATCGATCTTTATCTAGTTCAAGTACTGCTGCATCGGTTAAGTTCGACCTCTACTGCTCGAATTAGATTAAGGTCAAGTTATCGGCTCTACCTAAGGGTGGCGTCCTTCGGGTAGATTCATTAAGTTACCGATCTTGCTGATGTTTTTACTGTCAGTAGTTTTTCAGCAACATCAACTTGTCTGATCAATATCGAACTAAATCGGCCTCATATCCTTTTAGTCCGTCGTTTACTTTGTGACAATACGATATTTCTTACTTTGCGCGACGGGTTACGTTTTATTAGCTGTTCTACCTCGATCTTGATCGTGCATAGTACGCGGTTAAGGCACGTATGATCTTGAAGAGGTTTGTTGGCTAGTTAAATCTGGTCTATAGTTCGCTATTATGGCTGCAACGATCCGGTCGATCCCCACTGATAGCACTTTAGATTGGAGGATGCTAGTTGGTAGATTTATTCCCGATCAGGCGTGACCTTATTTGTTTGCTATGCCTGCATTGGCTAAATAGCCGATCGCCTGCACTTTAATGCTCATAGTATGTCTTAATGATCCTGTTAAATATGGGTATATCCGTTTTCTTTAAAGATTTAATCTGTTATCTTTATTATGGCTGTCATCGATCCGATCAAACCCCACTGTTAAAGATGATAGGTTAGGTTTGAGGAGTTGATAGGTCTGCTCATATTGAATAGTCGATTGTTCACATGTTGTGACCCTTTTTCTACCGGAATCGGCTCTTTTAGCCGATTTGTCTGCGCCTTCATACATATAGCATGTCTTTTAGAAACCTGTCAAGGTATGGATGGTTTTGTGAATTCTTTGGCTTTAGTTTGTTGTTATCATCATAGCTGCATTGATCCGGTCGAACCTCACTGTTGATGATAGCGGATTAGATTCGGAGCGTTTGTAGAACTGTTCGTATTAGATAGTCAATTTGTTTGCATGTTATATTATTTCTTGTCAGACTCATCGGCTCAATGCTTCATACTGGTTATATTTTGTCTAGCTAATGATTTTACTTACATCTGTGTGCACCATATTCGTCATCATAAAAATAATCACAACCTGCGAGTGTTACAGTCCTTAATAGCCGATTTTCTTCTCATGTCGGCTATTCGATCGATTTTTCCCGTCTGGCTGTTGGCCCACTGGATCACCGGTGTTGCCAACCACTCGCCAGGCTGCCGACCACGACTAACGTTGTCCGACCACACACTATGACTATGGGGAGGACAACGATAGTTTGTGGTCGGCATCACTAGTGCGTGCTCGGCCATATTAGTGAGTGGTCGGACATCTCCGTGCTGAAGATCCAGTGGGCTAACACTGGCTGCTCTCGAAGTGGCACACTTAGAATTGTCTGAGCAAGACCGACATGTTTCACCTTAAACTACTAATAAACTTTCTCTCCTTGTCAATTGCAAGTCAAATTGACTGGCACTCCCTCAGGAGGAATTCGTAGGGTCGACTGGTCCTGCATTGAAGCCAAGCGGATCTCCAGCCTTGCTCCGTCAAGCAGATCCTTTCGGCTTGCTATGTGCCCGGCGCATCGGCACATTTTTGCGCCGACACAACCCCTTTGTGAGAGCTGCAGCGTGGCTTAAATGGTTTCTTCTCATCATTCTTTGTGAACAAAAGTGGATTCATGAACCAACTCTTTTTCTCCTTTTATAATTTTCTTTTATTATTCCAATTAACATTTCCATATAAAGTGGTTTTATGTGATACAACTAATGATATTAGTTAATATTGTTATCAGTTGTACTTGTACGTCTGCTGTAGCTACTTTACCTTTATTTTTTTACTAGGATTATACCCGGTGTCACACGGAACGCGGATATCGTAAGGGCGTTCCGCGTCCCTAGAACTTTCGTTCCAGAACGCGGATCAGGGACGACATGGTACATATGACAGATCATGCCAGGGACGACATTCCAAGACAACCTGATCATCAAGGGGAAGGAAGAAAGAACGTAGAGAAACTAGCTTACGACTTCAATGGCTTCAAGCCCTGAACGTCAGCTTCCAGCAGCCATGGCCAACCGATGACGTGGCAGTGGCTGTGGGCACCCGCAGTGGTGGGTCTACTCACCGAGGAGAGAGAGGACCATGTAGAGACGCAAAACCGACTCGTTAAAAAATCGACTCTATACTATTTTAATGGTGGTCGGACCCACAATCGACTCATCCTTCTCTTTCCATCAATCGACTGCGTCTTTCCCCTTTCTCCTTCTGATGGCGCAGCCGATTCCAATGGCGCAACCTTCATCCATCGGCGGTCGTCTCCACCAGCAAGGGTCCGAGCGGGCACGGCCGTCTCCACCGGAGGGCGTGACCGTCGCGGCTGGCGATGGCCCGTGCGGCGCAGTTCACGGCGTGGCTCATGGCCAGGCGAGGTCCCCTGTGTGACAGAACCGCCCAATTTATAGAAGGTCAAGTACGGCTGTCCCCGCTAACACGTTGACACGTGTATACTTTCACTTAAATAAACCCGGTAGTCCGCCGAGTGTCACGAAGGACCTCGGTAAATCAACATCGCAACCAAAATCGCGTGATTCAGCAAATACACATCACATACGCAGAGTTGCAGCAGAAATAATATTACAAATGGGTTCACAAATAATAGTACAAGTTTGGGTTTCAAAACCGATTAGTGAAAACAATATAGCTTTCAAATGATTACATTAATATAAGTTACAAATACATTGCTAGCATAAGTGACATCCTATGATAAAAGCATATAGATGAGAAGTAAATATAGAGTCACCAAGCCCACCGACGGTTAGCCACCATCTTTAGCAGACCGAGAACTTCACCTGCAACATGGTGAGATAAACCCTGAGTACTCGAATGTACTCAGCTAGACTTACCCGTCATAAACCAGAAATAAAGTGACACCAAAGAGTATGCAAGGCTTTATAGGTGGAGCTAGCTTGACAACATTTTGCATAAAAGCCAAGAGTTGAGCTATACATTTTTACAATTCAGTAATCAAGTTAATTATAACTATTCATCTCTAGATTAGCAACTAACATGTGCCAAACATGTGAGATATCATTTAGTAACAGGCAATAGTAACCATAGTCGGTATAATGTTGTAACATCATCATCATCATTATAACCATCAAGTTCAATTAAGTTATTCTACGTTGCCGCTGCTCAGTCAAGTTCTCACTATCCAGGAGAGACGATGATTCAAATCGATTCCTACCCAGCTGGGGAATTATTCCTAACACAAACCCAATCAACCTGATCAGTGGTTGCCTCAGGTCACCTTTGGTACAACTCAGGAACAAATTCATGGTTCTGAGCAGCGCCGCACTCTTAGGGAATCCACTCTGCCAGGTGGTCAATCTCACCTTTAGACTTACACCAATGGCTCCCCGCACATCCTTACTACCGCCAGAGTGCGCACTTTCACTTTCCAGTTTTTCGGCCTGAGTTGAGCTACTCGGCTTCGTGGTCGGAACGAGTTATCCGGCCAACTAAGTGATAGGCATGCGTTCAACAAGACATGAGGACATATAGCGAATCGGTCCTTAAACGACACAAATGGGGATAGATCCACACCCAAGACCTCCATGTCTTGTTGCTTCTCTATCGACATCTCGCCCGGTCTCTATTTATTATTAACACATGGTTATTTCTACGATAGCAAATATAGCCAATCATGCTTTGGTATCCACCTATATCTCGCAGGTGATAGGAAATCACCCAACTTCTACCGGTCTAAGCATTGCTAAGCATACATTCGATCCTGGACCTACATAGGGTTCAAGGTATATTTTTGGACAAGGTAGTTCTATGCATCAAGTGGTTCCAATCAACTCTTATAACCTAATGCATCAAACATAAAAAAACTCAAGTGATATTTATAAAAACGTAGGAGGCTTAGAATGCTCCGGGGCTTGCCTGGGATCCAACACTAGGTCAGTGTTTGTTAGATGACACTTGCTAGGCGAGTATCTCCCATCTCGGCACTTGCTTAGTCCTTCCATCTTCAGGATAGGTCCACCATACACCGTCTTCGGGTTTAGCTCTAACATCACGTCCTTCACATGGTTCATCTAGCATACCTAGATGAGATACAAGATGCAAGTGCATAAATATGAAGAATGGTAATATGAGATGCATCACATAATAGCATTCAAGGCAAACATAAGATCATGCAAGACATAGGCACCTAGAGTTATTTAACTAAACATCACACACATTATTATAGAGAGATAGCAAGCATATTAGGCAAGGCACACAAGTGGACTTAAGTTCAGATATTGCACACATGCATCGATCAAGAACTAACCAACATGTTTAGCCAAAACAAGAGCAAGCCAAAGCATCACCTAGCACTTGTATAGAAATCTAGACAGCAGCAATGCAGTCACATTGTGGCAGAACCGCCTAATTTAATGCCTCACAGGAGTGCTTGTCTTCCATTAGACACTAAGCACTCAGGGAAGAACACTAGATTACTCGGTTCCGTCGGACACACCCCAAGGGAGAACCCGAAAATCCACATTTTTGCCATCAGGATTACAAATGAGAGAATAAAGCTTACATCATTCGTAACCATTTCTTACATCACTTTTAATACAACATCAGAGTATAATATTTATTAATATGACAGCGGAATGAAAACATATTATCAGAGTTATAAACAATTTACTTGAATAGCGGAATATAAATATGTGATCAGAGTTACAGCGGAAATAAACCTCTATTAATGACATGATGAAGTATTGATATATACACTACGACAACAGATTATGAAACTTTCATTTATAAAAGCATTTGGTGAGAGTGATAAATAGCAACTACGATCGCAGCGTAAAGGAAATCCTCTCTGAGCCCACCAGGAGGAATCCACACACAAAGGTCAGCCCAAGCCTCCACCCGTTACCTGCAACAGGGGGAATAAAACCCTGAGTACTCAATTGTACTCAGCAAGACTTACCCGACAGAAGAAAAGAAAAGACTCCAAGGATATGCAGGGCAATCTGGCTTGTGGGTTCATTGCATTGCAGGAAGCATTACTAAGCGTGCGTCCTTATTTTTGATTTTTTTTTAATAAAAGCCGCATTGGTTCATTAACTAACCATTCTATGTAAGCACCTGTGCTACTTTCAAGCAAGTGGTAAGCAATCAGATTTTTTTTTGTCCATCTTCCATCTTTCATCTTTCAGTTCTTACTACGATGCTAAACCGTAGACAAGCCATACCGGATAGCCCGGCGATTCGCGAATCAATGCCCCCAGCTGGGTACCCCGAAAACACACGCCCCGCTTGTGCCCCGGGCACAAGCAGGACCAACCCATCACTCTCCTGTCCCGGGTGTCCAGGTCCCCGTCCAAACTGGGACTCCAAGCCCCCGCCCCTGAGTCCCGGACTCAGTGCGGCGCAAGGACCTCCTCCACCAAAAACAAACCCTGACAGTCGGTCCGGAAAGAGCCGGATCCGCGACAAGAGAGCAACAAGCTTTCCAAGCGCCCATACACAAGTATGTGCTCGGGATAATAAGTCTGTGACCTGCCTAGAGTCATATGCACGATCGGTCCTTAATCGACCAGACAGGGAGAAACGGTGTAACCAAGCTATGACCCGCCTCCGCGGCGACACAACTTCTTACACCCACCAATACCCAAACCATATCCCTGCCCGGTCACCATTTTCCTTTCCACCATTTTCATATTTTCCAAGTGATAGTAATCCAATAATATATTTCCTATCTCTCGCGAGTGACCGGCAATCACTCGACTTCTACCGGAGTCCTGTAGCATAGCAATCTACACGATCCTGTCATACTAGTAAGACTCATGGGATGAAGATATATATGCAAGTGGTTTCATTCAACTCCTTGAAACTTAATGCACAAATATAATTTAAACTTCAGAAAGTAGGGGTTATGCACCAGGGCTTGCCTAGGAAAAATATAATCAGAAGTTAGCTTTCCATCATGGCGACATGATCTCCAAAAGCACCATTCCTCCAGCAACTCCCGACGACTCCGTGATCCATCGGCGTACCTATAGGATATGCAATGTAATGAAATGCAAGGGTATGATCAACTGACTGCAATCGTGACTCGTGTAAATACGCTCTACGTCTCTCAAGTGAACGAGCTAGTTTTAACGACGACCGTACTTAGGCTACATATCCGTGTTGTCGAACAAGGCATTATTTCTCAACAATTCTTAGTTATATATAACCAACGGTGTTTCTTTATTCGCAATAGGACATTATTATTTATCTAGCAACTAATTACTCTAGAGCTACAAAATTATGGTGAGCGGCTAATATTGCTAGGAACCTACTGTAAAGATTTCCAATCTAATACTATTACTAATTTGTCACGAAAGTTCCTACAAGTTTATATTTTGCAATATTCAATATCTTAGATTAATTATATTGCTTCCAAAATATCCTTGAACTATGTGAACCAAAATATACTAATAGGTAGGTCCTAATTTTAGGAGACTAACAAAACTGGTTTTATCATTTTTGGACACCTACATAATTTTATTTGGATTTTTGCAAGTTAAACTAGAAACCGATATTTGAAAAGCATTTAAATAATGGAAAAACCGGCGGCCACTAACCGGCCCAATGGCCCAGCACGGTCAGATCCAGCGGACGCAAGCCAGCGGCCCACGAGCGCGCGCAGCACAGGCCGGCCCAGGCGGGGATGCGGTCTGTGCGTGTCGGCCCAAGGCTGACCCAGCGGGGCAGTCAGCGATGGTGCGGGCGGCCCAGCAAACTGGCCCACGCGGCCAGGAGGCCCGCGTGCGCCAACGTTTCGCAGAAACAACCCTAGCTTTCAACGAAAACAACCTATAGTCCTTCCACTATTTCTCTCTTTCTCTGACAATTTCACCCAGCCCCCTGACTTCCTCCTAATTTGAGCGCACCAGTCCCCGGCGACCTCAGGCGCGACGGCATGGCTCCGGCCGGCACTGCCCCGCTACGCCGGACAGCAAAGCGAGGCGCCAACTAAAGAAGCAGACCTAAGGGCACAGCGGAGCCAAGACGAGACCCTAGGTGCCGAATAGGCACCGGACGGTGACTTCTAAAGCTCGGACCACACCATCGGACTACATGCTAGGGCGGCGCGACTGTTCCGGCGTCCTACATCCTCGGAGACGGAAACAAAACGATGTGAGAGTAGAAAGACCTTACCCCGGACCCGGCTACGGTATCGGCTGGAGCGAACACTGCCCGTGCTAGGGTGGCCACGTGCATGGTGAAGGACGGCGGCGCTCTGAGCGTGGCGCGGCCGTGTCAGCTCGTCGCCGGGGAAGATTCTAACCAAACCAAGGCGAGCATCAGCTAAATGAGGTTAAGGCGAGTTAGAAATCGCACTCAATCGAACCGCTACCGTTGCTTTGAGCCTTACCCCCAAATCACAGAGCACGGCAGCGAACTGACAGACAGCGAGGGGAAACGCCAAATTGATGGCCAACGGTGCTCGGAGGGGACCGAGGAGGCGAGGTGCAGGCACCTAGGCTCGGCGGACCTGACACGCGCCCGGCTAAGCGGTACCGTGGAGGCGGAGCTCACGGCGGCAGCAGCAGCAGGGCGAGCCAGGCGGATGGCGTCGGGGTGGCCACGGGGCAAAGCAGCCCAGGCACGCGCTGCAGGCACGGGGCAACAGTCCCGAGCGACCGAGGTGCTCATGCGCGGTGGCCTGGCAGCGGCGCTGCAGCGGCCACAGCGAGGCGATGTTGAGGGGCAACGCGGCTGCGATGGTGGTGCACTACGGCTCGGACGCGGTGGAACTGCGGGGACGGAAGAGGAAAGGCGTGCGCAGCAGAGGCGGTGGCCGAGTAGAAGGAGAAGGAGAGGGGTCGTGCGGTTGCTTGCACGAGGCAGCCGAGCACGGAGGCTGGCGAGGCAGCGAGGAGGTGCTTCGCGGCTCGGCACAAGCAGCAAGGACAACGGAGGTGCTGGCCAAGCACGGAGAGGGACGGCGTGGACGCCGGGGTGCTGCGGGACAAAGGGCGCTTCTGCTGCCAGAAGGTTCGATGGTGCTGCGGTAAAGAAAAAGAAGAGGCTAGGGGACAGAGGCAGACAAGTGCACGAGGGCAGGGCGTGGGATGTCAGGGCTTGGCGCGATGCACATAGAAATGGAGTGGACAACCCGAGCAGTGCCCTCCAATGGCTCTAGCGGGACAAGCAGGGCAGGGGCATCCCATCGCCATTGATACCGGGCCCCAGGGTCAAGCGGCCGAAACAGTGACCAACACGATTTTTAAAACGTCGACCAAAGCCAAACAAGTAAGACAACTTATTATATGTTTCCTATTAGGATCTCATTAGCATGTTTTCACCTAACATGAACTCACCTACAATGTTCGTTTAGTTTTTCTTAACAGCAAAAGCGACTCATGTAAGGTTTGTTTTATCATTGCAAGTGAGTTTAAAATTTAAAATCCATGGAACCCGTGTTGATAATTTCTCTTAAGCCTATATCGCGGTGCTAAGTAAACTCGTAACACCAGAGGTGTTACAACCAACCCCCCTTAAAAAAAAATCTCGTCCCGAGATTCGAAACTGGAAGCAGAAAAGGGGAAACGCGATTACATTCCGTAGATCAGGGATTACACGAAAGATTACACGACTTCGAATACTAAACCACACGGGGATCTAGGGATACATGGTTAGGAGCAACTTGATACAACCGAGACTTAATCCAGAAGTCGAGATAGACGAGGACAATGGAGAAACAACAAGATAATGATTATCCAAAACATGGCGTAGCACCAACAAATCCAGAAACAGTCGACGGAGAAGTAAAACATCGTGAACCCTAAGATTGACTACCCAAAAGGGAACTTGAACTTCTCCGACGAACCGGATCCTTTCTTCTTCTTCTCAGATCACATCATCACCTCAAACTGACGAACCTAGCTTCACAACGTCGACTGGATTTCGTAGCTCTGCTGTGAATGTGAGAGGAATGGGGATGAAGAAGAGCAAGGACCAAGGGTATTTATAGTGGAGAATGGAGGTGGGGAGCAACACACCGGAGTGGAGATAAGATTGGACATGTTGCGCTCCCTGCGTGAGCGACGGAGGGGGAAATAAAGGAGAGGAGAGGGGGTCCGCTCGACGAGGCAGGCGTGCGGGCAACCATGTTCACAAAAGAAGAAAAGAGGGAGGGGAAGGGGGGTCCGGTACGAGGGACAAGGCGTGAGAGTCGAGAGCCGACCGGATGCTGGGGAAAAGGAGCCACGCACAGTGCACAAAGATGGTGAGCACTGCACGATGCCGCAGCCACGCGAAAACGGGACGATAATGGACCTGACACCAACGGCGTTCGCAGGGCACGCAGCAAAATGACCCAACATGCGTAGCGGTCAACTAAGCACAGGGCTTTGGACAAGACGTCCACTCAGACCTTTACGACTACCCACGGCTAACCTTCCGTTACTACTCTTCTTTTGCTTTCCTTCCTTGACCACATCCGTCTTTTCTGTAAACCCAGATCATGTCATACTTTCTTTCTCCAAACCATCTCTTGTTTACCTGGAGAGAACACTTCTGCATGAACCCGTTGTGGATTTCCCGTTTGAACACCTGAACATTTCCAAGGAGAAAAATTTTAAAACAAAATGGTACGGCGGTGTAACTCGGCAAAGGTACTTGGTTAACAACCTCGATACCAGCGCGTGCCGAGCAGCGTCACATGTGGCAGCTGTTCCACAGGGAGCCCTCGGTTTCGTCGCGGCACCATAAGCTTTTAACCAGGCAACTACTACCAACTTACACGCCATGAAGGCAGTGGGGTCATAGACCACAGAGTAAGATGAGTATTGCAAGGGAAAATTCAAACAACAAAAGTTCCCTTCACAACAAGGGACAAGGAATTCAAATCCAACGACGGATTTGTTTTAAAGAAATTCAAGTGTTCTGCTGGGACACCCACAATTAGCCGATACAGTGTCCTATATTATCCAATCGCGGCTGATCTGCTGGTATCTGAATGGCAACTTCTCTTGTAACTCACTTAACATCGCCCTTGAAAACTTGGAGCACGTCTAACGAGGCTTTAAAGTAAATGACGCAATAAACACAGCGAAATAATTAAAATGCACGTTCCAACGATCTTATGCGGGTACAACGTACAGTCATTCATGCTCCCATTCACGACATAGCATTCACCTACGATCGGACGATCTCAACAACTACGGACGACAACAACGGCAAGAGTACAATACAGGGGGACAGCAACGAAAAACACTACTACTACGGGTACAGCATCCCAAGGCAACTAGTCTACATCCTCGCGGGGCAACGGCTGAGTGAGAGGAACCAAGGGCTCTTCATCTGACACTTCCGAGGGTGGAGGTGCGGGCGGTGCTATAACACCAGTTCTCCTTCTTTCTGGCGGGTGGAGAGGGATCCCTTCCAAGATCGGGGCATCCTGCCTTCCATCAACTAGCGACCTCCGCCTGGCCCTACTGAACAGATAGGCCTCACCCAGCTGATGGACATGCCGATCTTCAGCCTCCTTCAGAGATTCCTCCATGGTAGCCTCTCGGCTCTCAGCAGCTGCAGCGCTGGCATGCGCTTCGGCGAGCTGCACCTGGAGCATCCGGTTGAAGACCTCGGCTTCCTCGGCGCGCCGAAGGCACGCCCTCAGCTCCAAGGCTTGACGGTCGTACTGCTCATCCAGAGCGAGCAGGTACGTGGTCAAGTGCACCATAGTGGGACTGTCCTCTTGCACATCCCGCCCTTGCAAAGCCTCCATGCGAGCCCTCCATGCCCGCCGGTTCCTATCCAAAGGTGGAAAGAACCGCATGGGGGTACGGGCAATGGGCTCCTCATAGATCTGGCAGAGGTACCGTAAGGCTTTGCGGGCCACAACCTGGTAGGTGTCGGTGAAGCTAAACCCGGTTGCGGTCACACTCCAGGCTTCGGTGAGGTTAGAGAACTCTTCACTCTTCCCGATGTAGACTGTAACCTCACACCGCTCGGTGCCATGCTCCTCATACTCACGGCCCTCATACTCGGGGCGATCATTGACTCCGAGCTTTTGTAGGGTGGCATGCAGGATTTTGGGAAACCCCTCAACATTCAGGCAGTAGGTGCTAACCCAGGCTCCTGCCATCTCTGGCGGTGGTTGCAAGGAAGGCTGAGTGAAAAGCTGGCTCAAAGGAGAAGCTAAGCGAGCTAAAGTGTGCTGAGTGGTGGTACCAATGGCTAAGCCAGGCTCTACTTATAAAGGCAGAGCGTTCAGTGGTCCTGGCGCGGTCCACCAGGGTTCCCGCGCGATATCACTACGGCGGATCGACCAAATTCCACGAGTTTGAGGCGAGCGACGTGCGATGTCATTACTGACTAGTACGGCTGCAGGGTAAGGGTCCGACAAGAGCGCAGAAAGGGGTATGGGGAGACGTGGGTCACGACCGGCGTGAACCACGGGCGAACGCGAAACACGAAGCCACAGTTCAGACCTAACTCTAGCACAGGACGAGTCAGTCGTGCACAATACGACACGCGTGACACCTATGGATGGCGTATCTGCAAGTAATACGAGTACTACAATGCATAGGCAGGATATGCATGAATGCACATCCTATACGTCCTTTCACTGTTGCCACCTATAGGGCAACCGCTCTCAAAGTTTTGGCACATCGTTCTCTCCCTGTAACTAGCCGATACTATCGGACTATGCTCGAGTCAGTGTACCTGCAGAAACTTGATTAACCCTATCTAAGTCAGCTGAGTGCCATCTATCCTGGATACATAACCATATTAATAGGGCTACTTATATAACTTCGCATATGAGCGTCCTAACTTTTGGCAACAATGGGTTGTCAAATTTTAGTTTAGAAAAGGTTTTCGAAGCTTTATTTCCTCATTTATGCTCTGATACCACCTGTGGCAGAACCGCCTAATTTAATGCCTCACAGGAGTGCTTGTCTTCCATTAGACACTAAGCACTCAGGGAAGAACACTAGATTACTCGGTTCCGT
Organism: Miscanthus floridulus; assembly: GCF_019320115.1. Classification (NCBI taxonomy): domain Eukaryota; kingdom Viridiplantae; phylum Streptophyta; class Magnoliopsida; order Poales; family Poaceae; genus Miscanthus; species Miscanthus floridulus. The sequence goes on from NC_089594.1 coordinate 36,713,443, forward strand.
CGGACACACCCCAAGGGAGAACCCGAAAATCCACATTTTTGCCATCAGGATTACAAATGAGAGAATAAAGCTTACATCATTCGTAACCATTTCTTACATCACTTTTAATACAACATCAGAGTATAATATTTATTAATATAACAGCGGAATGAAAACATATTATCAGAGTTATAAACAATTTACTTGAATAGCGGAATATAAATATGTGATCAGAGTTACAGCGGAAATAAACCTCTATTAATGACATGATGAAGTATTGATATATACACTACGACAACAGATTATGAAACTTTCATTTATAAAAGCATTTGGTGAGAGTGATAAATAGCAACTACGATCGCAGCGTAAAGGAAATCCTCTCTGAGCCCACCAGGAGGAATCCACACACAAAGGTCAGCCCAAGCCTCCACCCGTTACCTGCAACAGGGGGAATAAAACCCTGAGTACTCAATTGTACTCAGCAAGACTTACCCGACAGAAGAAAAGAAAAGACTCCAAGGATATGCAGGGCAATCTGGCTTGTGGGTTCATTGCATTGCAGGAAGCATTACTAAGCGTGCGTCCTTATTTTTGATTTTTTTTTAATAAAAGCCGCATTGGTTCATTAACTAACCATTCTATGTAAGCACCTGTGCTACTTTCAAGCAAGTGGTAAGCAATCAGATTTTTTTTTGTCCATCTTCCATCTTTCATCTTTCAGTTCTTACTACGATGCTAAACCGTAGACAAGCCGTACCGGATAGCCCGGCGATTCGCGAATCAATGCCCCCAGCTGGGTACCCCGAAAACACACGCCCCGCTTGTGCCCCGGGCACAAGTAGGACCAACCCATCACTCTCCTGTCCCGGGTGTCCAGGTCCCCGTCCAAACTGGGACTCCAAGCCCCCGCCCCTGAGTCCCGGACTCAGTGCGGCGCAAGGACCTCCTCCACCAAAAACAAACCCTGACAGTCGGTCCGGAAAGAGCCGGATCCGCGACAAGAGAGCAACAAGCTTTCCAAGCGCCCATACACAAGTATGTGCTCGGGATAATAAGTCTGTGACCTGCCTAGAGTCATATGCACGATCGGTCCTTAATCGACCAGACAGGGAGAAACGGTGTAACCAAGCTATGACCCGCCTCCGCGGCGACACAACTTCTTACACCCACCAATACCCAAACCATATCCCTGCCCGGTCACCATTTTCCTTTCCACCATTTTCATATTTTCCAAGTGATAGTAATCCAATAATATATTTCCTATCTCTCGCGAGTGACCGGCAATCACTCGACTTCTACCGGAGTCCTGTAGCATAGCAATCTACACGATCCTGTCATACTAGTAAGACTCATGGGATGAAGATATATATGCAAGTGGTTTCATTCAACTCCTTGAAACTTAATGCACAAATATAATTTAAACTTCAGAAAGTAGGGGTTATGCACCAGGGCTTGCCTGGGAAAAATATAATCAGAAGTTAGCTTTCCATCATGGCGACATGATCTCCAAAAGCACCATTCCTCCAGCAACTCCCGACGACTCCGTGATCCATCGACGTACCTATAGGATATGCAATGTAATGAAATGCAAGGGTATGATCAACTGACTGCAATCGTGACTCGTGTAAATACGCTCTACGTCTCTCAAGTGAACGAGCTAGTTTTAACGACGACCGTACTTAGGCTACATATCCGTGTTGTCGAACAAGGCATTATTTCTCAACAATTCTTAGTTATATATAACCAACGGTGTTTCTTTATTCGCAATAGGACATTATTATTTATCTAGCAACTAATTACTCTAGAGCTACAAAATTATGGTGAGCGGCTAATATTGCTAGGAACCTACTGTAAAGATTTCCGATCTAATACTATTACCAGTTTGTCACGAAAGTTCCTATAAGTTTATATTTTGCAATATTCAATATCTTAGATTAATTATATTGCTTCCAAAATATCCTTGAACTATGTGAACCAAAATATACTAATAGGTAGGTCCTAATTTTAGGAGACTAACAAAACTGGTTTTATCATTTTTGGACACCTACATAATTTTATTTGGATTTTTGCAAGTTAAACTAGAAACCGATATTTGAAAAGCATTTAAATAATGGAAAAACCGGCGGCCACTAACCGGCCCAATGGCCCAGCACGGTCAGATCCAGCGGACGCAAGCCAGCGGCCCACGAGCGCGCGCAGCACAGGCCGGCCCAGGCGGGGATGCGGTCTGTGCGTGTCGGCCCAAGGCTGACCCAGCGGGGCAGTCAGCGATGGTGCGGGCGGCCCAGCAAACTGGCCCACGCGGCCAGGAGGCCCGCGTGCGCCAACGTTTCGCAGAAACAACCCTAGCTTTCAACGAAAACAACCTATAGTCCTTCCACTATTTCTCTCTTTCTCTGACAATTTCACCCAGCCCCCTGACTTCCTCCTAATTTGAGCGCACCAGTCCCCGGCGACCTCAGGCGCGACGGCATGGCTCCGGCCGGCACTGCCCCGCTACGCCGGACAGCAAAGCGAGGCGCCAACTAAAGAAGCAGACCTAAGGGCACAGCGGAGCCAAGACGAGACCCTAGGTGCCGAATAGGCACCGGACGGTGACTTCTAAAGCTCGGACCACACCATCGGACTACATGCTAGGGCGGCGCGACTGTTCCGGCGTCCTACATCCTCGGAGACGGAAACAAAACGATGTGAGAGTAGAAAGACCTTACCCCCGGACCCGGCTACGGTATCGGCTGGAGCGAACACTGCCCGTGCTAGGGTGGCCACGTGCATGGTGAAGGACGGCGGCGCTCTGAGCGTGGCGCGGCCGTGTCAGCTCGTCGCCGGGGAAGATTCTAACCAAACCAAGGCGAGCATCAGCTAAATGAGGTTAAGGCGAGTTAGAAATCGCACTCAATCGAACCGCTACCGTTGCTTTGAGCCTTACCCCCAAATCACAGAGCACGGCAGCGAACTGACAGACAGCGAGGGGAAACGCCAAATTGATGGCCAACGGTGCTCGGAGGGGACCGAGGAGGCGAGGTGCAGGCACCTAGGCTCGGCGGACCTGACACGCGCCCGGCTAAGCGGTACCGTGGAGGCGGAGCTCACGGCGGCAGCAGCAGCAGGGCGAGCCAGGCGGATGGCGTCGGGGTGGCCACGGGGCAAAGCAGCCCAGGCACGCGCTGTAGGCACGGGGCAACAGTCCCGAGCGACCGAGGTGCTCATGCGCGGTGGCCTGGCAGCGGCGCTGCAGCGGCCACAGCGAGGCGATGTTGAGGGGCAACGCGGCTGCGATGGTGGTGCACTACGGCTCGGACGCGGTGGAACTGCGGGGACGGAAGAGGAAAGGCGTGCGCAGCAGAGGCGGTGGCCGAGTAGAAGGAGAAGGAGAGGGGTCGTGCGGTTGCTTGCACGAGGCAGCCGAGCACGGAGGCTGGCGAGGCAGCGAGGAGGTGCTTCGCGGCTCGGCACAAGCAGCAAGGACAACGGAGGCGCTGGCCAAGCACGGAGAGGGACGGCGTGGACGCCGGGGTGCTGCGGGACAAAGGGCGCTTCTGCTGCCAGAAGGTTCGATGGTGCTGCGGTAAAGAAAAAGAAGAGGCTAGGGGACAGAGGCAGACAAGTGCACGAGGGCAGGGCGTGGGATGTCAGGGCTTGGCGCGATGCACATAGAAATGGAGTGGACAACCCGAGCAGTGCCCTCCAATGGCTCTAGCGGGACAAGCAGGGCAGGGGCATCCCATCGCCATTGATACCGGGCCCCAGGGTCAAGCGGCTGAAACAATGACCAACACGATTTTTAAAACGTCGACCAAAGCCAAACAAGTAAGACAACTTATTATATGTTTCCTATTAGGATCTCATTAGCATGTTTTCACCTAACATGAACTCACCTACAATGTTCGTTTAGTTTTTCTTAACAGCAAAAGCGACTCATGTAAGGTTTGTTTTATCATTGCAAGTGAGTTTAAAATTTAAAATCCATGGAACCCGTGTTGATAATTTCTCTTAAGCCTATATCGCGGTGCTAAGTAAACTCGTAACACCAGAGGTGTTACACACATATTTTAACCATAACTAGAGATCCAGATATCCAAAGAAGGTGATGCTAGGCTTTCTAGAAAGCTAATGAAATTGCCTACAACATTATTATTATCACCAAAAGCTTATTCCAAAGCTAACTAGGTCAAACATGTCAATGTTTCAGATCTGCACAGAACTAGGACAGAAAAGTAGTAGTAATTTAAAAAATGCATAACTGGAGTTATAGACATCAAACAAGCATGAAACTTAACTTTATAGAAAGCTTATTAAATTATCTAAAACATATTTATTGTCATCACAAGGTGATTCCATAATTAACAAGGTCAATCAAGCACAATTAAGCACCTCTGTCCAGACTTGGACAGATTCTGCTATGCAACTTCACAAGCTTATAACTAGAGATTTCGAGCACCAAAAGGAGTGATCGTTAACAATTTGGAAATCTCATGAAAAGAACTACACTTCTTCTATTATATCCAAGACATTATTCAAAGCTTAGTTGGGTCAAACAATACAATCATTCAGATCTGTATAGAGAGCATGCAAAACCTGACTAGGAAATTATAAAATCATAGATCCTAAATTATCAGGACTATGGTCATGAAAATATAACACAAGATAGATTATGAAGTTATATACAACTTTGGTATTCACTACAACCACATCAAACATCATTTACATCACGAAAATAACTACACAAGAAAAACTGCACATGCAGCCCAAACAGCAGTGGTACAAAAAACTGATAGAAACTTTAGAGAAGCATAAGTGGAGTTCTAGACCTCCAACAAATATGAATCATAACTTTTTGAAAATCTTATAAAGTTTACTACAACTTTCTTATTCTCATCTTAAGATGATTCTACAGTTAACAAGGTCAATTAATCCAAAAAATGCATCTCTGTCCAAAATATGGACAAAATCTGATATGCCACTTTAAACACATAAAGCTAATTCTACTATTAAAAAGGCCCTACAGTACCAACAAGACAACCCTGTCTGGGTTTGGGCAGAAACAGCCATAGAAATGTAAGCAATGATAACTAAGAATCTACTTAACAAAAAATTATGCTATTTAGCTTTTTGAAAAGCTTATGAAAAGTACTACAACTCATGTACTGTCATAAGATCATGATTCTTAACTTAACTGAGCCAATTAATATAAACATGTAGTCCTATTCAGAATAGGAGCAAAGCAACACAGGGCATTTGTTATTTTTATAGCTCTTAAACTATCAAACCTAAATTCCTGAAATTTTTACCACAGCATACACATAGCATCAGTAGGCTACCATAAACATTTCACATTTATTTGAACACAACAACTGTAGTTATGAAAAAGACAAGACACAACTAGTATTAAAAACCTAACTGCATAAATTGATTTTTACAGCAAAAACTTTAAACTAAATTCTATCATATTATAGATCTACTGCATAGATAATTTTATAAGGATTCCAAAAAGTCCTCATTTACTATTTTTGGATTTGTCTACAATTTACTATGCATTTTCAAATTTTCAGCCAAAATAAAAGCATAAAGGAAAAACAACTTTGCATTGGAGACCCTGAACTTCTCACTAATACAAATTCATGCAAATGGGTCCTCTGGGCACTATTTAATTGAGTCATGAGATTTGCAGTTGAGACCTTCACTTTTGTTGGATTGTCGCGCAAGGTCCCTGACGTGGTTTTGGAGCAGGGACGCGCGGGAGCTCGCCGGAGGAGGTGCGTCGGCAACGGTGGAGTGGCGGCAGAGCACCAAGGGGCCCGCGCGCTCCTGTGGGTAGCCGAGGCTCGCACCGCGGTGGCCCGACACGGCCTGGCCGTGCGTGCTGGCGACGATGGCCGGACGGGTGCCTGCGGCAGTAGCGCACGATGGTGCAGGCAGCCGGGAAAGATACGCGACGCGCACGGGGTGGCTCGAGGAACGTGAAGGTGAGGCCGGTTGGGACTAAGGAGCGTCGGAGGAGCGGAACCACGTGGAGGCAGGGAGCTCAGCCGGCCCAGCCATAGTGGACGCGGCCACGCCCCGCGTGCAAGCACCAGAGAGCAAGGGAGAAAATGAGCGAGCAGGAGGGAGGAGGGAGGGCGCTCGGCTGTCCAAGACAAGGAGAGCGAGGCGAGGTGGCGCTCATGCGACAAGCGAGGCTAGCCACGCGGCCCTCGGTTCCTGCACACAGTCCGCCATGAAGGGCACGCAGCACAGTTCAAAATTTCTAATTCTACCCCAAAAGTGCGACTGAACATCGATATTTCTCCCTTCTTAAATCCTAATTCGTTAAGTCTTGGCATAAGATGTAGTAACAAATATTGTAGATCTATATGAGGACTACAACTTTACTTAAAGGTTTTTGGTCTAACTCGGATTATATTGGAATATAGAGAGCTGCAAAGTAGGGTTCATGAAACTGAAAGTTCAGTTTTCAGTTACCCAGACTTAGCAATTTTTTCGGACTCTGAAAACAGCAGCAGATTCAAAGTTTGATCCTCAGTTTGACTTGCTTACAAGACGATCTAGCTCTTGGTTCAAAAACAAAGTTTGTTCTATTTCACTCAAACTTCAACTTTTATTTAAGTTCCACTTCCATGCAAATACTCTAAGCCACAGTTCAAACCAAGTCAAAGTAGCATCACGTTAAAGCTTAAATTAGAGTTTTAGACCGATTGAAGCATTTTTTTGACCTTTGCTCGGCACGAACCCTTCATGACTTTTGTTGTAGAGTTCAATTAGAGTCATTTGGGTAAGGTAGCAAGGTTTGGTTGATGACCTATAATTCCATTCACTTAATAAAGCAATCCAAGAAAGAATGTAACTCATCATTTCATGCGACTTTTTGATTTCAAACTTCATGAAACTTTTCCACTGGTCGAGATGGATGCATGTTGATGTAATGTACATGAAATAAACATGTTTAACATTACTCTTGTATAATCTTAACAAGGGTACACATGTAAGTAAAGGTGTGTTGTCCCAGTTTAAGTTGGAGCTCACTCTTGTAGATTTGATCTTGACACATTCATCACCACTTAACATGTCATGTTTGAGATCAAACCCATTGCTTAGCTGGTGACAAACACCTGGGGTGTTACACCCTGAGCGGCGTAGTTCGTGGCGCGGCTCATGGCCGGGCGAGGTCCTCGAGCGGCGGCGGCTGGCAGCCGGGCGAGCTCCTCCCGAGCGATGCGACGGACCTCGAAATAGCACGGACAACGGTGAAGTCACGACCAGGCCATGGCAAAGGTCGCAGCCAGGGGGCCCAGCGGCGCGTCCTTGAGCATCGCGTGGAAGACGCCAATTCATTTTTTTATTCTAATGAACCCATGCAAGATCTTGCATCGACTCTTCTCTCTCCTCAACAAGTCGGCATCCTCCAGTGATTAAATCAACACGTCCAAGCTCCACGTAGGATCGTGAGTCGCTTTGTGGAAGCCACTGGAGAAGCCCTTAGGGTCGGGGCATCGCCGCATTGTGCGCTGGCGGCGGCGGCACCTGGCGGCCTTGGTCGATTGAATGGAGTGTGCCGATGAATAGGGTTCGATGGAATGAACATGCTCGACTCAGAACTGATGTAAATGGGCCTCCAACCCAATCTAAAATGGTTTATTTTTTCTTCGATTAGATATGTGAATTATTTGTTTCTCAAAAAAAAGATATGTGAATTATTTCCTTTAAAAAAAGATATGTGAATTATTTTATAGAGTCTAAAAAGGTGTTGCGTTCCATAGCTACCTTCTAGGTACGTCGTCCCAATTACCTAGGGATCATGATCCTCTCTTCGAACCAATCGTCCCGAAGAAGCATTCTACGAACTAGGAACTTAAAATTGTCGATCCACATCCCGCGTACGGGTGGCTTTCTTCTGCATGCAAAACATGTACTGTGATGTAGAAAAAAAGCAAGTACCAAACTACCATGGAGCACAATAGACATTGATTCTATATCGCCTACTACCTACGTACCATAATAAATAAGTTTCTAGAAATTTTCAAAGTGATTAAAGGACGTTAGCAAAAGACGCAAGTACCCTCGTCTCTTTTACTTTCTCGAAGGATATCTCTTGGATGTAGCATACATATTTAGCTTCCGTATTAGGAGGTACTGTTTAATATTTGAGTAAAATGTTTTTTTGGAACAAATTTTAAACCTTTAAAAAGTTATTTATATTGGAACGGAGGGAGTAAGAACAAAGTTGCTACTTCATGCCTTATGAGCGAAGGATGCAAACTGGACACTGGGCATTAGGACCCTAATCTCTATCTCTATAACTAAAAAATCCGTACGGTCAACATCTACCCGGCCGGCAGGACGATAGGTCGTGCGACCCGCGTCTACCCGGCGGGACGAGTACACGTGCGACACTCGGCTCTCTCCACGCGCGTCGTCCTCATCCACCGCCCCCGTCATCACCGTCGCGGGCAGTCCTTGCCATCATCGCCCCTGCGATCCCTCTCCCCTGCGCCCTCGCCCTTCTCTCCCGTAGCCCCCAGTCTCGATCCCTCTCCACTGCGCCTCTCCCTCTCCCCTCGCTCTGCCCTTGCGCTCGTCGCGCCCGCGCCGTCGTCCTCGCCATCGCCCTCGCCCGCGCCGTCGTGCTCGCCGCAAGAAATTGGCCCGGGGTGCCTATCTGCACCGCCGCACGTCGCCGACGCCGCCGTGCCCCGTTCCGCTCTGCCGCGCCACCGCCACAAGGCCGAGCCACTGCCGCAAGGCCATCCTCAACCTATGCCGCCGCCTCGCCCATGCCCGACCCCGCACCTGTCATTCCCTTCTCCTAGGACGGAGCACTGAGGAGGAGAAGATGCCGCCGCACGCACGCAAGGTGCTCAGGTCTACATCGGGCCCTTCGTCGGCGACGAGCACCCAATAGGTATGCCCACTCTTCTCTTCCCTTCGTGCTATGTGAAACCGAGCACACGAACCCTGGAGTCATTTATTTTCAGATCTGATTTTCTGCAGTCTTTGTCGTATATAACTTGTCTTGCCACAAGAAATTAGATTCCCTTGGCACGGTTCCTTTCCAGTTGCATCCAATTAGTATCATAGTTATTGTAGTTTGAGATTTCAGAGTGGGAAGAAGGGGCAGTTCCCTTTCAGAGTAGTTTCAGATTACAGATGTGGTAAATTAGTCCTTTCACATTTTGCAGTCATTAATTATCTTGGTGAATTTCAGTTTACATATATATAATCTAGATAGAATTTTGTATGGTTTGTTCAGAATTGCAAAAACTTAGAATCCAAAAATGATCAAAATTGTTTGCACCTACAGTGGATCTACCAACTGTTGTAGTGTCAAGATTGATCGGGCAGCACAAAGTGGCAGCAAGTTTTCAGTATGACATTTGAAGAAGTGCCCTCTGTTTCTGCTAACTATGCTTTCAAGAATAAAATCGACACTTGAGATTGGTAAGGATTGCTGTGTTTGATATTTTCACACTGCAATTATTGTTTATGAAAAAAACAGTGGCTAAACTCGTTGATAAGCAAGGTCCAAGAAGAGGTTTATACTATTTTGACTAGCTATCAGTATAGGGATTAGCACTACCTATTATATCACTCAATTCTTAAATACGAGTAGTAGCTTGTCAGTTTGAGTCTCTATTTGCATGTGACATTAGCAGCAAATGTATTTGGTTTTCATCAGTTCTGCAGCAGGCAACCTCCGTCACCACCATGCATAGGAGGTTTCAGTCATCAACAGCTTGGCTGCATCATTGTTCAGATCTTTAGTTGGGTCTGTTGTAGCTCGTAGTTTGATTGAATGTGAAATTTTACTTTTGTGCTACTGAGAGCATTCATTTGTTTGTTTATCATCCAATGACAGAATGTAGAGCTCGATGAAATGGCCAGGAAGGGGTGCCCAAGGACAACGTGACCTACGCCACCATCGTCTCCGTGCTGATGAAAGGTCCGTCCTGCTGCTAACCTTGCCGCAACCACGCTACACACGGAGGCTGCTGCTCGCTACTCCCTGCCATGACGAAACGTGGTGTCAGTGCGTCAAGGAGTGCCAGAGCAATAAGGCCATCACTGGTAACAAGGTACGCTGTGCGTTCTCCTAAGTTAACCTACATGTTCTCTATTCGCAAATTTGCTTATTAGTGTGCGGTTGCAGTGAGCATGCAATGTAATTCCAGATCCCCACAACACAAAAATAGGATAGTGAGTATGCATCTCTTTGTACCATTGGTTTTAATTCTTGGCTTCTTTAACATATTCAATCTTTTCTCTCCGGCCCCCGCGTCGCTCCGCCTGAGCGACACGGGCGGCGCCGCCGCCTCCACCAACCCCTCCTCCCTCCCTCCCCGTGACTCCTTGCCGCCGCCAAAGCGTGCTGCTAGAGGCCGCGCAGCCGCGATGATGGTGGCGGCGGGGCCTTCCTCCATCCTCCAACCTTTCTCTCCTTCTCTCCTCCCGGTGCCCGGTGATGGTGGTGGCTGCTCCGGCGGCGGTGGTGGCTGCTCCAGTGGCCGGCTCACGGATCCGCGGCCCGGCGGTCGGATCCGGCTGAGGGTAGATCGACCTCAGCGCCTGACTGCTGTGCGTGGAGCTATGCGGCGGCGCTGAACTGGCGCCCCACGCCATGAATCTACGGCCGGCGCCGCGGTGGCGTTGGTGCTCGCCGGCGTTGCGGGCTCCAGCACGGCGTGGAGTGGGCGGGGCGCGGTGGCGGTGCGGCAGAGGCGTGATGCTGGGGCCCGCGGCCAGATCCGGCGAAGGTGGGGAGCGTCGGGGCTCCTGCCCGAGCCTGGGGCGGCGGCGGCCTGCCGGGCCGGCTCGTGCACGTCTGCTGGGATCAGGCGGCGGTCGGTGGCCGGCCAGGGGCCCGTGCACGCGCTGCTGTGCAACTGCGCGGTGCTGGCTCTCGGCAAGCTCGGCGATGGCGGCGGCAGCGACCGTGGTTGGAAGGATGGGCGGGTGATGCGACGGCGAGCTCGACGCGGCCGAATCTGGAGCTTCGGTGCCTGGACCCGGCACTCTCTCGGAGGGCTGGCGAGGGCGGTGGCTGGCCAAGGCGGAGGCGGCGGCGACAACAAAGGGTGTCGGCACCGGTGCTCTACTGCCGGTTCTGACACCGCTGGGCAGGGGGCGGCGTCCACGGGGGTGGGGCGCGTGTCTGGTGGTGGCTGACGTCGGATCGCAGCGTCGGCAGCACGTGCCAAGAGCCGGCGACAGCGGCCGCCTGAGGCGTTGGTCGTGCGGCGGTGTTTTCGCGAGCAGCGGAGTTAGGTCCGGCTCCGCGTTGCCCGGCCGGAGGGGGTGACGGCCGACGCAGCTGTGCGGCTGCTGCGTGCAGCCGGCGCGTCGAGGCCCCTCTGAAGGGGTTACTGTGGAGCGGCAGGACAACGGTGAAGGCAGTGACGGATGGCAAGGGGCCTTGTTTCTTGGCCCGACGTTCGTGCTTGAGGACTCCTTGGGCGAAAGCCTAGCGACGGCGACACCTGTGGGTGCCGCTTTCCCTGTTGGGGGCGTCGTGTATCCCCACTAGCACTATCATCCAAGGGTGAAAGCCCGGTCCACTTTGGACGTGCGACGGTGGCGCCATCGGCGTCGCTACCTTCCTGAAGGCGTCGCGTTTGGATTTCGTCGTGGCCTCGATGTCTCCTCGGTGATTGTTCTTCGCTTCTTGGCGCCTCGATGACGCGTGGAGGTGGGTCTTGCTGCGAGAAGTCGAAGCTGCTGCGTCAGGGACGTGGCTCTGCAACGATGACACGCGGCGAGCACCCTCCTTCATCATTGGCTGGGGTCTGCTAGGGGTCGGCAAGCGCTGGAGGCCAGGCGGGTGGCCGTGATTGGAAGTCGGAGCTGCTCTTTGCGGGGTGCTAGAGCTTGGCAACGATGACCGGTTGCGGCTGCTTGCTTTGGGCTCGTTGGTGGGTGGCTTGTGTGTGGACTGCCATGAGAAGTCGGAGCTGCAGGCGTCTTCTGCCATGCTCGGCAACGATAACCCATGGTAGTGTGCCGTGTTAGTGCTCAGCTGCGTCGTGTGGGTTGGTTAGCCTTCGGGTGCCCTTTTGACATCCCGTTGGCTAGCCCTCTTGTACATAAATTCTTTCTGTCTTAATTGAGCGGCAGAGCTCCTGCCTTTGTTTCAAAAAAAAATTAACATATTCAACTAAGGTGTTCGTATAGCCAATTTCTTTCGAAAGAAATTGAGAACAAATAGTTCTATCCTATAGCAGAGGCCTGTTATTTTGTGACATGTCATATGCTATCAGTATTCCAAAGAAGAAATACATCATCGAATCAGATATTGAACTGCTTGTGCATCCAGTTATGACGTGAAATGCCTATTTCACATCCTTGGCTTGGAGACGATTTGAACTACTTTGTCATCTTTTATGGAACAACCTATTGTTTGTAGCTCTAAGCATATGAAATCAAGAGTCAAGATGTTGATTGTAGAATCTCCCACAACTAAAAAGCCTAAAGAGGAGACACTGTTTTGGTGCGACAAAAACTTCGCCTCACCTCGTCGGTCTACCCTACGATCCTTGGCCGCTCTCTCCACTCGATAGAAAAGGAAACCACCATGCTGCGATTCCCGCCCGCTTTCACCGCGCTTTAGAAAAGAAAAGGAAATCGCCGTCCGCGTCGCTCCCCTGGCATTCATTGGCAGACAGTTTCTCTCCACGCGCTTTAGTGAAGATGTCCCTTTCTTCAGACGAACAAGTAATTTTGAGTATGACATTATTTATTAGTGTATATGAAAATTGTCCTCTGATGGGTTGACTTAATTCTTTTTCTGTGAAACTCAAAAAGACTTATCAGTCTGTATCCAGAAGAAAGCAAAGTCACAAGGTGCTAAGAAATGGCCTTGATATTTCTAGGTACTTCTAGGTTCTGATCCCGACAAGTGCTGAAGAATCCAAATATATATCATATACGAATAGCTCTTTTACAGTTTTAGAAAAAGGTAACAATGCGCATGCTTGCTAACAATGTTTCTTGCTGTTGCCTTTACCATGTGCAAACCAGACCCCTTCAACGGACACAGCGGCTGATGCACCTAAATTTCCTTTGGGATGGACTTCAGGTCCTATAGGGCCGGATTGCATTGCTACTACATGTCTGTTTAGCACCTTGTTCTATCTATTTGCTTCGACGTAGTGCATGGTTCCAAGAGCTTCACAAGCAGAGTGCAGAGAGTTGCTGAATTGAAAAAGGAAATTGGAGAAGTCAGAAAATTCTATTCAGTCAGTACGTTACCCCTTATCTCAACTTTTTAAATTTCGGATAAGTTATTTATATTTTGTTATTATTATGGTATATTATCCTAGATACCATGTGTGTTTATTATTTTTCATCCAAGCAGATACTTTGCCAACTTATTTGTAGAGATTTGAGATTTCTTTTTACTCTTCTAGGTCCTTTCAATCTGTGATTGGGAGCTTCAGCAAATATAACATGTTTATGGGACTATGTGAGTTTTGACTTTTGAATGCGGCACCAGTCATACTGAATCAGGTCCAGACTCAAAAAACACAGCAGATACTAATTCTTCAGGTCAAGGCACATCCAAAGATCATGAGGGTTCTGTTATAGTTACTAGGCCTGATGGCATGCCAGCACATATTAGGATGCCAGTGTTTGGTTTTGCCTAGATGTATGTGTTTCCTCACAGCTTATTACTTCTCTTCATTATGTCATTCTTCTACTACATAAAATTTTCAGCAGGTTGCATCTTTGCACTCTGCAGGAACCCTCCTAACTGATGGACATCTCAATATGGACATCATATAGCTAATGACAAAGGATAAACTTTTTTTTAAAAAAGTACATACTATGTAGCTGTTTAGTCATGAGATAGCTAGCCATGAGATATCATAGCTATTTCTGTTGTTTGGTCAGTCTGAGGTGTACTGAACCCGCATCATAGAGTGCATGACTATCATACATACTTCTATTTTCAATTCTATTTTCCATGTATGATGATAACCTCATTTGCCAGTTTAGTGCTGATTGAAAAATACTTTGGTGTTGCCCAATTGAATAGAAAACACATATTTGAAGAGAACTTCATATCATTATTAACACGTTAGTTGTGCATAAAACCTAGAATTGTTGTGCTTTTTGTTAGCTGAGTTATCATTTTTCTTAGTATGTGCTCATCTTCATCTCACTTTCAACAATCCTCCCTCCAAATGTTTTGATTTTTCAAAAAATTCAGGGGCTATTCCTCTCTGGAAATACTATCAAATTTATTTCAACTGGAAAGATGGTGAAGATTGCATCAGCTATGATCTCCATACAATTTAAGGTGCAACCAATCGCTTTTACTTCAAAAACAAATTGAAAAGAAACAATACTCAGATTATTGTTTGTTAACAATGCAAGATTGAGCCATCAACAAATAGCTGCACAGTGTATTAATCTCAAGAATAATTAATGTATCTTTGCCTGAAATCTCGGACGTTCGAAATTGTTTCTGACCCTCTGTTTTAAATGAGCTCATTAAGGTTGAAATAAAGTTCAAGATGCACTTGTATATATTCAAGTCATGGTTCAATGCTTTAGAAAATTTATTCTTTTTGTATGACATTATGATTATATTGTGACCCTTTTTAAAGGCAATTCATGTCGACTTTTTGAATCTTTATTGGCTGCTATCCTACTACAAGTTGTTTGTATATTTTAACGCAAGAAAAACAGTAGTTATTCTTCCATTGCATATGAAATATTAGGCATGTGTGTGTCGCACGTGCATGTCTACTTCAAATTTTATATAATTCACTTTGAACTTAATGTGCGGAAGAACTTTAAATGTTTCTCTGTTACTCTACTTCCCAGTCTTCTGTTATACTATTTCCCAATGATTACACCATTTTGGTTGTTTAATTTGTGTTATCTTAAATGTTATCGTAGCTATTAGAAATAAATGTAACTGAAGCCTATCCGGCTTCCTGTAACTGAAGCCTGTCCGGCTTCTTCTTGTACAACTATATATGAAAGGTTCACCCCTCCCTCCTAGGGAAATGGTAGTTTTTTTTTATAATAGGGAAATGGTAGTTGATGTGGGGGTTTTGATTGTCGATGAGGTCGACGGGATCGACGAGATCGGCACGACTATGTCTCCGGATGCTAGGAAGGTCGACGATGGAGTTGGTAGCGAAGACGGTGGCCGCCGAGGGGCAACGGCACGGTAGCCCGCTCCCAAGAATCAAATAGCAGTTAATGTAAAACAATGCTAGGTTACTTGCAAATAAGACACTTCCCACATAAATGAGGTACCAGAGCTAATTTGATATATTGATAAGAGCATTGTTCTCAATACAAAAGTTGGGATCAAAGTGCTTGAATGCTTGCTCTTTCTTCTGAATGATATAGAACTTACTGGACCAATCAAGCAGGTAACAATCTTTCTTCAAGTATGCTGAATAAATCTATTGCCTCACATTTTCTTCACTATTATTGAATCCTTTTGACAGCTGGATTTGTTCCCAGTTTCAAATGTGTATTGACTGCTGAGTGGCCTGTTCAGGAAGTATACCAGTTATATTTGCAGTGGTCTGTTCAGGAAGTGTTTTTTTTGCAGTTGGTCTAAGAAAGCAAGGACACCGTTGGCTTTTTTCCCCTAGAAGGAGCAGACATTTATTTGGTAATAAGCTTATTTTGAGCCATTATAATTTCCTCTTAGCTATTAGTTGGACAATGCTCTTTTCAATGATTTTGAAAAAATTCTTCGCTGGTGGCTCTGAATACTTTTAGGGTAACAATTCAATTTGGTATATTTTAGCTTACCTTTTCTTGTAGAAGAAACATAGAATTAGAAAATTCGTCTGAATCTTATTGAACATTTGCGGGGATGTTCAGTTATATGATTATTGAACATTTGCGGATTTATGTACAGGGACTTTTGTTTTGGGGGGATGGAACTACGTGGAAGCACTGTTGGTATGGTGTTCATTTTTTCAGGTTTAGTAGTTTATTGAGTATCCATCTATAGAAGAAAGAAAGACGTTCACTTCTTCATGTACACCATATGACGTTATGTGTTATCAATATACCTTTATTTAAACAAATATATACCATGTACATATATGATGTTGTAACAAATGAACCACAGCAAAGTTGAATTGATATTTTTTGTTCAGCATGATTTGTGGACTTACACGATGAGTGGTGTGGGTTTGCGTTTGTTTGTGGGTGTTGACGTGGTGCGGCCCGGGTGGGGCGGCGCATGGGTGGCCACCTGGAGCTGTTGGCGTCGGAGGTGGTTCGGGCGAGGGGCGGGGAAGTTGCGGCGCCACAGATCGCCAGGGGCTCGGCCGAGGTTGTGCGGCACGGGCTACAGTGGCATAGGGTGTCCACCATCATTTTAGTCTTTCATGAAACTTCTGGTCGGTTTTATCAAAAAGAATTTTAGAGGCCGTACAATGTATATTTCTCATCATATGTGTTTTGTATTGTAATTAGTGGAGTTGCAATGTAATTGTTGAAAAAAAGTTTATACGGTGAGTATAACATACTTTGTTTTAAGATTCTGTGAGAGATTTTTTAAGACACGCAATATTATCCATGTGAAGCACTAATATTTATATATATACTCAAACCTATGTACATGATCGTATTGAGATGAGACGGAATTTATTCGTGGATTTATTGGTGCACGAAAAAATGGCTATCGGAGATTTCGTCCTGCCGATACAAAACATTATCTTAGCCGCATCACGGAAAGGTCTATACAGTAGAGTTTGTGAGCCTGCGACGCTGCACTCTCCGTGACTGTTAATTTCATAAATTTTGCTTTATGGATTAAATTTTACTTTAACGTCGGTATTTAATTTCACAGTATTATTATCTTATCGTGCGATCCGTGTGTTTTTAGTACAAAAGTTTAGCTGTCCCATAGCAACGCACAGGCACAAATCTAGTTAGATCTCAAAAGCAAAGAACATGTTGGTTTGTCACAAACATGCATGAGCTCGGAAAGAGAAATTAGTGCAAATCAAAATTGCTTTCCTTGAATCAGCTCCACTGCATGATGCACGTACATCAGTTGTCATATATAAGGATATTGGTCCTATTTGGATATCCTTATGATTATTGTAATCAAATTATATAATCAGATTATGATCCAAACAAGATCAATTATGTTATGGATTATTATAATCAAATCCTTTGATTACCATAATCCCATAACCTAAGAAAAACTTGATTTTTGGCATTATGGATCCTAAAAATCTAAATTGGCCTCTCACCTTTCCTTTTTCTTTTCCATCATCTCCTTTTCTCTCGGCCGCACGGGCTCACGGACAGAAAGCGTCGCCGCGTGTGCTCGCCGTGGTTCCTCCCCAGCACGCCGTTCCTAGTAAATTGGTCATGCACACTCTTTCTAGCGTCAATAGAAAAAAAAATGCACGGTTTTATGTGTATGACGGCAAGGTACAACCTTTATCTCTATAACGAGGAAACTGTAACATCACTTGTTTTTTGTTGAAACATCATTTATTTGAAGCTTTGTTTGCTTAAAAGATGTGAAAACCATGAAGAGCACGCGTCTGAGGGAAATAAAGACATTTGATTCTTTTTTTTTGATAACTAGACATTTGCGGCCTGATTGCTTGTTGTAAACGATCGTAAATTTCGAGCCAGAACAATATTTTTCTCTCACACCAAACCTGCTAGCAGTAATAATTCACGATCGTATACGATCGTTTCAGCCCTAGCCGAACATGCTGTTGATTCTTTGATTGAAGACCACCTGATCGAACCACAGAAGCTTATGTACTTTGATTACATGTGCCGAGCCTACAATATTAAGTAAGGGAAGCGTTCAATCGTTGAGCACAAGGTGCCCAAGACATAGAGGGTTGGAGGTCATATGTAATAGTCATCAGAGAAAGCTGCTTTACCAATGAACCTAAGCTTTTTGTGCACGAAAAGAAAAAGAAAAACGGTCACAGGTGAAGCCAATTAATTCATACTCAATGCCTTTTATACACATGCTGTTTCTTCTGAACTGGAAAGAAAAATGGCATCTGAGCCTTCAGAATAATTTCTCATGAGGAAATAGAATAATATCCTGTTCGTTTCGCTGAAATTTAGCTTATACTGATGCTTATGCTGATTTATTGTGAGAGAAAAACATTGTTCGTTCGCTGAAAAGTACTGCTAAAGTAGTTCAAGCGAACCGTTGGTGATAATCGCCTCCATTTTCACCAACGGTTCGTAACACAAACCGGCAGTGAAAATCATTTCAGCAAAGGTTCGTAATACGAACCGGCGGTGAAAGTGGTGGCGGTGATTAGCAATTCTATAGTAGTGTATATGTTTTCTCACGAAAGGTTTTTAACCAGGCAGTAGTGCAACACAGCTTGCCTATGCAATGTACTCTTTTCTCCTGACTTTTTTCTACTAGGTTTTTGAGGGAGTTTTTGAAGAGGCATGTGAAAGCATCTAGGTCCCTAGTTGAGTTTCAGTGATTAATGACAATATGTGATTATTATGACTAACGTGTGTTTTACAGAGGAAATTAAGTTAGGTCATGCTAATGGAGATCGATTGGGCAATCATGGTGGTCATGCCCCTACGATGGAAATCGTTTCGGTTTTCAAAGGATGGACGACAAGATTAAGGATAGACTAGTTCTAAGTATCGATTGGAGTTGAAGAGACACTTAGAGTAGTTTATGACTTTGTTTTTCCTTTGACCGTACTATTAAGGGGGTATGGACGGATAGCTTGATATAGGTGAGTCTAGTGAGTTAGGTGTGGTGCACACTTGTTAAAACTAGCACTAGGTAGCTCCTAAAAAGCCCTTAGATCAATCGGAGCAAAATTTATTCACATATGATTGAGAATTGGAAGTGAATGGTGGGTCAAATGCTGACCGGACGCTGGCGCAGAGTCCGATCAGTTCATTTGATCAAGGTGATTTCGTCTGGTGCGACCGGGCGCTGAGAGGTGAGTGACTGGACGCTGAGGGCCAGCGTCCGATCGGCTCCAATAAGGTTCTAGAGAGGGAAAATCACGACCCAACGCGTCCGGTCAGTGCTGACCGGACGTTGTCCAGCGTCCGATCACAACTTAAACACTAGAGTTTAGGGTGAACTAACTGGAGCATCCGGTCAACATGACCAGAGCGTCCGATCACCTTGTAGAGGCACATAACAGTTAGTTTTTCAGCTGGGTTTATAAATACTTCATCCATTCGTGTGTGGGGGTACTTTTGCTCATTCAAATAGCTGAGAAACACCTTTGAGAGTGCCAAGAAGAGCGAGGTCCGAGTGAGGTGATTGAGATTTGAGAATCCCAAAGAGCGCCCTCATTAGTGAAAGCAAGAGTAGCAAAGTGTGCATCCACCCTTCTCATTAGGCTCGTCATGGTCAAGTGAGAGTTCATCCTTGTTACTCTTGGTGATCGCCATCACCTAGATGGCTTGGTGGTGATTGGGAGCTTGGTGATCATCCGATGGAGCTTGTGGATGACCCAACTCAAGTTGTGAGCGGTTGTGGGTGATTCACCGCTACGGAGTGTTGAAGAATCAACCCGTAGAGAGCACTTGATTCTTGCGCGGATCAAGGGGGAGCTACACCCTTGCGCGGGTGCTCCAACGAGGACTAGTGGGGAGTGGCGACTCTCCGATACCTCGGCAAAATATCGCCGCGTTCCTCCTTCTTTCTTTACTTTGAGCAATTCAATTCTTGTCATTTACATTCATAGAATTTTCATGCTAGAGTAGGATTGAAACATAGGTTGCTAAACTTTTATGCGGTAGAACATTAGAAACACTTTCTAGGCACAAGGGGTTAATTGGGCTAACCATAGGGTTTAATTATTGCAAAGAAATTTAGAATTAGCCCAATTCACCCCCTCTTGGGCATCTTAATCCTTTCAATTGGTATCAGAGCCTTGTGCTCACGTATTTAGACTTAACCGTCTAGAGAAAGATGTCTTACGGGGATGGTCCTCCTCCTATCTTTGAGGGGGATGATTTTCCTTATTGGAAAATCCACATGGAGGCGTACTTAGAAGCTCTAGATGTTGGAATACTTAGAGCCGCCTCACAAGGCTTCCCAAAACCTTGGGACGCTACACACCTACAAGGCGATGAGGTGAATTACGAGAAAAATGGAATGCAAAGGCTCGAAACACCATCTTTAGAGGCCTTTGCAAGGATGTGTTCAACCGGGTGAGGAACCACAAAGACGCCCATGCACTATGGTCGGACGTTTGTGCGCTCCATGAGGGAACTAAGAGTGAGCGTGAGGAACGCTATCATCTTGTCATGAAAAAGCTTAACTCTTTTGAGATGCTTCCTAAAGAATGTGCTAATGAGATGTACTCACGTTTGAATGTTCTTGTAGAGGAAGTCAATGGACTTTGACTCACTCAAATACAACAATCCGATGTTGTAAGAAAGATTTTGAGTGTCCTCCCCATTGACAAATATGGGCATATTGTGACCGTGCTTCATCAAGGTGATCTTTCCACTGCTACACCAACACAAATTTTGGGAAAGATCAATGCTCATGAGATGTACATGCACATCATGTCACAAGATGGTTCATCCTCTACTAAGAAGAAAGACAAGGACTTAGCATTCAAAGCTAGTCAAGAGAAGGGCAAAGCAAGGCTCGAGTATGAGAGCTCAAGTGATGATGAAATTGATGATGCAAGTCTTGCTCTCATGGTGAAAAGAATCGCCAAGATGCTAAAGAAGCTCAACAAGAGTGGCATCAAGTTCGATGGCAAGAAGAAGAAGTTCTTCACAAGCTCTAGAAGGAAGCCAATCTCCAAGATGAAATGCTACAATTGTGGAGAACTTGGTCATCTAGCACACCAATGCACCAAGCCCAAGAAAGACAAGTTCAAGAACAAGTACAAGGGCAAGAAAGATGACTCAAGTAATGAAGAAGATGAGAAGAAGAAAAACAAGCCATATAAGAAGAGATATGGCAAGAAGAAGGACTTCCACAAGAAGAAGAAAAGTGGAAGGCATACATCATCGGTGATTGGCTCACGAACATTGATTCATCTAGTGGCTCATCCGATGATGATAGTGACAATGAGAAGGTGGCCGCCATTATTATTGACTCTTCATCATCTTCACTGCCACCACCGTCATCATCCTCTACACACCTATGCCTTATGGCCAAGGGTGAACGCAAGGTATCAAATGATGATGATAGTAGTGGTGTTGAACATGCTAGCAATGATGATAGCGATAGTGAAATGATGAATATGAATCACCATCTTATGATGATCTTGTTAAATTGCTAAATCAATACACTAAGATCTTTAGAAAGAGTAGAGCTAAGAATGAAAAGTTAGAAGCTAAGAATGATTCTCTTTTAGCTAAATGTGATGTAGCCGAAAAGACTAGTGTTGAGCTTAGAGAAGCAAATGATGCTATATCATCCAAACTCAAGGAGCTCAAATCTTCTAAGAAAGAGCTTAAAGATAAACATGATAAACTTGAGAGGATACACAATGAGCTCATCATTAGCCACAACAAGCTAAAAGAAGAATATAGTACTCTTAAGATTAATCATGATAATAATGTCATTGCTCAAAAAAATTTATCCAATGAGCCACATGATGCTACTAACGATGTTGTTAAGATTGATATAGCTACATCATGTGATGATTTGATCATTAAGAGCATTGAGCAAAGTTCTAGTAGCAAGGGTAAGCAAGTGGTTGAGGCTGATAATTATGATGAGTTTGTCAAGCTCAAGAATGACAATGAAAAGCTCAAGAAAGATCTTGAAGAGATCAAAAGCCACAACACTATTGTGCTAGAAACTCTTGATCATGATGATGATTTGATCCTTGAGAATGAGAAGCTCAAAGAAGAAAACAAGAAGCTCAAGGAAGAGAAAAACAATGATGCGCTCAAGGAAGAGAACAAGAAGTTCAAGTTGGAGAAAGAGCATCTCAAAATTGGATTGAGCAAGTTCACTAGAGGCAAGCATCTTCAAAGTGAGCTACTTATGAATACCATCATGAAGATGGATAGAAGTGGAATTTGATACTTGGCAAATCAAGAGAAGAAGGCTCAAGCTCAACAACAACAACACAAATCAAAGCCGAAGCCAAAGAGATGCTTTGAGTGTGGACAAGAAGGTCACTTTGCCCATGAGTGCCAAACTCCACCACCACAACCCTTGCCCAAGCATGCTAGACCTTTTGCCTTCAATGCTCATTACATGCTTAGAAAGGATTCTAGTGGGAAGATGAAAGTCATGTTCTTAGGACCTCCCAACAAGAATATGCCTAAGAAAATTTGGGTAGCAAAGTCACTTGTTGAGAAGGTGAAGGGCCCTCAACAAGTTTGGGTTCCTAAAGCCTGATCTCTTGTGTGTAGGTGAACTACAAGACCACTGGAAGTCATTGGGTTATTGATAGTGGTTGCACAAAACATATGACCGGTGATCCTCATATGTTCACCTCACTAGATGAAGAAGTAGATGGATAAGAAAGAATCACATTTGGAGATAATTCAGAGGGCAAGGTTAAAGGATTGGGCAAAGTGGCAATATCAAATGATCACTCTATCTCAAATGTGTTATATGTTGCTTCATTGAGCTTCAACTTGCTATCTGTTGGACAATTGTGTGATCTTGGCTTCCAATGCTTGTTTACCGAGAAGGAAGTTGTTGTATCTAAGAAGGATGATAATCAAGTGATATTCAAAGGATTTAGATACAACAACCTATATCTAGTGGATTTCACCTCCGAAGATGCTAACTTGAAGACATGCCTATTCACCAAAACAACACTTGGGTGGCTATGACATAGAAGACTTGCTCATGTTGGGATGAGCTCACTCAAAAAGCTAATGAAGAATGATTTGGTGAGAGGGTTGAAGGATGTGAAGTTTGAGAAGGACAAGCTTTGTAGTGCATGTCAAGCCGACAAGCAAGTTGCAAATACTCATCCAACAAAAGCTTTCATGTCAACCACAAGAGTGCTAAAACTCCTTTACATGGACTTATTTGGACCAACAACATATAAGAGTTTGGGAGGAAATCTTTATTGTCTTGTGATTGTTGATGACTATTCAAGATACACATGTGTATTATTCCTTCATGACAAATCCGAAGTTGCATCATGCTTCAAGAAGTTTGCCAAGAGAGCACAAAATGAGTTTGAAGTGAAGCTCAAGAAGATTAGAAGTGACAACGGCAAAGAATTTGACAACACAAACATAGAAGCCTATTATGATGAAGTTGGGATCAAGCATGAGGTTTCCGCAACATATACTCCTCAACAAAATGGTGTAGTTGAGAGAAAGAACCGGACATTGATTACACTAGCAAGAACAATGCTTGATGAGTACAACACTCCCGAAGCTCTATGGGCGGATGCTATCAACACTGCATGCTATGCATCAAACCACCTATTCCTTCAAAAGTTTCTTGGCAAGACACCTTATGAGTTGCTCAATGAGAAGAAGCCAGACGTCTCCTTCTTTAGGGTGTTTGGTTGCAAATGCTACATCTACAAGAAGCGGCAACACCTAGGGAAGTTTCAAAGACGTTGTGATATTGGTTTTCTTGTTGGTTACTCATCAAAGTCCAAAGCATATAGAGTATTTAATCATGCCATCGGCTTGGTTGAAGAAACATATGATGTGGAATTTGATGAATCTAACGGCTCCCAAGGAGCACATGAGAATCTTGATGATGTAGATGATGAACCATTGAGGGAGGCTATGAAGAACATTCCGGTTGGAGACATCAAGCCTAATGATGAAGATGATGTACAAGTGATCAATCCACCTTCTTCATCAAGTGTGCCACAAGATGGTGAAAAAGATGGGAGAGTAGAAAATGAAGATACTCATGTCTCCCATGAGCAAATGGTGACACAAGCACAAAATGTTGACGCTCCACAACCTCCCCCTCAAGTGGTTGATAGAAGAAATTCACCTCTACTACAAGCTCATCCACAAGATCTCATCATAGGGAGTCGATCAAAGAGAGTAATGACTCGCTCACAAAATCTTGCTTCATTTATTGCTCATCACTCTTTTGTCTCTTGTTTTGAGCCTACTAAGGTATAAGAAGCTCTTCAAGATTTGGATTGGATAAATGCCATGCATGAAGAGGTGAACAACTTCACCTGCAATAAAGTTTGGACTCTTGAAGAGCGACCAAAAGGTGCAACAGTCATTGGAACAAAGTGGGTGTTCTGAAACAAGCAAGATGATCAAGGCGTTGTTGTGAGGAACAAGGCAAGACTAGTAGCAAAGGGGTTTTCTCAAGTTGAAGGTTTGGATTTTGGAAAGACCTTTGCACCGGTTGCAAGACTAGAAGCCATTCGTATCCTCCTTGCATATGCATCACATCATGAAATGAAACTTTATCAAATGGATGTGAAAAGTGCATTTTTAAATGGCTTTATTAATGAACTAGTCTATGTTGATCAACCTCCCGGGTTTGAAGACCCTAGATATCCTAATCATATTTATAGGTTGTCCAAGGCGTTATATGGGCTTAAGCAAGCCCCAAGAGCTTGGTATGAGCGCCTTTGGGACTTCCTCATTGAGAAGGGCTTCACAATTGGGAAGGTCGACACCACACTATTCACTAAGAAGCTTGATGGACATATCTTCATTTGTCAAGTGTTTGTTGATGATATCATCTTTGGATCATCAAATGAAGATTCTTGTAAAGAGTTTGGTGAATTGATGTCAAAGGAGTTCGAGATGTCAATGATTGGAGATCTTACATTCTTTCTTGGTTTTCAAGTCAAGCAAATGAGAGAAGGAATTTTCATCTCTCAAGAGAAATATACAAATGATCTTCTCAAGGGATTCAAGATGGATGAATGTAAGCCAATCAAGACACCAATGCCAACTAATGGACATCTCGACCAAGATGAGGGAGGTAACAGGGTTGATCAAACTCTCTACCGCTCTATGATTGGTAGCTTGTTATATTTAACCACATCTAGGCCTGACATCATGTTTAGTGTGTGTATGTGTGCTAGATTTCAAGCTAATCCTAAGGAAACTCATTTGGTTGCCGTTAAAAGGATCCTTAGGTATCTTAAGCACACACCAAGCATTGGCCTATGGTATCCCAAAGGAGCTAGATTTGAATTAATTGGCTATTCTGATTCGGATTATGCCGGTTGCAAAGTTGATAGAAAGAGCACATCCGGAGGGTGCTATTTGCTTGGTAGATCACTTGTGTCTTGGTCCTCCAAGAAACAAAATAGTGTGGCCTTGTCCACCGCCGAAGCGGAATACATTGCCGCGGGTGCTTGTTGTGCACAAATACTTTATATGAAATAAACTTTGCTAGACTATGGTGTAGTTCTAGAAAAAGTACCTCTCTTGTGTGACAATGAAAGTGCGGTAAAACTTGCAAATAATCTGGTTCAACACTCTCTCACCAAGCACATAGATATCCACCATCACTTTCTTAGAGATCATGTTGCAAAGAATGATATATCATTAGAAGGTGTAAGGACCGAGGATCAATTGATGGATATCTTCACTAAACCGCTAGATGAGGCGATTTTTTATCGATTGTGGAATGAGCTCAATGTTCTTGATTTTAGCAACTTCACTAGAAAATGAGCTTGTGTTATCCCTTGCATTGCATTGTAATATACAACATGTTTACTTTATGGTAATGCACTTAGGGCTTGTCTAACATGGTTAAGATAACCGCCGTAAAGCGAGTGAAGAAGCTTAACCTTGGATCAAACTTGACAAGCAACTAGATTTACTTTCAAGTATTGCATTACATATGCATGAATGTTGCTTTGTCGTTTATCTTCAAATGCCCTCTTATTGCCTATTTTCTTAAAAAGAATTATAGCCTAAGGCAAAATATTTTGAAAAAATTGAGGGTTTGAGAGAGGTCACTCACATCAGTCCCAATTGGTGTTTATTTGGATCTTATTGAAGTTGGGACTTGATGGGAACAGGCAGCACGAAGGACTTTGAAGATTTGCTAGAAAAAGAGTGACCGGACGCTGCACCGGACTCTGAAGTCCAGCGTCCGGTCAGTTCACAGGAGGTGAACCTGCTGTGATGGAGTGACCGGACTCTGCGGTTCAGCGTCTGGTCATATGGTGGTTAAGCGTTCGATCGAGCGAAGGCGATCAAGGCAGTGAGGACTGGACTCTGGCTGCGTCCAGTCAGGGTTCACCAAACGTGTTCGGTCGCGATTCTAGGGGTTTTGGACCTCTCTGGAATCGACCGAACTCTGGGTGGCAACGTCCGGTCGTTGCCACTAGAGCGTCTGGTCAGTAGGAAACGTGTGGGATTCCAACTCTTATATCGTTATCCTTTTCTATCACGGTCAAGGGCCACCATATAACCGCCACCGGTTGACCTAGAGCCGCAACTGCCGCTAATCCACCATCACCGAGCATCGCAGCTCGCCGCGCCTCCCTGCTCCAGCGCCAGTGCCACCGCGCCCATGCCACACGCGCAGTCGAGCCACACCTTCGCCGCTCGCCTTGCGCCCATGCCCGCGCCTGTGTTACCGCACCGTTGTCGTGCTCTCTGCTCCCGTGCTCTAATGCCAGCGCCGCCTCAAGAACCTCGCCGGTGCCCTAGCCACTGCTCATCGAGCATCTTCACCGCATTGCACCGTCGATCCACGACGACCAGCGCAACCCTAACCCTAGCTTCAGTGCTGACCCGGTGGTTCTCCGTGATCCATTCCTTATTCTTCGGTTCTAATTTCATTCCTAATGCTTTCTTCTTAGGGTTTCGTATCTCTAGATATGTTGCAATTATTTATAAATCCAATCTATTCTAACGTGCAGCGAGTCGGTGTTTCTGAGGTCTCGTTGGCAGTTGTCAGTCAACTCGGGGCCAAGCTCGTGAGTATGGATCAAGGCCAAGCCTCGAAAGTGACAGTTGGCAGTTGACCTTTGTCAGCGGCAATTGTTCTTTTCAGATCCATCAGATGGCTCGTGTCAAGAATATCGGAGGAGGTCCCGATGATGAGGATCCGAGGCCCCATCCTCGCTAGCCTATAGATACAAAAGGCAAGGCAACGAAGAAGCTAGCGACAAAGAAGCGCAAGTACCTTGATGCAGATACAGTGAGAGAAGCCACAGTTGTAGAGGGCGTAGATCGTGCTGAGAGAGGAGGTGCTAGGAGTGGTGTGGTTATTGCATATCAGCTTTCACCAGCACAGAGGGCTGCACTTGAAGAGGTTGAGCGCTGTCATGGTGGTCTAGCTGGGACTGTCATGCGTGAGGGACGGTGAGTTGTCTTGGAGGAGAGTTAGCCTCAGGGGGAGTCACAGCAGGAGCCACAATAGACAGAGCAGACTCAGGAGGGACAATAGTCAGAGGAGATAGAGCAGGCACCTCAGCCACAGTTATGCCGCTCTGGTCGTACCCGTGCTCCAGTCACACCAAGGCCAGAGACACAGCGAAGGGGTTCCCGTCCGCCTCCTAGACCATAGGGTCCACCTCTAGTGACTCATCTAGATTTGAGGGCCACCACGTTCAAGCAGGTGCAGTAGCTCAGATTTATGGAGTTTGAGCAGTGGTTCCCGCTGAGGAGGGATGACAGAGCTTCAGAGGGCTTCTACACACCACTGCAGGAAGACTTTTATAATGCATATCTTAATAGTGGGGCTGTATTCAGTTCTCAGAGGGTGTGCAACATTGAGTCTATTATAGCAGCAGCTGGAGAGCATATTCGCCCTTACCTATCTTATTTGCTAGGGTTGACAGATTTACTTGGACGGACATGCTTGTATGTTCCATCTTGGGTCCGTGAGTTTTATGCTACACTCTGGATTGACCCGCATCACAGATTTATACACTTTGCATTCAGAGGCAGAGATTATAGGCTGATGAGCTTTAGGGTCAGAGAGATTCTCAGGCTTCAGGAGCAGCCAGTCCGGCTACATGAGGGTTGCTATGGATAGACAGCGCCTCCCAGATGCCCTCATGGCGATATGGTGCCTCCTACAAATTTGGTTCGTCATTGCTTCACAGAGCCATTCGGGAAGGGTCTAGCAGGACACCCAGTGATCTCACTCCTACTGCTAGAGTGCTTGAGGCTATTATGAGGAGGACCCTACTTTCGAGGATGGGGTATCGTGAGGGCTTGACTCGCATTCAGTTATGGCTTCTCAACTCTCTGATGCAGCAGACGGTATTTGATATTTGGGATCTCCTTCTATCAGAGATGGAGGACACTATTGTAGAGGGGTTCAGAGGTCATCGACAGTTGCCCTATGCACACTAAATCACTTTTCTTATTCACAGGGCAGTTACAGTGAGGCCACCTGAGATGCTAGTTGAGTACAGTAGTGCTACGATAGAGTTCCCTGCCTACAACATAACTCAGATGCTCCGCCACAGTGCAGTGAGGCCACCTAGTCAGTCGCGCCATCGTCCAGATGTGCCAGAGTCTACAGCCCAGCAGGATGAGACCATTAGGGGCATTGCAGCTACAGAGGAGGAGGAGCTTGATGCTCAGCAGGAGGGTATGGTAGAGAGCGACCCCAGTGATAGCTCAGATGATGACTACTAGGCCATCCCTCAGATGCCTCCACGACGACATGATCATGAGGCTGGTAGCTCCAGTTCAGCTCCACCTGCACCGCAGACAGACCCTGCTCTACTTGCTATCCTTGAGCGGATGAGACAGGATCAGGCTCGCTAGGCACAAGAGACTGCCGCTACTTTTGCACAGTTTCAGACTAGGCAGGATGAGTTCCAGCGATAGCAGCAGGTGATCCAGCAGTAGCAGTAGGCTATACAGCAGCAGCAGTAGGCCATGCATCAGCAACAGCTTCTCATACAGCAACAGCTCCTTGGATTTATGCATCATGTTGTGACAGCTATTGGGGCTCCACCGCCACAGCCTTCACCCCAGATTGGTCAGCCTACCACCACTTCTATGACTCTAGCATTATAGCCTAGTGGGTTTTAGAATCAGGAACAGCCATCAGCATAGTTTGCTTCACCTATAGAGCAGGTGTCCTAGTGGTTTGCCTCGCCAGTGCTAGCCCCGCAGTTCACACCTCTTCAGACGGGCTTCACACCGGCTCAGACTTCCTCGCTGCTAGTGCCAGATACCTCAGTCTTCAGGAGCCTTGGAGCAACATTTAGTGAGTTGATAGGGCAGCCTACTCCGCCATATCTATATGTCCCAGGTCCTTCCACAGTTGCACCTATTACCGGGACTACAGAGACGCTCCCTTTCTTAGTTGCATCATTAGAGCCGCCTGCGTCAGTTATACCTATAGAGTCTCAGGCCGCTCTAGTCCCTGATCCGACCCAGACTGCTTCAGCATCGCTTCTAGCTACAGAGGGTCAGACTGCTAAGAGCTCAGGGTCAGATGATGATGGCACACAGTTTCAGCTCGCTCCTCGCACCTCAATGTCCGGTTTGTCCGCTGCAGCCCCACTGACCGATCCTTAGGTTTTGGTGTTTGACGCCAAAGGGGGAGAGGGTTCGAGTATGTTAGCCTTAGGGGGAGCGATACATTTAGGGGGAGTCTATTTATTAGTTTATCTATTACATTTGGAGTTTTATGTGTGATACACTATTATGCATTCGTCGTGTGTTTACTTTCATGCATCGAACTATATCTATGTGATAGTGATATCTACGTGATCGTGATAGTTATGTGATATGTGACATGTGTGCTCTCTACTTTGAATTATTTATATGTCATATCACTTGTGCTATGCTCATTTGCGTTTGCTTCCACGTTTTACTCCAATGCAAATGAGCTTTATTTACTGTACTCATGCTTATTTCATATCTTTTGAGTACATCATGTTGGCTTAGGTCATATAAGCTTGCCTAACTCTTTTGTTCTTATTATCAAAAGCTTATATGATCCAAGCATGTTAAAAACATTAACTCTTTCACATACTCGAGGTGGTATTGTCATCAATCACCAAAAAGGGAGAGATTAAAAACATCTAGGCCCCTAGTTGGGTTTCGGTGATTAATGACAATATGTGATTACTATGACTAACATGTGTTTTGCAGAGGCAATTAAGTTAGGTCATGCTAATAGAGATCGATTGGGCAATCATGGTGGTCATGCCCCTACGATGGAAATTATTTCAGTTTTCAAAGGATGGACGACAATGTTAAGGATGGACTAGTTCTAAGTGTCGATTGGAGTTGAAGAGACACTTAGAGTAGTTTATGACTTTGTTTTTCCTTTGGTCGTACTATTAAGGGGGGTATGGACGGGTAGCTTGACCTAGGTGAGTCTAATGAGTTAGGTGTGGTGCACACTTGTTAAAACTAGCACTAGGTAGCTCCTAAAAAGCCCTTAGATCAATTGGAGCAAACTTCATTCACATATGATTGAGAGTTGGAAGCGAATGGAGGGTCAAATGCTGACCAAACGCTGGTTCCAGGGTGACCGGACGCTGGCGTAGAGTCCGGTCAGTCCATTTGATCAAGGTGATTTTGTCTGGTGCGACCGGACGCTGAGAGGTGAGTAACCAGACGCTGAGTGCCAGCGTCCGGTCGACTCCAGTAAGGTTCCAGAGAGGGAAAATCATGACCCGACGCGTCCGGTCACAACTTAAACACTAGAGTTCGGGGTGAACTGACTAGAGCGTCCGGTCAACATGACCGGAGCGTCCGATCACCCCGCAGAGGCACATAACGGTTCGTTTTTCAGCCGGGTTTATAAATACTTTCTCCATTCATGTGTGGGGGTACTTTTGCTCATTCCAACAGCTGAGAAACACCTTTGAGAATGCCAAGAAGTGCAAGGTCCTAGTGAGGTGATTGAGATTTGAGAATCCCAAAGAGAGCCCTCATTAGTGAAAGCAAGAGTAGTAAAGTGTGCATCCACCCTTCTCATTAGGCTCGTCGTGGTCAAGTGAGAGTTCGTGCTTGTTACTCTTGGTGATCACCATCACCTAGACGGTTTGGTGGTGATTGGGAGCTTGGTGATCATCCGGTGGAGCTTGTGGATGACCCAACTCAAGTTGTGAGCGGTTGTGGGTGATTCACCGTGACGGAGTGTCGAAAAATCAACCCGTAGAGAGCACTTGATCCTTGCGCGGATCAAGAGGGAGCTACACCCTTGCGCGGGTGCTCCAACGAGGACTAGTGGGTAGTGACGACTCTGCGATACCTCGATAAAACATCGCCGCATTCCTCTTCTCTCTTTACTTTGAGCAATTCAATTCTTGTCATTTACATTCATAGAATTATCATGCTAGAGTAGGATTGAAACATAGGTTGCTAAACTTTTGTACGGTAGAACATTAGAAACACTTTCTAGGCACAAGAGGTTAATTGGGCTAACTGTATGATTTAATTATTATAAAGAAATTTAAAATTAGCCCAATTCATCCCCTCTTAAGCATCTTGATCCCTTCAGCATGGACCTAGCGTGATTCGCACATTGGAGAGTGTTGTGAGATCTTTTGTCGTCAAATCACGTGGGTGCACGCGTTCACGTGGAGAGGGTGAATAAACAAACCACCAGGAAAAGAATCTAGACAACTCTGCTCGCTCGGTTGGGTCGATAAAAAGGAGATCGCAGATGTGAACCGAAGAATTCATTGTACTCTATACTCCGCAAAATAGAAAGAAATAAAGAGCTCCCCCTTCCTCCATAGTCCTTATGTTTATAGTGTCTCTATGTGCATTCAGTGATCGATAGAATAGTTTCTCCACATATTTTCTCTTACAATGTTAGCCCAAGAGGCTTAATATCATGTTTCTTTATTTCTTTAATTTACTTTATTTGTTTTATTTTAATTTGTTATGTAATTTTCTAATTTTCTTTAGGGCCAGAATATTCTTGTGAAATTGGAACATTTTGATTTTTTACGAAGCTAGATGAACATTCTTCATGTGAAACTAAACAACATGTTCGTTTCGGCTTATACGAATTATAAGCTGGAACATTATTTTTCTTTCACATCAAACCAGCTAGCAGTACTTCTGGTTTATAATCCACGATCGTTTCGGCCGAAACGAACAGGCTGAAATTTTGTTTCTTCTTATCCAAGAATATTGTTATTCTGGACAATATTCTAGGATTTCGTGCCTCCATCTTCTTCTTCTTGCTCTGTACTATCAAGGGCGTGGACGACCACTGTGGCCTATGGCTTCCAGGGAACGTGTTCCATCTCTGCTTCTGGAATAACACGGCGTACCATGACGTGCACTGCACGGCAGCAGGTTCAACTTTTCGCATCCATTCTGTGTGTGACGTGGGACAAGGTCTTCGGGACGCATATGCCTTACGTGCTGGAGGAGAGGCTAGGTGGCGGGCTCCAAGCGCGTCCCCTCACAACGAAGGCTGCACAATGGCGAAAAAAACTAGTACTATGGTCATGTTTAGATTGTAAAAAAATTTCAACCCGACGAATAGTAGCACTTTCATTTTATTTGGTAAATATTGTCCAATCGTGGACCAATTAAGCTCAAAAGATTCATTTCGTGATTTCCAACTAAACTGTGCAATTAGTTATTTTTTTTTACCTACATTTAATGCTCCATGCAAGCGGCTAAAAATTGATGTGATGGAGAGAGAGTGAAAAAACTTAGAATTTAGAGGTGATCTAGACAAGGCCTATGCAAGCATTCATAGGTGATACGCTAGCTCATGCTCGATTCATATGTATAATGAAGAGAAGTACCCTGATTGTAGTGCTACAAGCTCTTTTGTTATATTATTTGTTTGTTCCTCCTTTTTAACAATATCTCATTAGGGGCAATCTCTCTTGTCTCATAAATAATATATTCAAATTTATAAAGTGTTGCATGCTCTATCCGAGGAAGGTATCTATATGCTTCTAATAAGTTTCAGATTGTTTCAGAATTTGCATATTTTAGAAAAGAAGATAGAGACGCCTCTCTCTCTCTCTCTCTCTCTCTCTCTCTCTCTCTCTCTCGTATCCAGAATCCCTCATATTTTACAGCTAAACCCTAGCTGATCTGCTCACTAGTCACTAGTGATTCACCATCATCAAATAACTTGGCTGACACAGGGCAAACTATAATCTAATTAGAGTACATCAAACTACCTTAACGTAACACTACAGTCATGTTCGCGTCTCTGCTGCAACATCTATCTATCGTCAGTCATCTTGGGCTCCTGCAAACCACGGCATCTTCAGCGCGTCGACAGCGGTAAGCCTGTCCTTGGGGTTGTACTCCAGCAGACCTTGCAGGACGTCGAACCCCGCCGCCGACAGCCGCTCCTCCGGCACCCTCTCGCGCAGCTTGCTGGGGCCAGAGACACCCAGTGGCATCAACGAGACGTCGTCTGGGATCCCTAGGAGGTTGACGATGCTGATCAGCTGCTGGCACAAGTCTTCCTCCGGAAAGAGCGGCTGTCCGGCTACGAGGTCCGCCATGATGCATCCGAGCGCCCACACGTCGACGGGCGCACCGCAGTCTTTCTCGCCCAGAAGCAGCTCCGGCGCCATGTACCCAGGCGTGCCTTTGGGATCCGTGTCGTCCGTGGGCGGCGCCGGCGGCGCGACTACGGACCTGGCGAGACCCAGGTCGCAGATCTTGAGGCGTCCGTCTCCCGCGCCGACGAGCACGTTCCCGGGCTTGAGGTCACGGTGGACGACGCCGTGCGCATGCATCGTCGAGGCGCCGACCAGCAGCTGTGCCATGGCGCGGCGCGTCTCCGACTCCGAGAACGGGTGGTGCCCGTGGCGGCTGCGCGAGCCGATGACGTCGTGGAGGCTCCGGCCGACGACGTACTCCAGGACGAGGTGGAGGTCGTGGTGCATGTCCGAGCCGCGCGCCACCTCCCTGAGCCGCACCACCGCGGGGTTGCCCGCGCACGCGGCGAGCATGGCGGCCTCCCGCAGCAGCGCTGCCTCGCCGCCGGCGTGGAGGCTCGACTTGATGGCGACGAGCTCCCCGGACTCGACGTGGCGTGCCTTCCAGACGGAGCCGTATCCTCCCTGGCCGATCCTCTTCAGAATCTTGTACGAGTCGACCACGCCGATCCGCACCTTGCTGCCGTTTCCTCCTCCTCGGTGATCCTCTTTGCAAGCACGGGGACGGCGCCTTGGGGCCAGGAAGGCGACAGCCATGCTGGCGGCCGGGGCGGCGACGGGCAGAGGTGCGTGCGCTTTATATTATTGTGATTGCTGCTCAATCTCGAATTGAGCGCGGACTCCGATCGACTTTGCTGCTCAAACGAACGGCGCGCTAGCTGTCCGCCGGCCGTGCACCGCCGCTGGATCGGAGGGGGACGGACCAGTCGGACCTACTTGACCCACGCGGACACGCCCGCGACGGATGAGGCGGCGACCATGAGGAAGAGCTCGGCGTCACGTATGCTAGTGTCAGCACCCCACATGCTGACTCTGATCCAGCGTCCAGCTCCTCGGCTCCGTTACCTGACGGCCGTCCGACAACAGAGGAGCTCGGCTCAGATGGGCTACAGTCAGGCCCGTCCGCAAAGGCCCAGATCGGTGAATCCACGCTACTACGGCCAGACCTGGGTGACCAAGTGAACCCACTCTGAAGATGCGTGTGTGTGCGTCTTACTATATAGCCTAGTATCTTCTTGTGGAAGGGGGTTATCAACTATTGTAACAAACATATTATCCTGCTACTAAGATTCGTCGTTTGTTCCTGCCCCTTTTGCTGTGCTGCCTTCCTCGACTCTAATTCCTCTTTCCCTTCTCCAATCTGTTGTTAACAAAATTGGTATCCAGAGCCTATGAATTCCTCAGCCTACCCTCCCCACCCACCAGCAATTCTCCACGTCACTTCCGTTTTGATCTGGCACCGTAATCCCCGCCGGCAGGTTGATCTCTATTCTTCGCCCTTGCGGTGTTGATCGTGAGGTACCATAGGTCCGCGCCGAGGTTGGTGTGATTGACGGTTGTGACGCGGTGATTCACCCTGGAGCCACACCAAATCGACCACGAACACTTTACCCATTTTCGCAAGCAATTGGGCGCCATGGATCCCAACTTCCAGCTTCTGCTCGATGAGATCAAGTCCATGAAGACCGCTGTGAACGGTGTCGAGAGCCATGTCGGCGCCGTGGAGACGTCCCTGGGCAGCCGGATCACCGCCATGGACCACTCCATCTCCGATCGGTTCGGGCGCATGGAGGATGCCGTCAGGGTGTTCGACAATTGGAGGCCTACCATGGATGCGTCCGTGGAGGAGCTTCGATCCGAGATCGGCACCCTACGCAAGCAGGAGGGTGCGATCGAGAAGATGCGGGAGGAGATGACGGCATTGCGCAAGTCCCTGAGCCGTGTGGTGCTTGATGCCGCACCAGCCATGCCCGCCGGCATGCTGTCGCAGCCGTTGGTGACCTCGGCGACTTCCTCCGCCGGGCACCCAAACACAGGCCCCCTTGCGGGGCACCGTGTCAACACACATCACCGGGAGTTTGAGTCCCCGACTCTATTCCCGGTCAAGGGTACGCTCGATCTCAAGCCCCTCCCACTTCCCCAACCCAATCATCGTTTGCGTCGTTCTATGTCAAGTCCACATATAGATACTGATGGGCGTTTGTTTTCTGGGGAAATCGACGGAGTTCATGACCGGCATACGCAATTGGGTCCTCAGTATTCCAGCAGCAAGCTGCCGAAGTTCAACTTTCCGGTGTTCACAGGCGAGAACCCCAAGCTGTGGATCACCAATTGTGAAGATTATTTTGAGCTCTATTCTATGGAACCTCACATGTGTATCAAGGTGGCAACTATGAACTTGTCTGGTGCAGCAGCTCGGTGGGTACAATCCCTAGACCATCGTGGGCGCCGGTACAGTTGGGAGCAATTCTGTAAGTTGGTGCTAGATCACTTCGGCAAGAGTCCGTATGAGACATTGATTCGTCAGCTGTTCAGGATTCGCCAGAATTCCACTATGTAGGACTATATTGATCGGTTTGCGGAATTGGTTGATCAGTTGTAGGCTTATAGCTGCAATACAGATCCATTGTTCTTTGCCATGCGTTTCATGGATGGTCTTCGTGAGGACGCACGAAGTGTAGTTCATATGCAGCGACCCACTTCTCTTGATGATGCCTGTGTTTTAGCACTACTGCTGGAAGAATTGTTGGATTTGGGCCGCCGCAAGGAGGGGCGTCGCCTGGATCTTTACACCACCTCCAAGTTTATGGGCAACAGACCATT
Organism: Miscanthus floridulus; assembly: GCF_019320115.1. Classification (NCBI taxonomy): domain Eukaryota; kingdom Viridiplantae; phylum Streptophyta; class Magnoliopsida; order Poales; family Poaceae; genus Miscanthus; species Miscanthus floridulus. The sequence goes on from NC_089594.1 coordinate 36,749,508, forward strand.
GCCTGCTCCACCCAATACTGACAAGACGGACAAGACTGACAAGCCTATGACGACCCCGGGTCCTGAACGGCATGGTCGAGGAGTGGAAGATAGGCTCAATACTCTACGCTCTTATCGCTGAGCGCGTGGCCTCTATATTCATTGTGGAGAGAAGTGGTCAAGGGATCATGGTTGTTCCGAGAACATTCAGTTGCATGTACTTCAGGAGTTCTGGGACATTTGTCACAATGAGGAGTGTTCTGGTGAAGAACATAATGAAGAGGAACCTACTGATGCACAAGTTTGCTTAGTTGTATCTCTTGCTACACTGAATGGCCACACAGCAGTGAGTACCATGCAGTTCCACGGGATAGTACACGGCGTGCCGGCCAAGATTTTTTTGGATTCAGGAAGTTCCCATACATTCGTAAGTATTGACTTCAGCTCCACGTTGTCCGATCAGTCTCATTTACCTATACCGTTGCGTGTCAAGATTGCTGATGGCCAAATACTAGATTGCTCTAGTCAGTTTCCATAGCTTGAGTGGTCTGTTCAGGGGTGTTGTTTTCATTCAGATGCTAAGATATTGCCATTAGCTTATTGTGACCTCATCATTGGTATGGGTTGGTTGGTTCAGCATAGTCCGATGCAGGTTGATTAGGCTCAGAAGTGGTTGGTCATTCCCTATGAAGGGGCTTCATGAGCATTACAAGGTGAATTGACCACTCTTCCTCTAGGTACAGTTGTTCAGGTCACCGCTCTTGCAACTGACAAGAATAGCACTGACTCTCCTTCTCAGATACCGGCCATCTCGCAACTTTTGCAGGAGTACAGTCAGTGTTTGAACCACCTCAAGGGTATCCTCTTGAGCGTGCTTTTGCTCATGAAATTCCATTGGTTCTAGGTGCTGCCCCGGTCAATGTTCGACCATACCACTATCCATCGGCCATCAAAGATGAAATTGAGCGCCAAATCTCTAAAATGCTCAACTCTAGTATTGTGTAGCCCAGTCATAGTCCTTTTTCCTCCTCGGTCCTGCTAGTCAAGAAAAAGGATGGAACATATCGGTTTTGTGTGGATTTCAGTCATCTGAATGCACTTACTGTCAAAGCTAAGTATCCTGTGCCTGTCATAGAGGAATTGCTGGATGAACTGCATGGAGTGTCTTGGTTCTCCTGTTTGGATTTAACTGTAGGATATCACTAGATTCAATTGAAGCACGGCGAAGAGCCTAAGACTACATTTCAGATGCACACAGGTCAGTATGAATTTCGTGTCATGGCATTTGGGTTGATAGGGGCACCAGCTACCTTCCTGAAGGTGATGAACATTACATTGGGTCCCTTGTTGCGCAAGTGTGTGCTCGTCTTCTTTGACAATATCCTGATCTTTAGCCACACGTTGGAAGAACATGTTGAGCATGTGCGACTTGTGCTACAGCTGCTCCAACGTGACCAATGGCAAGTCAGAATATTGTAGGATCTCTTGTTGGCCTAGAGGAGGGTGAATAGGCCTATCAAAACAAACACTCAAACTTTTATCAAATTCACCCTGTGGCACTTCCGCTCTGGAGAGCGGCACTGCCAGACCAGAACAGCGGCATTGCCACACCTATAAACAACTCCGAGTCATAGTTCAAAATCAGTGAAAGAAAACTTAGATCAGAGAAATTTCTCAGCCTACTACAGGTATGATAGTCACAGATCAAAAGCTAGAAGTTGTAGGAACACCACACACAAGTAGATCGACTAGAAACCCTAGAAATTACCTCAAAAACAATATGACATGCAAGTAATGTAAATCAAGCACAAGAGACACAATGATTGATCCCATGGTTCGGCTCACCACCAAGGCTTGCCTACGTCCATATTGTTGAGGTTAGCCACTAGGGCTTAGGGCTTTCCAACCCTTCCTCGTTCTCAAGTCAAGAGACTTAACTCTTGGCAAGCTCCACAGGCGACGCTCTAGCTGGCTAGAAGCCAAGCTCCAAGAGTAACAAACACAACCACCAGCCAAAACGTGAACCAAGTGCTTTTTTGAGTTGAGGAATCTTTAGGACCCTTTTCTCTCAAGGATTGATGGAGAAATCAATGGATTTACTTGAGGGCTCAAGGTCAACAATGGAGGGAGAGAGAGAGGCTCCTTTCTGTTTTGGATGAGCTGGAGTGAGGAAGATGAGGTAGAGAGACGTTGGGGAGGAAGGGGAAGGGTATAAATACCCCCAGCCCCCAATGGTCACTTAAGTCGCGGTGGTGCCGTGGCTCAAGTCCGGCAGTGCCGCACCACACAAGACAGCAAGGTTAAGAGTGAAGTGTAGACTGTCTTGGCTATGAATCTGAGGATGCATGTGTATGTTTGAGCACTTGGTAGCACATATTAGCTTAAGCATTGTGTCCCCCTTTATAGTACGGTTTTTCTTATACTCAAATTCAAAATATAAAAGAATTTAAACCTCCTTTGAGTTTGAAGCCATCAACATTTGCAATTGGGGGCTCCTCCGTTTCATGTAGCATCCTCGAATATAAATTCCCTACTTGTCATCTCGATAAATCTCATTAGTTCTCTAATTGCGTGGTTATTATCACCAAAACCCACAATTAGGGCTTGATTGCACTTTCAATCTCCCCCTTTTTGGTGATTGATGACAACCCAATTAGAGCTTACAAAAGATATGAAATAAATACTGAGATTTTCGAGCCATGGGTGTAGAGCCTCCCCCTAAATGTGTGAATAGAGAATTAAATTCTCAAATTGCCATAAGAAGCCAAGATCCACATTTTAGTGAAAGTGATGGGGCTCCCCCTACATCCATGCTCCTATGGGGTGTTGCATACTATGTCAGGTATGTAAAACATGATGCAAATGAAAGTTTATGCACAACATGGTTTGCTGTTGCAGCTGGGTGCGGCACTGCCGCACTTGCTGTAATAGCACAGATCAAAACAGACACCACATAACATTGATACATATAAAGATATACATTCTAGCATAATTGTATCATAAGCGACAGCATAGATTAATATATGTCCATATCCTACACATATATAAAGTACTTAAATAGCATTCTTACATAAATAGAGTTTCTAATGGACTCTCAAACTCTCACCTAATGAAGACTACTCTAAACGGATACGAATATGACTCTAGCTACAACAACCTCCTCTCCATTACATCGAAAAAGTTATTGACCCCTTTAATTTTCTCCCCCTTTGGCATAAAGCACCAAAAAGAGAAGAAAAGAAAAAAGACCAACACTCACTCATCATCCTCTTGGATGGTGTCCCAATCGACATCATCCCCACCAGCAGCTCTACTAGCACCTTCAACGTCCTCCTCTCCACCATCATCATCGTCGGAGGAGGAGGAGGAAGAAGAAGACACCACTGCCCTCCCTTGGCGATGAGTGGTCGAAGTGTGGCGCTCACGCCTGGTGCTCCTCATGGACTGCAAGGTGGACCTCAAACTCGTGTGAGGATCAAGCTCTGACTGCTCCTGCTCCTCCTCCTCCTCTGAATCTATCTCAGAAAGGCTAGAGAGGCCATCAAACCTCGACGGTGACTAAACTGGAGAAAGAGGTGGTAGCCCTGCACACTCTCTAGCCTCCCGGTTAGCTTCACGGTTCTCCAACCAGTCCTGATATGCAGTCCTCACTGCATAGGTGCATGTGGTGAAAATAGCCTTAATCCATCTCCCAAACTTCTCCATCTTCTTTTCCTTGCGAGGCCTAGATCAGGATGACTTAGGCACGTCCTCAATTGATGGAGAGCATCTCACTGCCCTACTAGCACCTGCCCCTCAGGTCTTCTCAATTTTGTAGACGGTGTGAAGACCATCTTTCTCAAATCTATAGCCAGAGATCCTCTCAATCATAAACATGAGATAGGGGGCATAGGGTATCCCCTTTCTCCCATCCTCCATGGTGTTCCTCAGCTCATGCCACATGAAGCGAGGGACATTAAAGCTGTCACCTCCAGGAGCAAATCTAGCAAGCACATTCCTCACATGTCCATTAAGATTAGAAGTTGCTCCTTCCTTGGGATTGATAGTGTGCCTGATCAAATTGTTCAGAATGTAATAATAGCTCTTTAGGCCACTGACCTTCCCATCTGCACTTCTCCTGTCAATCCACATATAGGCAATATCACAGATCTCAGCTCTAGCCTCATCATGAATATAAGTGAAGCTCCGCTCCTCCTCTCCAAAACCAAGCATCCGCCTAAAAGTCACAAAATCAACTCTATAATGTCGTCCCTCAGTCATCTAGTGAATCTCATCAGTATAGATGCTATAGAAGAAAGTGGCATAGAACTAGGCTAGCACTTTCTCATTCTAATTATATCTGAAGCTCATAATATCAGTGAGGCCAAACAACTCACAAGGCTTGATCACCTTATTGAATTCTGGCTCATTCTTTGCCTTCATCTCCTCCCAATCAACATATTACATCTAGACAACTTTGGATTTCTTGGAGTTGAAGTTCACAGATGCATAGAAGTTAGAATGAAACTCATTCCAAAACATGTAGTCTATCTCCAAATCCTTTGGCTGCTCATAGGGATTGTTCTCATGTACTTCCTCCACCATCTTCAGCTTTCTCGCATAGTTGAGCACGGGATGAGCACATGTGTCAACAGGATGCCTCATGACTACATTCTCAGAATACTCTCTGATGTTGCTCCTATCAAACTCCTCAAGATGAGGTGGAGTATCTAGGTAAGCACCTAGAGGAATGGTGTGGCCAGCCCTCTCTAGGTCTCCCCATCCTAGATCATCTGATCTCTCCTCCCCCTATCTCTGGCAACATCTCTGCATGCTACACTGTTGCTGCCCCCTATGGTCCTGCCATGACCACAACGAGGGATCTGCTTATCCCGAGGCTCGGTCATCTTCCTCTTCCCCCTCTGGTCATCATCACCTCTAGAGGACATCTATGCAAACAAATATAGGTCCAAATAAAAAAACTATACATAAGGAGTATAAAAGAACACTTGTAAAACACTCTGGATAGATGAGATGATTCAAATCTTGAGTTAGGAAAGCACTCTGAACTAATCAGGTTAGAGGGTGCGGCACTGCCGCACCTAGTGCTTCACCTCTCCCACGATTCAATTCTTCTCAACTATTTAGACTATTTCTCAAACATTCTCCTAAACCACTAGACAATTTCAGAATGAGTAGACCTAAACAAATACATGGAGTTGTCTACAATGTAGGTAAAGTGACTACATGTTTAAGATAGAAACAAATCTAGTGCACAAATCCAACCAAAATAGAGAGTCATCGATGGAACAACATCTACATTTATAAGTTCAATCTGTTGAGTGTGGCACTGCCGCACCCAACATGCGACACTGCCATGGGTACAGATGAGGCTCAACCAACGAATCATTGTTTTGATTCAATTCATCCATCAAACTAGTTTCTACCCTAATCATGCAGTCACTAGAAACCATCTTCCAACAAATATATAACTCCATGGCATAGATCAGGATTAGGTTAGGGTTTTACCTTGATTTATGTGGATTGAGGAGGAAAGGAAGAGATTGGTGCCGTCCATGAGCTATAGCTGCTGCTGGTGATGATGAGCAAGAGTAGCAGTAGGGTGCGGCATAGCCGGAGGCAGCGGCAGCGCTGGACAGAGGCATGGCGGCTGCTGCATGCGCGTGAGAGAAGAGGGAGAGCTATCGGGTAAGAGAAGAGGGTTACCCTAGGGGCCACGTGAAATAAGAGGTAAGAAAATTGGCCTCCACAGTAACTGCTGTCGTGGGCCAAATTTCAGTTGAAATTCAAAGTGCGGCACTGCCGTGGGACAGGCGCGGCACAGTCGCACTCCCCAGTACAGCAAATTTAGCTACTAACTAAATACCTCTATATAGGATATGGACACATATCTCAAGCACACTATGATCGGCAACAAATAATCAATACAAACAGTGATCATAATGCACTTATTTCTTATGATAAAACATTTTAAGCACAATATTTATACTTTTGCAATTTATTTTTCCTATCCATGCTAGTTCATCAATCATGGTGTGCTATAGTTCAAACCATGTTACGAGAATCAAGAATATTTAGCTCACTACGCAAAGCACAAAACTTTGACTCATCAAGAGGCTTAGTGAAGATATCGGCTAGTTGCTTTTCGGTGCTCACATGGCGAATTTTGATATCTCCTTTGGCTTCGTGGTCTCTCAAGAAATGATGTTGGATGTCTATGTGCTTAGTTCTTGAGTGGCTTACGGGATTGTTGGCTAACTTTATGGCACTTTCATTGTCACACAAGAGTGGGATTTTAGTGAAGTGACATCCAAAATCTTGAAGGGTTTGCCTCATCCAAAGTAGTTGAGCACAATATGCACCGGCTGCAACATACTCGGCCTCGGCGGTGGAAAGGGCTACACAATTTTGCTTTTTAGAACTTCAAGACACTAGGGACCGTCCAAGGAATTGACATGTTCCCGAAGTGCTTTTTTGATCTACTTTGCAACCGGCATAATTGGAATCCAAATACCCAAGTAGATCAAACCTAGAGACCTTAGAATACCACAAGCCAAGGTTAGAAGTGTGTACTAAATATCTCAAGATTCTCTTAATGGCCACTAAGTGACACTCTTTTGGGTTAGCTTGAAATATAGCACACATGCATACACTAAGCATAATATCGGGCCTAGATGCGCATAAATAAAGTAGAGAGCCAATCATGAAGCAATATACCTTAGTATCCACGGCTTTTTCTTCATCATTGAGATCTAGATGTCCATTGGTTGGCATAGGAGTTTTGATAGGCTTGGCATTCACCATGTCAAACTTCTTGAGCATATCATGGGTGTACTTCGTTTGGCTAATAAAAGTTCCATCCTTCACTTGCTTGATTTGAAATCCAAGGAAGAACTTCAATTAACCCATCATGGACATCTCAAATCTTTTGGTCATGATCCTACTAAATTCCTCACAAAAAGAATGATTAGTACTATCAAATATTATGTCATCGACATATATTTGGCACACAAATATATCTTTGCCAACTTTAAGAGTGAAAAGGGTAGGATCGGCTTTGTCTATTTCAAAGCCTTGTTTAAGCAAGAATTCCTTAAGGCATTCATACCATGCTCTTGGTGCTTGCTTAAGCCCATAAAGCGCCTTTTGGAGTTTGTAGACATGGTTGGGAAACTTGTGATCTTGAAAGCCCGGTGGTTGCTCAACATAGACAAGTTCTTGAATAGGGCCATTGAGAAATGCACTCTTCACATCTATTTGATATAGCTTGAAGTCGTGATAAGCGACATGGGCTAGAATCATTTGGATTATTTAAAACCTTGCCACCAGTGTATATGTTTCTTCAAAGTCCAAGCCCTCTACTTGAGTGAAACCTTGAGCAACCAACCTTGCCTTGTTCCTTATCACCACTCCATTCTCATCTTGTTTGTTGCGGAAGACCCACTTGGTGCCAATGACATTAGTATTGGGTCGTTCCACCAAAGTCCACACTTGGTTTATTTCGAAGTTATTGAGCTCTTCTTGCATGGTCATCACCCAATCCGGGTCTCCAAGTGCTTGTTCTACCTTAAAAGGCTCCAAAGAGGAAACAAACAAGTAATATTAACAAAAGTTTGCTAAATGTGAACAAGTTGTTACCCCCTTTCAAAGACTCACAAGGATGTTATCAATAGGATGATCCCATTGTATGGTTTGCCTTAGCCTTGGATGCTCAATGGCCTCTTGTTCATCTTCTAGATCTTCATCATCTTCTTGCTCAAATATGAGTTGTAGGTCTTGTCCACAAACTAGAATCGAATCAGCTACTGCTAACTGTGTAGGTGCGGCACTACCGCCCTCAAGTGCAGCACTGCCATGCTCTAGAGTTGCAGCAGATGCTTGCTATAGTGTAGCATCAGGTACGTCAGCGAAAATAGGTGCAGCAGCAACTTGAGGAACCTCCACTTCAGTGACTTCTTGTTCTTGTGGTCTAATATCACCAATAGCCAATTGCTTGATTGCTTCATATGGTGGATCCTCCTTTCCTACAACACTTGAATCAACTTGCTCCACTTGAGAGCCATTAGATTCATCAAATGTCACGCCTACCACAATCTCAACTCTCCTGGAGGTTTTGTTGAAGACACGGTAGGCATGCTCATTTGATCCATAACCAAGAAGAAAACCTTCATCAACTTTAGGTGCAAACTTAGAGATTTTGGGTTTCTTGTTAAGTATGAAACACTTGCACCCAAACACTCTAAAGTAGGACACCTTAGACTTGTTACCGGTTAGAAGCTCATAAGAAGTTTTCTTCAACTTCTTGTGTAGGTAGAGGCGGTTGATGGCATGGCAAGTGGTGTTGACGGTGTCACACCAAAAGATGTCCAGCGTCTTGTACTCATCTAGCATTGTTCTTGCCATGTCAATGAGTGTACGGTTCTTCCTCTCTACTATACCATTTTGTTGAGGGGTGTATGGAGTTGAAAACTCATGCTTGATGCCCTCTTCATCAAGAAACTCCTCAACTAGATTATTCTTGAATTCGGTCCCATTGTCGCTTCTCACTTTCTTGATGGGAAGACCGAATTCCTTTTGAGCTCTTCTAACAAATATCTTCACCTTCTCTTGAACTTGGCACTTGTCATGCAAGAAAAATACCCAAGTGAAATGGGAATAGTCATCAACAATAACAAGACCATATTTGTTACCCCGATACTCAGGTAGACAACCGGTCCAAAGAGATCCATATGTATTAGCTCCAATGGTTGCTTGGTGGTCATGACGCTCTTTGGTGGGTGAGGTGCTCCAACTTGCTTTCTAGCTTGATAAGCGCTACAAATCCTATCTTTCTCAAAGTGAACATTTGTTAGTCCAAGGATGTATTCATCTTTTAGAAGTTTGGCCAAGTTCCTCATCCCAATATGGGCTAGTCGATGATGCCAAAGCCAACCCATGCTAGATTTTGCCACTAAACAAGTTTCAAGCTTAGCTTTACTTTAGTTGAAATTAACTAAGTAAAGCTTGTTCTTTAATTGACCCATAAAGACAATAGAGGAATCCGCCCTTCTAAAGACTTCCACACCCTTATCCAAAAAGAGACAATTGTAGCCCATCTCACACAATTGAGAAACAGATAACAAATTGTAACTCAACAAATCAACATGTAATACATTTGTAATTGATTGCTCAAGGGTTATAGCAACTTTACCGAGACTAATCATATCCCCCTTTGAATTGTCTCCAAAGACAATATTTTCATTTGAGTGCGTCATCGGGGAATATGATGAGAACATACTCCTTTCTCTAGTCATATGATTTGTACATCCACTATCAAGCACCCAACTTGATCCACCGGAGGAGTATGCCTATAAAACAAGTTTAGTTGCTAGATTTAGGTCCCTAATTTGACTTGGAGCCTTGCATGTTAGTCACAAGAATCTTAGGAACCCAAATAGTAGTATTCCTATATATGTTGGTTTTTTTCCAACATATTTTGCCACCACTTTCCCACTGTTGTTGTTCCTCAAAACAAAGCATGATGTCAAGCTTTGTCGAGGTGCATAAGTCTTCGGTTGGTAGGCATACTTATTCTTGGTGGCCCACACTGATTCCTTAGGCTTCTGGAAAACCTATTTCTCCTGGTACACCTTCTTCTTGGGCTTAGTTTGATCAGGAACAGAATTGGTAGCCTTCCCATTTTTGCGGGGCGCGGCACTGCCACTCTAGGACGCTGCACTGCCGCGGTCTGTGCAGGCTGATCTATACCAATTTTGCCCTTTCTCTCAAACTGTACACACTCATAGCCATTCATTATTCTTCTTCCATTTGTCTTGGCTCCTTTTGTGTGACCGAGCCCATGCTTGATTGAGGGATGCCTTCCTTGCTTGAATTGTGGCCCTTTTGATTCATCAACCTTCTTGTCATTGGATTGGGTCACACTTATCCACCCTTTTCCAATGACTTCATTGAGCCTAGCAATCTCCTTTCTCATAGCTTCCATGTTTGCAAGGTTAGTGGAATAAGCATTCAAGTCAAGATTAAAACATTTTTCACAACCTTGACTAGTAGAGGGAGTAGAGGTTTCCTTTGCCTTAGTGAGATGTGAGTTGCTATCCCAAAGAATGCTATATTGCATCTCAAGTTCTTTGTGCTTTTCATCTAAGTCACAATACTTTTTGTTGAGAGCTTTATTTGCTTTCTTTGTGATAGCATGGTCCTCTTGCTCTTTGTCCAAGGCCTAACGCAAGAATTCCACCTCATTTCTCTCTAATGCAAGAGCTTCTTTGCTAGCAATGTAGAGATCCTCTTGTTGAATAAGAGTCTCTTCTCTAGATTCTAGCTCAGTTTGGACACTCTCTAAATCCCCCATTAGCTTAGTGATGAATAATTTGGTCTTTCCATCTAAATTTTTAGTTATCATGTTTATTTCTTCATCACTAGATTCATCATCACTAGAGCTATCACTAATATCACTACTAGAGATATCACTAGGAGGTGAAGAAAATTTGGCCTTTGATTTGGATTTTACCTTCTCACGCTTTGCCATGAGACAAGTGTGAAGGGAGTAGTAGTGATCATCGGACATGTTGTTGAAGAGCCTTGGTGTAGGGGATGACTTGTGAAAAGAAATGGTTGCAACCTTCTCATCCTCTTCACTTATGCTTTCTTTAGTTGAGTCCCAATCATGCCCAATGTAAGCCTCTCCCATATTTCTCTTGCTCTTCCTACGTTTGGCCTTGTCCTCTTTCTTGTCCTTCTTATATTTGTTGTCCTTGATCTCATATGGACACTTGGCAATAAAGTGATCGGTGCTTCCACAATTATAGCATGTTCTCTTTTTCTTGTTTGGGAAGCTTCTCTTCGCTACCTTGTAGCCTTGCTTCTTTTGCCCCTTGTGAAACCTCCTCATAAAGAGAGCAACATCATCAATCTTCTCATATTGATCATCATCATTTTCACTTTCACTTGAAGATGATGTAGTCTCTACTCTTTCTTGAACTTGCTTGCTTGCTTTGGGCTTGCTAGTTGAAGCTTGTTGGTTGATCTTGGACTTGCTTGTTTGATTTGTTGGCCTTGAGAGCTACATCTTTGATCTTGATGCCCTCTAGCTTTGCTTGCAATTCTCCAAGTTTCTTCCTCTCATTTGCTTCTTCTCTTTGCATGTCAAAGATCAAGATCCTCCCAAGTACATCATTTGATGTGAAGTACTCAAACTTCTTCTTGTCTCTAATTAGAGTGACCACGGTCTCATTTCTAGGTGAATAAGCTTCCAACATAATCTTGACAACTTTGTGATCATCTAGCTCATCACAACCATAGCCTCTAATCTTGCCCACCATTGTCATCAACCTATCAAACATCTCTTGTGGCCCTTGTCCATCCAAGATTACAAACCGGTTGAGCTTTGACATCAACAAATCAATTCTTGCCTTTTCTCACTTTGTCAACCCCTTCATGTGCTAGGTGCAAAGTGCCCCATATTTGCTTGGCAACATCAACTCCAATCACTCTATTGTACTCATCACCATCCAAGGCACTAAGAAACACACTTGTGGCTTGACCATTGAGGTGAATGATTCTCATCTCTTCTAGTGTTGGGTTCTTGGGATCAACCGGTGGCTCAAATCCATTGCAAACAATCTCCCAAATGACGGGGTGAAGACCTATAAGATAGGCTCTCATCAAGTGCTTCCACTTGGTAAAGTTAGTCCCATTGAAATAAGGTAACTTGCCCACGGGCATATTGATGAAAGACCTCCGATAATGGTTAGTCATAGGAATAGAAGAGTAGTTAAAGGATATGACAGTATATTTGTTGTTGTTGGCCTTGCCCTTTCCTTTCTTCTCCTTCTTGTTCCCCTCCGACACTTGGTATGACTCATCATCGTCTCCATCTTCGGAACTACTTGATATGCTTGATGATGCACTTGTTGCCTTCTCTTCTTCTTCCTTCTTCTTCCTTGCTTCTCTTCTTTTTCTTCTTGCTTCTCTCTTGAGCCTTCTTTCTTCTTTCCTTCGCTTCTTCTCCTCTAACCCCGCTCCTCCTCCTTCTTCTATCTTGCTTCTCTTTTTAGCTTTCTTGCATTCTTCCTTCTTCTTCTCTCATTATTATTGAGAGCTCTTTCAGCATCAGTAGCCTCAAGATGTGGTAGTGTGGTGTTGCTTGCTATTGACGCGCTCAGCTCGCTGCTATCTGTGTCGACATCCACCCACTTCACGCCACTAGTTCCTCCTTCAGGCTCCATACCTCACGCGGTGAAGCGTATATGAGGTAACCTACTTTGATATCACTTGTAGGATCTCTGGTTGGCTTAGAGGGGGGTGAATAGGCCTATCAAAACAAACACTCAAACTTTTATCAAATTCGCCCTGCGGCACTACCGCTCTGGAGAGTGGCACTGTCGGACTGTGGCACTGCCGGACCAAAATAGCGGCACTGCCGCACTTGTAGACAACTTCGAGTCATAGTTCAAAATCAGTGAACAGAAACTTAGATCAGAGAAATTTCTTAGTCTACTGCAGGTATGATAGTCACTGATCAAAGGCTAGAAGTTGTAGGAACACCACACACAAGTAGATTGACTAGAAACCCTAGAAATTACCTCAACAACAATATGACATGTAAGTAATGTAAATCAAGCACAAAAGACACAATGATTTATCCCATAGTTTGGCTCACCACTAAGGCTTGCCTACGTCCACGTTATTGAGGTTAGCCACTAAGGCTAAGGGCTTTCCAACCCTTCCTCGCTCTCAAGTCAAGAGACTTAACTCTTGAGATGAGGGGTGAATTTACTAGCTTCAAGAGATGGTTATAAACCTCCTAGGGCTGCCACACAAGTTGCCAAGTTCCACGGGCGACGCTCTAGATGACTAGGAGAGAAGCTCCAAGAGTAACAAACACAACTGCCGGCCAAAATGTGAACCAAGTGCTCTTTTGAGTTGAGGAATCAATGAAGCTGCTTTCTAATCGAGTTTTGGACCCTTTTCTCTCAAGGATTGATGGGGAGATCAATGGATTTGCTTGAGGGCTCAAGGTCAATAATGGAGGGAGAGAGAGAGAGAGAGGCTCCTTCTGTTTTGGATGAGCTAGAGCGACGAAGAAGAGGCAGAGAGTCATTGGGGAGGAAGGGGAAGGGTATAAATACCCCCCCAGCCCCCAACGGTCACTTAAGTCATGGCAGTGCTGCGGCTCAAGTGCGGCAGTGCCGCACCACACAAGACTGCAAGGGTAAGAGTGAAGTGTAGACTGTCTTGACTGTGAATCTGAGGATGCATGTGTATATTTGGACACTTGGTAGCACATATTAGCTTAAGCATTGTGTCCCCCTTTATAGTACAGCTTTTCTTATACTCAAATTCAAAATATAAAAGGATTTAAACCTCTGTTGAGTTTGAAACCATCAACATTTGCAATTGGGGGCTCCTCTATTTCGTGTTGCATCCTCGAATATAAATTCTCTGCTTGTCATCTTGATAAATCTCATTAGTTCTCTAATTGCATGGTCATTATCACCAAAACACACAATTAGGGCTTGATTGCACTTTCAATTATCGAAGTGTGTCTTTGCTTAGCTCAAGTTGCGTTATCTAGGGCATGTTATTTCAGAGCAAGGCGTGGCCACTGATCCCAATAAGGTTCAGGCCATGTTGAGTTGGCCAGCACCTACATCTGTTAAGGAGCTATGTAGCTTTTTGGGTTTGGTCGGCTATTACCGTCGCTTTGTGCATCACTTTGGTATGATTTCCAGACCTCTCACTGATCTCCTTAAGAAAGGTGCAATGTTTGTGTGGACTTTGGTTTAGGAATAGTCTCTTACTACATTTAAGACTGCTTTGACGTCGGCTCCTGTGTTGGCGTTACCCGATTTCTCCAAGCCCTTCGTCATTGAAACGGATGCCAGAAGCACAGGTGTTGGCACGGTACTGATGCAGCAAGGCCATCCATTAGCATTCTTGAGCAAGTCTTTGAGCCCTTGCTTGCAAGGTATGTTCACATACGAAAAAGAGTATCTAGCAATATTGATGGCAGTTGAGCAATGGCATAGATATTTGCAATTGACTGAGTTTTAAATTTTGACCGATCACAAGAGCCTAGTGCAATTGGAGGAGCAACGTCTTCATACTCCGTGGCAACAAAAGGTTTTCACCTGGCTGTTGGGACTGTAGTACAGAATCGTCTATCGAAAGGGAGTTGATAATGGGTGCAGGGTCAAGATGGCGGACTAGAGGGGGGTGAACAGTCCTTTCTAAAATTAAACGCGCTGGCTAACCGAAATAAATGCAGAATTTTAACTATCAGTCTAGCCAAGACTACGCCCCTCTATCTAAGTTCACAAGCACCTTATAAAGATCCTAATTAGGCAACAAAGGTGCCAGGCTAGCTAGAGCTCACCTAAACAATTCTAGAGCAAGGTCACACCAACCTATGCACTAGTACTTTGGCAACAGAGGGAGCTCCTACACAACTAGTGAAGCAAAAGCACAAAGCCACCTAAGCTCACTAGCAATGCTCAATAACAAGTAGGGATGAAAATGGTATGGATATTTTCCGACCGTATTCGAAACCGAATCCATTTAGAGGGGTTGAGATCTGTCCGTATCCGAGTCCAGATATCAACATCCGATACCGTATCCGTATCCGAATACTCTAATCGCATATTTATGATGTCGATATCCAATCGTATCCTATCCGACATAGTTGACACTATCCGTATTCGAATCCGAATCCGAATAGAAATATGAAAACAAATATAATATCGGTGATATCCGTCCGTATCCGATCCGTTTTCATCCCTATTAACAAGGCTACACAAGCCAAATTATAGAGCGCAAATTACTTAGCTACACAAACTAAGCAATGTGACTAACATGGTTACTAAAACCAAATTAGCCATGCAAGGGAGCTACTTCTATGCTACACAAGCAAGAAGGCAACTAGCAAGCTACTAAGGCTAAACTAGTCAAAAGAGCAACTACACAAGCACAATGTAAATAAAAGTAATACACGCTTATGTTTCACGGAATGCAAACCACCATGAAGATGATGAAGACAATGTTGACACGGCGATTTTCTCCTGAGGTTCATTTGGTTGCCACCAAGCTATGTCCCCATTGTGTCGACCGCTCACTTGGTGGTTCGGCGGCTAATTGGCATCACCCGCCAAGCCCGCATGTCGGGCACCATAAGAACCTACCTTGAAAGTGAGGGTAGCTCAATGACACACTCAACTAGAGTTGCTCTTCGTGATCCCCATGGAGTGAGCACAATTCCCCTCACAAATCCTCCTCCGGAGCACCGCACAATCTTCTTGCGTTCATCAATGGAGTCACAAGCCACCAAGCCATCTAGGAGGTGGCAACCTCCAAGAGTAACAAGCACCACCGGCTTGTAACACGATCACCTAGTGCCACTCAATGCAACCTTACGATGCAATCGCACTAGAATTGCTCACTCACTCAATCGGATGAACACTATCAAGCAAGAGTGAGTTAGAGGGCTCCCAAGCACCACCACATAAGCCACCAAGGCTCTAGTGTGATCAGCAACCAGCCCAAGCCCGAGCTCCACCTCTATTTATAGCCCCTAAGACAAATAGAGCCGTTGGAGTAAAGCTGCTGGTTTCTACGAGGGCACCGGACACGGCAGTGCCTAGCACCGAACATGGTGGTGCCCTTTCCAACGGTTGAATTCTAATAGCTAGAAACTAGCTGTTGGTCACCGGACAGGGGTGGCGGTGGCACCATCCTAGGGGTGGCGGTGACCACCTAGCCAGCCACTCGAAACACCACATCTCTGGATAAAAGGGGTGGTGCCCCGGTAGTGCACCGGACAGCCCCTGGCGGTGCTACCACCCTCCTGATGGCGGTGCACGCCGGACACGGTGGTGACCGAGTCACCCAGCTGCTGCTCTTGGCCTCGGTCTAGTGGGCACCGCCCTAGGGGTGGCGGTGCCACCGGATAGGCACTGGCGGTGCCCCCCTAGGCACCAACCAACTCCTCCCTCTCGGCCTCTAGGTGGGCACCGCCCAACGGGTGGCGGTGCGACCGGACCAGGGGTGGCGGTGCCACCTAGACAACACTACATGCCCGGTTTCGCCTACTCTTCTTCTCCTTTTTCAACACCTTTGCAAATGTGCTAATATCACCAAGTGTTCACCAACTTGTGTACGTGTGTTAGCTTTTCATAAACATTTTTCCAAAGAATTAGCACTCTTTTCTCAACGCCGTTCGATCCTAACACGTATGCAAAGTTAGATCGCTCAAGTGGCATTAGATGACTGATATGCAAACAAGTTTTCCCGTCTTGATAGTACAGCCATCTATCCTAAACCCGGTCATGCACTTCTCTACGCAACCTTTGACTGGTTAAATGAAATGCCCTATAGGTTATACATTTGCCTTGCGCATTCCATTCCATCACCTCCACTATTGATGCAACACATGCACCAACCAATCACAAATGACATGATCCACTTCATATCATCACGTGACCTTGTTGGTTCATCGATCTTGACCTCACTTGCTTTTCACCATTGCCTTCGTCCATCAGCGTCAAGTCTTGCTCAAGCTTCACCGTCACGCGGTCCATCGCTCCAAAGCCTCCAACTTGCCCTTCACACTTGCAACCGGTCCATCAAGCCAAGTCTTGTCTTGATCTTCTCCACCTTAGTCACATGACTCCATGTCATGTCTCATATGCAATGAGCTCCTTCATCACATGTGTGAGCCTTGCAACAAATCCAATACATCTTCACCGTCATGGCATGAGTTGCTCACACAAGTGTACCTATAGACTAATCACCTGTGTATCTCATATTTAAACACATTAGTCCACCTAGGTTGTCACTCAATTACCAAAACCAAACAAGGACCTTTCAATCTCTCCCTTTTTGGTAATTGATGACAACTCTACAAAGATATGGAAATTAAGCACTTATGGATTCATGTTGCTTGCCCAAGCAATTTTACCATGTGTAAATGATTTTGGACAAGTACCACAAACCTAAATTGGTAGTATTAGCTCCCCCTACTTATGTGCTAGAGTGTTTAGTTTAAAGCTCGTACATATGCATAGATTGTAGTTGTGGGAGAGTAATTACTACCAAATGATGCTAAGGTGTAAAGAATTAACCTTTGATGCATGATATCAATCGGAGATGCACTTTTAACACCATCCTTAGCACCATGAGTAGCTAGACATCAAATACACTAGAAACTCTGTGAGATCAACATTATAGGCATGGTTCTAGTACCACGTGTAAAAATACAAGTCTAGCTACCATCCTATGCATGCTAGTTATCAAGTCATCATTCAAGTTCTACAACTAGCATACACCACACAAGCATGCATATCAAATTTAAAAACTTATGCAATGCAAACACGCACATGAATATGCACATCAAATGCAATCAATCAAAAAGTTCATGAGCTTGCTCCCCTACTTGTGTGCTTCTCTTATCTAAGAATTTTTTTATCTTTCTCCGTTCTTCAATGTTGCTCCCTCTTTGCCCATGTCCAACTTCTACTTCTTTGTCTCAATCTCTCCCAAAGCTTTCATATCTTTGTACAATTTTGTCCCCCTTTGTCATCGATTTCCATGAAAGGTGTGCTTCCCATTGATGCAAAGGCTTGCATTGGGGTAGATGATTGACACTTGAATCTTCATTTTTGATGGACACCACTTGTATAGCTCTTTAGTCACCATGTGTAGGATCTTGTGACCTTGATACTAATTGTAGTGGGGCTCCTCCCCCTATGTCCAAGCATGAGTCATTCCACTTGATAATCTTGAGCTCTTAAAAGTGAAGGAACTTTCTTCATTTGATGATCACTTAAAGTTGAGGATCACTTGTGGAACCACCATCTTGTATGATTGATACCATGTGTAGAGACGTGATACCACGTATATGATTGATTTGTCAATAAAAACTATTTCTTGAACATTTGTTATCTTCATGAGTACCACTTGTAAGATATCACTTATGAGTTGATACTTGTGAACACTATTTGATAAGTCAATTGAGTCTAGATACCACTTGAAAAAACTAGATATCCATTTTCATTGTTGTCTTGTGCTTGTACTCTTGTTACTTATCATGAGCTTCTAAGTTGACTTGAACTAAATTGATTTGCCTAAGCTTCCAAGTCCAGTTTGACCAATGACAAGCTTCTTCACATCTCTCACAAGGGTTATCTTGCCAATGTTGTACTTGTTACTTGTTAGCAATCCAAATTAAATTAAGTACTTGGGTTTACTAGCTCATGAACAAACTCATATACTACCACTAGATCAATCAACCATTCAAGCAATAGTGGTAGGCTATGAATTTTAAACTTTTATTTGTCATGCATGATCCTAATAAGCATGTACTACATGCACTAACCGCATACTAGTAAGGGATAAGATGATCATGCACATTACAATGATACCTTTGCTATGTTGGAGTAGAGGATAGTCATTAGATTCCAATTAACCTCCGCAATAGCAATGTGAAGTCCAATTATAAGCTTGGTGAAGACCAATCATCAATATTAAAATCCATTCTTCACCCATATGAATTGAGAACCACTAATGATCAAGTGCACTTTCTTGTTGTGGTTGGCTAGCTTCGTCCTTTGATCAATGCTTGCATGAGAGAACTAAGTATGAGAATACCACTTGAATTGTCATGACTAGCTTTCTTTTGGATGTTGCTTGTTTTTCTTGATCAACCCTTTTGATTGCTTCAACTAAGCATCTCAAATGCTCTTCAGATTACCACTTCCATATTAGCCTTCCAAGTACCACACTTGGTTTACCTACATATAGGTGGTAAGCCCCTACACTAGGGAGAAGTGACCTCTCTCTAAAGAACCATTCTAGATACTCACTTGAATTGACTTTGTTTGATTGATCCAAGTGATGGACTTAACTTGATGTGTAACCTTGAATCCTTCTTCTTTAAGTCATTTTCTTTCTACTTGTTTAAGTCCTTTTCTTTCTACCAAATGATCTCCAATAATCTCTAGAACTTAAACTTCATCTTCATCTTGAGCTTGGTCTTGATCTTCAATTTGAGGACCAAATGTGTGCCAAGTACACTCCACAATCAAATGGCCTTGTACTCTTTGCTTGACATGCTTCTAGCTCAATCCAAAACCAAACTGAGGTACCTCAACCACTTATAATCATGTTTTTCAACTTGAGGACCTTTCAATCAAAGTAATCCTAGATCAATCCAATAATGGTCACCTTTGTGGCAGATTCTATACCCTTCAAAGAAGAATCCATAACTCCCAATGTACAGATCCAAATGCCACAAAATTTGGTGAAGATGTCCTTCACTAAGTCATCTAGCAGCTGTAAAAATTTGATCTTCATTTGACTTCATACGAACTGTGAGCAGTCAAATCTTCCACCACTACTCCAAGCTAAAAAAAACTGCTGCACTATAGCTGACAAGATCTGCTCCAAAATCGAAGTATCTCTTATCCAATTCTCATGAAATTTGCATAGAATCTTATACCATAAGTCTAGAGCATGTATACCAAATTTCAAACCAATCCAATAAGATTTAATAACTCGAGAATGGCAAAGATCACAGCTAGCTCAGATTTTGTAATATAGGACATATTTCAATTACTTGAGCTATTCTTCTTCAAATTGAACCAAACTTGAAATAGACTTGTTTGAATACTTTCACAAAACATATATCCATTCAATCCACTTACTAAATGTCATCTTATGACTTTATCCATGCAAACCAACTCAAATTTGATTACTAATCATTAAATCCATTCAAACACCTCATAGCAAGCAACATTGCATATTTATCCAATTCAATCAACTCATATGCACCCAAATAAAATGATCAACTAGAGATATACCTTGGTTAGCTCATGATCATCCAACTAGCAAGCTTCAATTCAAATATTTGCAAGCCACTAATATTTCCAATAAATCATCCACAACTTGATAATAGCACTTGTATGTTGTAGCTCTTGGACTTCACTTAACTTGTCATGGCATTGGGATAATGATCATCACTTGTCAGTACTTGGCTCAAACATATGATCAACTAAATGAATACCGCTTGAACCAAGTCTCCAATGCCGATGGTACCTACACACATTCATCCACTTTTTGATGGTACCCAAACTAGTTTGGGTCCTCTCAAGTTAGGTACAACATACTTAGGTATAGCCTTAGTATGAGTAGCGAGATGTTTTGTAATTGCAACTAATGAGGTACCATTACCATTCTTCCTAAGCATAGTATTTGCATCAATTGAAATGGGCTTAGGAGAGTTACCTAGGGGACATGAATGAGTCATGTGTCCCCTTTCCTGACATGAGTAGCACTTTCTCTTTAATTGAGACTTCTCTTCCTTACTCAAGTGGTGCTTCCCATTACCTTGCCTCTCATGAGTTGCTTGAGCCTTCTTCTCAAGCTTGGTAAGACACCTCAAGGCAAAGTATCCCATATCCTCACACTTGAAGCACTTGATGTGAGCATACACCTTCTCCTCATCTTGTGTCATGCTCATCATCTTGGCATCTTGAATTTGCATTGGATGCCTTGCCTTTCCACCCCTTCTTGTCTTCTTCTTCATCATCATCATCAAGTCACCACCATCTTCATGGTTGATCTTGATTTGCTGTTGGGGTGTCTTCTCTAGCTCATCTTGTGGTTTTGGTTGATGCTCTTCTTGTTGTTTCACCAATTGCTTGGCTGGGCACATTGAGGTAAGGTGACCCCAAGTGCGGCACTTGAAGAACTTCACATGCTCGAGCCTCTCTTCTTCCTTCGTCTTCTTGAGCTTCTCAATGTTTGGACAACCATTTGCAAGGTGTTCCGCTTCATGACACCGGTAGCACATGGAGTGAGACAACTTCAATTGTAGTTGCTTCTTCATCTTCTTTGCCCTTTTTCTTTCTCCCTTTGTCATCTTCCTTTTGAAGCCAAGCCCATTCATGTCACCAAACTTTCTTTGATTTGTCAACATATGCTCAAAGGTGACTTTTGAGTTGTAGCACCTCTCTATCTTGTTGCTCAATTTCTTCACTTCATTCTTGAGCTCATTGTTCTCCTTCAAAAGGTTAGTCTCACAAGACAAGGAAGTAGAACAAGCATCTATGTGTGAAGAGCATGGCATTTCTAATAAATCATCACAAGAGGTGGATACATGCTTCTTTCCTACATCACAAGAGTTAGCCACATGTTGCAATTGATCACTTGACTCATGTGATGAGCTCTCATTCTTTTTAATTTTCTTTGTAAATGCTTTAATGAGAGAAACATGTTGTTCTAATAATTCTTCATGAGATGCAAGTAGTGTCTCATTAGTCAATTTTAGCTCACCGTGTGAAGATTTAAGACCATCAAGTAAGTGTTTATGTTCTTCACATGAGTTCCTTAGAAATGAGTTTTCATTTTCCAATTTTATTGTTTTAGCTTTCTGAAAGCCCTAGTTTGGTTTTGGATAATTGATGAAACCTAGCACTAACCTTTGTCATGAGCGAAGATATGAGCTAGGTTGGTGCAATCCAAGTGATTGAGCAAGGTGAGGTCCATGGAGATGAAGATGGACAAGTGTTGATGGTGATCAAGCTCTAACTTGGAAAAGAAGAAAGAGAAAAACAAAAACCGAGAAGATCAAGGCAAAGGTATAAGATAGGTTTTTGTTTTGCACTCAAGACACCATAGAGGGTGTGAGTGACTTAGGATCGATAGCCGTACTATAAAAAGGGGAAATCTTTGGATAAACGGTTTATCGAGTGCCACTAGGTGACATGACTTTTGCATATGCATTTAGGAACCTAGTGTGCTAACCTTGACCCTCGTAAAATGCTTTGAAAAATGCTAACACATGTGCACACAAGTTCTACACTTTGTGGTTAGCAAGTTGGAAGCAAGGGTGAAGTGGTTGTGGACTTAGAAAAAGAAAAGGAGGAGACAGTCCATGACCGGATGCTGGCCGCAGGGTGACCGGACTCACCCCGGGCGCGTCTGATCATATATACTGAGGCATAGTGGTGTGGCCGCAAGTGAGGTGAAGGACCGAACGCTACCACCGGCGTGTCCGATCACTTTTTCGATCGAGCGGACTTAGGCACCAACATGTGACCGGACACGCAGGGCATGCGTCAGGTCATGGCTAACATGCGGTGACGTAAGCGTCGTAGGCGCGCGGTGAAGGGCGAGACACTGACCAGACACCGGGCGCGTCAGGTCACCTCTGACCGGACGCATCCGATCACTAATTTTTGCCTCTGGACCCTTACTAGAAACGAACGGACGCTGCGTTGCTCAGCGTTAGGTGAGCCAGAGCGTTGCATCCGGGCATCATTTAACTTAAGTGCTGACCATTTTCGACCATTGAAATCTGACGAACGCAGTTGAACAGAGAGACACATGGCAGCCATCGGGTGACCGGACTCACCCGACCAGACGCATGGCGACGTCCGGTCAGCCCACGGCAGAGCCAATGGCTCTATTTTCTTGGGCCGTCTATAAATAGTTGGTGGCCAGCTTGGGGCTCACCCTCTTGGCACTTTGACATACTTGACATCCTTGTGAGCCAAAGCAAACACCTCCCACTCATCTCCATCATTGATTCATCATTATAGTGAGATTGGGAGTGATTCCAAGTGCATTGGCTTGAGTGATTGCATCTAGTGTCACTTGGGGATCGTTGTGGTTGCGGATTTCTTGTTTATCTTGGTGGTTGTCACCACCTAGATGGCTTGGAGCAGTGGAGGAGCTTTGGCATGAGTTGGTGATTGTTCGTGACCGGCTCCGGTGATTGTGATGGGTCTTGTGCCTTCCCTGGCGGAGAGCCGAAAGGTAACTCTAGTGGATTACTCGTGTCATTGAGTTACCTCACTTGTGGGTAGGCTCTTGTGGTGTCCCATTGTGTGGACAAGGTTCATGCAACACCTCTTAGCCGTCGAACCACTAAGTGTTGGTCGACACAACGGGGACTAACGTGCCGGCAAGCACGTGAACCTCGGAAGAAAAATTGGTTGTCTCTTGCCCTTTGATATTCTCCCAGTGATTGAATTGGTATTCATCTTGTGATTGGTTCACTCCTCTACGCGGTGATAAAATCACCCTACTCACTCATTTACATTCCCACAAACTAGTTGTAGCAAGCTCTTTAGTGTAGCTAGAATTGAGAGCTTGCTTTGTAGTTTAAGTTCATCTAGTGGAGCTCTTTAGTGTAGCAAGTGTGAAAGCTCTTAGTGAGTAGTGACTTAGCCAATTATGTGCCTAGTGATCATAGTAACTAGAATTGTTAGATAGGTGGCTTTCAACCCTTGTAGAGCTAGAGCAAGTTTGTATTTCGCTATTTGTCATACTAATCAAATTACTCTAGTGGTCTTGTAGAATTTTAAATAGGCTATTCACCCCCCTCTAGCCATATTAGGACCTTTCGCTTTCTCATTTTCTAAAGACATGGTCATGCTAGCAAGTCTACTAACAAGCTCATCATATGAATCAACATGATCAACCACATTAGTATTTTGTACCTTTGTGTCACCTTGTGACATGAAGCAATGTGGTGATGGAGAGCTTGTAGAAGCATCACTTTCATAGCCTGAGCATGAACCATCATCAACAAGTGTGCATGGGGTAGCATCATCATTTGCATCACTTGTAGCATCATCATCAACCATGTCAAGTGAACTTGTGGTATGTTTTTCATCATCATCATCACTTGACCATGGGTGGAGCAACCTTCCACAATCACCAAATTGTGGTCATGCTCAACACACTCATGTGCAACCTCATCCTTGGGCTCATTCTCCTTCTTGAACTTGCCATCGTCCCATGTGGAGGAGTCACCGAAGGTGTGCTTGATTGATTCCCACAATTCATGAGCGGTTCCTTTGTGGTTCACCTTGTAAAACAACGCAAAGCTCAAAGCATCTATTAGATATAAATAAGCATTGGCATCAAGTTCAAAGAGAAGCTTTTGAGCTTTGGTTAGATTTTTATGGTCCAAGACATGGGTGAGACCACTTGTGACAACCCACCAAAACTTAGGTCCCTTTGCACGAATATGATCAAGAATATGGTGTTTCGACCGTGCAAAGTGTGTGCCATCAAAAATATGTGTGTCACAATCATCTAGCCCACTAGATGCCATCCTCTCGGGTCGGTGAAGACCACAAACAAGAGACCAAGCTCTAATACCACGTGTAGGGTCAAGATGGTGGACTAGAGAGGGGTGAATAGACCTTTTTAAAATAAAACGTGTCAGCTAACCAAAACAAATGCGAAATTTAAACTATCGGTCTAGCCAAGACTACACCCCTCTATCTAAGTTCACAAGCACCTTATAAAGATCCTAATTAGTCAACAAAGGTGTTGGGCTAGTAGAGCTCACCTAAACAATTCTAGAGCAAGGTCACACCAACCTATGCACTAGTACTTTGGCAATAGAGGAAGCTCCTACACAACTAGTGAAGCAAAAGCACAAAGCCACCTAAGCTCACTAGCAATGCTCAATAACAAGGCTACACAAGCCAAATTATAGAGCACAAATTACTTAGCTACACAAACTAAGCAATGTGACTAACAAGGTTACTAAAACCAAATTAGCCACGCAAGGGAGCTACTTCTATGCTACACAAGCAAGAAGGCAACTAGCAAGCTACTAAGGCTAACCTAGTCATAAGAGCAACTACACAAGCACAATGCAAACCACCGTGAAGATGATGAAGACAATGTTGACACGGCGATTTTCTCCTGAGGTTCACTTGGTTGCCACCAAGCTACGTCCCCGTTGTGTCGACCGCTCACTTGGTGGTTCGGTAGCTAATTGGCATCACCCGCCAAGCCCGCATGTCGGGCACCGCAAGAACCTACCTTGAAAGTGAGGGTAGCTCAATGACACGCCCAACTAGAGTTGCTCTTCACGATCCCCACGGGTGAGCACAATTCCCCTCACAAATCCTCCTCCGGAGCACTGCCCAATCTTCTCGCTTGCATCAACGGAGTCGCAAGCCACCAAGCCGTCTAGGAGGTGGCAACCTCCAAGAGTAACAAGCACCATCGGCTTGCAACATGATCACCTAGTGCCACTCGATGCAACCTCACGCTGCAATCGCACTAGAATTGCTCACTTACTCAATTGGATGAACACTATCAAGCAAGAGTGAGTTAGGGGGCTTCCAAGCACCACCACATAAGCCACCAAGGCTCTAGTATGATCAGCAACTAGCCCAAGCCCAAGCTCCACCTCTATTTATAGCCCCCAAGCCAAATAGAGCCGTTGGAGCAAAGCTGCTGGTTTCTACGAGGGCACCGGACACGGCGGTCCCTAGCACCGGACACGGCGGTGCCCTTCCCAACGGTTGAATTCTAATAGCTAGAAACTAGTCGTTGGTCATCGGACAGGGGTGGCGGTGGCACCATCCTAGGGGTGGCGGTGACCACCCAGCCAGCCACCCGAAACACCACATCTCTGGATAAAAGGGGCGGTGTCCCGGCAGTGCACCGGACAGCTCCTGGCGGTGCTACCACCCTCCTAATGGTGGTGCACGCCGGACATGGTGGTGACCGAGTCACCCAGCTACTGCTCTCGGCCTCGGTCTAGTGGGCACCGCCCTAGGGGTGGCGGTGCCACTGGATAGGCAGTGGCGGTGCCCCCCTGGGCACCAACCAACTCCTCCCTCTCGGCATTAAGGTGGGCACCGCCCAACGGGTGGCGGTGCCACCTTGACAACACTCCGAGCCCGGTTTTGCCTACTCTTCTTCGCCTTTTTCAACACCTTTGCAAATGTGCTAATATCACCAAGTGTTCACCAACTTGTGTACGTGTGTTAGCTTTTCATAAACATTTTTCCAAAGAATTAGCACTCTTTTCTCAACGCCGCTTGATCCTACGCAACCATTGACTGGTTAAATGAAATGCCCTATAGGTTATACCTTTGCCTTGCGTATTCCATTCCATCACCTCCACTGTTGATGCAACACATGCACCAACCAATCACAAATGACATGATCCACTTCATATCATCACGTGACCTTGTTGGTTCATCGATCTTGACCTCACTTGCTTTTCACCATTGCCTTCGTCCATCGGCGTCAAGTCTTGCTCAAGCTTCACCGTCACACGGTCCATCGCTCCAAAGCCTCTAACTTGCCCTTCACGCTTGCAACCGGTCCATCAAGCCAAGTCTTGTCTTGATCTTCTCCACCTTAGTCACATGACTCCATGTCATGTCTCATATGCAATGAGCTCCTTCATCACATGTGTAAGCCTTGCAACAAATCCAATCCATCTTCACCATCATGGCATGAGTTGTTCACACAAGTGTACCTGTGGACTAATCACCTGTGTATATAACATTTAAACACATTAGTCCACCTAGGTTGTAACTCAATTACCAAAACCAAACAAGGACCTTTCAATGGGGTTGCGGATGCATTGTCATGAGTTCTAGCAGCGTAGTGTGACGCATTGATTGTGTGTCAACCACAGTGGTTGTTAGAGGTCCTGCAGTCTTATGAGCATGATCCAGTGGCTCAGGAATTATTGACCAAACTCCGTGCTGATTCTACTAGTACTCCTCACTATACCCTAAGAGATGGGCTAATTCGGTATAAGGGTTGTCTGTGGATTCGGAATGATACTGAACTACACAAGCATCTACTCAATGCTATGCATTCCAGCGCAATCGGCGGTCACAGTGGCATTATAGTTACTTACCGTTGTGCTAAACAGCATTTTGCTTGGCCAGGTATGAAGTTTGCGATTCATGCTTTTGTATCTGAATGCCAAGTGTGCCAGCAGGCCAAACCGGATCGCAGTAAGTTACCCGGTCTTCTTCAACCACTGTCGGTGCCTAAGTGTGCCTGGAAGGTGGTGTTTTTGGATTTCGTCGAGGGCATGCCATTGTCTGAAGGGTATAACTGCATTTTGGTGGTAGTGGATCTCTTCACAAAGTATGCACACTTTTTGAGCCTTCGCCATCCTTTCACCACTACTGCAGTGGCCAAGATGTTTATCTCTCAAGTTTATCGTCTTCATGGTATGCCCACAGCCCTGGTATCAGATCATGATAAGGTCTTCGCTAGTGCGCTGTGGCGGGAGTTGTTCAAATTTGCCAAGGTGGAACTACATATGAGCACTACTTACCATCCTCAATCCGATGGACAGACAGAGCGCGTCAACCAATGCCTCGAAACTTTCTTGCGCTGCTTTGTTCATGCTTGCCCACGGCGGTGGCACCAGTGGTTAGATTTGGCAGAGTTTTCGTATAACACCAGTTTGCATTCGGCGCTTGGCTGCTCACCTTTTGAAGTACTTTATGGCTATGCTCCCACCCATTTTGGCATTAGTCCTGCAGATGAGCAACCGGTCACAGATATTGCCAGCTGGTTACAAGACCGTGCACTAATGTCTGAAGTCATCCGGCAACATTTGCTTCGCGCCAAGCAACACATGAAGCGTTATGCAGATGGTCATCGCTCCGAGCGTCAGTTCCAGGTCAATGATTGGGTGTTCTTGAAATTGCAGCCTTATGTGCAGTCATCGGTTGCTGACAGAAGTAGCCAGAAGCTTGCCTTCAAATTTTTTGGGCCCTACAAGGTGCTAGAGCGTGTTGGCTCTGTTGCATACAGGCTTGAGCTCCCGTCTTCTTCCTCGGTGCATCTCGTATTCCATGTGTCACAACTTAAGAAGGCGGTGGGTGCTCGCCACACGGTTACTTCAACCCTACCACCAGCATCTGCTAAGTGGAGTATACCTGAACGCATTCTCCAGCATCGTCAGGTGCCACACGGTAAGAAGTTCATTCAGCAAGGGGACTAATCTTCCTGTTTCCTTGGCTACTTGGGAGGACATGGAGTTCCTACAGCAGCAGTTTCCTCGCGCCAGCTTGTGGAAGCAATAGGGCGCGCAAGGGAGGGGGAATGTCAGCACCCCACCTGCTGACTCTGATCCAGCGTCCAGCTCCTCGGCTCCGTTACCTGACGGCCATCCGCCGAGCTACAGTCAGGCCGTCCGCAAAGGTCTAGATCGGTGAATCCACGCTACTACGGCCAGACCTGGGTGACCAAGTGAACCCACTCTGAAGATGCGTGTGTGCGTGTCTTACTATATAGCCTAGTATCTTCTCGTGGAAGGGGGTTATCAACTATTGTAACAAACATATTATCCTGCTACTAAGATTCGTCGTTTGTTCCTGCCCCTTTTGCTGTGCTGCCTTCCTCGACTCTGATTCCTCTTTCCCTTCCCCAATCTGCTGCTAACAGCTAGCTGAAACCGACTGTGTTTTCTCCGGCGTTCGTTTAATTTGCTACCGTCGGAAAGTCGGATGCGGACGGAACGGTTACGCAGTGTCCGACGTCCGTCTTTGTTTGTGGGCTTCTTTCGGTTGGATCGTGAACGGCCAGATTCAGGGCCCAGCCACGGTGGAGCCTGCCCTGGAAGCAATCCCGGTCTGTCTACGAGGGAACGTGTCTTCGTTTAGGGCTCGTTCGTTTGGCAGGGATTGCCCGGAATGAATCCTACCTGGATTGCTTTACAAAATTATATAAGCATGGATCAATTGGAAT
This sequence comes from Miscanthus floridulus, assembly GCF_019320115.1. NCBI lineage: Eukaryota > Viridiplantae > Streptophyta > Magnoliopsida > Poales > Poaceae > Miscanthus > Miscanthus floridulus. Next base: position 36,778,023 of record NC_089594.1, read on the forward strand.
AATTCCCGGTGCAATCCAGCAAAACCGAACAGGTCCTTAGAAAAGTCCATTTAATACCCCTTATCAAACTTTCACGATAGTTTAATTTCCCCTTAGTTTATAAAACCATTTTAACCTTCCGACTTTTAAACCGTCTGTTTTTACACCTTATTTTTTCTAGAAATTGTATGCAATTAAAAAAATTCATAAAATCTATTCTAATCTTGGAAATTTTGTTTTGTCTCGTGAAGTTACCAAACCAGTTTCAAATTTCTTTTTCTAATAAACCCACGCTCTCTCTCATGGTGCTTATATTAAAAAATTTTGTTTGTATATTCTATGGACTCTTTTTTATGTTTATTTGCTACTAGAAGATGCTCTTGTTACCTATTATAATTAGTCTATATTAGCCAACCAAAATACATATAGAAGGCTAAAAGGCACGAATAATACTCTCGCTAGCAAAGGCTTCAGGTTAGACTAGCTTATTCTGGTCACGCTTTTCCTCGTTTTGTACGTCTTCTCAAGGCCTACATAGGATCAAGTACGATGGGGTCACATCTTTACATGACATGTGTGTTGTATACTTGTATCAAAGTCAGCTGAACATTGCACGGTCCAGGTCATCGAAGACTAATTATAGTAGATACGAAAGCATCTGCTAGCAAATAAAAGGCAAAATGAGTCTATAAAAGACTCAAATACTTAGCCACGGATTAGAGAGGTGAGCGCACGCGACGCGCGTGGCGGTGCTACAGTAGCCACCGCGTTGCTACGCGTATGAGGGGAAAAAATAATAAAGACCTTTGATTCTTTGGAGTCCATGTGTTGGTGTAGTGATTGTCACCTGACCGAACCACAGAAGCTTATTTACTTTGATAACTTGTGTCGTCTCGAATTCAAATTTTTTCTTGCCAAAAAAAATCCAGTGAAAACTTTTTGAACAATAATTTGGTCTTATAACCAGGCTTCCCGAGGCAAACATTTGGCAGCTTGGTTACCAAACTCAGTGTGACTCGGCCGACGCTTTTCGACCACAATGCTCACAAGTAAATCGACAGCTACATGAAAAATCCATGCAAAAGGAATGTGCAAAACACAAATAACTCACTGCGCAAAGAAAAAAAAAACATAGAAGTATAGAACCGACCAGGAATGCATAATACACAGATAACTCAGTGCACACAAGAAAAAAACATACTCGTAGAACCGACCATCCTCGGATGCAGGTCAATCCTACAACTAGCTGAATCAGACACTTTGACGATCAGAGCAAACAATTTCAGTAAACATCCGGGGCATAAGAAAGGCAAAACCATCACCCACATTCAAACCAAAGCGCAGGGCCATATAGGATATATAAACTAGATATAACACTCCAGTTGTAGTTTGACCCATATGCCATCACAGGCAAAACGCACAGTGTTCAGATGTTCGAACCACACACTACGACCAAATAACACGGTGCTGGTCATGTCTCCATATCACGCGCGCTGCCACCACAGGGACACCATGTTCAGCAACATCTACAGAATGTCTAGGCATTCTTTTATGGACAAGCAGGAGCATGTACGAGATTGCTCAGGACCTAAGGTAGCAGCTGAAGCCTCTTTACGAGCTGGAGGCCTCAAAGGTGTCTGGCTTATGCTTCTCCATCAGGCCCGTCAGGGCTGCGTCGAGCTCCTTCTCCAGCCCCAGCTCCTTCTCCATGTACTCTTTCTTCAGCTTCATCTTCTTCTCCTCGTGGACTTTGATCGGCTCATCCCGCTCAGCTTCAAACTCTGCCACATCCTTGACCTGGCAATCAATGAACTTCTGTACATGATCCTTCCTGCACAAGACAGATGGATTGAGAATGGGAAACAGCAACTGACATGTGCTTTGAAATTACAATGTCAGCACCAGATGATTGAAGCAGGAAACAAAAGCAATCCTGAGTTCTTGACAACTCATGCATTGAGAAGGAGCATTTACATTATTTTTAGTTCCAGTTGCAGGTAAGGCATGGTAACATCCAACTATGAATTAATGACACACCTTAGCTTACGATCTTCGGTAGTTCCAGAATCCACATCAAAGCGTCTAGCCTTTGAGCGCTCCTCCTGCAGCAACTTCTCAAACAGCTTTTCTTTATCCTCTGTGGCCTTGTGAATATCCTCAATTTGACTATGAAAAAATTCCTCCTGGTACTTCATCTGCAAACCATGGAAACAAAGTCAACAACAGGTGGTAAAATCAAAAGATGGCAGCATCAATCTTATCACAAAAGTATTGAAGTGCAAGATATAAGTGTGACCCTCACAACAACAGCAAACTCTTTATCATTTGTTACTAAAGCCATTGACACAGACTTAGATGAAAAGAAAATTGTTGATTCTCGCATGTTCATTGGTAGAAAATATGACCACTTGGGTAACCTTATTACCTCTTGCTCATACTCCAAGTGCTTCTCTTTTGCTTTACTCCTGACAAATATATTCTCTTCCATAGTCTCACGTAGCTTCTGGGAAATAACACCCAATGTTTCTTCTACTGCTTTTGAGCGCTGCTCTGTCTTAACCACCTTGTTCTTCAGGTAATTCAGTTGTTGGTTGTCTTCACTCATCTGTTTCATTTGCATCACCACCATCTCATTGTAAGACTTCATCTCATACTTCAGACGGCTTTTACCTGAAATTACAGTGAAGATAAAAATATAGTTAGCAATTCTCCAGTTAAGTTAGTAAAATGCTCGATGTCCTGTTTGGTAGATGCAAGATAACTAGTACAGCTTGATGTATGTATTTCAAAACACTCCACTACTTGTTGAACTTGGAGGCTTCATATTTCAATAAACAGGTTACAGATTGTTGGGATCGGGTCAGCCTGCACAGGTGAGCACCACCTCAAACACACTCACAACACGCACTCGGCTGGAGGTAGAAGAGGTTGAGCAGAGACACAGCACAAGCACAAGTGCAGCAACTGAACTGGCTCCTCTATTGATTTCGATTGAAATATATATACATGTAGCGGTAGATGCATACCAACTGCAAGGTACACTAGTACCTGGCTGAGATCAGCCCCCAACTACTTAGACATGGCTGAGGTAAGCCATTACAGGGTTGGCCTATTGCCATACCGCTAGAGTAGACTAGATAGGTAGATGGACAGCAATAGATGACCTATTGCCTAATCCCTGCTGCAGCAAAACAATCAAGCGGAGCAGCAGATTATCTTACACAGATTTCAATTCTTTGATTTATCTGTTGTACTGTTTGAAAAGTCATAGTCCCTGTGGTCACAATTTCTTCACCCATTCATAATGAGCAATGGTTTATCAGTCAAGAGAGGTGATGTATTTTCATTTTCACAAACAAGACAACAATGGCACACAAAGAAGCATTTTGCTTCGATGATTCGTAAGTTATCAGGAAGCGGTCTAATGGCCATATGATTTAGTTCAAAAGGCCACATTCCATAAGTTCATAGAGAAATCCTGCCTTCACAAGCAGGCCCGTGAAGAAGGGAGCTACACTAAACCAGAATTGATTGGCCTATAAAAAAGGAAATCTACAGCTCAAGTATCGTTCTTCCTAAAAATAAACGTCATTTTAAGTTGTGCTCCACTGTGGATTAAGTTAGTTGGTGGAAGCGTTGTGAAATATTAGCAAGATTTTGCTGTTATTGCTCTCCAAACAAGATGCTTTAATCTAAGTGCTGCATCCAGATTTAGAAATATGAACTGCTCTTGAAAAGGAACAAATCCAAACAGAGCATCTAGTAATGCACCTTAAAACTTAAATGAAATAAACTGATGTTATGTTCCAGCCACCATAAAAATCCTGCTTAGCGTTCATAGATTAAACAGGATGTAAAAAGGAAAGGAAAACAACAGAATAGAAAGCAGTAATAATTCAAGGCATAAAGAATTCAGGGAGAAGTCCACTAAATCATGTTGTTTACCAGATAAAAAAAAAAGCATACACAGAATAGAAAGCAGTAATTTTGTAAGAAACAGTACCATGGCAATGCTTATTAAACGCCTCCATATCCTCTTTGCTCGCTAAGAAACCAAATAGCAGCCTTTTCCCACCAGGTACGAATCGAACCTTGTTGTTGAGCTGCCATGCATTCCTGTCTTTACCTTGATTAACAAAGTGCCTATGCAGACGTTCAGCTTCCATGTAGCCCACAGCTGAGCTTTCAAATATTAACACACTCATACCACGGTGCCCAGAGGGACCATAGGCATGACGTGCTTTAGTTGCTGCATATTCTCCGAAATAATCAAGGAGCTCTTGGTTCCCCATGCCCTTCCACTAGATTAGGTCAAAGAATAAACAGGAATCAGAATACAACACAACTTAATTGTATAGCCCTTGAAGAGCTATAAAGGACTTCTTCTATAAGATCTAAGCAGCATTATGATCCACACTCAGCTCAAAAAAATTGTGGGCACACAATGTATTGAACGCAATTAGCTATAAATAATAAAGAGGATCAATGTGGTCAACTCAGAATGCACAAGACAAGAATATAATATCTAGGTAAATAAACATAACATATTATTCATGGTAACTGATCCACTTAGGGAGCATATTGCACCTTTGTACAGTCAGATCAAATGCTCTAAGAAGATGCATAAGTGTCAAGTTATGAGTAAAAGGGATAGAGGGAATCCAAATGCAAAATATGTACTTAGCATTTCACAGGGGGAAAAATACTGCTAATATGAAATTATATACAAAAAAATCAGTCACCTTATCATCGTCATCTTTTTCCAAGAAGGTGTTCATAACAATAACCATTGGTGGCCACACTATCTCCCGATCAGTGCTTTCTCGCAGCCCTTTCCATTTCCCAAATTGTTCGCCCGCTGATATCACTGAAGTTCCCCTGCGAGAGAGCTCCTCTTCCAGCAATGCAGCCAATTCTCTGTGAAGCCTAACCCTTGTAGAACCCTTTGTTCTAGCATGAGTCATTAAAGGTTGCAGACCTTTGTACCAGTCAATTGCCCCAGGTCCATTTTTGCATGCCGGGCAGTGCCATTGCCTAGTTTGTTCATTAATCTGTTCCACACTCAATGTATTCAAGACTTCAAAGAACCCTTTGAACCACTTGTTAGTTTTTCGAGTCTCAAAACTTTTCTCACTTGCATCAGAATCATAGTCATCACTGATACCATCACTCAAATCATCATCATCTGATGCATTGTTGCCATCAACATTCTCCACCTCAGGGTCAGAACCAGATGGAGGAGCATCATCCTTCTCTACTTCAGAACCAGATGGGTGAGGCCTGGATTGCCACTGCCAACCATTTGCCAGAGGTGGAGTCACAACAGGGCGCAGTGTTTGTGGTGGCGGTCTAGGATTGCATCGGTTAGCAGCACCACGATCTGAAGCTTGAGCCCAACTTGTTCCAGAAGGGTGCGAGGAACCATTGCCACCCCATGCTGGCCTTGCTGTGTTAGGTGTCGCATTTGTGGAACTCCATGGTGCCCACTGTCTCCCACCTACTTGCCCTTGTTTCTTTGACTTCTTAACCATGGTTTCCCAGCCACCATCTGTATGCAGGGTAGGATCATGCGGTGTCAGATAAATTAATCTCAACAAGTATCTGTCAGTAATGGCAAAGAATGTCGTACTCCACTACGAAACACAATGATGCTAATTAATCAGTGCGGAGAGTTGCAGAAACTAGGTTATAAAAAATAGAAATAAAATACTTTTACCTATTCAGCATAGTAATTTCACAACTTCAAAGTTCTATCAGTAGCTAATATACTGACCAAAAGCTAGCTGCAGATCTAATTGTCAAGAGATACATGCAAGTCATTATAGGACCAATACGCATTAAGATGACAATTGGTGGGCACTGGTGCTAATTTCACTAGGCACAAAGTATGCATAACAATCACAAAAATGCATACAAAATCAATCCTGCAGTAGGGATAACATGTTGCCATGACATAAGTAAATCACATACACTTGTTAAAATGAACATAGCCAGAATTTACCAGATCGACAATGTCAAACCAATGTGCAGTAACATAACTTTCCCAAGAATCATTCAGTTATTCAGTATGTTATCAGGATCCATGAAAGAATGAAACAAAGTGGAACACAAGCTAAAAAGATAAGCAGCAGCAATGAAAAAAAATAATTGACTACCAGCAACCATGCAAGTAACCTTATCAGACTTGACTAAGAACAACGAAAAACCCTTTATAAAATTCACAACATAACTTGAACCCCTATCCAAGACGTAACCCAAACTCGCGGGTAGAAATCGGAACGATTGTAAAAATGTCACAAACCAACCACACAGAATGAAAACTAAGAGTACATACCGATTACAAAAGGACAGCGAACTAAAAGAGCCGTCAAAATATCATGCAATTACTAAGGCCTGGTGCAAGCGGTAGAGTCTTACCGCCTGTGACCGGAAGGTCCCAGGTTCGAGTCACGGTCTCCTCGCATTGCGCAGGCGAGGGTAAGGCTTGCCACTAACACCCCTCCCTAGACCCCGCACAGAGCGGGAGCTCTCTGCAGTGGGTACGCCCTTTTTTTTTACTAAGAGAATTAAAATCACCTAACATTTTAATTAAAAAAACCAACTACCAAAAACCCAACAACCAAGGATGAGAACTTTAATCCCTTATTTATTTTAGGATAATATGAAATTGTAGAAATGCAAGGATCTATTAACCCATAGATCGCTGATTTCTTAAATTTAATATTACAATAGTTTCTAACAATTAATCAACAAATTATTAACTTGTAGATCACCGATTTCTTATAATAAAAGGGAAAAAATGAAAGGGCAAGGCTAACCAAATCTGCTTCGCACGGAGCACACGATCCCCAAGCAAATGGCTAAATCCTTACCTCCGTCAAAAAAAAAATGGCTAAATCCCACCGAAAATAAACACGCAATAAAATTCAAGAGCAATCCGCCAACCCCCAAATCCATCCAAGGAGACGAAACCAAATTAAACGATAAAAAAAAGCTACACAACCAGCACCAAGGATCCGCGCAAAGCGCGGATGAACCACGGGAACGCCCAAACAAATCCACCGATTCCGCTTTCCGCACCCACGCGAAGCAGCATTCGCCCCTCGTCCCCCAAAACCCCCGTCACTCCGAAACAACCCGCCCAAGATCGAGCGACAGACGCGACCAGCCCGCACGCACGAGACGAAACAGATCCCACCCTAAACCCTACCCGGTCCCCTCAAACGATCCGGCATTGCGCGATCCGTCCACCCACGAAGCACAGGGAGGAGGAGGGGGGAGAGGCGGGAGGTGCTCACCGGAACCCGGAGGCCCGCCGCCGCGACGATCGCCGGAGCCCGACATCGATCGCGCGCTCCTCTTCTCTCTCCGCCCCTACGGCGTGGTGGGGGTTTTACGTTTGCAGTGGAGAATGGAGAATGGAGAGGATGCCTTGGCAGTGAGCGGAAGTGCGGAACGGGGGCCGCCGGGGTGGGTCATATGGACGGGACGGCACCACCCTCAAGAGGTGCGCGTTTCGCTCGCTGCCCGATCCGCCTCTCCCCATACGACACAACTCACTGACGGCATGGGCCAGGATAGTGGGTCCCGAGATGAAGTTGGTAGAGTAGCTACCGGCGAAGGTGAGGAATGATGAGGTCCACGTGGCCACCTTCGCGAGAGGATATCATGCATTCATGCGCGATCAATAATGAGAGTGGCGCTGCCAGTGGACCCTCCTCCTCCCTGACTGCCAGCCAGTTCCTGAATGTGAGAGGGTCAACGAGTCAACTGCAGGATCGCCGAGGGAAATGGGGACGGGCCCGCATGTCAGCGTGGTTAAAGTTGGCTCAAGCTTTTGTTGAGTGGATTTGGATCATTCATGGTTTGGATTGGGTTTGATATATATGGCTTCATTCGGTGACATTTGATGAGGATCAGGGACGCCAAGAGAATCCCATGCCATTAGTGTTTCTTTTCTTTAGTGGAACATGTACTTCTCCCCATGTTTGCTAAGTTTTGGTCCCCTCTCCTTCAACCCAGTGGATGTTGAGAGGAATATATAGGTTATAGGATGTGTTCACCAATAATTGATGAAGAGTGAGCATCTTTCATCTACAAAATTGCACCCCCTCATATCACAATGTTAAGACTATTGGCTCATGATATTTTAGATATAAATGATAGTTTATTTCTTAAGAAACTATACATGTAATTTATAAGATGATACCTCACTGATGGTGCCAAAACTATGTAAGATGACCTACACATTATGCATATGGAATCTGGTTCTGAATAATTGCTCAATTGTAGGTAATGAATTTCTTGATATTGTGTGGGTTTGATGAGTCACAAAGTATGTATATAAAGTAATTCAAATGAATCACTAGGTAAAATGCTACTCCCTCCGTCCCCGAATATAAGACATGCACGTATTTTAAAATTCAAACTTTGTTATCTTTGACTAACAATTAGCCTAATTATATCAAAAGTTTGTATTACATAAGTAGTTACATTAGATTTGTATTTAGAAATACTTTCTAATGATCAAACTTTTGTTCCTACAAATTATATATTATAAGAGAAATTATAGGTAATATATGTTCTTGAAGACTGCACCAAGTCAAATCGTGCCTTATATTCAGGGACGGAGGGAGTAAAAAATGACTGTGCTACAAACTAGAACAATCTAACATCAAGACCGGGTGCGTGTCTTTGTGTTGCTATATATTATTGTATCAGATTGGATCAATGTACTGGTTTTGTTCTATCTTTTTCTATTTCCTTGGAATTGTGTGGGGAATATTTACTTGAAGAAAGTACATGATAGTAAAAACATCATGGTAATTGCTCCTTGACTTTTTTTACTATGATTTAACAAATAGTACAGATTTGGTTTACAACCCCTTTGTGAGAGTTGCAGCGTGGCTTAAATAGTTTATTCTCGTCGTTCTTTTGTGAACAAAAGTGGATTCATGAACCAGCTCTTTCTTCCTTTTATGATTTCATCTTTTATTATTCCAATTAACATTTCCATATAATGCGGTTTCTTGGTGATACAGCTAATGATATTACTTAAGATTGTTATCAGTTGTATGCCTGTACCTAGGTCCCGTTTGGATCCCTATAGATGATAGCTATATGCTAATAGTTATCTATTTTGGATCCAAACAGGTGTAGCTAATAACTAGCTAATTGTTAACTGGACCTCTCGATAATAACTACCTCACTAGTTGGACAAAATCAAATAATAGTAGCTAATAGTTATTTTTAGTAGCTTTTTTTATTAGCTGTGCATCAAAACACCCTCCAGCTAATACGTAGCTAATAGTTAGCTAGCTAATATTAGATATGAGCTATTAGCTACCTAACTATTAGCAGATAATGAATCCAAACAGGGTCCTACTTTCCTTTTATTTTTTTTACTAGGATTATACGCATGTGTAGCAATTGGAACAAACTTCATTGCCATAAGCCAACATCAATCTCATCTGGCTCCTACAATTCGTTGTGCCCAGATTGATACCAATAACATCTGTTATAGATGGATTTCTTCTGCATGCAAAACATTCAATTTGATGTTTGAAAAAGGCAAGAAGCAAACTACCATGGACGCACAACAAACATTGATTCTCTGTTACCCAAGAACAAAGTTGCTGCTCCAGGCCTTGTGAGCTAAGCATGCAAACTGGACGCTAGGCAATGGGACCCTAATTAGATCTCAAAAGCAAAGAACATGTCATCGCATGATCATCCCAAACATTATCCAGTCCCTCTTAAGTTGTCACATACCTTTTTTCTAGATTAGGAATACTTTCAAGTTCAAAACCAAAGTTGTTACAAAACTTCTATGATTCCTGTGTTGTCCTATTTTCCTTGTTTGCGAGAAGGTTATTGATACTAAATCTTGCTAAAAGCAAACCCCACATTTCTTCAAAAATGAAATTTGATAGTTCTTTCAACGCATCATGTGGCAATTTATCTGCAGAGCCAAAGATCATCTTGAGGAAAAAATATTAATGTAGAATCTAAAAGTTGCTTGATATATAAAATCCAATCCTAGGGATGAGAAGTTTTGGCCACATCTTCATTCCTCGTGGTAATTATTGACCAATCAGATCTTAACATACCATTAGGTCCCAAAGTAGATCTCTATGATCATTAGTGTACCATGCTGTTGACATCGGAATTTGGTTCGTTGCATGAGTCCCCATAATTCAAAATGCGCCAAGAGAAGCCGTGGAGAGAGCAGAATAGGCTGGTCCAAGACGATCGAACGGAGTCAGCTGGATTTCGGCAACAACGTCATCTCGAGGAGACTCCAATAGCAAGAGTGACGTTGTTCGGGATCAGGAAAAACATGGCGGACTCCACAAAAGGGAAAGTTTGGAGTTCAAGTTATCTTAAGATTAGGAAATTGTGTTTTCTTTTCCAAAGTTTTGTGATCGGTCTTATTCGACCATGACTCATAGTCAAGCCTCGGGTATAAATAGTAAACCCCGGCTATTGTAATAGACATCTCTCATCGATCAACCAAACAAGTACCTTTATTTTTCGGCTCACGCCACCCATTAGGAGTAGGAGTAGAGTATAATTCGACGAGTTCTTTGGGCAAGCAGGGCTGTATCAGATGACCTAACCTTCGGCTTGTTTGTGAGTATCCGTCACGACTTATATTGTTACTTGTGAGGATACAACAGACGACTGATCTCTTGCAAGTCGCGGTATAAGTTAGTTATTGATCTATATTGTTATTTGTAAGGCTGCAACAAACGACTGATCTCTTACAAATCACGGTATAGATTAGTTATCGATTCGTATCAACCTTTACAAGGATACAACAAATGATTGATCTCTTGTAAACGTTGGTATTAATCAAAGTTATCGATATCGTGCTAAATAGTTTACTGTTTAACACAATATCACCAATTGCCCGATTTAGATTGAGATTTATTGATCTTATTATTTTGATCTATCGTCTGTCGATTAGTATCATAGTTGAATTCAATCCTTGACGTTAGATCCTGTTTGATGACTAATTTTTCTCGATCTTGATCGTACATGGCGGGTGTTTGAAGTCGTGTTCTATTAAGAGATAGATTCATTGATCGCTAGTACCCGGTATGACTCCGCTATCAATGCTGCATCAGCCGACTCAACCTGTTGATAGTGTGTCAGATTAGATATTGTCGGTTAGTAGATCTATCTATTAAGAAGAGCATGACGTCAAGCCACCCACTATGTCTCCATCGGCTATTTAGCCGATGGCCTGAGCTTCCACGTGTATAACATGCCTTCATGATTTCCTTACGATGTAAATAGATCTATTGATTGCTGGTCTCTGATCTAGGGTCCTACTATCAATGTTGTATCAGACGACTCGACCTGTTGACGGTATAATAGATTGAGACTAGTCGTTTGTTGGTTTATTTATATCCAACGGATGAGTGATCGCATGCTATACGATAAGATCACCGGAATCGGCTATTTTAGTCGATAGCCCTATTTGTCAAGGATGTACTGGCTGTTTATATGCTTTTACTTGTTTTTTGTCCTGGATAAAAAGATAGTATGTCTCTCACTTGAATGCTTACACGGCTATCTTTACACCTCTTGCATGTTTTCATGATCATCGGCTAAGTTAGATCCATGTAACTAAGTAAATAATAATTGCCGATATGCTTATTTTGTTTACATTATATCATGAACATGCTGGATATCGACTCTCTAGTCGATAGCCTTATCTTACTGGTCACTTGGCCGTATATTTGGAACTGTCTGGACAAACACCGGCATGTTCTGCCTTAAATTACTGATTAACTTTCTCTCCTTGTCAATTATAGGGTCAAATTGACTAGCACACCCTCAGTCACGACCATCTGGTCCAGTGTCCACTCGTAAGCCCAGAGAGAGCTCGAGATCTGCTCCACGTGGTTTCTCTCGGCTAGCTTCGTGTGTGCTGCACCTGACGGCAGAGGACGACCCGTCGCCTTTTCGTCGTCCACACATGCTACCTAGAGATGGCAATGAGCCCTGATCCTCGATCCCTCACAGAGAATTCCCCCATTAAGGGACAGGGATGTGGTCAATTTATCCCCCACGAGGATCAATTTGTTAAGAATGTGATCCCCCGTCAGGGATGCCAAGGATGACGATGGTTCCCTAATCCCCAACCTCAATCCCTGCTCTCATGCCCCGCTATAGCGTGACTCATGAGCGAGATGAACCAGAGGGCAGAGCTGCAGGCCCATCTAAAGGCCCATTATTTATTGTCGACTATATATACCACCACTAACCCTAAGTCCTAGGTGGCCAAGTCTTTAGTCTACACCAGCCGCCGCCCATCAGACCTCTGGAGCAGCACTAGCGCCACTACTGCGTCACCAGAGGTTAAGATGAGGAGTCTATCGTGGAGTGTGCGTGGTGTCATCGACGTCTAGCCTGCTTCTTGCGAAGTCACGGACTTAATCCCCAAGCTACAACACCATCCACTGGTTACCACTCTTGAACCTCCCACACGGCTCCACACCATTCACCAAAGCCAAAAGAGGCAGGGCGTGCAACCATGGGCAGAAGATGATGTGGTTAAGATACTAAACACTACGCACCAATTCCATTCACTGTCTCATAGTCATAGGGCTCTTCATCATTGTGATGCATATTTTCTTTAGATTTGTGAGAATAGAACTAATGTTTTCTGTTCTTTGGATTTCGACAGATGAGAACTACTAAATGTTCCTTGTCCTTTGGATTTTGTGATATGAGAACAACAATTGTTTTTGAGAAATCGGCATTGAAATCTTTGCTTCCTGAACTATAATTTTATTATGGGACGGGGATCTCGGCGGGGGTTAATTCCCCACCGAGGGACCGGGATGGGGAAAAAAGTGTCCCCACAAACATTGCCATGGACAGGGAATCCTTCCCTGAAGACGGGTGTCGGTGTTTTGGACTGGGGGGGTCCTCAACCAACTAGTGAATTTGTTCTGCATGTTCCCGATTCCAGATGATGATGCAAAGAGACACAAGGTTTATACTGGTTCGGGCAATTCGAGCCCTACGTCCAGTCTGGGAGATTGATCTTGTATTCCTTGCACCGAAGTGCTTGTAGTAGGGGGTTACAAGCTAGGTGAGAGAGGGAGCCAGTCCCAGGTCTCGGCGGGGAGTGATGCGGGCTGCTTGAGACGTTGCTCTCAAGCGGCAAGGAAGTGCGCGTGTTACAGAGTGTTGCTCTTCGTGAGAACCTGTCTCCCCCCCAAGAATGGCCCAAGTTCTTTCCTTTTATAGTTTGAAGGGAGGACAAGGGTAGTACATATGCTAACTATACGGTGTCGTGCGAACAGAGGCGGCGTGTCCGAGACCTGTAGCCTGTTCCTGTGGCGGCGTAGTCGTCGGAGTGGTCCGTCCTTGGAGCACTAGGGCGGCGTGCTGGTCACATCCGATCCCGTGCATCATGGGAGCTCTAGGGCTGCCTCAGAGCGGGTGCAGCGGTCAGCGTGTGGGTCGCTGTGGATTGACTGTGCGCGAGGCCGAGGCTCGGTCGGTGCCGAGGCCGAACCGCGGCGGGGGGTCTTGGCAGACGTGAATCCCGAGATAGCCGAGACCCTAGTGCAGAGTGCCGAGGCCCGGAGGGAGCGGTTGATCTGGTGTGTTGGTTTGGAGGCGATGATGACATGGGCCAGGCTACCCATGTCATGTTGTTTTCGAGGCGGGGATCATGGGGTACAGTGTAGTGCGGGCGCCGATCGTGGGCACAGCGTCAGAATACAGTTGCCGGTAATCCCCGCCGTGCCCTGTCTCAGCCGGTATGGTGCTGATGCGACCTCATGTCCCGTCGGCCACTCCGCGGTGTCGAGATGTCGTCCGGCTGAGATTGCGGGAGTGGTTGACGTATTAATGGGACATGACATGCTGTCGGGAAGACCGGTCGAGGCGGAAGCGACGGGTTGTTGACAAGCCGGCCTCGAGCGATACGGAGAATAGCTTTCTTATTCGAGGCTGTTCGCACGGGGCCTCGGGCGAGACGGAGATTGTGCTCCTTGCCAAGACCTCTCGCGAGAGGCCTCGCGCGAGGCGGAGATTGCGTCAGGGCACCGAGACCTCCCGTGCGAGGCCCGAGGCGAGGTGGAGAGCCTGATGGGCTCGGACGGGGCTGGTGATGAGCCCATGGCTTACCCTCTAGCTTTGCTATTGATGGGATTTGAGTGCCCCTTTTGGTGTATGCTCGGGGTACCCTGTTTTATGGTACCCGACAGTAGCCCCCAAGCCTCAGGGGGAGTGGGTGCACTCTCCCTGAGGGTTTGTCGAGACTTGGTTTGCAGCTGCTCCCATAGGGATTGTGTTTTGCTTCTTGAGGTTTCGGTGGGTGTGCGCGAGCGCACCCATCGGGTGTAGCCCCCAAGGCCCTGGAGGAGTGGAGTTACTCCTCTAGGGTTTTTTTCATTTTTGTGTTTGAGTGAGGAGTTTTTATCATATTTGCCGAGCCCACAAGTGCGAGTTCAGGTCGCGGGGGTCTCGGCGAGGTTGCAGGAAGAGCCCCCTAGCCTCCGCACGGAGCAAGAGGTCCGTCAAGGGTTCCCCCGGCTTTTTGTACGACCCTCACGCTTCCTTTTTGCTCGGAAGGAGGGGGTGGAATGTGCCAGGCTACCCTCGGTGGGCACGAGCGTTGGCACTTCCGGTGAGCTGTTATCGGGTAAGTCCGAGTGGAGGCCCATGCCCCATTTGCTAGGGGATGGCTAGCGGTCCAGAGACGCACTCCAAGAGTACCAGAGGGTTTCTCTAGTGGGTGCCGAGGCCGTTCGGTGGGCCTCGGTGGCTCGGTGCCTCCCTACGGTGGGATCCCATTCGGAGACCTCCCTGCCGGTCTCGGACACGACTTGGGATGCCCCGAGCGACTGTTCGCTCGGGCCTCGGCCATTCGTAGGCTCGCCCAAAGTCGTCCCTGACTCCGTTGCCCTGGGGCGGCTGTCGAAACCTCAGGGGGCCCAGCCTTCGAACCCCTGGACCGTAACGGGCTCGGTGCCCTTTATCGTATTCATAACAAAACTTCTAGCATGGGCTTAGATCGTTTGTCTTTGTCTTGGGTGCAGGAGGAGCCCCCGAGCCTCCGCCTGGAGCAAGAGGGCGGTCAGGGGTCCCCTGGCTTTTTTGTTCGACCCTCACATATCCTTTTCGTTCGGATGGAGAGTTTGTTTGTCGAGCCCATTCGAGTGCGAGCCGGAGCCGCTGGGTCTCGGCAAGGTTGCAGGAAGTGCCCCCTAGCCTCTGCACGGAGCGACAGGGCCATCGGGAGCTCCCCTGGCTTTTTATACGCCCCTCGCGCGTGAGGGTTTGTTTGCCGAGGCCCCTTTGGGCGCGAGCCTTGGTCGCGGGGTCTCGGCGAGGTTGCAGGAAGGGCTCCTTAGCCTCCGCACGGAGCAAGAGGGCCGTCAGGAGCTCCCCTGGCTTTTTGTACGACCCTCATGCTTCCTTTTCGCTCGGAAGGAGGGGTGCAACGTGCCAGGCTACCCTCGGTGGGCACGAGCGTTGGCACTTCCAGTGAGCTGTTATCGGGTAAGTCCGAGTGGAGGCCCGTGCCCCGTTCGCTAGGGGACGGCTAGCGGTCCAGAGACGCACTCCAAAAGTACCGGAGGGTTTCTCTAGTGGGTGCCGAGGCCGTTCGCTGGGCCTCAGTGGCTCGGTGCCTCCCTACGGTGGGATCCCATTTGGAGACCTCCCTGCCAGTCTTGGACACGACTTAGAGCGTCCCAAGCATTTCGCTTGCTTGGGCCTTAGCCCCATATAGGCTCACCCATGGTCGTCCCTGACTCTGTTGTCATGGGGCGGCTGTCGAAACCTCTAGGGGCCCAGCCTTCGAACCCCTAGACCGTAACGGGCTCGGAGCCTAGTTCCTTCATCTAAAAGGAATAGGGTGGGGGGAATGTCTTTCCTATTGGCTCGGTAATGGGTGGCGCGCCTTTTGAGGCGGTTTCCTGGGGAGACAAAACGACGCCTGCTGCCGTAGTGGCCGAGCGCGATGTGGTGGATGGGACGTAACTGTTCCCGTAATTAATGAGAAAGAAGTGGGCGCGTGGGCAATAAAATCGGATCGTGGTTAACCGCGCCGGATCGAGGGGAAACTTCCCCGATTTCATCGCCCGTCCGTTTCGCCTTCACCCCGCATAAATACTCAAAGAGTCTCACCCCTCCTCACCTTACCTTGCCTGCGTTAGCTCTGCCTCCATTGAGTCATCGCTAGAGCAGCGGGTGATAGGAAGAAGAAGGGAGAAGAGCGAGCCAGGGAGAAAGCGAGAAAGAGCGAGAGAGTGAGAGAGAGAAAAACTCACCGCCGCATCCGATCCCTCCACCGTACTCATGGCCGGCGACATCGTTGTCATCGAGGCGGACCCTTGGGATCCTTCCGACGTTACCGTGGAGACGCTCAAGTCGCTCATCGACGGCGGACTCCTTCGTCCGATGACGGACCCCAATAGGCCGGAGTGGATCGCTCTGTACGGCGAGCCAGAGCCGAGGCCTCGCGACGGCTACATTGTGAGCTTCGTCTCCTTTCATGAGCACGGCCTCGGTGTCCCAGCAGATCGGTTCATGCGGGCGCTCCCGCACTACTATGGCGTGGAGCTCCACAACTTCAACCCCAACTCCATCGCACAGGCGGCCATCTTCGTTGCCATCTGCGAGGGGTACTTGGGGATTGCTCCCCATTGGGAGTTGTGGCTCCATCTCTTCTGGGCGGGGCACACCACTAAGCCGACAGGCACGTCGGGCACTAGGAAAGCGACGAGGGCCGGTGGCTGCACTCTCCAAGTGCGCCAGGACCGCCAGCACCTCTACATCCCGGCCCAGCTCGCGTCATCCAATCGCCGATGGTACACGAGCTGGTTCTACCTTCGCAACGACGACGGAGGACTTCCCCCCTACACTGGGCGAATTGTGGGGAGCTGCCCAGAGAGGTGGAAGTACGACGTCCCGAGGGACGACCAGCCCAAGCTGCAGCCGCTTCTGGAGGGGCTGGAGAGGCTACGAGGCCATGGCCTTACCGCGGCTGTGGTCGTGGCTGCCTTCCACCGTCGGAGGGTGCTGTCGCTGATGGCTCAACGGCGGTGGCTGTTCGAGATGAGGCCGGGTAAGCCCATTAAGGGCATCCGGATGTCCTCCTCCGCCCTTTCCGACGAGGAAATTCTTCGTCGGGTGGGGGAGACGGTAGAGGCGAAGCTGAGGGGCGGCAACTTGACCCCCATCGCGATGCGACCATCACGGGGGTTCCTCTCGCTGGTAAGTCGTGCGCCGCTGTAGCCCCCGAGTCTCCCCCGTTTCTTCTTACTTCTTGTTCCCTTATGCGCGTTAGCCGTTCCTGCAGGGGATGAGGGACGTGCGCTCCTCTCCGCCGCCTGTTCCCGAGGACACGAGACGACGGGCGATCAACCGGGCGCACGCTGATGCGCAGAAAAAACAGAAAGATGCTAAGGTGGCGAAGCGCACGAAGAAGATCCTCGCGCGTGAGGAGCTGGACAAGCGCCGTCGTCAACAAAGGAAGGATGGTCTCCTGTTGGAGGAATCCCTATCGCCGTCGCTGTTGATGGAGGCCGTGGACAGGGATGACGAGGGCGAGGTGGGGCGAGGTCCCCTAGACCATCTCCCTGACGTAGTGGAGGTGGTGCCCGGGGCGTTGGCAAGCAGCCCGGCACTCCCAGGAGGAGGAGGAGCGGACCCGGGGTCGTCAATTGCCTGCTCTAGGGCCGAGGCTGACACGCCCGAGGCGCGGGCGTTGGGCAAACGCCGTCAGCCCGGTGGGCTCGGCGGCGGCGGTGGAACAAGTGGCGACGGAGGCGACGCAACTGCCCCTGCAGAGGACCGAGGGGGCACCAGGGTCCGTTGAGGACCAACCGGTGTCGATGGACACGGAGGCGATGCCTCTGCCGCCGCCACCGCCTTTGCGGATGAAGGTCGTCGTGGCGAAGCGGTTGCTGCCCCGCTCGAGGTAGGTGTATTTTTGGTGGGGTTGCAGTGCCTTCCGTTAGTTCTTTTGTCTTGTACTGACCCTGTGATCGTCTTGTCCTTAGCCGGAAGCGGCCTACGGAGGTGCCCACCTTGGCGCCCCTTAAAGCGCTCAAGGTTAACCCCGGCTCCATCGCCCACTAGGTGGCGGAGGTGCAAGCCGCCCTGCAACATGGCGCGGCATCAGCGAGGGCCGACCCGAAGGAGCCGACCACTCCAGGAGGGGCTGCCGAGGTGGCCTTGACACAGGAAGGGGAGGTAGCGTCTCCGCCCCACGATGGCGAGGCTCGTGGGTCGGATGCGGCCGAGGTTCCCTTGGCCACCGAGACCACCAGGACCGAGGTCCCCGGGGTTTCACAGGCCGGGGCAACGGAGACTGCGGCGCCCGAGACCATCGAGGCCGCTGCGACGGGCACCGGGGCCCTCGCAACCGCCGAGGCCACGATGGCAGAGGCCGGAGCCCCCGAGACCACCGAGGCCATGATGGCAGAGGCCGGAGCCCCTGAGACCACCGAGGCCACGATGGCAGAGGCCGGAGCCCCCGGGACCACCGACGCTGACGCGATCGTGGCAGGGCTGCCAGCCCAGGAAATGGAGATGAAGGCGGCGAAGGCCTTGGCGGCACCCTTGGTTCAGGGCCCACCGCCGTTGCGAGAGAGCGCCCGAGAGGTGGAGATTCTTCCAATCTCCTCCGATGATACTTCTCGGGCGTAGGAGATGGCCGGCGCCGAGGCGACCAGTGTCGTGGAACAGCCGGTTCCAACTCCGGGCGAGGGAAGCTCAGCCCTCGCGCGGGTGCGACCTGAACCCCGCGGGTGGAACCACCCGCGTGTCCTATGGCAAAGCCAGGATGATCCTGAGGCAGAGCCTCTGTTTGCCCTTGAGGACGCGGCTGAGGGCGGTCGCTGGGACATGTTCGAGCAGTACTGCCAGCTGGCGGAGCGGTCTCTACGGACGGCGCTGTCCGTGGTGGCCAACGATTTGCCCGGAGTCGCCCAGGTTCGTGCTTTCTTTTCCTATGCGGTGGTCTTTTTCCGAGCTTTCTCTGTAGGGATTGACCCCTGTTCTGTTTCCCCTAGGAGCTCAAGACCCGATCTCTTGGGAAGTCGGTCTTCCTCCACGCGGGAGAGGGATGACTGGGACCAGCTTCAGCGGCAGAAGGGCCTTCTTGCCGGTGCCAACGAGCTCCTATCGGTGTGGAGCGCAGAGGTGGAGGACCTCCACCTTCGTTGTGCCAACACGAAGGTCGAGGCGGCCACGGCCTAGGAGCAGCTCGCCCCTCTGGCGGCGCGGGTCAAGGAGTTGGAGGAGGAGCTCACCCACGCGGCCAGTGATCGGGATGCCTTCAGGGCTCGAGCTGTAGACGCTACGGCCTCGGCCACGGCTCTTGCTGGGCAGCTAGGGGCGGAACAAAATGCGCACCAGCTGACAAAAGGTACGTTGGATGAGGCCCTTGCAGCAGCTAAGGCCTCGCGAACTGAGGTAGTGGTTTGGAGGGGGATGGCCGAGGGTGAGTCCTAGTCCCCTCATTTTATTTTCTTTTCCTTATGTTCGTTCCCTAACTTCCTTGTGTGACGCAGAGCTGGGGAGTGAAGCTTCCAGGGCGCCCGAGGCTTCTCAGGTCGAGGCCCAGCGCCTGAAGGAGAAGGCCGAGGCTTCCCGGGCTGAGGCCCTGTGCTAGAAGGAGAAAGCCGAGGCCTGTCAGGTTGAGACCCGACGCTGGGAGCAGAAGGCCAAAGGTGAGTTCCACAGGCTTCCGCCCCTAATTTAAGTTGTTTTTTCCCTCGCTCAACCTCATTCCGTTTTCCATGGTGCAGAGTCAGAGGCGGAGGTTACCCGGGCAGCCGAGGCTTCCAGCGCGGTGCAGACGGTGCTCGAGACCGAGATCAGGGAGCACGAGGCGCTGAAGAGTGCCGCCCGTGCCACCTGCGATGCCCTGGCGGTCGAGGGGGTTTAGTCAGGCAGCTCCCTTGGGAGCCGTCCAACTACACTGAGCGGTCAAGTGCGTGAGCGGCTCCGAGGAGCGCTGCACATGGGCGTCAAGCGCGCACTGGCCGTCATCGCCTCGCACTACGTTGGTGTCGACCTTCAAGCCATCAGCGATGGCTACGTCTTGCCCGATGATGACGACGAGGCCGACGAGGTGGTGACGAAGCTGTTGGAGGCGGCGGAAGGCCCTGGCACCACGCTGGCAATGTTGTTTGAAGAGGAGGTGGTCCCTCCCCCGCCGTCTGTCGATGCCGGAGGTGCTGAGCCTTAACCTAGGCCCAAGTGGCCATGTAAATAGAGTAGGAATTAGATTTGTATCGTAACGCTTGTGGCCGTCGAGGCCTTTCTTTTTAAAGTACTCGTGTTTTTTTAATCGTTTGTCTTGTATTTCCGAGCCTCTACCCTCTTGTTGTCTCCGATCTGATTTCTTTGCAAAAAACCTCTTTGGAGCCTAAGCCGTCCCCTGGGCAAAAGGTGGTGAGGGAGTGCCGTAGCCCGGAGGCTTAGGCTGTCTCGTGACTCAACCGGCCTTCTGGCCCTGAGTCGGGCTTTTGGTCCTTGGGTTTTCCGCAACCGATTCGTCAAAGCGTGCTAGAGGGTTTGGCGTAGGAATTTTTTCGAAAGACGACTAAAAAATGGCGCGTGGGACTTTAGGGGGAATCCCCCCTCTAGCCCCCGAGGGAGATTTGGTTCTGCGGAGGCAGAGCTGAGTCTCCCTTACAGTGTCATCGTATTGCCGAGACCAACGATAGGCTCGGGGAACTTCTCGAGAAATTAGAACAACTAAAAACGGGTTTCAATTGTATTCCGAGAAATAATATATACAATGCTTGGAATTTTAAGGATAAAAGCGACGTAGCTGTTCTATGTTCCAAGCGTTGGTGAAGATTTCGCCCTTCTCGTTGGCTAGCTTGTAGGTCCCGGGCTTCAGTACTTGGGCGATGATGTATGGTCCTTCCCATGGCGGGGTCAGCTTGTGGCGGCCCTTGTTGCTCTGTGCTAGCCTCAACACTAGGTCGCCTACCTTCAAGTCTCGGCCTCGGACGCGCCGGGCCTGATAGCGCTGTAGGGTCTGCTGGTATTTAGCCGAGTGTAGCAGCGCGACGTCCCGGGCTTCCTCCAATTGGTCGAGGGCGTCCTCTCGGGTGGTGCAGTTACTTTGTTCGTTATAGGCTTGTAGCCTTGGGGAACCATATTCCAAGTCAGTGGGGAGGATGGCCTCGGCCCCATAGACTAGGAAGAAAGGCATGAACCCCGTGGCTCGCCTTGGAGTGTTCCTCAGGCTCCAGATGACCGATGGGAGTTCGGCAAGCCATTTCTTGCCAAACTTCTTCATCGGTTGTAAATTCTTGGCTTGAGGCCTTGTAGGATCATGCCGTTGGCACGTTCTACTTGGCCGTTGGTCCTTGGGTGTCCTACAGCTGACCAGGCCACATGGATGTGGTGGTCGTCACAAAATGTCAAGAACTTTTTGCCGGTGAACTGTGTCCCGTTGTCGGTGATGATGGTGTTAGGAACCCCAAACCTGTGGATAATGTCGGTGAAGAACAGCACCGCTTGCTCGGATTTGATTCGATTGATCGGACGAGCCTCGATCCATTCGGAGAACTTGTCGATTGATACCAGTAGAAGGGTGTAGCCCCCGAGGGCCTTTTGTAGAGGCCCGACCATGTCGAGCCCCCACACGACGAACGACCACGTGATGGGGATGGTTTGGAGGGCCAGGGCCGAGAGATGCATCTGCCGAGCATAGTACTAGCATCCTTCGTAGGAGCGTACTAGCTTGGTGGCGTCGGTGACCGCCGTCGGCCAGTAGAACCCTTGGCGGAAAGCATTTCCCACGAGCGTCCGAGGCGCCGCATGGTGCCCGCAGGCCCCTGCGTGCAAGTCCTGAAGCAGGGCTTGGCCTACCTCGGCGGTGATGCATCGTTGAAGGACACCAGAGGGACTTTGCCTGTACAATTCGTCATTGCAGAGGATGTAAGACTTGGCTTGACGTGCAAGCCATCGGGCTTTGGTCCTGTCACTAGGAAGCTCCCCCTAATTAAGCCAATCAAGGAACGGGATTCACCAATCCACGTCTTGATCGGTCTGGGGGGCTTCAGTGTTGATTTCCATGACCTCGGGCTTGGTCGAGAGAGTTTCGGTAGTAGAGGGGGTGTCGAGCCCCGTCGTGGGTTCGACAGGTGGGCCCTCCTCTATTACCGAGGTGTAGTCAATGGAAGGTTTGTGGAGGTCCCTAGCAAAGACGTTCGGGGGGACCGGAGCCCATGCCGAGGCCATCTTTGCCAGTTCATCGGCGGCCTCGTTGTACTTCCGCGCGATGTGGTTTAGTTTGAGACCGTCGAACTTGTCTTCTAGGCGACGCACCAACTTGCAGTAAGCCTCCATTTTGGGGTCGAGGCAATTTGACTCCTTCATGACCTGATCGACGATGAGCTACGAGTCGCCCCGGACGTCGAGACGCCGTACCCCAAGTTCGATGGTGACTTGCAAGCCGTTGACAAGGGCCTCATACTCGGCAATGTTGTTGGAGGCGGTGAAGTGGAGCCGCACCATGTAGCGCATGTGTACTCCGAGGGGCGAGACGAAGAGGAGACCCGCGCCTGCCCCGGTCTTCATCAGAGACCCATCGAAGTACATGGTCCAGCATTCTGTCTGGACTTGAGCAGGTGGTAGTTGGGTGTCGGTCCACTCAGCCACAAAATCGGCCAAGACCTGAGACTTAATTGCTTTCCGAGGCGCAAAAGTCAAGGCTTCCCCCATGAGCTCAACGGCCCACTTGGCTATCCTGCCTGAGGCCTCCCGGTTATGGACTATCTCTCCCAAAGGGAAAGACGTTACCACAGTCACTGGGTGAGACTCAAAGTAGTGACGCAGCTTGCGCTGGGCCAGGACTACGGCGTAGACCAGCTTCTGGATGTGGGGGTAACATATTTTGGTCTCGGAGAGCACTTTGCTGATGAAGTAAACAGGTCGTTGGGTGGGTAGAGCATGCCCCTCTTCCTGCCTTTCTACTACTACGGCAGCGCTGACCACTTGGGTCGTTGCGGCGACGTAGAGTAAGAGGGCCTCGTCCCTGGCCGAGGGTACCAGGACAGGAGGATTTGTGAGCAGCGCTTTGAGTCTGTCGAGGGCTTCTTCGGCCTCGGGGGTCCAAGAAAAACGCTCGGATTTTCTCAAGAGTCGGTACAGAGGCAAGCCTTTTTCGCCGAGGCGCGAGATGAAGCGGCTCAGGGCCGCAAGGCATCCCATGACCCTCTGTACTCCCTTGAGGTCTCTGATTGGTCCTATACTGGTTATGGCCGAGACCTTCTCTGGGTTGGCTTCGATGCCGCGTTCGGAGACTATGAATCCCAAGAGCATGCCTTGGGGGACCCCGAACACACACTTCTCGGGATTGAGCTTGATGCCCTTCTCGCTAAGGCATTTGAAGGCTATCCTTAAGTCATCGATGAGATCCTCGGTCTTTCTGGTCTTGACCACGATGTCGTCCACATAGGCCTCGACGGTCCGCCCAATGTGGTCGCCAAAGACCTGGGTCATGCACCGCTGGTATGTGGCCCCTACATTTCTGAGGCCGAAAGGCATAGTCACATAGCAGTACATGCCGAATGGGGTGATGAAAGAAGTCGCAAGCTGGTCGGACTCTTTCATCTTGATTTGATGGTAACCAGAATACGCATCAAGGAAAGATAGGGTCTCGCACCCCGCAGTGGAGTCAACAATCTGATCGATTCGGGGTAATGGGAAGGGGACTTTTGGACAGGCTTTGTTCAAACCGGTGTAGTCTACACACATCCTCCATTTCCCATTTTTCTTCCTAACTAACACGGGGTTAGCCAACCACTCTGGGTGGGACACCTCCTTGATGAACCCGACCGCCAAGAGTTTCTGCATCTCCTCGTCGATGGCCCTATGCTTTTCCTCGTCGAAGCGACGTAGGCATTGCTTCACCGGTCTAAAGCCGGCCCGGATGTCCAAGGCGTGCTTGGCGACCTCCCTCGGTATGCCCGGCATGCCCGAGGGACTCCATGCGAATATGTCGGCATTCGCACGGAGGAAGTCGATGAGCACGGCTTCCTATTTGATGTCAAGGGTGGCGCTGATCCTCAGCGCCCGGTCGTCGGGGCAGGCGGGGTCGACCGGGGCTTGATGGCCTCCGTGGGCTCGAATGCCCCTGCGCGACGCTTGGAGTCAGGCGCCTCGCCACTAAGTTGGTCGAGGTTGGCGATGAGGGTCTCGGCCTCGGTGAGAGCCTCAGCGTACTCGATGCACTCGATGTCGCAGTCGTATGCATGTTCGTACGTGGACTCAATCATGATGATACCGCTGGGGCCTGACATCTTGAGCTTGAGGTAGGTATAGTTGGGGACTGCCATGAACTTGGCGTAGCACGGCGGCCCCAGGATGGCGTGGTAGGTTCCCCCGAACCCGACCACCTCGAAGGTAAGGACTTCCTTGCGGTAGTTGGAGGGGGTGCCGAAGTAGACGGGAAGGTCGATGCGCCCAAGGGCTCGTGTACGTTTCTGTGGCACGATGCCATGGAAGGGTGCGGCGTCGCCTCGGAGCCTCGATCGGTCGATCTCCAAGAGCTCCAGGGTGTTGGCGTATAGGATATTGAGGCCGCTGCCTCCGTCCATCAACACCTTGGAGAGTCGGGTGTTGCCGATGATCGGGTCGACAACAAGTGGGTACTGCCCGGGATTCGGAACATGGTCGGGGTGGTCGTCTCGATCAAAGGTGATCTCCTCCCGAGACTAGTCGAGGTACTGGGGAGTGGCCACCTTGACCGAGAAGACCTCTCGCTGTTCCCTCTTTCGCTGCCGCGCCGTAAGGCACGCCGAGGGTCCGCCGAAGATCATGAAGGCGTTGTGTACCTCGGGGAACCCGTCGTCCTTGTCATCGTCCCGGTCACCGGCGCCCTTCTGCATGGCGTCGTCGTCGGGGAGCCCGAGCCTGGCGTAGTAACGCCGCAGCATGGAGCAATCATCGAGGGCATGCTTGACCGGGCCTTGGTGGTAAGGGCAGGGTTTCTTAAGCATGTCGTCGAAGGGTCTGGGGCCCCTAGGGCCTCGGGGATTCTTGCGTTCTACAGCCGCGACCATATCGGCCTCGAGGACGGCCCGCTTCCCCTGGCGATCCTTCTTTCTTTTGGGGAGGCGGGGAACCGAGGCCTCGGGGGCCTCATCCCTCCGCTTCCCCTTGGCGTCGTCCGTGGGGAAGATGGCCCCTACAGCCTCCTCGCCTGAGGCGAAGTTGGTGGCGATGTCGAGGAGCGCGGCGGCCGAGTGCGGCACGTTCCGGCCTAATTCTCGGACCAAGTCTCGGCAGGTGGTGCCAGAGAGAAAAGCCTGGACGATCTCTGAGTCACCGACGCTAGGCAACTCGGTGCACTATTTAGAGAAGCGCCAGATGAAGTCTCGGAGAGACTCGTCTGGTTTCTGGCGACAACTCTTAAGGTCCCAGGAGTTTCCAAGGCGCACGTATGTGCCCTGGAAATTCCCGACGAAGATTCGAACCAAGTCGCGCCAGTCGTGGATCTGAGAGGGAGGAAGGTGCTCGAGCCAGGCTCGCGCTGAGTCTGATAAGAGCAATGGAAGGTTGCGGATGATGAGCCGGTCATCGTCGGCGCCGCCTAGCTGACAAGCCAGGCGGTAATCGGCGAGCCAGAGCTCGGGGTTGGTCTCACCGCTATACTTGGTGAGGTTGGCTGGCTGGCGAAACCGGGCTGGAAATTGAGCATTGCGGATGGCTCTACTGAAGACTCGAGGGCCAGGTGGTTTAGGAGAAGGACTACGGTCTTCCTCACTATCATATCGGCCGCCTCGATGTGGATGGTAGCCTCGAGCGGGCCCCTCCCTGTCGTGGCGCCGTCGCCGGCCGATCACCTCGTGGTCGCCCTGGGCCTCACGTCGGTTGTTGAGGCGGTCGTGGACCGAGGGGACCCTGTTGATGGTCGGCGCCCGAGCAGGCTCGGGACGAACTGAGGCCTCCCTATCCTGCCGATGCGGTGTTGAGGGGAGGTCCGAGATGGCACCGCGCCGCCTAGAGGTGGAACTCTCGGCTTGCTGCACCACGGCGGTCTCGAGGAGACCTCGGAGCTCGCCGCGAACCCGTCGTCCTTCCATGGTGGAGGGCTTAGGCATCACGCGCACTAGCATTGCCGCAGCCGCGACATTCTGGCTAGCGCGATTGAAGATTGGGGGACGATCGTCCCCTTCGTCATCGTTGATGCGATGGTGCACGTCGCGAGCCCGTCGTCGGGCTCCTCCGCCATCACCGCGGCCTTACTGCTCCTGCTCGAGAGTGCTTCGGAGCTATTGCAGAAGGAGTCGATCTTGCTCGACCTTGGCCTGAAGCTCACGGAGTTGTTCCTGGTCTAGGCACCGGAATTGTCCGAGGGCAAGGTTCTCATTCCATGCTGCGGGTGGGACAATGCGCGAAGGCGTAGCATCACCCGTTCCCTGATGAAGCAGAATGCGGTTGTCTGCCCCCTCGTCCTCGTCGCCCGTGCTTGGCATCCCAAGTCCGACGTGGAAGCACTCACGAGTGGGATCGTAAGTACCTTCATCGTCAGAATCGAAGTAGCCAAAGCAATAGTCGCTTGTGGCCAAGAAGCGACGCATGGTTTTGTGGTCGTGGAGGTCAGAGAAATCCACTCCGGCCCACGCCTCGTCCTCCTCCGAGGAGTCAGCATGGTTGTGGGTCGACGTGGCGGTGTCGAAGTTGAAAGTGAAGCGCTGGCGGCGCTCCGAGAGATCCGCGTGAGCGGAAGCGTAGGCGTAAGCATAAGAGGCGGCGGCGTTTCTCAACCCGAAGGGGTATGGAGAAGGCGCCGTCGCCAGGCTCTGCTCCGCCAGAGTTGGCTCCTCAGAGAGCGGCGGAGCGGAGCTTGATGTCGGGGCGTCACCGGGTGCCACCGGCGTCTTTCCCTTATCCAGGTTCAGGCTAGACAGGTCCCCAATCAGGGGCCTTACGCCAACAGCTGGTCGTGGGATACCATCGGAGAGCGGCGAATCGCCCTAGGTTTGCGTGGCATCGGGGTAACCCTGCTTGCGTCGTGCTTGGCGAGCGCGGCGAGAACGGCCGCCCAGGCGCCACCTGCGCCTGGGCCGCCGATGCGTGACGTCGTCGTCGGTAGGCGGGGCTCAGGGTGTGAGAAGTACCATGTCGTACTCGTGCCCTAGAGACATGAACTCCAGGCTCCCAAACCAGACCATCGTGCCGAGACGCAGCGGTCGTACGGGGTCTGCCATCCGGAACTTGTCGGGATGACGAAATTGACACGCAGAGGCCCCTACCTGGCGCGCCAACTGTCGGTGTTTTGGACTGGGGGGTCCTCAACCAACTAGTGAATTTGTTCTGCGTGTTCCTGATTCCAGATGGTGATGCAAAGAGACACAAGGTTTATACTGGTTCAGGCAATTCGAGCCCTACGTCCAGTTTGGGAGATTGATCTTGTATTCCTTGCACCGAAGTGCTTGTAGTAGGGGGTTATAAGCTAGGTGAGAGAGGGAGCCAGTCCTAGGTCTCGGCGGGGAGTGATGCGGGCTGCTTGAGACGTTGCTCTCAAGCGACAAGGAAGTGCGCGTGTTACAGAGTGTTGCTCTTCGTGAGAACCTATCTCCCCCCCCGAGAATGGCCCAAGTCCTTTCCTTTTATAGTTTGAAGGGAGGACAATGATAGTACATATGCTAACTATACGGTGTCGTGCGAACAGAGGCGGCGTGTCCGAGACCTGTAGCGTATTCCTATGGCGACGTAGTCGTCGGAGTGGTTCGTCCTTGGAGCACTGGGGCGGCGTGCTGGTCACATCCGATCCCGTGCGTCATGGGAGCTCCAGGGCTACCTCGGAGCGGGTGCAGCGGTCAGCATGCGGGTCGCTGTGGATTGACTGTGCGCAAGGCCGAGGCTCGGTCGGTGCCGAGGCCGAACCGCGGCGGGGGGTCTCGGCAGACGTGAATCCCGAGGTAGCCGAGACCCTGGTGCAGAGTGCCGAGGCCCGGAGGTGTTGGTTCGGAGGCGATGATGACATGGGCTAGGCTGCCCATGTCGTGTTGTTTTCGAGGCGGGGATCGCAGGGTACAGTGTAGTGTGGGCGCCGATCGTGGGCACAGCGTCAGAATACAGTTGCCGGTAATCCCCGCCGTGCCCTGTCTCAGCCGGTATGGCGCTGATGCGACCTCATGTCCCGTCGGCCACTCCGCGGTGTCGAGACGTCGTCCGGCTGAGATTGCGGGAGTGGTTGACGTATTAATGGGACATGACATGCTGTTGGGAAGACTGGTCGAGGCGGAAGCGACAGGTTGTTGACAAGCCAGCCTCGAGCGATACGGAGAATAGCTTTCTTATTCGAGGCTGTTCGCACAGGGCCTCGGGCGAGACGGAGATTGGGCTCCTTGCCGAGACCTCTCGCGAGAGGCCTCGCGCGAGGCGGAGATTGCGTCAGGGCACCGAGACCTCCCGTGCGAGGCCCGAGGCGAGGTGGAGAGCCTGATGGGCTCGGACGGGGCTGGTGATGAGCCCATGGCTTACCCTCTAGCTTTGCTGTTGATGGGATTTGAGTGCCCCTTTTGGTGTATGCTCGGGGTACCCTGTTTTATGGTACCCGACAGTAGCCCCCGAGCCTCAGGGGGAGTGGGTGCACTCTCCCTGAGGGTTTGTCGAGACTTGGTTTGCAGCTGCTCCCGTAGGGATTGTGTTTTGCTTCTTGAGGTTTCGGTGGGTGCGCGCGAGCGCACCCATCGGGTGTAGCCCCCAAGGCCCTGGAGGAGTGGAGTTACTCCTCCAGGGTTTTTTTCATTTTTGTGTTTGAGTGAGGAGTTTTTATCATATTTGCCGAGCCCACAAGTGCGAGTTCGGGTCACGGGGGTCTCGGCGAGGTTGCAGGAAGAGCCCCCTAGCCTCCGCACGGAGCAAGAGGTCCGTCAGGGGTTCCCCCGGCTTTTTGTACGACCCTCACGCTTCCTTTTTGCTCGGAAGGAGGGGGTGGAATGTGCCAGGCTACCCTCGGTGGGCACGAGCGTTGGCACTTCCGGTGAGCTGTTATCGGGTAAGTCCGAGTGGATGCCAATGCCCCGTTTGCTAGGGGATGGCTAGCGGTCCAGAGACACACTCCAAGAGTACCAGAAGGTTTCACACCATTCACCAAAGCCAAAAGAGGCAGGGCGTGCAACCATGGGCAGAAGATGATGTGGTTAAGATACTAAACACTACGCACCAATTCCATTCACTGTCTCATAGTCATAGGGCTCTTCATCATTGTGATGCATATTTTCTTTAGATTTGTGAGAATAGAACTAATGTTTTCTGTTCTTTGGATTTCGACAGATGAGAACTACTAAATGTTCCTTGTCCTTTGGATTTTGTGATATGAGAACAACAATTGTTTTTGAGAAATCGGCATTGAAATCTTTGCTTCCTGAACTATAATTTTATTATGGGACGGGGATCTCGGCGGGGGTTAATTCCCCACCGAGGGACCGAGATGGGGAAAAAAGTGTCCCCACAAACATTGCCATGGATAGGGAATCCTTCCCTGAAGACGGGTGTCGGTGTTTTGGACTGGGGGGGTCCTCAACCAACTAGTGAATTTGTTCTGCATGTTCCCGATTCCAGATGGTGATGCAAAGAGACACACGGTTTATACTGGTTCGGGCAATTCGAGCCCTACGTCCAGTCTGGGAGATTGATCTTGTATTCCTTGCACCGAAGTGCTTGTAGTAGGGGGTTACAAGCTAGGTGAGAGAGGGAGCCAGTCCCAGGTCTCGGCGGGGAGTGATGCGGGTTGCTTGAGACGTTGCTCTCAAGCGGCAAGGAAGTGCGCGTGTTACAGAGTGTTGCTCTTCGTGAGAACCTGTCTCCCCCCCAAGAATGGCCCAAGTCCTTTCCTTTTATAGTTTGAAGGGAGGACAAGGGTAGTACATATGCTAACTATACGGTGTCGTGCGAACAGAGGCGGCGTGTCCGAGACCTGTAGCCTGTTCCTGTGGCGGCGTAGTCGTCGGAGTGGTCCGTCCTTGGAGCACTAGGGCGGCGTGCTGGTCACATCCGATCCCGTGCATCATGGGAGCTCCAGGGCTGCCTCACAGCGGGTGCAGCGGTCAGCGTGCGGGTCGCTGTGGATTGACTGTGCGCGAGGCCGAGGCTCGGTCGGTGCCGAGGCCGAACCACGGCGGGGGGTCTCGGCAGACGTGAATCCCGAGATAGCCGAGACCCTAGTGCAGAGTGCCGAGGCCCGGAGGGAGCGGTTGATCTGGTGTGTTGGTTTGGAGGCGATGATGACATGGGCCAGGCTACCCATGTCATGTTGTTTTCGAGGCGGGGATCATGGGGTACAGTGTAGTGCGGGCGCCGATCGTGGGCACAGCGTCAGAATACAGTTGCCGGTAATCCCCGCCGTGCCCTGTCTCAGCCGGTATGGCGCTGATGCGACCTCATGTCCCGTCGGCCACTCCGCGGTGTCGAGCCGTCGTCCGGCTGAGATTGCGGGAGTGGTTGACGTATTAATGGGACATGACATGCTGTCGGGAAGATCGGTCGAGGCGGAAGCGATGTGTTGTTGACAAGCCGGCCTCGAGCGATACGGAGAATAGCTTTCTTATTCGAGTCTGTTCGCACGGGGCCTCGGGCGATACGGAGATTGGGCTCCTTGCCGAGACCTCTCGCGAGAGGCCTCGCACGAGGCGGAGATTGCGTCAGGGCGCCGAGACCTCCCGTGCGAGGCCCGAGGCGAGGTGGAGAGCCTGATGGGCTCGGACGGGGCTGGTGATGAGCCCATGGCTTACCCTCTAGCTTTGCTGTTGATGGGATTTGAGTGCCCCTTTTGGTGTATGCTCGGGGTACCCTGTTTTATGGTACCCGACAACGGGGCTGGGAAGCCATCCCTCGATATAGGGAATTTCCCGTTGTCATCTCTAATACCCTTCATATTGTCAGGTAGTGCACATCTGATAGTCTATATATCTTCAAGGATCATAATATACCTACAAAAATATGAAAAATATAAGGTTGCTTCATCGATACATGAATCTACAAAAACATGCATGCTCAGCATAAGTCTTGGTGAAAGATGGTGAGTTTAGATCGATTAAATCAATGCAAGAAGTAGATACATTCTTTTTAATTATGTCAAAGAGAAACCTTTTTAGGTGATTTTTTGAGGTACTTGTACTAGCTTCTAGTTTTTTAAAGTTTGTTAGCTAGCTCAATATTATAATATGCAAATGTGTCAATTTTTCTTGCATGTTCATCATAACTTTTATTTGAGCTAACTAACTTTTGTTCCAAGTTTTGATTTTTGCTTGGTGCTTAGTGCAAGCTTCTTGAAACTGTTCGACCAAGTTAGCAAGATCTTCATAGGAAGGAGGGGAGTCATTATGACTTCATTGTTTTCGCTTTCAACTATATTTTTCTTGCCACGAGACATATGTGTGAAGAGCTTGATGATAACTTGTGGTGGAGCCTCCTGTGATGGGCTTCTTCCTCACTTGAAGAGTCATCCCATGCATTCACATTTGTAAGGCATTGACCACCTTTTCCTTTCCTTCCATTCTTATTGTTCTTTAACTTGGGTTTGTTTGGACAATCCTCCACAAAGTGCTAAATCTCACCACAACCCATTTGTGTTTTTCTTTGGTTGTTGAACATGATGTCTTCAATTGTGATGGGCATGCCCTTGGACTAGATCTTGCCAATCATCTTCTTCACTCCTCTAATTAATCTCATCACTTCTTCATCGTCGGAGGAGGATTATCTCCCTCTTTCTCATCTTCTCCCTCACTTGAACTTGAGCTTGATTCAAACTCTTAATCTTCTTATGTTCATGGCACGGGAGGGTGATGTTTTGCTTGCTTGATGAAGATGTTTTTTTGACCCATCTTTCTTGACATTTTAAATGACATTATCTTCCTGATGGCAATGGCAAGGTTATTGTGCTTAAATCTTATTGAGAATACAGAACTATAGTCGTTTTAGCTCTACTAAAGAGGCCATTATAAGCACTACATAGGACATGTCATCTTAAACAAACGATTGAAATCTTCGCGACTATTATTTGTGGACAATGATAATGGTGGTGGATGTGAAATGGGATCCGTCAGCTAGCTAGGTAAATGTGAGTATCAAGATAACCCTAGCGAAGTGGGCCTAATAGAGTTGCATGTCCACGATAACTGTCCAAGAAAAAAGAAAGAAAAAGTGTAAAGAAAGACAAATCCATAACTATATCTATCAATATCACGTCATCTTATACAAATAACTGAAAACTATTGTTACTCGTGGATAACCGATGATGGTGATGAATGTGAAACAAATCGTAAACCTAAACAACAATCTCAGTGCGGTGGAGCTCAACGAAGAAAAAGAAAAAAGAAAGTGAAAAGAAAGACAAATCCGTTGATATCACGCAGTCTTATATAAATGATTAAAATTATCCTAATTATTACCTGTGGACGATGGTAATGGTCGTGGATATACGAAAATGAAAATGAAATTCGTCGGTAGGTAGACCTATGCAACATCCAACACTGAAGAAAAGGAAAGGGAAAGTGAAAGAAACGCAAACCCACACAGCCGCACCCGTCCGATCCACATCCCGAGCCAGCCGCCTACTCCTCCCACTGACCCCGCGGATTCTCCAAAAAAAAAAAAACCCCGAAGCCGAAAAAGAAAAATCCTCGCCGCCGTCCCTCACCACGGCGACGGCCACCGCGACCTCGGCCCCGACGTTGCCGACGGCGCCCACCATGTCGGCGTGCTCCCCCGTCCCCACGCTGCGTCCCGACGAGCGGTCCGACCTCCTCTCGCTGCTGGCCGCCGCCGCCCGCCCGCTCACCGACGTCGTCGCCGACTTCCTCGCGCGGTTCCCCCGCGAGCGCCGCCTCCGCGTCGGCGGCGCCCTCTCCTTCCTCCTCGAGGCAAGCCACGCCCGCGCCCGCGCCCTTGCCTCTCCCCCGCTTCCGGAGCCTCCTTCCAGCTTTTCTCTTGCTTGCTTTCCTTTCGTCAGATTGGGCGGGGTGCTTTGGCGGCGGGAAACGGATCGGGGGCTAGCTTGAGTTGGTTGGGTTAGGGTTTGTGCTGGCTACTCAGATTTGGTGGGTTTTGCTTTCTCGCGCCGGTTTGGGGCACTGCTTTAGCTGGGGTCGACGCGCGAATCGGGATGAGTTAGGCTACTGCATTTTTGCGATTTCACTTTCTGATTGCGGTTTAGGCTTCGGATGGTTCGATGTAGCTGACATTTCTGGGGTTTTGGAGACCATTGACTCACCATCTTTCGGTTTTTCTGGGATGCTTTCTGAATTTTGAATATTTTGACCTGGAATGGATGGATCGCTGGACATGTAGATTTAGGGCCATTTCTTCAGTCTTTCTTAGTTTGAGACTAAGTTCTTTGTGTTTGTGTGTGGCTTCGTGGGGTTAGCTCGATCATGTTTGTTTGGATTTGCACTTGGTGAGAATTTAATAGCTATTGGATTCTTGACCTTGAGTTCTTGCTGTAGCTGCTCTTTATCACTGAGGTTTAGGGTTGTAGTTCATGGTAAACTCAAACCAAACTTCAGGATTTGTCACTTGAAGAATATCATCAGATCAAAATAACGTATAGAACTTGGTCTAAACTCTTTTTCCATAGTCCCATATAGCACAATGAGCATTCCTAGCTTTAGTTACATCAATAGTGTGAGCAAGAGGACGCATAACAGTTCTGGCTTTGAGGATTCACTTGTTTGTTAGTATTGATTAAATGGATCATCACCCTATTGAACGTGCTTCTATTGGTTCATGCAATCTGAAAGCAGAATCTATATAATTTTCTTATTTCTTGTTGGAGTAAATAATGCCAAACTGCTGGTGCAAGTATGGCCTATTTCAGTTTGATCTACCACTGTCTGGTTATAGAATTAAGGAAAGGCTAGCATATTTGGTTCATGTGTCAATTTTTTTAAGAACGATGTGCAACCTCGGTAGTGCATGAAAAGAAATTTGAAGTTTACACATAGGCTATGATTTTGTTTTTTAATTGTACCATTTCAAAAGACCTTTCACCCTTGAAGAAACATTTAACCAATCATCTTCAGTTCTTTTATGCCCCTTTGCAACAAAAAATAGGTTTGTAACTTGATTGTTCTTCTCTTCGAAGGCTCAATAGTTTTGAGAGGAACCATATTTTCCTTACAGGACATGTCAAATTTCTCCATTAACCATACTGCAACAAAAAATATTTAGGGGTGAAATGAAGAATACTGCAGTTAGAGTTGTATTGATGTTCCACTAATTGGTGGCATGCTATAGCTGATTTAGTGGGTTACAACAGCGCTGAAAGTTTTGGGCTGTTTAGTGCTGCAGAACCTTTCATGTACTGACACTCCCCCCTGCCTGGTACGCTGTCCTGTAGGAGACAATGCACAGCACTAGTGACTTCTGAACCAAATTATGCTGTGACAATAGTAGTTGGTGTTTTCACATGCATTCTCCTTAATAACTTCATATTTGCACCTCACAACAAATGTTTAGGGATACTATTCACCTACCTTTAGTTCATTTTGTAAGTTGGGTCTGTTATGTTCGCTATGAGATTCTAGATTCATATTTGCTTTCACCGGAATAGTGCTACAAATCTGATATATTATGTTGCCCTTCGATTAGGACAAGAAGATGCTTCATCCTACTGGCCGTTTAATTGCATTTGCAATTCTTCATCAGAGCTATTCGCCGCAGACGGCAAATCCATATATTCCTATATTGTTAAATGTAAGTGGTAAACCTTGTTGTTTCAATTCTGTTATTTGGTTTATGATAGAAGAATTCACATTTTTCTATTCAGCATACTTAAACAAATCAATGTGCAAAATTGCAATATTCTTCCATATGTTTCATGCTTGACTCGACTGGACTATATTTTACATTTCCCCAACTCCCACATCTAGACTATGGCACTGGTACCAAACACACATTCTGATCTAGTACCGAAGTTCGCGTGTGAGGGCATTCTTCTTTCAGGAGATACTTATGTGGATCAAAAGTTTAGTCATCTACATTATTCTGATGGTGAATTGGTCTCTTGAAAAATTCTGCCTTTTATTGTACATCGTCTTTCTTCTACAAAACCTTCAGCTCCCATTTGGCCAAGACTTGCCTTTATATTCTAGCATATATAAGCTGGATCTTTGCATTCTGTGCTACCCACTTGACAATCTAGGGTCCACGCAATGGGTTCTTATTTTATGTTGACCTCCAAGCTCTATTACTGGAATCTGTTTTTGTTATTGTAAACTTAGGGTCTTATTTGATTTGTGCTTTAGCTGAATCAAATAGCTGAACCTTGGAGCCTTGTATATTAGGTTTCTATAGCTTTATGAATAGTATAAATAACCGTTTTCTTAATATCTAACCATTTTTGAATCAATTGGATCTGTCAGTGTTGCCTCTATTATATTTCTTGAATTGTAACAGCAATTTCTTAGCACCATTATTTTTTTAAAGATTAATTAAGGTCAGTTCACATTTTGAATGCATTTCTGTTCAAATCAATCATGTATTCCTCATTTACTGCTCTGTGCTAGAGAGCTACTGTG
Source organism: Miscanthus floridulus (assembly GCF_019320115.1). NCBI lineage: Eukaryota > Viridiplantae > Streptophyta > Magnoliopsida > Poales > Poaceae > Miscanthus > Miscanthus floridulus. The sequence goes on from NC_089594.1 coordinate 36,813,539, forward strand.
TATAGCTTTGATTACTACTTATTTATAGCATCTGAGTCCTTGTCTCTTTCGATTGTGGTTTTAGTGGCGCAGAAACATAGCTGATTACTTTCTTTAATCATTTAGCATCATGCTGAAAAATCGAACATTCAACATGTTTTGCTACTTTTCTATGGTTCTTGAGATGTAATTGTTGCAACGTCTTTTGGATGGACTAAATATTTTTCATGCTTGATGCCTTAGTTTCATGTGTTGATATCTACAGGCAGCCTGTGATGAAACGTCAGAGAAATCAGAACGGGCATTTGTCCAATTATTATTGACTTCATCTAGTGGAAACAATAATAACGAGGTCTTTTCTCTTTCTTTGACTTTTAAATACGAGTCAACATTTAGTGTGGCATAGAATGACAATATCATAGGGATTATGTTCTCCTTTCCTATGCTGACATGCATCTATTGATTAAGGGTCATTAGACATCGCTACCATGAAATTTTATATAATATGCAATCAACAGCTTGGACATTGTTTTTTCATTTATTGATGCTGAGAAAGGAACCTGCAAAGTATATGTATTTAGTTAATTTCTGTGGTGATTTTTGTTTTTCAGGTCCTGAATCAGTCTGCGGTAGATTACATTAATGGATCTGTTTCAGCATCTCAGGTGGGCTTTTGATTAGGTAAACAACTTTTTATGTTTTGGTCGAGTATGATTATTCATATGTTCGTCTATTTGTATAGGATTTTTTGCCTCGGGAACAACTTGAGAAGCAATATTGCAGTACTAGTGTACACTCCCGGCCTCAGATTAGTAGTTTCAGAGCTGCTATGGTTAGAAGTGCTATACCAGATCCAGACGTGCCTCAAAGTTGTGCAAATTCACCAGAGTATGTAGGCTCATGTACACCCCCTTATCTAAATTGATATTTCTTGTGAGGTCCTGGAATTTCATTTGTCCAATTTCTTCTCCTTTATTTATTGCTTTCGTAACCTTATAAGGTCTTCGATATCACCACCTGGAAGCAAGCAGAAATCTGCTTCTGATGATAGAGATGCTACTATTGCTGTTTTACTCCAAGACAAATCGGGGGGAAGGTTGGGTCCGCAATGGATTCGGCCCACACCCCCAAGACTTCCTGTACTTGATGGGGAGGTAAAATTACTCAGTCAGAAGTTGCATTTTAATACCAGTTCCGTAAATATAACTTCTATTGTGATGAACATACAGCTACAATGGTTGAACCCTGACAATAACCACGAGCTATTATGGGATTATAGCATGTGTGCTGACACGAGTCGAGGGGCTGCTATCCGAGATTTGATTGCAAGAGCCTTAAAAGGTCCACTTGCACCTGCCCAACAGGAGGTTCACTGCTACATTCTAATATTTCGTCAAGATAATGATGGCTGTTTTTATCAAATTGCTTGTTCTATGACTAGAATTTCTTTTCCTCTTGTTTCCTTATGATAACTTTATAGCCTCATTGCTGGATAAATTTATGGCACCTAGGTTTTATCACCCTTTTTTTCTCAGACATTCTTTGGTACATAAGAGGTTCCAATGGTACATGCCTAATTTGTTCACAGTTTCTTGCAGCAAGTCATAGTAGAACTGACAAATGATCCTAAACTGGTTTATTACTGTGGGATGACCCCACAGAAGCTTCCTGTACGTGTACTCTATGAACTGAGTCTCACATATTTAACGCTATTTGATCTTGGATTTCTGAATCTATGCATGGTTTCAGGATCTTGTTGAACACAACCCGCTCATTGCTGTTGAGGTACTTTCGAAGCTAATTCACTCTCCTGACATTCCTGGGTGTGTCTCTTTTCTTTGTTGTATGTTCTATTATCATATAGGCAGCCTTCTTCCTGCCCTTTATTTGACCGATGATCCTTTTTTTGTAGTTACTTTGATGTTCTTGTGCACATGGAAATGAGCTTGCATTCTATGGAAGTTGTGAACAGACTTACTACTGCTGTTGACCTTCCAACAGAGTTTGTCCATGAGTACATCACAAATTGTATCCAATCATGTCAAAACATAAAGGTTTGTTCTTTGTTTTATTCATTTTGATTGAAGTTTTTTTAAGCCTCTCATCTGGGTACAGCTGTAGCATCTGTTCATGCACGAACGCACGCCCACGCTACCCACACACACCACACTCACACCACACGTGCACAACTAGACCTACAACTACACACAGATCAGTAGACCGCGTACTTCCAGAGATCACCGGGACTAGCCATGGTTCCATAGGCAACGGGTGTGTTGCAGTCCCTTTTTGTCTCCACGCGAGAGAGGCTGCAAACATTATTGGGAACAAGTCCCGGCGAGAGATGCGAGTGCGATTCCTGGGAATCGAATTCGCACCGGCAGCGTGCACATCGGCAACGCTAGCCACCCGAGCACTAGCTCAGATCATTTCGATTGAAGTTGATCAAGAAGTATTCTTCACCATTTTTGTGTATTATCACATCTTAGTTGAAGTTAATGCTTAAATAATTTGGGTTTTAATATCTTGTAATTAGCAGATATGTTCTAGCAGGGGCAACTTAATCTTGACTGCATTCCCTATGGGAATGTGAGACCACTAATGCATATGCTTAAATTACAAGGCCCATGGTGAATCTGGGGATAAGTGCTTTTATCATTAGCCTTGGGGATCACTAGTGATGTGGGTGATTATGGTGCTGTTACGTGTTTTGCATTATTCCAAAAGAAATGCCCTATGGTTTATAGAACGTTGTGCTTTACTCCTTTAATTTCTGCACTTTGTGTTTTGCTTATCGGTTAATTTGGGACTTCTCGTGTTAATGTGCGGTATACTGATATATGTTTATCTGAATGATACTTATTTTTTGTGCAGGATAAATACATGCAAAACAGACTTGTGAGACTAGTTTGTGTTTTCCTGCAGAGTCTTATCCGAAACAAGATTATAAACGGTGAGTTGCTCATGCTTAACAAAGGTCTGCTTTGCATACCGTTGCTGAAATGTCGTAACTTCTGCTATCTCAATAAAAAAATAATCAGCTCTCAAAGATTAGAGTTTCATATTCCTGCTTTCCGCCTCGAGTGTAATATCCAATTGTACACCTTGACTTTAGTACTTTACACCCTGTGCACCTTTCATATTCTTGATTTCTGCCATCTCAATTGTATGGTTTGCTCACTTCTGTAGGCTAGTTGCTTATTACTTATCTTGCATTTCATTCCCTGATGCATTTTTAAGGTAAAATTCAAATGCTCTTAAGCTACTTGTTGTCATATGTGGTTAAAACATTCTGATCTCTACTTTGATTTGATATCCTATGCATATACATGTGTAACACTTTAGCCATTTTCTCGTTTGGTTCTTGTTGCTCCCTTTTTGCTTGGATATATTGCAATGTCTATTTCTATGGTCTGAAAACTGAGACAATATAGTCTCTCAGGTCTGGAGGTGCTGTTTGACAATAACCATGAACGCATTATGTATTTATTTATTTATAACTGATCTTGTAGTTTCCAGCTAATATAGTTACATGTAGACATTGTTATTCATAAAACAATCAGTGTCTTGTGTGCAATACCATTGATAGCTGCCCTGGTGCAATTTGAATCTCATGAAGTTAATTGTATTCGTTTCAAGTTTCCTTGTTTTCTTGTAGGCTTGTAAATTGTTGAAATGCTAGTCCACAAGTTTGGGTTTTCCCACCCTTTTCCAAGTGGACAAGGCAGATAATTTTGTGCATTTTTATTTGGGTGCAGTTCAAGATCTTTTCATTGAGGTACAAGCGTTCTGTATTGAATTTTCACGGATAAGGGAAGCAGCTGGTCTATTCCGGCTACTCAAATCGTTGGAGTGAAAGAATTTGTATGTTTTTACTTACCTTCTCTGTACCATACTGCATCTTTTTCCTAATTATGTATGTACATCTTCATTGTCATGGTTCAGTCAAATGCCTCAAGGGCATTGGATGCGATCATGTGCTGTATTGAAATTTTCCATGGAACCATTTTTGGAACTTTATGGGCTGTGGTAGTATGATGTGATAGAAACGTCCTGATTGTTTAAAATTCCAATTGTCAGATAGACTGATTGTATCGACATCGAAAGTTTGAAGTTTGCCTGTTCTGGGTAGTTCTCTGGCCACAACTGGGTGTTCAAGATCGGTCGGTATGTTACGTGCACCCTCTCTCACTTGCAGAGTCTGGCTCTCTCACTTGCAGAGTCTGGCACCCTTTGTAATGACAGTGCATACCCTTGAAAAGAGTGGCTAGAGCAGTCGGCCAGTCAGATAACACGTGTTAATTGTTGGGTGCATGTTTAGATCAGCTTGTACTTTGTAGGCTCATTTGTATGGAAACGAATAATACATGCATGTTTTGATCTAGTCATATTTGCTGTGTAACCTAAACAACGCTCCAATCTGTTTTATTACTGTCAGTCATCCTCGCCTGGTGCGTGGTTTCTGGATGATTTTTCCACAACTGATTTACCGTTTTCTGTTTAAACCACATCATGTTGTCAGTCTTTCTCATCAAACTTGCCTGTGTTATAATGATAGCAGTATCTACATTCCCCTCCAACACAGCTTGAATAGCATCTTTGTAAGAGTCACAGCTCACAAAGCAGGTTGGTTTTATAGACAAAATATCAATAAACTCTATACGCTCAATTCCGTATAGACGTTTCTTTTCGAACGAAGATGCTATGTCGATGACTCGGTGGGATGATATTGGTGGCAAAAAAGAAAAAGAATAAACGACACAGGTCGATGGATTCATAGTTCATCTCGTATTGGACAAGTTTGTTAGGTAGTGTGAGTGGGGATGACACGCGATCTGGTTTTAGATGGCGACCCGTGCTGAACCAAAGATCCTTCCGCAGGCTGCAGCAAGCGAACCTACGACCATAATGACTTTTTTCTTCTGTTCATTATAACCGGAGCTTATCCATGACAGAAAACAAATCTCTCTGGTTCTATAGCGAGCATTCTCCTTTCACAGAAGCTGAGCTGCGCCGCGTTGAATCTTACGATTTCATGGCCGGTATTGAGCGTTGACCGTAGTTTTGTCCAGGCGGCGGGATTGAAGATGACGTGAACATTGAAACTGTCTTTCGGAGACTGTTCTGCCAAGAGTTGCACCGGTGAGAGGCCGGCGTTGACGTAGGCTACCTCTCGCCACCATGGCGCCATGGCACATCATGCGACGCGGCATAGCTAGCTAATTGATCGCACGATCATAAACCAGGAGAAGGCACGCTTAAAGAATTGTAAGACACGACACATGATGAAGCTGCATCAAGGACAAGGAGATGACCAAATAACTCGATCCAATTCCGATCCCTGAAACAAAAATGAAGAAGAAATAGCTAATCGCCGGCTCGTCTCAATCGATGCACACGTGTAAATAGCCAGCTAAATCATCAAGGCGGCAGGTACATACATACAATTGTACAGACACAGAGACACTAACCATCGCCGGCGCCGCGGCGCGAGCTAGCCCATCACCATCACGCAGGCAGCACGACGCGCGGGTCACGACGATGCCGCCGCCGCCGGGAGGAAGAAGCCGTCGTCGGCGCCGGCGCCATCATAGTCATAGCCGCGGCAGCGCGGGCTCTCGGCAAAGTCATCGAGCGGGAACGAGGTGGCGACGGGGCCGATGTAGAAGCTGAGCGTGTCCCCGGCGCGGTCCACCTCGCCGACGCCGAGCCACAGGAAGAGCACCTTCACGCTGATCCCCTCAAGCGCCGTGAGCGACCCGGCCGCGACGGAGCCCCGCACGCGCGCCTCGTACCGGACCAGCCACGTCCCCGCCAGCAGGAACTCGCAGGGCCGCGGGAAGTACACCTCGAAGCTGCCGTCCCCGCGGAGCTCGTACCCGGACACCCCCGCCGGTAGGATCCCCCGCGGGAAGTCGTACCGCTCCAGCATCTCGTACGCCGTCGGCGACGACGACGACGTCGCGGTCGTGTTGCCGCCGCCGATGGACGCCTCGGTGGCGGCTGCTGCTGCGGCCGTGGCCGCCAGCAGCAGGAGCAGCACGAGAGGGTAGCTGCTTGTGCTGCTGGCCATGGAGGAGCAGAGCAGGTGGGTGGAGTGGCTCCGACGGCGATACCGAGCTGGCTGCTAGTTTTAGTGCTTTGCTTACTTGTCCTTTTGGAAATTCCAATGGCTTTGTAAGTTGCTATTGGATCCATGTGTGTGCTTTATATATATTCTTATTATTGTAAATGGGTTTTATTTAATCTGGGCATAATTTGACGGGGCGTATAAAAATGTCTTCCCTCAAGAATGCCTAATTAATTAGCTGATGAGGTTGATGTAATTGACCAATCATAGAAGAAGTTGTACTTGTCACATTGTAAGACTCGATCTGTACGCTATAGCAGTTGGCCACTGGGGAGTCGCTATCTTCTTCTGATTAATTAACGCACGGCACGGTGGTTGTCTTTGATTCGACTATGCATTTTGTCGCCCAAGGTACCCAACATGAATGAATTATTGTGAAACTGGAAAGCTCATTAAAAGCAAGTACAATAATTGGCTTAATTAATATTTTTGCTCATGTGAAAGAGAGAAGGAAGGAGAGAGAAGCAAGCTTGGCTCTCATGCAAGCAACTAGTTAGGCACGAAGCATAGACATAAGTGTGTATCAATAGAGATGTATGCGGGGAGGAATAGGAAAGAGAATGAAAACATATAATAATAAAGAAATCTTATAGACAAATAGAAGACTAAGACCCTATTTGGTTTCCCCTCCTAAATTTTAGTCATCTAAACCAAGGACTAAACTTTAGTCACTGGGTGTTTGGTTTGAGTCCCTTTTAGTCAGGGTGTTTGGCTCTAAAGTGACTAAAAGATGAGGTTTAGTCTCTTTTAGCAACATTTTGGTGATTAGTTGGCTAAAACCCATTTAGTCCCATTTAGTCGTAATATTTGGGTGAAAAGTGACTAAATAGAACTAGATTTAGCTGACTAAACTTGAGGGGTTGACCAAACAGGCCCTAACTATTGTGTAACTTGGCTCTTATATATTGACTTATACCAAAACACTTGACTCTTTTATTGACCTTGCTCTAAGAAAATTCAAAAAGTTCTATACAGTACATTTTGTGGCTTTGGTTTTTTTTTTTTTGCAATATAATAGAAACTACAAGCTTGTCCGGTTTTGAAGACCTTGCCGAGTCAAACCAAGTTTTATATATTTCAAGAGCATGGAGGAAGTATAATTTGAAAAATAACATGATGGTGCACTCCCCTCATCTAGGATGCACTTGCTTAATTATGTGTTCAGGGGGAAGGCATGTTGCGTTTAGAGGGCACACAAAAAATACAATGAGTTTGCTTAAAAATTCTGCCATATGCCCATATATGCACCCTAGGATACGTATCTATACACCCACCAAGTAAACACACCTCTATCTAATTTGCTCTAACTTTGTCATTATATATGTTTATTACCAACAAATCACGTAATAATGCATCGCTCATGCTCAATGGATAATGTTTTAGAGTCCAAGTTTGAGTGGGCCAGAGCCAAGAGGTATGGAAGTGGATATATATGGATGGAAATCCATCCATTTGCAAGTTGGAACATTTGAGACAAGGACATCAAATTTATTTATTACAGTAGGTACAACCGAAGAGAATCGGACCAAACAAACATCGTCCTTGAACGGCATCCATCAGCTAGTTAAATTACTAAAACGAATTCGATAAAGCTAATTAAATTACTAAAATCGATGAATGGCTGGTGGCTCAAAATTATCACGCCGCCGCCGCCGACTAGGGCCTCGTTTAGATTGCAAATTTTTGCAATCTGGACACTGCAGCACGTTTCGTTTCTATTTGACAAACTTTGTCCGATCATAGACTAACTAGGCTCAAAAGATTCGTCTCGTGATTTACAACCAAACTGTGCAATTAGTTATTTTTTTTACCTACATTTAATGCTCCATGCATGTGTTCAAAAATTGATGTGATGAAGAGAGAGTGAAAAAACTTGGAATTTGGAGGTGATGTAAACAAGGCCTAGTTGGGGTTCAAAATGCAAAAGGCGGGCGTTAGGTGGACGCGAGGGAATGGATGTGGCACGTTCGCACGGAGGAGATATTCCAAGCCCGGCAGAGGAGATTCTCTCGCTTCCATCCAAGATGCTGTAGCAGTAGCCAGTAGTATATTCTTTTCCCTTTGGCTGATGAGTCTGATTGGTAGGCCCAGATGAGCAGTGATTAGCTGAGATGCTTCGCAGCGCGGCCGTCTGCGGCACGCTCGGGCCTCGTTTAGTTGGCGATTTTTTTTTAAATGGTACCGTAGCACTTTCGTTGTTATTCGGTAATTAGTGTCCAATCATAGTTTAATTAGGCTTAAAAGATTCGTCTCGTAAATTTCGTCTAAACTGTGTAATTAATTTTATTTTTTATTTATATTTAATGCTTCATGCATGCGTGTGACGGGGAATCTTAAAAAATTTTGTAAAATTTTGGGAACTAAACAAACAGGCACCAAGTAGCCCTCCGTGTGGTGCCGCATGATAACGACAGTGATGCTCGTCATGTCAAGTGTCGTCTTCCTTTCTGTGAAGCAAAATGGTACAGGGTGTTGGGCGCAGCCGTCTAGTTTGGGTTGCCTGTATGTTCAATATTCATAGATCCTCGATTGAGGGTGACATGCATTTTATTTGCCCTTTTTATCTTCTTATATTAGGTTGGTTGTGTTTGTGCACCACTAAGGCCCTGTTTGGAAGTCTTGCAAGTCTTTTCACATGTAACTGCATTACACCTGTATTTTCTTGTGCACAAGAAAACCTCTGGAATATTGGGTATTATTTTCCTAAGGAACGCTGTTGTTTGGGTAAGCAGTATACTGACTATTTGCTTTGAGCTAACGAATCGATTACGATTGCATCACAACAGGAATGAGCATTGCACAAATGGTGAAATTTGAAAACATGGCACTGAGTTGGAGCAACCTGCTGAATAAATTTCAGATCAACACTCAAATTTGAGGCCAAAATTCCATATCAAAGCATTAACGGGCTACTTGGTTACCAAATGGCAAACATTATACACAGTCAGCCACCACCAATTTGTATGCCAAATAATTGCAACTGAAACAAAACCATAGTACACAGGAATAGGACTAATTATCCAACCAAATTAAATGAAGCAATCAGATTTGGAGATACGCATCTGCACCTCTGCAATCAGATGACATTATACACAAGGCAGACAGGCAGTACGCATCTGCACCTCTGCACTGCCGGCCAGATGTCTTCATCCGCCGCTGACGAGCGTGCCAACCGAAAATGACGATTCTTCTGCTTCGGATCCATATGGCCCTTCAACCACGCCGCTGTTGCTTCTCCAATCGGACCATGCCGCCAGTTCCGTCTCGAATCCACCATCGCGGAGCATGGGAGCATGAAGATAGGGAGAGGGCGGAGACCAGGAGCAGCATACAGTGTGAGGGCTTTCAGGTGGTGTCTAATCCGTCTCCATCTCTCTGGATTTGGTGGTCGAGAGGGAGAATAGAGGGGGCGAGAGAGTAGAGATGCCGCCATCGCCATGGGCGAGCCCGATATCTGTCGTTTTTTTTGTGTCGCCTCCGCAGCAGATTATTTTTTTCCGGTTGGTTTGACAAAAAAACAAGGGTAAATTTAATACCTTCACCGGTCATCCAAACAACTTTTTTAAGAGTAGGGTGAAAAATTTCCAACCCTGTATTTTACAAGGGTTTTGACGTGAAAACTTGTCTTCCAAACATGCTCTAAGGCTAATGAATCCAAATCTTTTGCTGCTACTTAAGTAGCGTTTACCCAAAAAGACCTAGCTTGTGGCATCCGATAGCCGACTCAGCACTGGAGTACTACCCTAATTAGATGATCTTCAACCTTGAATAAAATGCTCTTCGGCCAGAGCATCTGCGTGGCCTCCGCCAACGACTTTATGCCATCTGGCGCTTTTTACCGTCGACCGTCAGTTAGTTTGGTCAGCAGTTACCGGCTTATATGGTCCTACATGCTACGTCGCTCCATGCATATCCCGGTGCTCAGTCCAATCCCCTGGCCACGCACGGTTCGTTTCGCGCGCGCTGCGACTGGACGTCGCTCCATGATATTCAAGGAAAGTGAAAGCGATTTGTGTAATGGAAAGATTGATTTGATTGATTAGTAAACTGTACAATGATTACATATTTATACCCCTGAAGGGCTGTGTTACATGTCTCTTCGTACAGGAAACTGGCCCTTTCAGGCTATCCCCGAAAGGTCCTGAACGGTTGGTGCTAATCTTAATTAGCACATGTCTGATTACATTTAACACATATCTAATGACATTATTAACTGCTAATTGATCACTAATGACTATTTCTAACACTCCCCCTTGATTAATTTGCTCCTTAAATCTTTACGTGAATATCCTTGTCATGATGTCCATTAGTCTTTTAGGAATCCATTGAATATCGAAGAAAATTGAAAATTGATCCTTGATATTTCCTTGAATATCATGTGGGGAAAAATGGAAAAACGGAAAAACATACATAGATTCTTGTATTGATATTGTATTGTTAAACCTCCCATGAGAAAATTAATTAATAACTCATGTAAGATTAGGAAATGCAATATGATGTGTGAACAAGATTAACTCAGGAAGAGTCTCCCCCTGAACCTTGCAAATATCTGAGACGACGGATACCAATTCCATGAATATATTTTTGGAATGTGGTTGCCCGTAAAGATTTAGTGAATAAATCAGCATAATTATCATTAGACTTGATTTGCAAAATGTTAATTTCCCCATTTTGTTGTAACTCATGAGGATAAAATAACTTAGGGGCAATATGTTTTGTGATATTACTCTTAATGTATCATGTTTTAATCTGCATAATACAAGCGGCATTATCTTCATAGATAATGGTAGGTGCATCGATAGAACCTATACCACATGATTGTTGTATGTGGTTAATCATTCTGCGTAGCCACACGCATTCGCGCGATGCCTCATATAATGTAATGATTTACAGAATGATTAGTGGATGTAGCCACTAAAGTTTGTTTTGAAGACTTGTAGGATCTCTGGTTAGCCTAGAGGGGGAGGTGAATAGGCCTGTTAAAACAAAACTTAAACTTTTGTCAAATTCAACCCGCGATACTACCGCTCTATGCCCGCGGCACTGCCGAGCCAGAACAGTGGCACTGCCGTACCTGCAGACAACTTCGTGATGTAATTCAAAATCTGTAAAAGGAAACTTCGACCTCAAACCCTAGAAATTACCTCAACAGCAATATGAATCACAAGAATATAAAGCAAGTACAAGGTGACACAATGATTTATCCCGTGGTTCAGCCCGCCACTAAGGCTTGGCTAAGTCCACGTTGTTGAGGTTAGCCACTAAGGCTTAGATCTTTCCAACCCTTCCTCGTTCTCAAGTCAAGAGACTTAACTCTTAAGATGAGGGGTGAGTTTACTAGCTACAAGAGTTGGTTACAAACCTTCCGGGGCTGCCACACAAGTTGGCAAGCTCCACGGGCGACACTCTAGCCGGCTCAGAGCCAAGCTCCAAGAGTAACAAACACAACTGCCGGCCAAAACGTGAACCAAGTGCTCTTTATAGGTTGAGAATCAGTGGATCTGCTCTCTAATCGAGTTTGGCACCTTTTTCTCTCAAGGATTAATGGGGAAATCAATGGAGAAGCTTGAGAGCTCAACGTCACCAATGGAGGAGAGAGAGAGAAGCACTTTTATGTGTCTGCATGAGCTGAATGGTTGAGGAAGGAGAGAGAGACATTGGGGAGGAAGGGGAAAGGTATAAATACCCCTCAGTCTCCAACGGTCACTTAAGTCGCGGCAGTGCCGGGTAAGAGTGAAGTGCTGGTTGTCTTGGCTGTGAAACTGAGGATATATTTGTAGGATTGAGCACTTGGTAGCGCATGTTAGTTTAAGCATTGTGTCCCCCTTTATAGTACGACTTTTTCTGTACTCAAATTTAAAATATAAAAGAATTTAAACCTCCTTTGAATTTGAAGCCATCAACATTTGTAATTAGGGGCTCCTACGTTTCGTATAACATCCTCGATTATAGATTCCCTGCTTGTTATCTCGATCTCATTAGTCCTCTAATTGTGTGGTCATTATCACCAAAACCCATAATTATGGCTTGATTGCACTTTCAATCTCCCCATTTTTGGTGATTGATGACAACCCAATTAGAGCTTACAAAAGATAAGAAATAAATACTGAGATTTTCGAGCCATGGGTGTAGAGCCTCCCCCTAAATATGTGAATGGAGAATTTAAGTTCTCAAATTGGCATAAGAGGCAAAGATTCATATTTTAGTGAAAATGATGGGGCTTCCCCAACATCCATGCTCCTGTGGGGCATAGCACACTGTGTCAAATATATAAACGTGATGCAAATGACAATTTATGCCCAAGTTTGCTATGACAGCTGGGTGCGGCTCTACAGCTCCTTAGCTACAGCACTGCCATAGAGCGGCACTGTCGGGCCTGGGTGCGGCACTGCCGCACTTGCTGCAACAACACAGGTAAGAATAGGCACCACACATCATGTAACACATATAAAGAAGTACATTCTAGCACAGATATGTCAAGCTACAGCACAGATTAATACATGTTCATATCCCACACATATAGAGTACATAGGTAGTAATATTACACAAACTAGAGTTTTGAGCAACTCTCAAACTCTCACCTAACGAAAACTACTCTCAACGGATAGAACATGAAATTCCAGCTGCATCAAACTCTCCATGGCGTCAAAAAAGTTGTTGACCCCTCTAATTTTCTCCCCCTTTGGCATAAAGCACCAAAAAGAGAAGAAAAGAAGAAAGACCAATGAACTCACTCTTCATCTTCTTGGATGTTCTCCCAATCGACATCATCGCCACCAGCAGCTCCACCAGCACCTACAGCAGCCTCCTCACCACCATCATCATCGTCGTCGTCGGAGGAGGACACCACCGCCCTCCCTTGGCGATGGGTGGTTGAAGTGTGGTGCTTACGCCTGGTGCTCCTCCTCAAGGATTGTAAGGTAGTGCTCAATGTTGTGTGAGGGTCAAGCTTCGGCTGCTCCTGCTGCTCCTCCTCCTCCTCTGAATTCGTGTCGAAAAGGCTAGGGAGGTTATCAAACCTTGGCGGTGACTGAGCTGGAGGAAGGGGTGGTAGCCCTGCACGCTCTCTAGCCTCCCGGTTGGCCTCACGGTTCTCCAACTGGTCCTCATATGCGGTCCTCACTACATAGGTGCAAGTAGTGAAAATGGCTTTGATCCATTTCCCAAACTTCTCCATATTCTTGTCCTTGCGAGGCCTAGAGCGAGAGGACTCAGGCACGTCCTCAACTGATGGAGAGCGTCTCACTACCTTGCGAGCACCTGAGCCCTAGGTCTTCTCAATCTTATAGACAGTGTGGAGACCATCTTTGTCAAACTTGTAACCGGTGACCCTCTCAATCATGAACATGAGATAGGGGGCATAGGGCAGCCCCTTTCTCCCATCATCCATGGCATTTCTTAGCTCACGCCACATGAAGCAAGGGACATTGAACCTGTCACCTCCAGGAGCAAACCTAGCAAGCACATTCCTCACATAGCCATTAAGATCTAAAGCTGCTCCATCCTTGGGATTGATTGTGTGCCTGATCAGATTGTTCAGAATGTAGTAGTAGCTTTGCAAGCCACTAACTTTGCCATCTGCGCTTCTGCTGTCTACCCACATGTAGGCAATGTCTCTAATCTCCGCCCTAGGCTCATCATGGATACAAGTGAAGCCTCGCTCCTCCTCACCAAAGCCAAGGATCTGGCTGAAAGTCACAAAGTCAACATGGTAGTGTCGTCCCTCAGTCATCCAGTGTATCTCATCGGTATAGATGTCATAGAAGAAGGTAGCATGGAACTAGGCTGGCACTTCCTCATTCCAATTATACCTAAAACTCATGAGATCAGAGAGGCCAAAGTTCTCACAAGCCTTGATTACTCTGTTGAATTCAGGCTCATTCTTCTCCTTCGTTTCCTCCCAGTCAACATACTACATCTTGACAATCTTGGACTTCTTGGAGTTGAAGATCACAGAGGCATAAAAGTTGGAATGAAACTCATTCCAAAATCTATAGTCCACCCCAAAATCCTTTGGCTGCTCATAGGGATTGTTCTCACGTGCTTCTTCTACCATCTTCTGCTTTCCCGCATAATTGAGCACGGGTGTCAACTGGATGCCTCAGAATCACTTCCTTAGGATACTCGGTGATATAGGCTCTGTCAAACTCCTCAAGGTGAGGAGGAGTGTATAGGAAAGCACTAGGAGGAATGATGCAGCCAACCCTCTCCAAGTTCTCCTCCTGGATCAACTGATCCCTCCTCCCCCTGTCTCTAACATCCCCTCTTGCTACTGCACTACTGCTGCCAGCTGCTGTCCTACCATGACCACGATGAGGCATGGGCTTGTCATGAGGTTCTGTTAGCTTCCTCTTCCCCCTCTGGTCATCTTCACCTCCAGAGGCCATCTATGCAAAAACATAGGGCAAGATCAGAAACTATATAAATAGGGAGTAGAGGTTAACCTATAAAACAAGTTAAGTAATCAAGAAGAGTCAAAGTGCAAGCGAGGAAAGCAGCTAGTATGGCACTGTCCCCAGTCATGCGGCACTACCGCGCCTAGTAGCGGCACTGCCGCACCAGCTGTTTCACTAGGACTGCACTCTGCATCTTCATGTCCACTTTACTTATTCTATAACCTAACTCCTAGCCCATGATACAATCTTGGCAAGTACCAAACTGTCTATGTCAACGATTCAATTGGGTATTGTTTACACCAAAATTTGGAAGAAGAATTGCAGAAACTCGAAAGCTCCCAAGATCGTGTCATCGAGGAATCGATTGCATAAAGGTCGGTATCAGCTGGTTCAAATACAGTACAGGAATCGGCTCTCTTCAGATAGCGCTAGCAGATAACGATGAAAACTGCGGTTGGCGTCAGGAAAAAACATGTTGGACTCTACAAAAAAGGAAAGATTAGGGTCCAAGTTATCTTAAATTAGGAATGTTTTCTCTTATGCCAAAGATTGTAACGAGTCATGCTTAAGTATGATTCATGCATAGGTTATGGGTATAAATATTGGACCCCGGCTATTGTAAAGGACACACAATCAATCAAATACAAGTTACTTACTTTTTTGGCTCTGGCCAACCCTTAGGAGTAGGAGTAGAGTAGATCTCAGTGAGTTCTTCAGCGAGCAGGGCTGCATCGGTCCGGCCGACCTCTGGCTTGTTTGTAAGTACCGTCATGGCTTATACTTCTGTTCATATGGCTGCATCGATCCGGTCAACCTCCACTGCGACTCTGGTATAAGCTAGTTATCGACTCTTGTCTAGTTCAAGTATGACTGCATCGATCCGGTCGACCTCCACTGCTCGAACTAGATTAAGGTCAAGTTATCGGCTCTATCTAAGGGTGGCGTCCTTTGGGTAGATTCATTAAGTTACCGATCTTGCTAATGTTTCCATTGTTATTAGTTTACAGCAACATCAATTCGCGCGGTCGAGATCGAATTAGATTGGCCTCATATCCTTTAGATCCGTCGTTCATTTGTTACAACACGATATTATCTACCTTGAACGACGATTTATATTTCATTGGCTGTTTTACTTCAATCTTGATCGTGAATAGTACGTGGTTAAGGCATGCATAATCTTGAAGAGGTTTGCTGGCTAGTTGAATCTAGTTTATGGTTCACCATTATGGCTGCAACGATCTGGTTGATCCCCACTGATGGCACTATAGATTGGAGGATGCTAGTTAGTAGATTTGTTCCTGGTTAGGCATGACCTTAGCTATTTGCTATGCCTGTATCGGCTAAATAGCCGATCGCCTATGCGTTAACGCCTACAGCATGTTTACATGATTCTGTTAAGTGTGAATAGATCTGTGTACTTTAAGGGTTTGATTCGTTGTCTTTTTCATGGCTGCATCGATCCGGTCGAACCCCACTGTTAGAGATAGCGGGTTGAGTCTAAGGAGTCCATAGGTTTATTCACGTGAAACAGTCGATTGTTCACACACTGTAGTTCTCTTCACCTGAATCGGCTATTTTAGCCGATTCATTCGAGCCTTCACGTATAGCATGTCTTTCGGAAAGCCTATCGAAGTATGGATGTTTTTTTGAATTCTTCGGTTTTAGTTTGTTACTATCATCATAGCTGCCATCGATCCAGTCAAACCTCACTATTGGTGGTAACAAATTAGATTCAGAGCGTCGGTAGATCCGTTTGTATTAGATAGTCGATTTGCTTGCATGTTATATCTTTTCTCGTTAGATTCATCGGCTCAATGATTCATATTGATAATATCCACCTAGCCGATGATCTTATTTACATATACATGCACTGTACCTGTCAACATAAAATCAATCGCTACCCACGAGCTTTATAGTCCGTAACAGCCGATTTATGTGCAGATCGGCTATTCAATCGCTCATCCCGTATGGCTGCTCCTGAAGCAGCACACTTGGAACTGTCTAGGCACAGACTGGCATGTTCCACCTTAAATTACTGATAAACTTTCCCTCCTTGTCAATTATAGGGTCAAATTGACTAGCACATCTCGGGAGAAGTACGCAGGACCGATCATCCCTTCATTGAAGCCAGGCGAATCTCTTGCTCCATCGAGCAGACCCTTTTAGCTTGCTCGTGTGCCCGACAGGGTTGACACGTTTTTGTGCCGACACACGTTCTGGCATGCTCGGTGGGACACCACAATCGGCATGGTGGCTTACAACAACAGTGACATCCTTATGGTACATTATGAAGACCTACCTAATGGAGATAAAGATGTCATCAGCAAAGCTATAGAAGAATTTCAGAACAAGTGTTTGTTGTCCTACACCAAGACACATGACAATAAAATTGTTCAGAAATATCCACTACCAAGAGTTCTGTTGCATGGGTAGATAGATGCAGATGAAGCTAAAGATAGACGTTTCTTCGTGGAAGCTATAAACAAATCTATTCATGATGCCATATCGAAGCATAATGAAGTTTTCCTAAACACATTCCACAACACCATGAAGGAGGTGTTTCATGGGTTCCCAGTTAATCAGGTTGGGTCGGCTTATTACAATATTCCACATCCGTCGACTCAAGGGACTAATCAAACCGGTACCAGCCATCAAGAAGCAACACCAGCCAGTAATGATGATGTCTAGGTAGTTCAGAGTTCATCTGAGCAAGTTCAATGTGCTACTACAAATCAGATACAGTATAATCCTAGATCGTCAGTGTAGCATGTGCAACAACTGACGGGGCAATGTCAGAACTAGATGATTAATTTTGGCACATCAGGCCACATACCGTTGTTGGCTCAAAAAATAGTGCCATCAGTTCAAAGGATCCATAGAGATATAGATCCTAACGTCTATAACCAAAGACTTCAAGCAACAAACTAGCAGAGGACCAGCAGATAGAGATTCCATAGGGATATCATTATTGCACAGATTACAACACTCTTCATATGATTTTGAATCTAGGGTATCAAGGTACACAGGATTTCAATCCACAGATGGGTCAGTAGGTGCGAAGTAATCCTAATTCAAATGTTGATGAGTTGTTGCTGAGAGTGACCGAGATGATGAAGAATCAATTCGATTTGAAGCCAAAAGGGCAGACCTACTCGTACAAACGCCCATATCCCGAATGGTATGATTTGATCGCTCTTCCTATAAATTATAGGCTCCTAGAGTTTGCTAAGTTCACTGGCCAAGACAACACAAGCACAATAGAATATGTTAGTCGATATCTTACACAATTGGGTGAAGCATCCATTGAAGAGGCCCATCGAGTTTGTTTATTTTCCTTGTCACTGTCAGGGCCAGCCTTCACTTGGTTTTCACCACTGCCAATTAATTCTATTGCTAATTGGGCTAACCTAGAAAAGCAGCTTCATACATATTTTTACACTAGGACAGGAGAAAAGAAGATTATCGATTTGACAACTATAAGGCAGAGAACTAATGAATCGGGCACTGAGTTTCTTCAGAGGTTTCGAGAGACTAGAAATTTATGCTTCTCATTAAACTTGGCTGATGATCAACTAGCTACTTTGGCCGTCCAAGGGATGTTGCCAATATGGAGAGAGAAGCTACTGGGATAAGAGTTTGATAACTTGGGTCAATTGGTTCAATGAGTGGCAGCGCTCAATAGCCAATTCCAGAGTATGCGTAGAGATACCCGATTCCAGAAAAATACCACAATGGCCAAAGCCTATAATCCATATTCAGTCGATGACGGCTATGAAGACGATGAAGAAGAAAAGGTTGTCGTGACTGAATGGAATTGGGGTAAAAAGACAGTAATGGTGCCAAATCCTTAGGGAAGAGGAGTCGAAGAGAGCTATGACTTTGACGTCATGAAATTGGACAAGCTCTTTGATTTCTTGCTTGAGAAGGGACAGATCAAGTTGCCCGATAATCATGTTATGTTGCCCCCTGATCAGTTGAAGAATAAGAAGTTCTGCAAGTTTCATAACACTACATCCCATTCTACCAATGAATGCAGAGTTTTTCGGTAGCATATATAGAGGGCTATTCAACAAGGAAGACTTAAATTCGATACGCCTTGAAAGATGAAAGTTGATGATAATCCTTTCCTAGGAGATCAAAACATGGTCGACGCTAGGCTGCTCAAGGGGAAGACTAAAGTCCTAACATCAGATAGATCAAGAGAAACTAGGATGGTCGATCCCAAGATGCAAATATCAGCTGATGAATATAGAAAGATCAGAAGGCGTCGTGACGAGCAAAAGAGCTGATATGAGTAGGGAGAAACGTCAAAAGATAGGGCGACAAAGCCGCGTGTTACATCTCGAATTTTATTGAGTAAATGGCAGCAGCAGAAGGAAAAGGATTATCAACGTTGGCTAGAAGAGCAAGAGTACCAGTATCAACAAGAAAAGGAGAGGTATGAAAGAAAACTAGCCGAATCACATTGGAATTGTCCCTTCTTTAGACATTGCTGGAATGAACGTTTGAAGTTGCCTACCAGAAATAACTGCCCAGAGTGCAGCGAACAATATTGGGAGTTTAGGCAATCTCAAACCAATCACCGGTCTATCCATGCTCAAGATGTGTATCATCATAATAACATAGATCGGGACTTAAAAAATAAAAGTGTTCATGATCGGCTTGGAAAGCGAGTTATTGATCAAAATTGGGCTGATTATGAAGAAGAAAGTGATGAGGAAGAATATGTTTGGTAGGAAGGCTAATGGTGTCTAGGAGGTTTGATAAGGAGCCAGAAAAGAAGAGTGCAATGCCTAAGGAATAGTGTGGGGGTATGGCCCCCAAGACATGGGCCGCACCATCAGAGGTGGCCTGGCCCACAAGATCAAGGCGTGCACGGCGTGCACCACAAGACATTGTATAGTACCAAATAGAATACTTTACTTGTAACCCTGCCCCTCCAGAGTATATAAGGAGAGGCAGGGGTCCTCTACTCGACATCATGTATTCAATACAATACACCAAAGATACAGGACGTAGGGTATTACGTCGATCAGACGACCCGAACCTATCTAAATCCTTGTCTCTGCGCCTTGTGTCACCATCCAGTTCCTGATTACGCGCATCCCCACCGACAAATCTACCATCGTGGGATACCCCTCGGTGGACTACCGATGATATTCTGTCGACAGTTGGCGCGCCAGGTAGGGGTGTGCGCTTGATCCATGGTGAGCCAGATGGATCTCAAATCAACAACGTGTTCTCGTTGTCAATCTCGTGGAGATCCATCCCGGTCCACGACGACGATTCATCGCTACTACACCAGCCCCTGCGGTAGTAGATCCGATCTCGGAACCACCTCCGAGGTTGTCTTCACCAACAACTCGCCGCCGCTGCCCTCATCAGCCCTCGTCGACGACTCGCCGCCGCCGCCCTCGGCGGCCTTCGCCGACATCTTTCACTGACGTCCCTCGCCGTTGACTCATTGTCACCGCTCGGCGGCCTTCGCCGACGTCCCTCGCCGTCGACTCGTCGTCACCGCTCGGCGGCCTTCGTCGACATCTTTTGCCGATGTCCCTCGCCGTTGACTCATCGTTACCACTCAGCGGCCTTCACCGACATCTTTCGCCGATGTCCCTTGCCGTCAACTCATCGTTACCGCTCGGTGGCCTTCGCCGACATCTTTCGCTGACGTCCCTCACGGTCGACTTGTCGTCACCGCTCGGTGGCCTTCGCCGACATCTTTCGCCGACGTCCATCGCCATCGACTCGTCGTCACCGCTCGGCGGCCTTCGCCGACATTGTTCACCGACGTCTCTCACCGTCGACTCGTCGTCACCGCTCGGCGGCCTTCACCGACATCCTTCGCCGACACCCCTCGCCGTTGTCTCGTCGTCATTACTCGGTAGCCCTCACCGACATCCCTCGTCGCCATCGAGCTGCAAGCAAGCTGCCCACGTCGCCAACCAGATAACGCCATACGCCGCTGACCAGACATTTTGTCTAAAGCTAAGTCACATTTTAATATTCTTCTAAATATTCTCCAATCTCCGTATATCGTCATAATATTTCTCCGAACTGTTTTCTCCATGTTTGCTCTCCAAATGATTTTTCGAACCCGCGAATAGTCGCGTTGATGCTCGGATGCCTCTAGAGATGGCCCTGTTTCCGGTTCCTCCCTACATGTGCTACGGGCTCTGTGCTCTGCGTTATGGGTGGTCGGCAGCGGCTCCTTGGTCATGCCTGTTCCTCCTACACGTGCACGGGCTCCGCGCTCGACATTATGGACTATGGGCTAGCTAGGGCCGGAGACTCAGCTACACACTAACTGTTCGGGCGGTTTATATTAAACATAAATATATTTTCACGCCAACGGATCGCCGAACTGCATATGCCGTTTCATCACCATTGCTGATTTTTCTCCAGAGTTTATTTATTTGTGCATCATGTACTACCCATTCTACATGTTTGTATTGTAGGATCATCGTGCAGGTGATCGGACCACCTGGTGCTCGGACTTCTCCACCGATCAACTGGTCGGACTGCTTGGTTCATGGACTCCGTCGCCGACCAGTTGATCGGACTGTTCGCCAGTCGATTCTACTCAATGTTCACTTCGCCGCCGACCAGTTGACCAGACTATTCGCCGCTCGTGCTTCATCGCCAGCTACGCCGGTTACTCCTCAGCGCTCGGATTCGTCGTGCTCGAGGACTAAGTGGGCACACTTCACCGCACAGAAGTCGTTAGCTACGTCGGTGCTCGGACCTCGCCGCCTACGTCGAGGACTCCTTGGTGCTCGATCATCGCCAACGACGCCGGAGACTCCTCGCTCCTTGGTGCTCAGTCATCGCCAGCGACGTCGGGGACTCCTCGCTCCTCGGCGCTCGGTCATCGCTGCCTACGCCGGGGACTCCTCGGTGCTCGGTCATCGCCAGCGACGACGGGGACTCATCACTCCTCGGTGCTCGGTCATCGCCGCCTACGCCGGGGACTCCTCGCTCCTCGGCGCTCGGTCATCGCCGCTTATGCCGGGGACTCCTCGCTCCTCGCTCCTCGGCACTCGGTCATCGCCGTCTATGCCGGGGACTCCTCGCTCCTCGGTGCTCGGTCATCGCCGCCTACATCGGGGACTCCTCGCTCCTCGCTCCTCGGTGCTCGGTCATCGCCGCCTACGCTGGGGACTCCTCGCTCCTCGCTCCTCGGTGCTCGGTCATCGCCGTCTACGCCAGGGACTCCTCGCTCCTTGCTCCTCGGTGCTCGATCATCGCCAGCGACGCTGGGGACTCCTTGCTCCTCGGTGCTTGGACATCGCCAACGACGCCGGGGACTCCTCGCTCCTCGGTGCTCGGACATCGCCAGCGATGCCGAGGACTCCTCGCTCCTCGGTGCTCGGTCATCAACAGCGACGCCGGGGACTCCTCACTCCTCGGTGCTCGGACATCGCCAGCGACACTGGGGACTCCTCGCTCCTCGGTGCTCGGACATCACCAACGACACCGGGGACACCTCGCTCCTTGGTGCTCGGTCATCGCCAGCGACGTCGGGAACTCCTCGCTCCTCGGTGCTCGGACATCGCCAGCGATGCCAGGGACTCCTCGCTCCTCGGTGCTCGGTCATCGCCAGCAACGCTGGGGACTCCTCGCTCCTCGGTGCTCAGACATCGCCAGTGACGCCGGGGACTCCTCGCTCCTTGATGCTCGGTCATCGCCAGCAACGCCGGGGACTCCTCGCTCCTCGGTGCTCGGACATCGCCAGTGACGCCGGGGACTCCTCGCTCCTCGGTGCTCGGACATCGCCAGCGACACCGGGGACTCCTCGCTCCTTGGTGCTCGGTCATCGCCAGCGACGCCGGGGACTCCTCGCTCCTCGGTGCTCGGTCATCACCAGCAATGTCGGGGACTCCTCGCTCCTCTATGCTCGGACATCGCCAACGACGCTGGGGACTCCTCGCTCCTCGGTGCTCGGTCATCGCCAGCAACGCCGGGGACTCCTCGCTCCTCGGTGCTCGAACATCGCCAGCGACACCGGGGACTCCTCGCTCCTCGGTGCTCGGACATCGCCAGCGACGTCGGGGACTCCTCGCTCCTCGGTGCTCGGTCATCGCCAGCGACGCCGAGAACTCCTCGCTCCTCGGTGGTCGGACATCGCCAGCGACGCCGAGGACTCCTCGCTCCTCGGTGCTCGGTTATCGCCAGCAACGCTGGGGACTCCTCGCTCCTCGGTGCTTGGACATCGCCAGCGACGCCGGGGACTCCTCGCTCCTCGGTGCTCGGTCATCGCCAGCAATGCCGGGGACTCCTCACTCCTCGGTGCTCGGTCATCGCCAGTGACGCCGAGAACTCCTCGCTCCTCGGTGCTCGGTCATCGCCAGCGACGCCGGGGACTCCTCGCTCCTCGGTGCTCGGACATCGCCAGCGACGCCAGGGACTCTTCGCTCCTCGGTGCTCGGTCATCGCCAGCGACGCCGGGGACTCCCTTGCTGCTCGGATCTTACTATGTCTCGTCGGTGTGCTATCAAGCTGCTCCATGCTGTTCGGATCAGGATGATGATCTTGGGCAGCATGTCTGAGGTCTTGATACGCGCATGTCAGACGACGTCAGCAAGCTTTCAAACTTCTTTGACCCTGCTACAAGATTCATTCTTCATCTTCTAGCAGGCTCGGGGACTAAGTGGGCACACTTCACCTTGTGGTGAATGTGCTTGTTCTCATCTCGAGGCTACGTCCGGGGACTAGCTGCCTGCTCGGCTGGTCTTCTACTTTATGACCCTGGCACCACGTGACTGCGTCACCTACTGTCAGGCTCGGGGACTAACTGTGGGGGTATGGCCCCTAAGACATGGGCCGCACCATCGAAGGTGGCCTGGCCCACAAGATCAAGGCGTGCACGGTGTGCACCGCAAGACATTGTATAGTACCAAATAGAATACTTTACTTATAACCCTACCCCTCCAGAGTATATAAGGAGAGGCAGGGGTCCTCTACTCGACATCATGTATTCAATACAATACACCAAAGACACAGGACGTAGGGTATTACGTCAATCAGATGGCCCGAACCTGTCTAAATCGTTGTCTCTGCGCCTTGTGTCACCATCCGGTTCCTGATTACGCGCATCCCACCGACAAATCTACCATCGTGGGATACCCCTCGGTGGACTGCCGACGATATTCTGTCGACAAATAGAGAACTGGAAGAGGCTCAAGCATCTGGTAGATCTCAAGTGTGGCGTGCTAAGCAAACAGCCGATAAAAGGCAACCATCAGCTAATATTCAAATAGCTTTTCTATTGCCATCAGAGTTTAGAGCTCCAGCAGATCAAGAAGTTTATTTAGATTTTGATGAATCAGAGTATGAAGAAATAGTTGCCAAGTTGACAGTTATACAGCAGGCTATATTTGATAAGCCAATCAAGCATCGACACTTAAAAGCTTTATATGTAAAAAGTTTTGTTGATGGGAAGCCAATGAACAAGATGTTGGTGGATGGAGGTGCTTCTATCAATCTTATGCCTTACACCACTTTTTGTAAACTTAGCAAGGGACCAGGAGATCTGATTGAGACCGAGATGATGCTTAAGGACTTTGGGGGTAATGTGTCTAAGACCCGGTGGGCAATGAATGTCGAACTGACAATCGGGAGTAAGACTCTACTCACCACATTCTTCGTCATCGATGGAAAAGGGTCATACAGTTTACTCCTTGGTCATGACTGGATTCATGCAAACTGTTGTGTGCCATCAACCATGCATCAATGTTTGACTCAATGGCATGGAGATGATGTTGAGCTGGTTCACGCTGATGAGTCTATGAGTATAGCGACTGCCGATCCAGTCTTTTGGGAGCTAAGACTTTGAGTGTCTTTCTAGCAAGTTATGGGAAGGAGGCTTCATTAAAATAAGTGATGAAAGCCAACAGCCGATCCAAGCGGTCGGCTTTGAAAATTTGTTTTAATGGATAATCCAATAGATGGTACAGATGGTAAACTAGGACATGGCTTCACGTCGGCTGATGAATTAGAAGAAGTATATATTGGTTCTGGAGATAGGCCCAGGCCGATGTATGTAAGTGCCAAGTTGGATCCTTAGTATAAGCAAGAGTTAGTCAATTTATTAAAGGAATTTAAAGACTATTTCATTTGGGAATACTATGAGATGCCTGGTCTAGACCGATTGATTATTGAACATCAATTGCCAATCAAACCTAGATATCAGCTGTTTAAACAAGCTCTGAGGAGATTCAACCCAAATGTACTTGATGATATCAAAAAGGAGACTGAAAGGTTACTAGAGGCAAAGTTTATCCGACCATGCCGATATGCGAAGTGGATATCGAATGTTGTCCCTATGTATAAGAAGAATGGAAAATTAAGAGTTTGCATCAATTTCAAAGATCTGAACAAGGCCACCCCATGGATGGTTATCCAATGCCAATAGCCGATATGTTGGTAGATGCAGCAGCCGGGCACAAGGTTATTAGCTTCATAGACGATTATGCAGGATATAACCAAAATTTCATGGCTGAGAAAGACATAGCAAAGACTGCTTTCAAGTGCCCTGGCGAAATTGGTTTATTTGAGTGGGTTGTGATGACCTTTAGTCTAAAGAATGCCGGTGCAACTTATCAGAGGGCAATGAATTATATCTTTCATAAGTTGATCGACAGGATTGTTGAAATCTACATTGATGATGTGATGATAAAATCCAAGGGGTACAAGGAGCATCTAACTGATTTGCGGGAGACTCTGGAATGCACAAGAAAACATGGTCTAAAGATGAATCCTAATAAGTGTGCCTTTAGAGTATCAGCTGGACAATTCTTAGGTTTCATGGTCCACGAGAGAGGAATCAAAGTTGGTAAAAAAAGCATAAAAGCAATTGATGAGGCAGTTCCCCCGACTACTAAAATAGAGTTATAATGATCGGCCTATATGAGTGCAAAGAAGATACTTTGAGAGGATACTATGATGAGTGCCAAAAGTTGCTCGAGGAATTCCTTCATGTCTCTTTTCAACATATTCTGAGAGCACAGAATCAAGAGGCTAATTGTTTAGCTCAAAGTGCGTTAGGTTATTGAGTGTTTCAAGAAGTCTTGAGTAGTGAAACCTCGGATGACGATTGGAGAGTTGAAATAGCTGATTACCTTAGGAATCCGTCATAGAAAGTTGCCAGAAAGCTAAGATATAAATCAACTAAGTATGTTATACTGGATGATCAGCTGTATTACAAAATAGTCGATGGGGTGTTGCTCAAATGCTTAAATCAAGAGGAAGCTAAGGTGTTGATGGGTGAAGTGCATGAAGGGATATGTGGGGCTCATCAATTGGCTTATAAGATGAAATGGATTATTCACAAAACTAGATATTTTTGGCCAACAATATTGGAAGACTGTTTTGAATATTATAAGGGTTGCCAGGACTATCAACGTTTTGGTAATATCCAGAAATCGCATGCATCGGCTATGAATCCAATAATCAAACCATGGCCATTTCGAGGCTGAGGAATTGATTTAATTGGCCATATTTTTCTGCCCTCAAGTAAAGGACATAAGTTCATATTGGTAGCAATGGATTACTTCACTAAGTGGGTTGAGGCAATTCCTTTGAAAACTGTAACCTCAAAGAACATGGTTGATTTTGTTAAGGAACATATTGTGTATCATTTTGGGATTCCTCAAACTATCACTACCGATCAAGGGACAATATTCACATCAGAGGAGTTTGAAGATTTTGCTGCCAGTATGGGAATTAAGCTACTAAATTCTTCTCCTTACTATGCTTAGGCTAATGGCCAGGCAGATGTGTCTAATCAGATTATGATTAAGCTGATCAAGAAAAAGATTGAGGAGCAGCCAAGGAAGTGGCATTCAACGCTTAATGAGGCATTATGGGCATATAGGATGGCCTATCATGGATCGATTAAAATGTCACCTTATGAACTTGTGTATGGCCATAATGCAGTCCTTCCGTGGGAAGTTCAAACTAGATCAAGGCGTGTTGCGTTGTAAAATGATTTGTCAGCCAAAGTCTACAAGAGTCTTATGATAGACGACTTAGAGGACTTAAGTTGCCATCGGCTACGTGCTCTTGAGAATATCGAAGCCAATAAACTGAGGGTTGCAAAATATTACAATAGAAAGGTCAAGAGCAAGCAATTTTCTAAAGGAGACTTGGTCTGAAAAGTGAAGTTGTCGATCAGGTAAAAAGACAGCAGGTTCGGCAAATGGTCACCTAATTAGGAAGGACCTTACCAGATTAAACGTTTGTGCGCCTGGCAATGCTTATATTTTGGAAACACTAAGAGGAGAGGAAGAATTTGGTAGAGCAATCAATGGGAAATACCTAAATAAATACTATCATAGTGTTTGGATTAATACTTGACAACCGATTTGTTCGGTCGTCGGCTCTAATAGCCGATACCAGAAGGGTATCGCCTCTAGTACAAAAATAAACCCAAAGGGGTAGAAGCCGGTATGATATGTATCACCTATAAGAGCAAAGCAAACATAGACAGATTGATGCATGGAATATGAAGTACGAAGCAAAAGAAAAATCACTTGAGACGAAGAAATTATTTGCTAATATCACCTATTACAAACTATAGACCAGAAAACACTTTGTTTACTATATCATCGGCCTAGGAAGTAAGGGCTACAGAGTTGGCAGCGTCAAAGAAATCCTCGACTAGGCGCTCATGATCCCCAGGGTATGCCATGGCTGGAAAACCGTGGGGAAGAAGCTGAAGCTCGTGGCCAGAATGGGCTTGCGCGGCAGCCAACGCCATGCCAGCACCATGACAAACGCCATGCAGAGCAACCTCCATGACATGGTTTGGGATGTCGTGCAAGCGAACCACTAGAACGGTGCCTCTAGCATTGATGAATGCCGCCGTGTACTCCATAGCTGATCAGAGGCTTTCCAGCTAGGCTGATAGGTCTAAAAAGATTCAAAGGGGAGATGATCAGGATCTTTAAGATAAAATTAAGAGGAGATAGAAAGTTGTGGTAGACATCTCACCCGTGATTCTGGCCTCGACCTCGACCAACCTATCCTCCACCGGATCAGCCTCGGGAGGCGATCGGCATCGAACCATGGATAGAGCCTATTCTGTGAGGGAGAGGTAGTCGTTGAGGTTTTGGCCAGCCCGATCAATGGAGGCGAGCAGATCATTATTGTCGATCCATCTCCTCGGATAGCAGGGGAGCTAGCGGCGAGCTATTGACGAAGAGAACCCCGAAGACTGAACGGAGTCGGCCCTATGCCCTGAGGCGGTGGAGGCATCACGAGTTGCACCCTCCTGGTGACAAAGGTGCTGGCGTGATGACGCAGCTCCATTGAGGGCCTCCTCAGCAGACCTCTTGCTATTCTCCATGATGTCAAACCTATGGGAAAGCAGAAACCGCACTAAAGACACAAAAGGTTTGAGACAAAGCAGGTTGTCTTTCGATCCACAGCCGTGACCCGTATATATAGCCCGGGAAGGTGAGAAGATAGATTTCACCGGGGTTATGGAATTGAAGTCAGATATGGAAATAGATCGACACTCCAAAAATTCAGGGGACGAATAACGAAAAGATAACAGATTCAGACTTATTGCTTCCCATAATCACAAAATATCATGGGATGGATACGAAAGGTTTACATTGACCAGCGATCGACCCACAAAGGCTTCTTTGGATTGAAGGGAGTCTAGATCCCCACAAGGCAGAAGGTCATCATGAACCAAGTCACATCGGCCCGTTGATGAAATTGCATCTAGAAGAGGGGAAAGGCCACCTGCTTAAAAGATGCCCTACCGATTTCTCGGTGACTGGGAAACTATGGGAAAGAAGTCTGTGGTCTTCCCGATGGGCATTTAATGAAGCAAACAAGGGGAAGGTGTCCACACATTTTAGCCCTTGCAAACACTAGAACAGCTCTGCGATCATGGAGAGAAGACTCAGGTGATATCACAAGAATTCTTCTAACCGTAGTAGCACTACGGGATACAGTAGATTTGCCGAGTGTCAAGGGCACTCGGCAAACGCCCAAAAACACTCGGCAAATACTTTGCCGAGTGTAACACTCGGCATACAGCACACGACATTGATTTGTCGGCAAACAGTAGTTTGCCGAGTGTTTTTCATCGGGCACTCGGCAAACAGCTTGCCGACTGTCAGTAAACACTCGGCAAAAATAAACTCTCGGCAAAAAAAATTGACGGGATGGAACGGCGATGTCGATTTTGCCGAGTGCACGACGGAAAACACTCGGCAAATTTTCTCAACTTTGCCGAGTGTCAGAACTAAAACACTTGGCATGGAACGCCGAGTGTAACACTCGGCATACAGCACACGGCATTGATTTGTTGGCAAACAGTAGTTTGCCGAGTGTTTTTCATCGGGCACTCGGCAAACAGCTTGCCGACTGTCAGTAAACACTCGGCGAAAATAAACTCTCGGCAAAAAAAATTGACGGGATGGAACGGCGATGTCGATTTTGCCGAGTGCACGACGGAAAACACTCGGCAAATTTTCTCAACTTTGCCGAGTGTCAGAACTAAAACACTCGGCAAAGTTTCCCAAGTTTGCCGAGTGTCAGAAATAAAACACTCGGCAAAGTTTCCAAAGTTTGCCGAGTGTCAGAACTAAAACACTCGGCAAAGTTTCCCAAGTTTGCCGAGTGTCAGAAATAAAACACTCGGCAAAGTTTCCAAAGTTTGCCGAGTGTCAGAACTAAAACACTCGGCAAAGTTTCCAAAGTTTGCCGAGTGTTAGAACTAAAACACTCGGCAAAGTTTCCAAAGTTTGCCGAGTGTTAGAACTAAAACACTCGGCAAAGTTTCCCAAGTTTGCCGAGTGTCAGAACTAAAACACTCGGCAAACAAGCTCCAGCGGTCAGATTTTATGGTCACTTTGCCGAGTGTCCACTGGAATACACTCGGCAAAGAAGGTTACCAGAATGGAAAATGGTCTCTTTTTTAATAATGTCACATATCTGTCAATCCACAAAAAAAACCATGACAATTCACAATAAAACATCATGACAGGCATAATTATTTGTCACAGGTATCATAATTCACAATAAACCATCATCATAATTCACAATAAACCATCATCACATGTCACAATAAACCATCATCTCAATTTACAATAAACCATCATCACAAGTCACAACTAAGACACAATACAAATGCAATCACTGCGTAGGCCCTTGGAACCTCTGCGACAAATCCGGGTCTTGAAACTGATTATTTGATGCCGCCGATTGATTCTGCACAAAAGAGAAGTATTCGAAACAGTGTTAGCTTCCTTTTTAACAGTGTTAGACTTCATATTGCAAAGTGAATTTCAGTATCGAAATGTGTGCATCTAAAGCACTCGGCATTGTCACTGTTTCCCGTAGTGAGAGGAGGTTTCTCTTTTCTTTAAACCGTGTCAAGAGTTGAAGGGATGAAAAGTGCATGCATCCAGTCAATGAGGCACGTTACCTTATCCTGCTACAAAGATTTCTTTAACCAATTCTGCAGGTTCGTTGCTGCAGAGCTACACGGCCTGCCTCTCTGAATAATATTTAGAAGCGTGCATGAATGCATATACAGACACGCGTCATTCATAGGGAACAGTATTAAACTGCTGGCAATGATTCCAACATATTTTAACTGCATTATGGATTCAGTACCGACCTTCCTTAGGTACGTGTTGCTGTATTCAGCTATATACGGTGGGTTTGACACTTGGAGCTAGGCACCGTGGAGGTTAAAATATAGTGACATGATTGGCCGTTTTATAATCTCCTAGTTGTAGTAACATGCACGCTGACTGGCTCTATCTTGCTTGTGTGATGACTGAATCTTATTATGTGTAGTAGTGGTCGTGGATGATGCAAAGAATTAAACTGGGAAGCATATGTCGTCAGGTGGTTAATGAGCCTCTTACACGCAACTGAAAGTACCAATCAACACAAACCTCCGGAACCTAGGCCTTTTTCATTGACTATAAACAAATGTGTGGTCTCCATTAGATCTTGGAAAGAAGACAGATAGCCAGAATGCGGTCATAACAAGACCGATGTATCAAAAAAATGTTCAGCACAAAGCAAAGATAACCGATGACCTTATTGGGTCACGACGACACGAAGAATTCTTTGCGTCAGGAAATCAGAGCTGAATATGTCAATGATGCGCATTACTAAGTCAGCAAGGTTGACAAAAAAAGGGAACACATCCATTCATGACAGCAAAGTGAAGAATGCATCATGCTCATTTCAGTATCCGATCATGTCACTGGTGAGTAGCTCCGCCCTTCTTTTTTTCTTGTTTGGAGAACCAGTGCACCATTTATTGAACTGAGAAAAGTGGATTTGCCATTCAAGCTTAGGTGACGTAATAGAAGTATAATTTGCTATTCTGGTAGTCAGCAGCACCAATGGTTGCCTGACATTCTCTTTTG
Organism: Miscanthus floridulus; assembly: GCF_019320115.1. NCBI lineage: Eukaryota > Viridiplantae > Streptophyta > Magnoliopsida > Poales > Poaceae > Miscanthus > Miscanthus floridulus. Next base: position 36,844,450 of record NC_089594.1, read on the forward strand.
ACATGACATCTATATTTGCATTTATATTTAAGTTTCACTAAGTATTTTTTTGTTTAAAGTTTTATCAACAGAAAAATTTTGGAAATAAAAGCCTAAAATATTTAAGTTTCAAGGTGTCAAGTGACTCACTGGAGTAGTTGTGGGTGGCTGAGGTGAAGGGAATAGCATCGGTGGCGGTGGCAAAGGTTGACCCATACTCGATGCAAAATTCTGCATGTATTGGAACATTTGGTCCATCCTCAACCGACTTTCTTCGTCCATCCTCTGCCGCTCGGCCTCTAACCGCTCCACCCTCGCCTCCATCTCCTCCCGTTGCTTCTTTTCTGCTTCCACCTGGGCCTAAAATATTTCATCGCAATGTTACAATGCAAAGCAATGCAAAGCTAAAGTACGTAAGAACCAACGAATGATGAATGGAAGAGAAAGAACCTGGAGAGCCTCTATCTGGAACTGTGCAGTGGTCGGCCGTGGGCGTATCGCTGGGCTCGAGTCCGTGCTCCTTGCTCTGATCTGGGAGAGAGTGGGAGTAGAGGCCGTGTCAATTACGCTGTCGCCAATCCAATACCGACCATGCTTCTTGCCTCCTCCCACCCTCATCACGATTTCTCCATCAATATCCTGGGAGCTCGGATCGAACTGTGGCCCGTGAACCTCCCTTGCCATCGTTGTATACTGGGTGACGCGGCTGTGGATGCTTGGATGGCTGTACGCCTCAGGCGGGTCCTCCGGGTTGAAGTCGATGTCGGCCGTCGCCTTGCCCTTTTTGGACAGAACCCATGCCTTGAGCTGGGAGCAAGACTGGCCATCATGTGACGACGACTACGGCAAAAATGCAAAATGATTAGAAATTATGCAGAATTGAGCGTTAGAATACAGAAATGGAGTTGCATACCCATTTTTCCCTATATTCATCAAGGCTCAGGCTGCCTTGATGGTGTGATGCACCTGGCATCTGCAAACGCCGCTCCCGGCAAGCAAGGTGGTGCTCCAACCACCCGGGCTGCAACCACTCATCCACCATCTTTTCCCAGCACCGGATATGCGCTCGGCACCACCACGGAGGCACCTACATCATCAAGCATGTGACTTATGAAAAAAGAAATTAAGCGTAATTAATCTCAAATAAAGTAAGTATCAACGTTCTTTGCTTACACTCATGAATTGGTCCTTGGTCAGGTTCATTGTCCTTGCCTCTTCTTTTTTAACCTTCATGGTTCTGTATTGAGCGTAGAACTCGATGATGGCCTGGACGCGCGCCTCGTAGTGCATGTCCTTCACGAGCTTCTTGGCGGCTTGTTCAGAGACGGACTTTGCCTTGGCCTCGAATCCCTCCTGGCATCTGTAGAAGTCCTGCATATAGAGGCGATGTATAAAGTTATTATTTCAAGAATGTCCAGTGAAGGTGATGTATTGAGCAATGTAGTACGAGGAATACTTACCCATAGCTCGCCCTTCACCCGCTCCGCTATGTTGGTGAATCTCCTGCGATCACGATCAGAGACGTCGGGGGCGGCGACGTAGTGGTCCCACGTGTAGGCCGGCTCCCGCTGTCCGGCGTACACCACCAAGCCAGGGAAGTGTTCCCTGCACAAAAGGCCAAGGATGCCGTTGACCTTGCGGTTGTGATCACCCCCACTGAGCTTAATCCAACTCCTGCACAAGTGATTAATATAAATTATTAGTTTCTTTTATAATTTTCAACATATCAAAATTATTGCGAATATTTAAAGTTACTTACCTGGTCCCTGTCGGTTTAATCAGCGGGCGTTTATGCTCAGGTATCGGACGCCTCGGGAGGGACGAGGGACCTCGCAACCAGATCTTGGACTGGGCATCCCCTGCCTCCTCCCCCTCTCTCTCCCCCTCCTGCTCATGCTCCTGCTCCTGCTCCTGCTCCTGCTCCTCCTCCTCCTCCTCCTCACCAGAGGCGTGTGCGGAAGGTACCTCCTCCTCCTCAGACGTCGGGGGGTTAGGTTCAGGCGACGGGGTCCTCGCCCTACCCTTCCGTCGACCCCTCTGCCTCTGCCTCTGCCTCTGTCTCTGCTCCTGCTCCTGCTCCTGCTCCTCCTCCTCCTCACCCCTGCCTCGAGGCCTACCTCGACGCCTCCCAGAAACTGACCCTAGCCCAGAACCTGAACCTGAACCCCTCCCTACAGCGGCGATTCTCTCGCAAATCGCCGCGAGCTTCCTCGTAGCGCCCACCATTGCTCAATTACCTGCAAATAAAAAGAGTAAACCAATCAGCACAGATAAACAAAACATACTTAGAAAGATATGATAAATAATAAATAAATTAGTATGACTCATACATGTATTAGAAATAATCGTCATGATCGGGATTAGCTGGATCATAAGTCTCATCATCACTATCACGCATGTCGATATAATCATGCCCGTGCTCCGAAGGAGGAATGTCGTGATCACTGTCATTGCCTAATTGTAATCGCTGAAGTAGTTCTAAGTCCTTCTCATTCTGAACCTCGTCTCCAGCGTCCTCATCAGCAACCCCTTCATTGTCTACTTCCATTCCGATCGCTTCGGTTAAATCTATCACAAAACTCCCTTCGAGCCCATCTTCTTGGAAGAACTCTCCGTCATATGTGTTGGGGTCTATATTGTAATCTTCATTGTTTGGTACAGGTAGTTTACCGTGTGGCGATACCTTGTACACAACATCCCAACCCTTAAGACGGTTGTCGGTTTGGCACGGGTATGACAAATAATAAACTTGTGTGGCCTGTTGAGCCACAATATAGACGTCGTCTCCTGGTAAGACGGATGATTGTCGAATTTCAACTAGCCCAAGATTAGGGGTGCGTCTCACGACATCTGGATCAAACCAATGACATTTGAATATGACTGGATTAAGAGGTTTGCAACCATGAAAAGTTAGTTCGTATATTTCTTCAATTATTCCGTAGTACTCGACCCCATCAAAGCCTGGCGTAAAAACTCCGGTATTTGTGGTTCTTCGATTGGGCCGACTCTGCTCGTGCCTTGTTGTGTGAAAGCGATATCCATTGACGTCATAACCGGTAAACGACTTGACCTTATAGGAACAACCATTGGCAACCTGTCTCAACTCGACATTCATAGACGCTTCGGTTTGGCCCTACAAGTTCAAGCAGGGTGGTGCGTTTTATTATTTGCATGTACAAGCAACTTGTAATATCAAACTAAGTTGGACTGTACCAAAAATTGCCTCAGCGATATTCTTTTCAGTGTGCATTACATCAATGTTATGTGGAAGAAGAAGATCATCAAAATAGGGGAGGTTCCACAAGCACGACTTCCGAGTCCAAGCATGTTGCTCACCATATCCCACAAAACCACCTTCTTGTTTATTGACCTCGAGAGCATCTAACTGAGCACGAACCACGGCTCCTGTCATCATCTGCGGTGCAGGGTCTGTAACTACGACATCTTTCGTAAAGTTCTTGATGTCTAGTCTGAATGGATGGTCAGGAGGGAGGAATTGTCGATGTTTGTCGAACGAAGAATACTTTCCACCCTTCGTCAACCAAATGAACATCAAAGAAGCCTTGCATACTGGGCATGGGAACCTCCCGTGAACACACCAGCAGCAGAAAATCCCATATGCTGGCAAGTCATGCAGGGAGTACTGGTACCAAACATGCATTTTGAAGTTTGTCTTTGTAGCTCGGTCGTATGTCCATACCCCTTCCTCCCAAGCACGGATCAAATCATCAATCAGAGGCTCCATGTACACACTCATATTATTCCCCGGGTGTTCTGGAATTATCAACGATAAGAATATGTTCTGTCGTTGAAAGATGACGCCAGGGGGGAGATTGAGGGGGATAACGAACAATGGCCAACAGGTGTACGGGGCAGCCGCCATTCCGTAAGGATTAAACCCATCTGTTGCCAGCGCAACACGTACATTACGAGCCTCTAAAGCTTTCTCAGGATAAATCTCATCAAACCTTGTCCAGGCTTCACCATCGGATGGGTGTACCATCTTCTCAGGATTGTATCGACGTCCGTTTTTGTGCCATGTCATCTGTTTCGCAAATTCCACAGTCATGTAAAGCCGTTGGATCCTCGGTATGAAAGGAAGGTACCGTAGGATCTTCACGGGGATTGCGAGCTGCCTCTTCTGACCATCACCAGAGTCTACCTCTAGGAACCTAGACGATTCGCACTTCACACAGTACTTTTCTTCCGCATACTCTTTCCTAAATAAGATGCATCCCTTCGGACAAGCATGTATCTGCTCGTATGGCATCTTAAGTGCACGAAGGAGTTTCTGTGCCTCATACATGCTCTTTGGCAAGATGTGACCATCCGGGAGCAGGCTACCAAAAACTGCCAGCATAATATCAAAGGCGTCTCGACTCAAGGTAAACTGAGACTTCACAGCCATTAGGCGTGCAATGGCATCCAGTTGAGAAACCTTGGTATGCCCGTGAAGGGGTTGCTGTGCCGCAGACAACATGTCATAATACGCCTTTGCGGTAGCCTCTGGCTCCTCCTCCCTACTTGCTTCATCGAAGTGTGCTTCATGGTAGTCATTTAACATGTCTCCCACTCCGGCATCATCATCATATTCCTCGATGCGTTGTCTCAAGACCTCGTCTCTCCCACGATCAGCTTCACCATGGTAGGTCCACCTGGTGTAGTCTGACGTAAATCCATTCTTCACAAGATGTTTGCCCATGTCTAGCTTGGTTTGCCGACGCATGTTTCCACATTTGCTACATGGACACCAAGTCGATCTAGCTCCTTTGACAATTGCAAACGCCCGTTCCAAGAAAGCATCCGTCTTGTCGATCCATTCATTGGTCAACGAATTCTGACTAGAGCGGCCCGTGTACATCCACTCACGGTCATCCATCCTCTAGCATATCAGCGAGTAATATATAAAATCACGTTGCATCTACACGTTCCTATAATGTCTATTAGGTAAAGATAGGTCCTAATCCCACCCGAGGATATGTAGTGGGTTTAGTTTCCATGCTCTACTCCGATCTAAGATAGAATTTCGGCATCACCTCCCCGCTGTTCTCCAAATACACGTCCCGGAAGGGAGATTGTGTATTCGGAGAACAACAGGGAGGTGCTGCCGAAACTCTATCTCGGATCGGAGTAGACCATGGAAACTAAACCCGCTACACATCCTCGGGCTGTCCAAAAAACGTGGACAATTCGAAACAGATACGGTTATATATATGCAAAAATTTGCATATTTCCAACCGTATCTCTTTCGAACGGGAGACGCCTAACTAGGTTACGTGATATATGAACATCAAATGAAAAGAGAGGTGTATGATGCCTCACCTTGCTATCCGGCAAAGTGACGAGTCAAGGACGGTCCTTGTGAGTCTCTCCTGCAACAAAATGAACATATAGTAGTGTCAAGTCAAAATTTTGGCAGCACCTCCCCTGCACGGGGAGGTTTCCAAAACCTGCATCAAATATAACGGCACGATGGCCGACAACCACATCCACACCAACAGAACGGCACGATGGCCGACAACCACATATAGCTCACAAGAAAGCAAATAATTCATGGTTTATCCTTTTCTAATTTCTAAAAAAAAGTCATATCACCTCTATAGACATCCTACTACCTAATGTCAATATTTTATAAGTTTCTCAGAACTTTAAACAGACAAAGGTGTAAGACAAGGGGACCCCCTATCACCCATCCTTTTCAATCTAGTAGCTGATTGTTTAACTAGAATGGTCATCAAAGCACAGCAAAATGGAGTGTTCACTGATAGAACACATTATTCCTCATGGTGTGGCCATCTTGCAATATGCAGATGACACAATCATATGTCTTAAGCATGAAATGGAAGGAGCTGTTAATATGAAATTTCTACTGTACATGTATGAAATGATGGCTGGATTGAAAATAAATTTTAATAAAAGTGAAGTCATTATGATCGTCTTGTTCGCTTCGCTTATAAGCCATACTTTTTTCAGCCAACTAACAATATTTTTCTCTCACAACAAATCAGCCAACAGTCCTTTCAGCCATACTTATCAGCCAAGCGAACAGGGCAAATGATGAGGAGAATTTGGGGCAGACATATGCTGATCTTTTCAACTGTCAAGTTGGGTTCTTTGTAATTAAGTACCTGGGTGTTCCTGTTAGCCCAAGTAGGTTACATGTTTGTGACTGGCTCCCCCTTGTAGAGAAAAGCAGTAAAAGGTTAGATGTTTGGAAGGGTAGCTGCATGTCTATAGCGGTCAGATCTACCTTGATCAGTGCTAGTCTTAACAATTCACCGATATATCATATGTCTGTCTGTCGTTTGCCTAAAACAGTGGTTGGTAAATTAGATAAAATAAGGAGAATCTTTTTTTGGCAAGGACGAAGGACAAAAAAAAAGTATCATTTAGTTAAGTGGGAAAAGATATGTAAAAGCAAGAAAAAAGGTGGCTTGGGATTAAGAACTTGAGGAAAATGAATATCAGTCTTTTATGCAAATGGTGGTGAAAACTAGAAAGAGAAGAGGGTTTATGGCAAACAATTATCAAACATAAGTATTTGAGGAAGGACAGTATCTTTAGTGTTTCTCACAAGTTGACTGATTCTCCTATTTGGTATGATCTGTTGAAAATCAAAGATGTTTATTTACTAGGGAGAGAAATATGCATTAAAAATGGGCGTCAAACTAGATTCTGGAAAGATAGATGGCTGTATCCTCAGGCACTGTGTACTAGTGAACCTATTCTCTTTGAGCTATGTGAATGCAAAGATGCCTCTGTTGAGAGAATTAAAAGTGGAGAAGTTCAAGTTACATTTAGAAGATGGCTTCCTGTAGAATTAAGAAGTAGATGGGAGGAAATTTGGTGTGATGCTTCACCTTTTATTCTGGTAAATGAACCTGATAAGATCATTTGGACATTAGAAAAAAATCAGAAATTTTCTGTTAAGTCTACTTATAATGCTTTAACAAGCAGGGATACATTCAACTTTATTTAATTTTTTTTATAAGTTTCTCAGAATTTCAAACATTAAGTTAGACAAATCAGACTTTTGACTTTGAATTTTAAGCTTTCCACTTTGTAACCCAACTAGTGAAACTTCTAAGTACTGTACATTATCTCCAGTCATCATTCAAAATTGATGGCCACATAGTCATCATTCAAAATTGATGACCACAGTAGATGTGGTTTAAAATGGATCGGCACAGTAGATGTGAATTGTCTTCTTTCTTTCTTTCCTTTTTTTTTTGCTAGTTCTTTCTCACTTAAAAAGCCCCAAACCATAAGAGAAGAAATCTTCACAGTTTTCCATAAGAGGAGAAATCTTCACAGTTTTGTCTGCATTCACGTGTCTATCAGTCTATGTATCAGGTACAGAAAACAAGTGTGTGTTCTTACAAACAAGAGAAAAAAAAATGAAGCATCTCTAAAAGTAAGCCCTTTAACTGGCCAAACAGTGTCCTAGTTCTTTAATCACTTTCACATCAAATATTCAACCCTGGAAAGGGTTCAGCAAACAGAAAGCCAGAAACGGCTGCTCTCACGAATCTAACCACCAAACAAGAATGCAGTGTAGCTATCGGCCTATCGATCGGCAGAAATTCATGTATTGAAAATCAAGAACCAATCCAGCAGCTAGTGGGGCTCGATTGGGTCAGATAACCCATCCCGATAAGGAATTACAGGAATTTCTCGATTGGCTCGATTGGGCCAAACAGTGTCCTAGTTCTTTAATCAAGCAACGTTAGGGCTTCCTTACCAGCAACGACGAGAAGGTGAGGACGAATTCGACTCGATTCCGTTCCGATTCCCGCTCCGCTCGGTGGCCTCGCCGCCGCGGGCGCCGTCGGTGTGGGGGGGGTGGCGCCGCCGGGTGGAGCTGCCGCGGGCGTGGCGCGCCGGGGCCCGGAGGGCGACGCCGAGGGGCGCGGCCACGCCGCCGGTGTGTGTGTGGGGGGGGGCGGTGGCGCCGCCGGGTGGAGCCGCCGCGGGCGTGGCGCGCCGGGGCCGGGAGGGCGACGCCGAGGACCGGGAGGGCGCCGCCGGGGGATGGAGCGGGGGCGGGGACACCGGCGGGGGGAGGCGGCGGGCACGCCGGCGGGACGGGGTCGCGTGGTCGCGGCGTGTGTCTGTGGCGTGTGTGCGTTGTGTGCGTGTGTGTGGCGTGCGGGGAAGCGCCGGGTTAACTGTTAGGGGGTATGCCGAGTGCCCGCGATCTGGCACTCGGCATAGCTCCTTTTTTATTTTTTTTATTTTTTCAAAGGGTCTACTCGCGCGGCAGTGGGCCTGCACCAAGACTTTGCCGAGTGTTTTCTATAAGACACTCGGCAAAGAGATACTTTACCGAGTGTTATATAGAAACACTCGGCAAACTACGCTAATATTTTATGTATACCTTTAATAGCTTCTTTTAGTAACTTTTTTCCTATATATTTTGAAAAAAAACTTGTCAAATTCACTCAAAATGCATATTTGTTTTTTCTACTAATATTATTTCATTATTTCATGCAGTTATAGCTCAAAATTAATTTATATCAACTAAAATTCTATAATTGCAATTAATAAATAAAAAATATCAAACGGATCCATTAATTTGTCAAAATTTGACATGAACTAATCTATGTTGTGTATTGCCTATACAAAAAAATTTGAACTCAAACCCAATTAAAATGTCACTTGGACTCTAAATCTTATCGGATCCTTCTAAGTTCTACGAATTTTCTCCGAAGATGCTTCCGTTTGTAAGCATCATACGTCACAAATTATGCGAAACATTCTCAATTTTTTACCACAGCCTCCACATATGATATCATGACATCTTGACAAATCTCGTGATTTTCAGACTTCGTTTGGTTTTGGTAGAATTTTAAAATCATTCGAACACACGTTCGTGGTCGTGTTTCCTGAACAAAATGTTCGAAATTTCTTTTCATTTCCTGTATGAGACATCAATCCGGATTCAATGACATGAATTTGATTTTTCCACTCATTTTATTCTATTATTTCAATCACTTGCAGTTCAAATTTCGTTTAAATCAATAAATTACTCAAAATGAAATTAATTCACTAAATATAGCAAACAGACCAAGAAATAGACCAACTTTTAACATGCAGTACAAAATGTCGTATGTGGGGAGTAGAAAAATTGTGGAGGGCCGAGGAGGGAAAAATTATTTTTCATTCGTCGAGTGTCTCCATAAACACTCGGCAAACCCATACACTTCGCCGAGTGCCGGAATAAAACACTCGGCAAATCAATACTTCGCCGAGTATCTCTAACGGACACTCGGCGAAGTACTAACGGCCGGCACGCCGCCTGGTAGAACGGCGCACGGGCGGGTCACGTGGTGGTTATTGCCGAGTGTCCCCTAGAGGCCGAGTGTTGACACTCGGTAAATAATAGATATGCCGAGTGTAATAGTATGCCGAGTGTCTTGGAGTATACACTCGGCAAATGTTATGTTTGCTGAGTGCTCGATATAATGCACTCGGCAAACAGAAAGCACTCGGCATTGTCACCGTTTCCCGTAGTGTAGCTGATCCTCTTGCTCGACAAGGCGCTAAGATGAGCAACACAATCACCCTATGCACAAGAATTCTTCTAGCCACTCAAGATCCTTAAAGCAAGAAATTAGACCATGGAGGGTCCGGTGGAGCCAGAGGCACTCGAGAAGGCGGGCAGAAGAGAAACATAACTGATTTTGTTGAATTGCTCCCGCTGAAGTCGGATAGACATTTTATAGTCAGCCTGAAGGATGGATCCAAGCGCCCATGAAGCAATGATGCTCTCATAAAGTTTTGAAGCATGGGCTCATAAGCTGGCAAAGACGGTGACAGACAGTAGACCCTAGATCAAGATTCTCCACCCATGACCACAGACCTATTGGGGGTACAGGCATGATAATTTTGGAATAAAATTACTTTTATCCCAAAATTGGGGGCATGTGTTTACACCAAAATTTGGGAAGAAGAATTATAGGAACTCGGAAGCTCCCAAGATCATGTCATCAAGGAATCGATTGCATAAAGGTCGGTATCAGCTGATTCTAATACTGGAATCAGCTCTTTTCAAGTAGCACCAGCAGATAACGATAAAAGCTATGGTTGGCGTTAGGAAAATCATGTTGGACTCTACAAAAAGGGAAAGATTGGGGTCCAAGTTATCTTAAATTAGGAATGTTTTCTCTTATGCCAAAGATTGTAATGGGTCGTGCTTAAGTAGGATTCATGCATAGGTTCCAGGTATAAATATTGGACCCCGGCTATTGTAAAGGACACACAATAAGTCAAATACAAGTTACTTACTTTTTCGGCTCCGACCACCCCTTAGGAGTAGGAGTAGAGTAGATCTCGGTGAGTTCTTCAGCGAGTAGGGCTGCATCGGTCCAGCCGATCTCCGGATTGTCTGTAAGTACCATCATGGCTTATACTTCTGTTTGTATGGCTGCATTGATCCAGTCGACCTCCACTGCGACTCTAGTATAAGCTAGTTATCGACTCTTGTCTAGTTCAAGTACGGCTACATCAATCCAGTATACCTAAAACTCATGAGATCAGAGAGGCCAAAGTTCACACAAGCCTTGATTACTCTGTTGAATTCAGGCTCATTCTTCTCCTTCGTTTCCTCTCAGTCAACATACTACATCTTGACAATCTTGGACTTCTTGGAGTTGAAGATCACAGAGGCATAAAAGTTGGAATGAAACTCATTCCAAAATCTATAGTCCACCCCCAAATCCTTTGGCTGCTCATAGGGATTGTTCTCATGTGCTTCTTCTACCATCTTCTGCTTTCCCACATAATTGAGCACGGGTGTCAACTGGATGCCTCAGAATCACTTCCTTAGGATACTCGATGATATAGGCTCTGTCAAACTCCTCAAGGCGAGGAGGAGTGTATAGGAAAGCACTAGGAGGAATGATGCAGCCAACCCTCTCCAAGTTCTCCTCCTAGATCAACTGATCCCTCCTCCCCCTGTCTCTGACATCCCCTCTAGCTGCTGCACTGCTGCTGCCAGCTGCTGTCCTACCATGACCACGATGAGGCATGGGCTTGTCATGAGCTTCTGTTAGCTTCCTCTTCCCCCTTCGGTCATCTTCACCTCCGGAGGCCATCTATGCAAAAACATAGGGCAAGATCAGAAACTATATAAATAGGGAGTAGAGGTTAACCTATAAAACAAGTTAAGTAATCAAGAAGAGTCAAAGTGCTAGCGAGGAAAGCAGCTGGTATGGCATTGTCCCCAGTCATGCGGCACTACCGCGCCTAGTAGCGGCACTGCCGCACTAGCTGTTTCACTAGGACTGCACTCTACATCTTCATGTCCACTTTACTTATTCTATAACCTAACTCCTAGCCCATGATACAATCTCGGCAAGTACCAAACTGTCTATGTCAATGATTCAATTGGGTATTGTTTACACCAAAATTTGGAAGAAGAATTGCAGGAACTCGAAAGCTCCCAAGATCGTGTCATCGAGGAATCGATCGCGTAAAGGTCGGTATCAGCTGGTTCAAATACAGTACATGAATCGGCTCTCTTCAGATAGCACCAGCAGATAACGATGAAAACTACGGTTGGCGTCAGGAAAAAACATGTTGGACTCTACAAAAAGGGAAAGATTAGGGTCCAAGTTATCTTAAATTAGGAATATTTTCTCTTATGCCTAAGATTGTAACGAGTCGTGCTTAAGTATGATTCATGCATAGGTTCTGGGTATAAATATTGGACCCCGGCTATTGTAAAGGACACACAATCAATCAAATACAAGTTACTTACTTTTTTGGCTCTGGCCAACCCTTAGGAGTAGGAGTAGAGTAGATCTCGATGAGTTCTTCAGCGGGCAAGGCTGCATCGGTCTGGCCGACCTCCAGCTTGTTTGTAAGTACCGTCATGGCTTATACTTCTGTTCGTATGGCTGCATCGATCCGGTCAACCTCCACTGTGACTCTGGTATAAGCTAGTTATCGACTTTTGTCTAGTTCAAGTACGGCTGCATCGATCCGGTCGACCTCCACTGCTCGAACTAGATTAAGGTCAAGTTATCGGCTCTATCTAAGGGTGGCGTCCTTTGGGTAGATTCATTAAGTTATCGATCTTGCTGATGTTTTTTTAATGTTATTAGTTTACAGCAATATCAATCCACCCGGTCGAGATCGAATTAGATGAGCCTTATATCCTTTTAGTCCATTGTTCGCTTTACTACAACACAATGTTTTCTTACTCTGAGCGACGAATTATGCTTCATCGGCTATTTTTACTTCAATCTTGATCGTGCATAGTATACGGTTAAGGCATGAATAATCTTGAAGAGGTTTGCTGGCTAGTTTAATCTGGTTTATAGTTCACCATTATGGCTGTAACGATTCGGTAGATCCCTACTGATGGCACTATAGATTGGAGGATGCTAGTTAGTAGATCTGTTCTTAGTTAGGTGTGACCTTAGCTATTTGCTATGCCTACATCAGCTAAATAGCTGATCGCCTGTGTGTTAACGCCTACGGTGTGCGTTCATGATTCTATTAATCGTGAACAGATATGTGTACTCTAAGGGTTTGATTCGTTGTCTTTTTCACGGCTGCATCGATCCGATCAAACCCCACTATTAGAGATAGCAGGTTGAGTCTGAGTCCATAGGTTTGTTCATGTGAGATAGTTGATTGTTCACACGTCGTAGTCCTTTTCATCTGAATCGGCTATCCAATGTATAGTACGTCTTTCGGAAAGCCTGTCGAAGTACGGATGTTTTTGTGGATTCTTCGGTTTTAGTTTGTTACTATCATCATAACTGCCATCGATCCGGTCGAACCTCACTGTTGGTAGTAACAAATTAGATTCAGAGTGTCGGTAGATTCATTTGTATTAGATAGTTGATTCGTTCGTGTGTTATATCTTTTCCTGATTAGATTCATCAGCTCAATGATTCGTACTGATAATATCCACCTAGCTAATGATCTTATTTACATATACGTACTATGCCTGTCAACATAAAATTAATCGCTACCCATGAGCTTTACAGTCCGTAACAGCCTATTTCTGTGCGGATCGGCTACTCAATCGTTTTTCCCATATGGCTGCTCCCAAACTACTGATAAACTTTCTCTCCTTGTTAATTACAGGGTCAAATTGACTGGCATGTCTCGGGAGGAGTACGCAGGACCGATCACCCCTGTGTTGAAGCCAGATAGATCTCTAGCTCCATCGACATGCTCGTGTGCCCGGCATGATTGACATGTTTTCGTGCCGACAGTTATCTATACCTTAGAGCAAAGGATCGACGAGGAACATGTCTACTGCAAGAGTCTACAACATGATTTAAACACTTTGAATCATTTTGTTGCTAAAATGAAGAAGTGAGAATTAGGTAGTCATTTTGATAAGGCACGAGTGTTAGGTTAAAGTGTGTGATATCGTGTGTTTAGGTTTGTCGCTTATCTCAGATGGTTAAAAGATAGTGTTAGGTTAGTTAAAGTTTGTGCTTAGTTTGTGCTTGTGTAATAAAGTGCCTTATTGAAATTAATGGAGTCATATTATTATCTGCTCTCTATTTCTTTTGGATATGTGTTTGTCTCCACATGTTGTGCAACAAGTTATACAGGGAAACAAGTGTGGGGGAGACACACTACGACAACAAGACGTAATGAGTCAAGAACCACGTACGATGAAGCGGGCCTCGAGTAGACCCTAGAGTGGGCCGCCCAACCTCCTCTATGGGTCGCCCAGCCCATCACTACACCGCCTCACCTCGAGCTTTGTCCATGGTCATGTTTGCGACCCATACACTCTATTTTCACATGTTTTGCTTTCCGTTTCGAACCAAATTGAAAATCACTTGATAAAACAACTTAAAACATAAAGAAAGATTATTTCAGTCATGACTTAAGGATAGACTCACATAATACTTTTCCTAGAAGTCATGCTACTGTTGGGAACTTATTATTAGGGACCCCATGTCACTTAAGTTGTTGTGATATAAGATATAGTAGAATAATGAGAACTTGATTCTTCATGTCTTGTTATTGGAGAATTTTATTTCAAAAAGTAAAATAAATAGCTACACCTCTCCTTTGTGGTAAATAATGTCCTACCGGAGCCATACATGATATATAGACTAGGGAAACCTTCTACATATACTACTTATATTTGTATTGAGTTTGGTCAAACCTTGTGACCCTTGTTGAGAAACTTATCATGCTCTCAAGATCAAGACCACGTACACTCCACATATGTCTGCTGCTCCTACACTGGGAGTACACAATAATATGTTTTCCATCCACCCAAAAATGTTCTACTCCTACACTAGGAATAGACACAAAAATATGATTGTTAGGATAAATGCTCCAAGTTCTTGTAAAAATCTCTCTTGAAAGTTTCAATTACAGAAAAAGAGGCATGGGGCTATGCAAAAGTTATTCATGAAAGAAAAAGAAAAAGAAATGAAAAAAATGGACAAGTGTTTGAGATATTTAAAACAATGGGTACATAGATGCCTGCCTGGAAAAAAAGAAAGAGAGATGAATAAGATAGCCCATGTTTTCTTGTAAAAGTGTCTCAAAGTTTTAATCAAGAGAGATATGTTTCAAGGAGCATAGTAGAATTATGTTAGCCACTATATACATATTCTACACACATGCACATCTTGATCTAAGAGTATGACATTTTTTCTCCTTGGATCCTTGTTTTGACTATACAATATATGCAATGCAAGTATGTTGTTACATTTATCCCTACCTGAACTCCACATAAGCTTTTTAGAAGTAGCCAAAAAGAAGGAAAAGTCATCATTGGCTTGGTGATGATCCAAAAATACCATATACTAAGTGATTTGAGAGTACCACAAAAGGAGACGGTAAGCTATGTTTTGTTTTCAAAAATCTTAAAATGTTTCTCCAATTGACTTGATTGAAGGAAGATGGTGATCTGTTTCAAGCTGTTCCATTCTTCAACTGCCTAAAGTTTCATGGTAGACACTTTGAATCTCACAGAGCATGTATGACTAGGAACGGTTTTATGTTGATTACTTGTCCTATGGTTATGTTTTGAGTAATCCATCCTTTTATCGAGGACGAGTAAAAGCCTAAGTGTGGGGGAGCTTGTTGACAGTAGTTAACACTCATCACAAACCATCAATATATCTTGCATAAATGGCTAAAATAGATCACCGACATAGACTTAGGGGTTTAAACTGACAAATTTCAAGAGTTTTGGTGCATCTGTGTTTTTAGCAGGATTTAATCAGAAACCCGTCAAGGGGGACCTATTCGTCAAAGGAAATCAAGGAATTACGCCGTGGGACCAATGTGGGAAGGTTCTAGAAGACTCTAGGAGGCTCTCCACTGAAGTGGGGCTCGACCCACTGACATGTGGGGCATCTCGGCCCCACTGCCAGGCCACCCGACCCCTATGGGCCCCACCTATCATCCTCTTTATTATGTCGGTTCTCCACCACCTCCTATGATGCATCTCAGCCGTTATTTCATGTTGGTTTGATCCAAGGGCTGAGGATTGACGCTCTAGGCTATATATATTTGCCTAGACCCCCAGGACAGAAGCCTCATTTGATCCTGAGAGCTGAGAAGCCAGAAACCCTAATTCATATGTCCACCAGAATTAGGGTTAGCAATCAAGAGAAGATTAGTCCTCGATAGGATCTAGTCTTATATTAGAGATAGAGAGATAGAGTGAGAGGGAAGAGTTTTGGAGGAGTCCCGGCTTGTCGGTGCTTTCTTTACGGCTTATACCCTGGTGGAATCAAGTTCTTCTAAAGCTTGCTTCTGAGATTTCTCTGGTTATCGACTTCTAATTCAAGTAAGCATCTTGTTCATATTATTCTGCAGGTTTGCGACTCTCTTTTGAGTACTTTAATCCTCATAGCTCCTGGATTAAAGTAGTTTTCATAGTGTAAGCATGGTACTTCGACTCGGTTACTCGTGGATGTACTCTATTTTCTAGATCGGTGGTAGCTCGCGAGGGTGACTCTTATAGCCTCGTTCAATCCTCTATAGTCCACCTCCCGTTAATAGGCCCAGCAGGACTTTGTTACTATAGGAAACATACTCTGCTTGTGTTTTCTCTAGTAATATCCCTAGAATTGAACAATGGAAGACAAAGCTTACCAAAGTTAGAATTAGAAGACCTTAGCGGTCTCCTCTATGCTCCTATTATCTAGACTTGATTGTGAAGTTGGGTTAAGTTAGAATTGGCTATTCTCACCCTCGTTCCTTTGGGTTTGATATAAAACTGTGTTACTCTCGGTGAAGTGCTATAGTGGTATAATATCTGTGCGCTTGCGGATTATTCTGTGTGCATTAATTTATACCAACAGAGGCCTCGATAACACCCTGGCCTCTGTTGACAAACCCAAGAAGAACAACAAGCCGACTACCTTGCCCTTTTCACAAAGGCGCTAGGCACACGGCAGATTAGTGCTAACAACTGAAGGAGTTGGGATTCTATCACAAGGATGATAAGGGAAAGGGCTAGGGAGATGGTAAGAAAGATGGGGAAGACCAGGGGGACAAAGGCTT
This sequence comes from Miscanthus floridulus, assembly GCF_019320115.1. Taxonomy (NCBI): domain Eukaryota; kingdom Viridiplantae; phylum Streptophyta; class Magnoliopsida; order Poales; family Poaceae; genus Miscanthus; species Miscanthus floridulus. The sequence goes on from NC_089594.1 coordinate 36,860,938, forward strand.
TTAACATCCCAAAGGCATCGTTAGTGTCATCTTTGCCGGAGTTCTGACTGCCAAGAATAGATGGCAAGGCAAGCTAGCCTTACGGGATATCATGGCATTAAAACCCTCCACCCTGACATATCTCAACTAGTCCGAGTACCCGATTCACTTTTCAAGGCAGGATCAGTGGACCAGTGTATCTAACGCTGGACATTACCCACTTGTCCTCGATCCAACCATCACGGGCATGACTGTCACCAAGGTCTCGATAGACGGTGGAGTAGGATTGAATATCATCTTTACTGATACCCTGAGTAAGATAGGTCTCGACTTCACCGGCCTACTCACACCTACGGACACTCCCTTTTATGGGATAGTACCCAGCAAAGGTGCTATGCCACTTAGACAAATCACACTCCTAGTTATGTTTGGATCCCCAGACAACTACCGAACAGAGTTCATCAAATTCGAGGTGGCAGACTTTGAATCATCATATCATGCCATCTTTGGGTGCACAACTCTGGCTACATTCATGGTAGTTCCGCATTAGCCTTATCTTCTGCTAAAGATTTCGGGTCCTAATGGGATACTCTTCCTTCGAGGCAACTTGAAACGCTCGTACAACTATGATGCAGAAGCTATCCAAATTGCCGCTAAAGCTCCGGCCACACTCGAAGCATAGGAGATCGCCATGTTCGCTAACCAGACTATCCCTGAAGATTTGGAAATCCCAACAAAGAAGGCAGGTATCGTTGCACCACCATAAGACGCAGATGTTAAGAAGATCGATGTGGGTACTGGTGATCCCTCCAAGATGATGACCATCAGTGCCCACCTCTCTAGAGAATAGGAACTCACACTCACCAACTTTATTTGGAACAACAAAGATATCATCGCTTGGAAGCCAGCTGACATGCCAGGAGTCCCAAGAAAGTTAGCTGAGCACAGACTAAATTTAAATACCTGCTCCAAGCTGGTCAAGCAGCGGTTATGTCATTTCACACCAGACAAGAAAGCAGCCATCAAGAAGGAGATCACGAAGCTTTTGGCAGCAGGGTTCATTCGAGAGATATTACATCCCGACTGGCTTGCCAATCCTGTCCTGGTACGGAAGAAGAATTCAGCCGAGTGGTACATGTGTGTTGACTACATGGATCTTAATAAGCATTGCCCCAAGGACCCCTTTGGTCTACCTCACATTGATCAGATTGTGGATTCTATGGCTGGATCAGCTCTTCTATCCTTTCTTGATTGTTATTTAGGTTATCATCAGATTGCTCTCTATGAAGAAGACAAAAGCAAGACTTCTTTCATCACTCTGTTTGGTGCCTACTACTACACGACCATGTCATTTGGGCTCAAGAACACTAGGGCCACATACCAGCGAGTGATCCAAACTTGCCTAAGTAAGCAGATCGGTCATAATGTAGAGGCCTATGTTGATGATGTGGTGGTCAAGACCAAGGATCCGACTACTCTGATTGATGACCTCAAGGAGACTTTCACCAACCTTTGTACCTAGCAGTGGAAGCTCAACCCGACTAAGTGCGTCTTCAGTGTCCCTTCTAGACAACTCTTAGGTTTCCTCATTAGTCATCATGGGATTGAGGCCAACACGAAGCAGATCCATGCAATCATTGAGATGGGCCCTCTCCGTTGTGTTAAGGATGTTCAGAAGCTCATAGGGTGCATGGCTACCCTTATCTGGTTCATCTCTTGACTCAAAGAAAAGGGGCTCCCCTTTTTCAAGCATTTGAAGAAGTCAGGAAGGTTCGAGTGGACAGAGGAAGCTGACTAGGCATTCGAAAAGCTCAAGGCTTATCTCACTTCTTCACCCGTTCTCACCCCTCCAGATAGACGAGAGAATATGATGCTATATATCGCAACAACTACCATGGTGGTCAGTGCGGCAATTGTTGTGGAAAGGGAAGAGCAAGGTCATGCGTACAAGGTACAACGACCTGTCTACTACATCAGTGAGGTGTTGTCAGACTCCAAGGTCCGCTACTCTATGCTCTCTTGATCACTTCACACAAGCTCCGCCACTATTTTGACAAACACAAGATTATAGTAGTGACCGACTTCCCACTCGGTGACATCCTACGCAATCGTGATGCTAATGTCACACCCCAAAAATTCCATTTTGGGTTGTGAATAGTTTTCACTGAATAAAATTAATGCTTTTGTCATTTTCTAAAGTTTGCAAGATTTAATTAGGGTTTTTGCAATTTATAATGTGAAAAATGTTGATTCTTAAATAACTTTTGTAATATATTGTGAAGGGTGTTGCATTCATGCCGATTGCATTCGGTGTTTATGAGTGCAAATGGTTTTGAAATACGATAGAGGAACGTTTCTCGTTCTCTGGGAAAATTTCCAACCTTTTCTGGAATTAAATTCCTTTTTCCTTGAGCTTAATAGTTTTCCTTGATCTTTGCAACAATCTTTTCGTGAGCTTAAACAACTTTAGTTGAGTTCCTCATCCTTCAATTTATCTCTAGGATTTTTTGGGGATTTTTCTGAGCTTCGGGCTATTTTTCGTGGCTTAAAAAGCAATTCTGGATTTTCTAGAATTATTTTAATTCGTGAAATTAAAATAATCCCAAAACCCCTAATTTTTCCACCGACCTAAACCCTGCATATAAATACATGCCGCCGTTCTCCTTCTCGCGTGGATCGCAAAAGTATGATCAGTTTCGCGAGCCACCAATCCGTTTGCCCTACATCTATCGTCGAAGTTGCGACGACAAACTTTTCCGGGGAGGTTCGGCGAGCTTTTCTAGCCAACTCCGGCGTCCCCTGTGAATTCTGAGACCATCAAGAGGTTTGTATCGATCTCCTCTACACCGTCTTGCATTTTGTTTTGGGAATCCATCACCGTTTGACCCGTTCCCATCTCTTATTCCTTCTCCGGTGAACAAATTCCATTGTCGGCCACTCCCTTCCTTCTCCGCTGCATCATGGACACTGCTGCTGCATGCCAGCTGGCTGGCCAAGCCCTCTGCCTGGCCGAGGCCACCTCCTCCCTCGCTCTGCATCTTTCTCTGGCCGCCGCTGCTGCTTAGCTGGCTGCCGCCGCTGCTGCTTAGCTGGCTGCCGCCGCTGCTCTTTGGCCGCCACTGCTGCGTAGCTGCTGCGCTACTCGCTGGCTGCTGCGTCGCCCAGCTGCTGGCTGGCTGCTCGTCCTCCCTAGCCGGCCACCCTACGCCCCAGCCAGCCTTGCTTTACCCGGCCAACCCCTGCTGCTTCCCCTGGCCGAGGCCGCCTGTTCCCCTGCCCCTTCCTTGCCTGTGCGTGAACAGCAGTCCCTGCCATAGCTGATTAGATCAGAGGTAGAAGAAGGGCATATCCACAAATAAAGTTTTCTTAAATCATAGATAGGTCCCTGGTTCATTTAAATTCTGTCCTTTTCATCTATTATTCGCTCATATCTAATCCGAATTCAATTCTTTCAGTTTCATCTCTCCAATATGTATCTCTATCATTGTTTAATCCCACCAATACTAATTATTTTATTTATTTCAGCGCTTTTCAAGTGAAATACCTGAATTGCCCCTCCTTCCAATAAATCTTCTAGAGTCCGTATCTTTTCCGTCCGATCTCTGTTTTCAGTGGTTTTTGCACTCACGCGATCGTAGAAACAAGACCTACGTGTAAGTGACATTTTATTAAGTTGTTTATCATGTTTGGTGTACTGCTTTTATTTATTTATATATGTTTGCTTGTATGTCTATACGCCCGAAGTTTGCCGCGATGGAAGAGAAGTCATCAGTGGATCCTGAAGACCAAGAGTTTGAGTTGTTATGCGTTTCTAAGCCTAAGGCAAGTGTCCTTGACCATCTTGCTCCTACATTTGTTTTACTTTGAGTTAGAGTAGTTAGACCATCAGTTGCATGCTGAGTCATAATTTGAATCCTATGTTAGGGTTTACTAGAACTTGATGTTATCATCCTTGTAACCTGGGTTGGTTGGGTAGCTGTCTTGCTTAGCTTGCAGTCTTGGGTTGGAAAGGTTATCATTTAATATTGATTAATGATTTATGCAACTTGGGTTGGTAATGTTTATAGGAACATGGTGAATAGGAATCCGACAGGATGGTTGGTTTTGGTGGAGGTGTGTGCCAGATTTTGGGTAAATGTTTTCTGGTGGATTGTTGGAATTGGTGGAATGGATTGTGCTCGTTCCTGCTTGGATTCTAAGGACCGGTTCATGGACAAGTAACCTGGCTTAACAGCACAACCTCGAGGGCTATATGGCTCTAGCCCTGGCCAAGTAATTAGTTTCCTCCAAGTTATGCTACATCAGGTCGGTTTGTGTGGCACAAGAGGGGGCTTCTGCAGTGGTGTTGGTACCCACTGTTAGCGGTTAGGAACCTTAGTGAAGGTGTAAAATAGACTTGGAGGGACTTTGTAACGGCCTTGTAGTGTGACCCCGCTAAGCACCTAGGTAGTGTGAAGCGTGATGGGGAAACATGACTCATGGTGAAACTATGCAACCTCTGTAGAGTGTAAAACTGATATTCAGCCGTGCTCACAGTCAAGAGCAACCTAGACTTCTTCTTGATTAGATGGCTCTAGTTCAGTTGGGAGGCTTGGATGGAATCCAAGTGTTGGTTTGCTTGGATGGGATCCAGGTGTGGTGCTCGGATGGGATTCAAGTGTTGGTTATAGTGGTTCTCCAAGGTGAAGGAAGATCTCACCTAGTTAAATAGGTGCTTAAGGTTTAAGGTGTGTTGCTTAAGGGCTTGTGTTAAACCCTGTTAGCCTTTTCTTGTGTTGGCCCGCATGTCATACTTTCCTACACTTGCAGAGTACATTTCAATGTGCTCACCCTTCTCTTTGTCCCATTTGCTACCCCACCCAGCGGTTTGGACTAGAAGATAGAGTTTCTAGAAGATGGCGTTTCCTGAAGACGGTGTCGATGCTAGGCTGGTGTACCCCCGGTTAGCTGCCTGAAGGGATGGAGATCCTGCTCTGCTGGAACTCTAATGTAATTTTGTGTTTAGACCCTCTGGTCATTTTTTTATATATGTAATCGCTTTTGTAGTAAACATTTCAATGTATCATTTTGTCATCGCATGTATGAATAAACAGATCCTGGCATACATGTGATGTGCATTTAGTTTTGTTTTATGAAACCGGGTGTGACAGCTACAGGACGCATATCCAAGTGGGCAGCCGAGTTTGGAGCACTCAACATTGAATTCACCCCCCACAAGGCTATGAAGTCGTAAGCTCTGGCCGATTTCATAGCCGAGTGGATGGAACTCCAGCAGCCTACTCCTGAAGCTATTCTTGATCATTGAAAGATGTACTTTGATGGTTCACTCAAGCTCGGAGGTGCAGGATCTGGTGTCCTCTTCATATCACCAGATGGGAAGTAGCTTAAATATGTTCTCCAAATCCTCTGGCCAGCAACAAACAACAAAGTCGAGTACGAGGCCCTCATCCATGGCCTTCGAGTTGTGGCTTCACTCGACATCAAGTGGATACTCATCTATGGTGACTCATCCATGGTAATTAATCAGGTCAACAAGATTGTGATTGCACCAAGAAAACCATGGACGTCTACTGCGTAGAGGTACGCAAGTTGGAGAAACACTTTCAAGGTCTAGAAATCTATCACGTGGTACGCGATCTCAAAGTTGCAGCTGACATCTTGGCCAAACTCATATCAGACAGAGCACAGGTTCCAGTCAGGGTATTCATCGAAGAACTATCAGCTCCATCCATCAAGTGAAACGAAGCCTGCACGTCTGACAGCCCCGCACCTAGCAATCAAGTCCTTACTATTATACCAGCCTGGACCTACGTATTTATCGGTTATATCCAAGAGCAGAACTTACTAGCTGACAATGGAGAAGCTGCTCAATTCGTTCGTAGAAGCAAGAATTATGCCATAGTTGGCAACAAGCTCTACCGACATGGTGCATCTTCAGGTGTCCTACTCAAGTGTATTTCAGCTAAAGAGGGCAAGGCAATTCTTGATGAAATCCAATCAGGCTACTACGACAATCATGCTGCTTCTAGGACTTTAGTCAACAAAGCTTTTTGATCTGGGTACTACTGGCCGACTGCGCTAAAAGACACCGAGAACCTAGTTAGACATTGCAAAGGTTGCTAATTCTTCGCACGGTAGGATGATGTGACCAGGCCAGCGTCGGGGACCTCGGCGATTTCTCCGACCACCTCGGCGATCTCTCCGACCACTTCGGCTACCTCTCCAACCACCTCGGCGACCTCTCCGACCACCTCGGCGACCTCTCCGACCACCTCGGTGACCTCACCGACCACTTCACCGACCTCGGTGACCTCTCTGACCACCTCACCGGCTGATACACCACTCCAAGTCCCTACTAGACCAATCACTCGTAGCCGCACCAAAAAGATACAACAAGAGGTGCACGCGCTACTTTATGAATTTCAATTAAATATTGATGGTAATTTCGAGCTACCTAAGTCGTGCATGTTGTTATTACTCAGGTTCTCCGAGAAGGAAGACAAGGGTACATCAAGGATGGATCAGAGAGAAGAGCTACATTTGAGTCAATCTAGCATGGCGTCCGACCAGTTTTTGTGAAGACTGCTCCGAAGCTCAACAGTCTGCATGAAGCTAAAGATCCTGTGCAAAACTGAAGGAGTTAAGACCAAAATAATGAAGACTGCACAAAAGCCCAGAAGACACGCGGGAACTGAAGGCCACCTCATAAAAAGCTCTAGCCAGTTGACCTTCCACCTCCCCAACATGGTTTCTTCAGTTCACATCTATCTTAGAGACTTCTCGTAGTATAAATACCACCTCTAAGGCTACCAGAAAAGGACCTTTTGATGATTTGATAATCCCAGTGATATTGCAGCCGAGCTGCCAAATGTTTACTCAAACCCTTGTTCTTTCTTGTTCTTCCTAGACTTGTGAAGATATTCCTCTGGGATCCACTAGTTCGTGCTTTATGGGTTCCAGTACGGCTGCCCCGCCTTGTGTGGATTAGCTTCGGTTGTGGTTCTGTGGTCGTTCAGAGATCGAGTCGAAGTCTTCGTGGTTTCGGTGTCTCTCTCCCCGTCGCTTGGTCGCATCCAACCTTGGTCAGGTATAAAGCTAGTTACTCCGCTGTTCTTCAGCAAGTTATCCTTTTATCCCCGCTGCCTTGTTGCAAGTTATCTTGATCATGACCTACTGTCATGAAGATCGGGCCAACTCCCGTACTAAAATAGTTTCAGTACCTATCACAGGATCATGTCATGGCTCATAATCTCATCTATATCCCTCTATCATGGCCATTTTCATGCTGGGGGCTTGACATGGTTGGACCTCTTAAGCAAGCTGAGGGTGGTTTTGAGTATATCTACGTGGCCATTGACAAGTTTACAAAGTGGATTGAGTACAAGCCACTTGTCAAGTTCAGTTCAGCCAAGGTAGTCGAGTTCATACAAGATATCATGCTTCACTTTGGAATGCCCAATCGGATTATCATAGATCTAGGTTCTCCCTTCATAGCCATTGAGTTCAATAGCTAGGCACATGATTGTGGCATCAGTATTGACTATGCTTCAATCGCCCACCCTCAGGTTAACGGGCAGGTCAAGCGAGACAACGACCTCCTACTAGCCGGACTCAAGCCACTATTGTACGATGACCTCAAAGACTATGGTTCAAAGTGGATAGATGAGCTACCTAAAGTAGTTTGGGCACTACACACGCAAGTCAGTAGAGCAACAGGGTACTCTCCTTTCTTCCTAGTATATGGTTCTAAGGCTATCTTACCCACATATTTGATTTGAAACTCACCAAGGATAGAGCAGTACGACGAAGGAGAAGCAGAACACACGTGATGGCTCAAACTGGATAGTGCAGAAGAAGTTAGAGTCAATGCTACCCTCCAGTCAGCTTGGTACCTTCAGGGTGTATGCCGCCACTACGACAAAAGTGTTTAGCCTTATACTTTTCAAGTCGGCGATCTTTTCCTTTGACGCATCCAAAAGACTAATGGCTGGCACAAAACTGCTTAGCCCTTGGGATGGCCCCTTCATCGTCTCTAAAGTTACTCGACCGAGCTCTTTTGAGTTGATGATTGAAAGTGGCGATCTAGTAAAAAACTCATAGAACATCAATCAACTTTGGAGATTTTATGCTTAGTAGTAATCTTAGTATTTTATAGTAGATTCAGTTTCATACTTGTGTAATTTAGGTTCCTAGTTAATATAATATAGTCTTATATTTTTTTGCCAGATTGAAACTGTCTCTTACTTAACCAACAAGGTACGCAACCTAGCAGTTATGCAACACCTTACCCGGGTACCCATGATACCCTTTCATGAGATACGCTGGCTACCCGCGCTGGTATACATCTCTGACTTAAATGTGACCCCTTTCACGAGATACGCCGGCTACCCGTGCTGGTACACATCTTTGACTTAAATGTTACGACTTTCATGAGATACACTGGCTACCCACAATGGTATACATCTCTGACTTCTAAAATCACCTAACAGGGATACGCTAACTATTCAGTTGGCTCACATCTCTATGACTAAGTATTCTATCGCACCCATGACATCTAGCCCTACGCTAACACATGTCATCCCAGAATGAATTTCTCTAGAAGAGGTCACTGACTAGTCCTTCTAGCATGTGAGCCTCAAAGAAGACACTCACCAAGGTCCCTTAAACATAAGTTCCTGAGCACTTCACGTCGGCTACTCAGTTGATCATGGTTTCTACAACTGTTCCAACTATGCCGACTATCTTAACTCAGGTAAACCATCTTAGGTGCTTAAAGTACCCTAAAAAGATACATCACATCCGACATTATCGACAAAAGATGCTCGGCAGTCCTCCGAGGGGTTTCCCATGAAGGTAGATTGATCGGTGGAGGTGCGCATGATCAGGAACCGAATGGTGACACAAGGCACAGAGACAGCGATTTAGACAGGTTCGGGCCATCTGATCGATGTAATACCCTACATCTTGTGTCTTTGGTGTATTGTATTGAATATGAGATGTATGTAGATCAGATGCCTTAGGCTAGGCCTAGGATCTATATGGGGATGTCGACTAGGGGACCCCTACCTCTCCTTATATACTCTGGAGGGGTAGGGTTACAAGGAAAGTATCCTATTTGGTACTATACAATATCTTGTGGTGCACGTCGACCAGTGCCATGCATGCCTTGATCTTGTGGGCTAGGCCACCTCTGATGGTGTGGCCCATGTCTTGTCTTATGGATACCGAGGGTCATATCCCCCACATCTAGTCCCTGAGTGCCTTATATCCTTTGAGCAATGCTGTCTTGAACAAGTCCAAGCACTTTGATGTGAAGTTGATCAGTTTAACTGGTGATTCAAGTAGTGGAAGTCAAAACCGACTAGTTTAACTGGTGACCTAGGCGGTGAAAGTCGAAGTCGACCAGTTTAACTGGTTAGGAGACCTCGGACTTAGCCAAGTAAGGCTTGCTAGAAGGATGTAAGGGGCTCAAGATAAAATTTGAAAATTCTTCCACTTAGGAGAAGTGTAGCCACTTAGACTCCATCAATAAGGAGGGTAAATCAAGGAATAAGCACTACATTCACCGCTAGGTGAAATGTAGCCACTTAGTCCCTGAGCCTGCTGGAAGATGAAGAATGAATCCTGTAGCTGGGTCAAAGAAAAGAAGTTTGAAAGCTTGCCGACGTCATCTGACATGCGCGTATCAAGACCCCAGACGTGCTGCCTAAGATCAGCACCCTGATCTGAACAACATGGAGCTGCTTGATAGCACACTGATGAGACATTGCAAGATCTGACCACCAAGGGAGTCCTCAGCTTAGCTGGCGATGCTTGCACAAAGAATCCAAACACTGAGGAGTCCCTAGCATAGCTGGCGATGTCCGAGCACCGAGGAGTCCCTGGCATAGCTGGCGATGTCGGAGCACCGAGGAGTCCCCGACGTAGCTGGCGATGTCTAAGCACCGAGGAGTCCTCGGCGTAGCTGGCGATGTTCGAGCATCGAGGAGTCCCTAGCGTAGCTGGCGACGTCTGAGCACTGAGGAGTCCTCGGTGTAGCTGGCAATGTCCAGGCACTGAGGAGTCCTTGGCATAGCGAGTGATGTCCGAGCACTGAGGAGTCCCCAACGTAGCTGGTGATGTTTGAGCACCGAGGAGTCCCAACATAGCTAGCGATGTTCGAGCACCGAGGAGTCTCCGGTGTAGCCGACGATGTCCATGCACTGAGGATTCCTAGGCGTAGCGGGCGATGTTCGAGCACTGAGGAGTCCTTGGTGTAGCTGGCGACATTCGAGAACCGAGGAGTCCTGGTGTAGCTATTGATGTCCGAGCATCGAGGAGTCCTTAGCATAGCTGGCGATGTCCAAGCACCAAGGAGTCCCTAACGTAGCCGGCGATGTTCGAGTACCGAGGAGTCCCTGGCGTAGCTGGCGATGTCCGAGCACCGAGGAGTCCTCAGAGTAGCTAGTGATGTCCAAGCACCAAGGAGTCTCCAGCGTAGCTGGTGATGTCCGAGTTCTGAGGAGTCCCCGATGTAGCCGACGATGTCCAAACATCGAGTTGTCCTCGGTTGCATAGCTAGAGATGTTCGAGCACCGAGGAGTCCTAGGCTTAGCTGGCGATGTCCAAGCACCGAGGAGTCCCTGGCATAGCTAGCGATGTCCGAGCACCGAGGAGTCCCCTGATAGCTGATGATATCTAAGCACCGAGGAGTCCCCGGCGTAGCTAGCGATGTCCGAGCACCAGGTGGTCCGAGCACCTGGACGATGATTCTGCAACACAAATATGTAGAACGGGTAGTACATGATGTAAACATATATGAACCCCAAAGAAGAATCAGCAATGGTGATGAAATAGCGTATGCAGCTCGGCGATCAGTTGTTGTGAACACTTAGTGTTATTCTGAAGATGTATTTATATTTAATATAAACTGTCCGACCAGTAAGTGTGTAGCTGAGTCTCCAACCCTAGCTAGCCTATTAACCATAACGCAGAGCGCGGAGCCCATGTGCGTGTAGGAAGAACAAAGCGTCGCTAAGGAGCTACTGCCGACCACCCATAACGCAGAGGGCAGACACTCGTGCATGTGTAGGGAGGAGCCAAAGATAGGGCCGTCTCTAGGGACATCCGAGCGTCAACATGACTATTCAGGGGTTCGCCTTAGGCTTAGCTGTATGTCATCTTTAAGATGGTATACATGAAAGAAAATCATTTGGAGAGCAAACATGGAGAAAACAGCTTGGAGAAACATTATGGCGATATACGAAGATTGAAGAATATTTAGAAAAAATATTAAAGCGTGACTTAGCTTTAGACAGAGCATCTGGTCGGCGGCGTATGGTGCTATCTAGTTAGCATTGACGATGTTGCCCGGCCCTCGAGCTTTTCGGCCTGTCGTCGTAGTGGCGGTCATCATTGCGCCGCGACAGGTGGTTGGAGGAATTAGTCAGGGTGATCGTAGCTGTTGGAGTTGCCGCGAACAACATTGATCTTGAGATCCCATTTGGTTCGCCATGGATCAGCACGCACAACCCCACGGTAGGCGCCAACTATCGACAAAAGATGGTCGGCAGTCCTCAAAGGGGTTTCCCACAAAGGTAGATTGATCGGTGGAGGTGCAGGTGATCAGGAACCGGATGGTGACACAAGGCGCAGAGACAGCGATTTAGACAGGTTTGGGCCGTCTGATCAACGTAATACCCTACGTCCTATGTCTTTGGTGTATTGAATTGAATATGAGATGTATGTAGATCAGATGCCTTAGGATAGGCCTAGGATCTATATGGGGATGTCGACTAGGGGACCCCTACCTCTCCTTATATACTCTGGAGGGCTAGGGTTACAAGGAAAGTATCCTATTTGGTACTATACAATATCTTGTGGTGCACATGGACCAGTGCCGTGCATGCCTTGATCTTGTGGGCTGGGCCACCTCTGATGGTGCGGCCTATGTCTTGTCTTATGGATACCGGGGTCATATCCCCCACAAACATTCATAGGCTAAGTTTTTTCCGTTAACACTAACAGCCTACACAATCAAAAGGATATTGTTTCTTACAAAGTGCCTACTCGGCACGCACATGTCTTAACAAGTTTTTTACAGACTTTTATAGCCTATTCATCAGGCTTCTCCATCCTAAGGTCCAAGTCATTAGCTATGGTGGTGGCTAGCCCATCAAGTTCCTCCTCAGCTCTCTCCATGGTAGCTATGTGGTCTTCTCTGTCATAGTCTGCTGTCACCAGGTGGAGATCAACATCTTGATATAGCACTCAGGAGTGTACCGAGTACATTCCGAATACAAACCTTTGTTGGTGGCTCCATGCACATAACCTTCAAAGCGACTAGGGATTTGCTTCACTATGTCCACCCACCTTCTGTCGCCATCCTCTTGAGTACAGAAAAGAAGGGCGAGTGGCTTGATAGATTCCTAGAGTGTATTCCGCTCTGCTTGCACCTTCTCCAGCTGAGTCTTCAGGTCATTAACCGACTTCAGAGCCTGCATCAGATCTTGATCAGCTCCACATTTAATCTGCTTGGCTCAGGCAAGTTCTTCACTTGCTCATTCTATTACCTCTTTAGCTTGGTTGTGTTGGGTCTTTAGAGCTTTGTTCAGCTCCTTCACCTCACCCTCCAGCCGTCAGGTTTTGACCTGCTCATCTGCAAAGAGGAACACACATGATCATCATCATGGTCACTGACTACTACATTCAAGAACTATAGGGAAGCCGTGTTGTTCTCTTGCCTTTCAGTTTGGTGTCAAAGGGCTCGGCCTTCTCTGTCATCTTCAACAAAGAATCGAAGGCATCATCCCTTCTCTTCTCGGTGGCTGTTTTTGGGTGCTCTACCTCACCAATCTAAGCTCAAAGGTGCAAAGAGTCTCTTCATGGTGTTCCTACGTGGACTTCAACTCGACCTCTTTCTTGGCCTGCTCCTCCTTTCGCCTGGTGAGCTCTGCCTGAACCTCCTGGACCTTGATGGAGGCTTTCAACTCCATGTCCTGAGCATATGACTGTTTGCAGAAATGAGAACTGGGAAGTACCAATAGTAAGATATGATAAAGTTAAGTACTTACCCTCAACTGGCTGTCAAAGATAGAAGCCTAGTTCAATAATCTAGACCACGACCTCATTAACCGAGCAAACTCCGGGCTATACGCCTGGATGGGTACCCGGCCTAGTGGTTGGGACGACTTCTTCCTCCTTCGCCCACCGGGTACTCGTCGTTGGCACATCTATGGCAGGCACACTCGATGTTAGAGCTCCCAAGCTAGCTCCCGCGCTATGCTCATCTTCAACAGGGACGAACTCCGCTGGCACTGGTCCTAGCGATTAGGGTACTTCGTCATCACCAGACATGGCCACCGTGGTGTCACTGGGCAAGGAGGGAAGGCTGGTGGCGCCGGTGGTACTTAGCTGTGTGAGTTGTTCAGTCCCATCCTCCATGGGCGTCAAGCTCTGCAGCTGCAGAGTTTCAACGACCTTAGGTGGAGGCATAGGTGAAAGCTCTAGTTTGGTTTTGGTTAATTGATGAAACCCTAAGTGCTAACCTAGTTTATCAAAGTGATTATGAGATAGGCAGCACTACTCCAAGTGATGAAGCAATGGTGAAGATCATGATGATGATGATGCCATGATGATGATCAAGTGCTTGGACTTGGAAAGAAGAAAGAGAAAAACAAAAAGCTCAAGGCAAAGGTATAAACCATAGGAGCTATTTTGTTTTGGTGATCAAGACACTTAGAGAGTGTGATCACATTTAGGATTGATAGCTGTACTATTAAGAAGGGTGAAACTCATATCGAAATGCGGTTATCAAAGTGCCACTAGATGCTCTAACTCATTGCATATGCATGTAGGATCTAGTGGAGTGCTAACACCCTTGAAAATGTTTGTGAAAATATGCTAACACATGTGCACAAGGTGATACACTTGGTGGTTGGCACATTTGAGCAAGGGTGAAGAAGATAGAGGTGAAAAGGAGTTGGTCTCGCTGGTCACAAAGTGACTAGACGCTGATCTCAGAGGGACCAGCGTATCTGGTCAGTTGTAACAGCGAAGACGCTAGCATTGGTTAAATGACCGGACGCTGGGTCTTGGACTGACCGGACGCTGAGGTCCAGTATCCAGTCCTGTTGTCGGGCAGTGCAGAGAAAATTCACTGAGTGACCGGACGCTTGTAGGATCCGGTCAAGCATGATCGGACACGTCCGGTCGTGAAATGTCACGTTTGGAACCTTATTGGAAATGACCGGACGCTGAGGTCCAGCGTCCGATCACTTTCTAACTGACGCGTCCGATCACCACTTGACCGTTGAAATCAGGCGATCGGCGTTTGAAGCCGATGACACGTGGCGCACATCGCACGACCAGACGCTGAGGTCCAGCGTCCGGTCAATCTAACCCGAGCGTTCGGTCGGCCCGTGTTTAGTGCAGTGAGGAGCCCAATGGCTCTATTTCATAGGGGCTTCTATTCAAACCCCATGGCCAGCTCAAGCTCACTCTCTTGGCCATTTACATTGACATAGCAACCTTGTGAGCTTAGCCAAAGCCCTCCCACTCATCTCCATCATTGATTCATCATCTTTGTGAGATTGGGAGAGAATCCAAGTGCATTGCTTGAGTGATTGCATCTAGAGGCACTTGGTATTCGTGTTTTGCTGTGGATTTTGCTTGTTGCTCTTGGTGGTTGCCACCACCTAGAGGCTTGGTGCAGCGGTGGAGGATTGGCATGAGTCGGTGATTGTTCGTGGCCATCTTCAGTGATTGTGAGGGGATTTGTACCTTCCCCGGTGGAGCGCCGAAAGGTAACTCTAGTGGATTACTCGTGTCATTGAGTTACCTCACTTGTGGGTAGGTTCTTGCGGTGTCCAATCATGTGGATGAGGTTTGTGCAACACCTCTTAGCCACCGAACCACCAAGTATTGGTCGACACAACGGGGACATAGCGTGTTGGCAAACACATGAACCTCGGGAGAAAATCGGTTGTCTCTTGCTATTTGGCATTCTTTCGGTGATTGATTTCATCTTCATCTTGTGATTGGTTCATCCCTCTACACAGCGGTATAATCACCCTACTCACTCTTTTATATTCTTGCAAACTAGTTGTGGCAAGCTCTTTAGTGTAACTAGAATTGAGAGCTTGATTTGTTATTTAAGTTCATCTAGTGGAGCTCTTTAGTGTAGCAAGATTGAGAGCTCTTAGTGAGTAGTATAATAGCAAGTTGTGTGTCTAGTAATCATTGCAACTAGAATTATTGGATAGGTGGCTTGCAACCCTTGTAGAGCTAGGGCAAGTTTGCATTACGCTATTTGTCTTACTAATCAAATTGCTCTAGTTGATTTGTAGAATTTTAATAGGCTATTCACCCCCCCCCCCTCTAGCCATATTAGGACCTTTCAAGTGGTATCGGAGCCGTGGTCACCGTTTGATTAAAGGCTTAACAACCTCGGTGTCAAATTATGGCTCAAGTTGTTTTCAACCATGTGGGGGGCAAACCATCGTTCTTTGATGGCACATGCTATGATTATTGGAAGAGAAAGATGAGGATATATCTTAGTTCAATCAATGATCAAGTATGGGAAGTGACCGAGAATGACTATGCTATCATTGATCCCGATGATCCCACCAACCAAGATAAGATCAATAAGCAATGCAATACAATGGCTCTCAATGCAATACAATGGCTCTCAACACCATATATAATGCCATTGATTCCAAGGTGTTTGAGCAAATCAAGGTTTGTGAAAGAGCAAATGAGATGTGGAAGAGATTGGAGGAAACATATAAGGGCACACCGGTGGTGAAGAGTGCCAAATTGTATATCCTCAAGGATAAATTGACAAGCTTCAAGATGAAGGAAGATGAGAGCATTCCGGAGATGTTCCATCGTTTGCAAGTGATTGTCAATGATTTGAAGGCATTGGGAGAAAAGATCAAGGATGATGATGTCTCTCATCGGTTCTTGATGTGCCTACCTCCAATATTTGAGATGTTGAGATTGTTCATCATAAGAGGAGGATTGAAGGAGATTACCCCCAACCAAGTACTAGGTGATGTCATGACCTAAGAGACATACCATGTGGAAAGGGAGGGGGATGACAAGGATGACAAGAAGGAAGAAGAAGACAAGAAGAAGAAGAGTATAGCATTCAAGGCTAGCTCATTATCATCCAAGAACAAGGGCAAGTCCAAGAAAGAATCAAGTGATGATGATGATCTTAGTGATATTGATGATGAAGCTATGGTCCTCTTTGTATGCAAGATGGGAAAATTCATGAAGAAGAAGGTCTATGGTGCAAGAAAGAGAAGAGATCACACCAAAAGCAAAGAATATGTGAGAAGATGCTACAATTGCAAGAGCCCCGATCACGTTGTAGCAAATTGTCCCTACAATAGTGACAATGATGAGGATGAGAAGAAGAAGCTCAAAAAGGATAAGAAAGAAAAGAAGGAGAAGAAGGAGAAGAGAATGACCTTCCAAAAGAAGAAGAAAGGTGGAGGCTATGTGGTCACATGGGATAGTGATGGCTCTTCGGATAGTGATAGCTCTAGTGATGATGACAAGAAATCTATCAAGAGAGCACTAGCAAGCATCGCCATCAACAACAAGCTCTCCATCTTCGACACTCCATCGACATGCCTCATGGCAAAGCCTACCAAGGTAAAATATGATGTGAGTGATGATGATGAATGTGAAAGTGATACTTGTAGGAGCTCAATGCCACTCATGAGAGGCTAATGGAAGCCCATAAGAAGCTTGGCAAAGCTCACTCTAAGCTTGAAAAGGCTCACTCCTCTCTCATTGAGCAAGTCAAAATGGAGGAAGTCAAGAAGGAGCAAGTGATCTTATCATGTGATTTGGGACTAACTTGTGATCTTATTGATGAATCTTTTTATAAGCCCATTGTAGTTTCTCCCACTAACTCTTCTTGTAGCACTATGAAAGGTCCTTGTTTGGTTTTGGTAATTGAGTGACAACTTAGGTGGACTAATTGTGTTTATGTGAGATACACAGGTGATTAGTCCACAGGTACATGTGTGTGAGCAACACATGCCATGGAGGTGAAAATGGCTTGGAGATGTTGCAAAGCTCACACATGTGATGATGAAGGAGCTTATTGCACATGAGACATGACATTGAGTCATGTGATCAAGGTGGAGAAGATCAAGACAAGACTTGGTTTGATGGACCGGTTGCAAGCGTGAAAGGCAAGTCGAAGGCTTTGGAGTGATGGACCGCGTGGCGGTGAAGCTTGAGCAAGACTTGGCACCGATGGACGATGGCAACGGTGAAGAGCAAGTAAAGTCAAGATCAATGAACCAATATGATCATGTGATGATATGAAGTGGATCATATCATTGTTGATCGTGTTGGTGCATGTGTTGCATTGACGTTGGAGGAGATGGAATGGAATACGCAAGGCAAAGGTATAACCTAGGGCATTTCATTTCACCGGTCATAGGTGTGTAGAGAAGTTTATGACCGGGTTTAGGATAGATGGCCGTACTATCAAGAGGGGCAAACTTGTTTGCATATCGGTCATCTAGTGTCACTCGAGTGATCTAACTTTGCATCGTCGCTAGGATCGAGTGGCGTGGCAAGTTGAGTGGCTAACATCCTTTGGGAAATGATTGTGAAAAGATAACACACATACACATGGTGGTGTACACTTGGTGGTGTTGGCACATTTACAAAGGAGGTGGTGTTTGCAGGATTGAGATGGGTTTGGGTCCCTCTCTCCCTCCCGCCGCCCTTGCTCCAATGTGCCAACCACAAGAATTTGCATCCGACGCAATAGAAAATAGGCATTCTATTTTCCCGAAAGCGCCGAATCCCACCTCGGGAAAATAGAATGCCTATTTTCTATTGCGTCGGATGCAAATTCTTGTGGTTGGCACATTGGAGCAAGGGTGAAGAAGTTAGAAGTGAAAACGAGTTGATCGCGAAGACGCTGGCGTCGGTCAACTGACCGGACGCTAGGTCTGAAAGCACCGGACGCTGGCAGGGTGCGTCCGGTCAGGCTGACGTACGGTGACGCAGAAGCTGGAGTGTGACCAGACACTGGGCTACGTTCGATCACGTGCGACCGGACGTGTCCGGTCGAAGAAATACGCCTCAGGTACCTTATTGGAAATGACCGGACGCTGGGGTCTAGCGTCCGGTCAGTTGAAGCTGCTGCGTCCGGTCAGGTCAAGTGACCATTGGAATCGGGACACATGGCCGTCTGTGGGCGACCGGACGCTAGGGTCCAGCGTTTGGTCAACTCGACCGGAGCGTCCGGTCGGCCCGACTTTTGCCCAGTGAAGGGGTAACGGCTAGTTTAGCCCATGGGGCTATAAATAGAAGTGGCCTTCGGCCATGGCTGGTGCAGAGCACCTAAGGGGACTTAGTGTCCATGCTTGTGAGTGCTTGGGAGCCCTCCATCACACATATACTTGATAGTGATCATTCGATTGTGTGAGTGAGCGATTCTAGTGCAATTGCATCGTGAGGTTGCATCGAGTGGCACTAGGTGATCGAGTTGCAAGCCAGTGGTGCTTGTTACTCTTGGAGGTTGCCACCTCCTAGACGGCTTGGTGGTGGTCTCCGTGGAAGCCCGCAAGAAGCTTGTGCGGTGCTCCGGAGAAGTGCTTGTGAGGGGCATTGTGCTCGCCCCGCGGGAGCCGCGAAGAGCAACTCTAGTAAAGCGTGTCATTGAGCTACCCTCACTCAAGGGGTAGGTTCTTGCGGTGCCCGACGTGCGCGCTTAGCGGGTGATGCTAATTAGCTGCCGAACCACCAAGTGAGCGGTCGACACAACGAGGACTAACGTGTTGGCAAACACGTGAACCTCGGGAGAAAAATCATCGTGTCAACCTTGTTCTTCCCGTTGGTTTGCATCCCCATTACACAAGCTTGCAATTACTTTTATACATATTAAGCTTGTGTAGTTGCTCTTGTAATTAGATAGCTTGTGTAGCTTGCTAATTACCTTCTTGCTTGTGTAGCATAGAAGTAGCTCCCTTGCGTGGCTAATTTGGTTTTTGTAACCTTGTTAGTCACATTACTTAGTTTGTGTAGCTAAGTATTTGCGCTCTCTAATTAGGCATTGGTTGCCTTGTTATTGAGCATTGCTAGTGAGCTTTGTTAGCTTTGTGCTTTTGCTTACTAGCATGTGTAGGAGCTCCCTTGTTGCTTAAAGTACTAGTGGCATAGGTTTGTGTAACCTTGCTCCTAGAATTGTTTAGGAGAGCTCTAGCTAGCCTAGAACCTTAGTTGCATAATTAGTATCTTTGCAAGGTGCTAGTGAACATATATAGAGGGGTGTAGTCTTGGCTAGACCGATAGTTTTAATTCCGCACTTGTTTCAGTTAGCCAACGTGATTAAGTTTCAAAAAGGACTATTCACCCCCCCTCTAGTGGCCATCTCGACCCTTTCACACTACCACATCCACTTCACCTTTGAGTGATGGTCTCTCTTGTGATGCCTCACTAATGGTGGAAAATGAGACCCTCAAGAAGGAGGTGAATGAGCTCACTCGTGCCTTAGGCAATGCCTATGGTGGAGATGCCCGCTTGCTAAAGTGCTTGGGTAGCCAAAGGTTTTCTCTCAACAAAGAGGGATTAGGCTATACCCCCAAGAAAGGCAAGGCGGCCTTTGTCACTCTCAAAGTTAGCTTTGTGAAGGGCAATAGTCGGTTTTGCAATAGATGCAAGCAAGTTGGGCATGTAGAGCAATATTGCAAGATTAACAAGAACAAGCTACCTAATGTATCCTTAATTAAATTTTATTCTTGTTACATGCTTTTTAAGGGTGCCAATGGTGTGAAGGCTAAGTTCATTGGTACACCAATTGTGGGCCCAAAAAAGAAGGCCATTTGGGTACCAAAGACCTTGGTAACTAACCTTCAAGGACCCAAGCAAGTTTGGGTACCTAAAAAGAATTGATCTTCTTTTGTAGGTCAATTATAAAGCCAGAGGAAGGCAATGGGTTCTTGATAGTGGGTGCACACAACACATGACCGGTGATCCAAGAATGTTCAATTCAATCAATGAAAATAAGAGCAATGGGATTGATAGTATCACATTTGGTGACAATGGCAAAGGCAAGGTCAAAGGGCTTGGTAAAATTGCAATATCCAATGACTTGAGCATTTCCAATATGCTACTAGTAGAGAGCTTGAACTTCAACCTTTTGTTGGTAGCTCAATTGTGTGATCTTAGTTTCAAGTGCATATTTGGTGTGGATGATGTAGAGATTATAAGTGTAGATGGCTCTAACTTGATATTCAAAGGATTTAGATATGAAAATCTATACTTGGTTGATTTCAATGCTAGAGAAGCTAAATTGACAACATGTTTGATCACTAAGTCTAGCATGAGTTGGTTATGGCATAGAAGGCTTAGTCATGTTGGAATGAAACAATTGAACAAGTTGATCAAGCATGATTTAGTTAGAGGCTTGAAAGATGTCACATTTGAAAAGGATAAGCTATGTAGTGCATGTCAAGCCAGAAAGCAAGTTGGTAACACACATCCTAAGAAGAGCATGATGAGCACATCTAAGGCATTTGAGTTGATGCACATGGACTTGTTTGGACCAACCGCATACACTAGCATTGGTGGAAACAAATATGGATTTGTGATTATGGATGAGTTCACTAGATACACATGGGTATTCTTTCTTGTTGACAAGAGTGATGTGTTTGCAACATTCAAATCATTTGTCAAGGGCATTCACAATGAGTTTGAGACAACCATCAAGAAAGTTAGAAGTGACAATGGTAGTGAATTCAAGAACACTAGAATTGATGAGTTGTGTGATGGATTTGGAATTAGACATCAATTCTCAGCCAAGTACACTCCTCAATCAAATGGCTTAGTTGAAAGGAAGAATAGAACTTTGATTGACATGGCAAGATCAATGTTGAGTGAGTACAATATGAGTCATTCATTTTGGGCCAAAGCAATCAACATGGCTTGCTATTATAGCAACCGACTCTATTGTCACCCCATGATGGAGAAGACACCTTATGAGCTTTTGAATGGAAGAAAGCCCAACATAGCATACTTTTGGTTTTTGGTTGTAAATGCTATATATTGAAGAAATGCACTAGATTGAGCAAGTTTGAAAAGAAATGTGATGAAGGTTTCTAGCTTGGTTACTCCACTACTAGCAAGGCATAGAGTTTGAAATTTGGCTAGTGGTACTCTTGAGGAGGTTCATGATGTGGAGTTTGATGAAACAAATGGTTTCGAAGAGGAAGATGAGAATCTAGATGATGTAAGAGGCACTCAATTGGTCAATGCGATCAAGAACATGGACATTGGTGATATAAGGTCTAGAGAGGTGATTGATATTGAAGATGACAAGAATCAAGTGCTTTCTAACTCAAATGTGCAAGCTAGAGGTTCTCATGATCAAGTTCAAGCAAGAACTAGTGATGACAAAGTGCAAGATCAACAACAAGTGTCTAGTTCATCATCTCAACCAAGTGATCTATCAAATGTAAGTAATCAAGTGCAAGTGCTCCAACCAACCAATGTTGTAAGAGATCATCCATTGGACACTATCATTGATGATATTTCAAGAGGTGTGCAAACTAGATCAAGATTGACTTCATTTTGTGAGCATTTCTCATTTGTGTCATCCATTGAACCTAAGAAGATAGATGAAGCTTTGAAGGATGTTGATTGAATCAATGCTATGCATGAAGAGCTAAACAACTTCACAAGAAACCAAGTATGAGAGTTAGTTGAGAGGCCTAAGGATCATAATGTGATTGGAACCAAGTGGGTCTTTCAGAACAAGCAAGATCAAGATGGGATAGTAATAAGAAACAAAGCAAGATTAGTGGCTCAAGGTTACACTCAAGTTGAAGGTCTTGACTTTGGAGAAACATATGCCCCAGTTGCAAGATTGGAAGCAATTAGGATCTTGTTAGCCTATGCTTGTGCCCACAACATCAAGTTGTACCAAATGGATGTGAAGAGTGCATTTCTTAATGGGTACATCAATGAGCTTGTGTATGTTGAGCAACCTCCCGGTTTTGAAGATGAGAAGAAACCCAACCATGTTTACAAGTTGAGAAAGGCTTTGTATGGATTGAAACAAGCACCAAGAGCATGGTATGAGAGATTGAGGGATTTCCTACTCTCTAAGGGATTCAAGATGGGAAAGGATGACACCACTTTCTTCATCAAGAAGCTTGGAAATGACTTGTTTGTAATGCAAATCTATGTTGATGATATCATATTTGGGTCAACAAATCAAGATTTTTGTGAGGAGTTTGGCAAGATAATGGCAAGTGAGTTTGAGATGTCCATGATTGGAGAGCTTAGTTACTTCCTTGGTCTTCAAATCAAGCAAATGAAGAATGGCACATTTGTGAGTCAAGGCAAGTATATCAAGGACATGCTCAAGAAGTTTGGAATGGATGATAGTAAAGCTATTAGTACACCAATGGGGACAAGTGGAAGCTTGGATAGTGATGCTAGTGGCAACATGATGGATCAAAAGATGTATCGGTCTATGATTGGAAGCCTACTCTATGTGACCGCATCAAGGCCGGATGTGATGTTTAGTGCATGCATGTGTGCTAGATTCCAAGCCTCACCTAGAGAAAGTCATTTGAAGGCAACAAAGAGAATATTGAGGTACTTGAAGCATACACAAAATGTTGGATTGTGGTATCCCAAAGGAGCAAGATTTGAGTTGATTGGATATTCGGACTCTGATTATGCGGGATGCAAAGTTGAGAGAAAGAGCACATCGGGCACATGTCAACTATTAGGAAGATCACTTGTGTCTTGGTCATCAAAGAAGCAAAATAGTATAGCACTTTCAACCGCCGAAGCAGAGTATATTTTGGCCGATAGTTGTTGTGCTCAATTACTTTGGATGAAGGCTACTTTGAGTGACTTTGGAATCAAATTCAAGCAAGTGCCATTGCTATGTGACAATGAGAGTGCCGTAAAGCTCACCAACAACCAGGTTCAACATTCAAGAACAAAGCATATTGATGTCCGCCATCATTTCATAAGAGATCACCAACAAAAAGGGGACATTTGCATTGAGAGTGTAGGCACCAAAGATTAACTTGTCGATATCTTCACCAAGCCACTTGATGAGAAGAGGTTTTGCAAGCTAAGGAATGAATTGAACATACTTGACTTCTCCAATATGTGTTGATGCACCCCCAATTATATGACATGCCTCTCCTTCGAGCAATCCAAGGTAAAAGTTGATTGGCATGGCATACATCATTGCTAAGGGCATGATTAGTGCATCGAGACATATTTCACATTTGAATAGGCTCATTCATGAAAATCAAATGAATTTGATGTTTGTATGGTACCACTATTGCTTGTATGTTTGAAATGATCTAGTGGTAGCATATGACATGTTTGTGGGCTTGTAAACCTAGTGTTTGATCTATAAAATGAGCTATAAGTGTTTAACTCAACATGGTACAAGATAACCCTTATTTGGATGTGTGAAGAAGCTTGTCCTTGGATCAAACCGAGTTAAATAACTTTTGCAAGTAATCTAGATTGAACCAATTTGGGAAAATGATCCTCACTTCACATGGTTTCACCCCAACCTATTTGAGCCCTCTTTTTGTGCTATTTGTTGACAAAGGGGGAGAGAAATGCACAAAGATAGTAAGATAGATAGGGGGAGCAAACAAATGAAATGACATTGTAAGGGGATCAATCAAAATTGAACACAAGTAGGGGGAGCAAACACATAAACTTGTATGATGCATTTGAATGCGCATTTCATATATTTGCTTGCATGGCATAAGTTTTTAAATTTCAATATCCATGCTTGTGTGGTGTATGCTAGTTGTAGGTTTGAATGGTGAAATGAAAAACTAGCATGCATAGGTTATCTAGTGTTTGTATTTCAAAGTTTCCAAGTGGTATCAAGCTCAAGTAACTAGACCTATGTTCATTCTATTGAAACTAGACCCTTGCTTGTAATATTGATCTCATGGGGTATTCTAGTTTTTGTGTATGTCTAGTTACTAATGGTGCTAAGAATGGTATATTGGTGCACTCCGATTGGTATCACGTTTCAAAGGTCCATCTCTTATACCTTAGCATCATTTGGTAGAAATGGACTCATATATTTCCTATCTAAGCATATGTGCAAGCTACAATCCAAACTCTTAGCACATATGTAGGGGGAGCAATTACTACCATTTGGAGTTCATGAAACTTGTCCATATTCTTTTACACATGGTAAATATGCTTGGGCAAGCAACGTGGATTCAATTAAATCTCAATTCATATCTTTGTGTAAGGGTTGTCATCAATTACTAAAAAGGGGGAGATTGAAAGCTCTAGTTTGGTTTTGGTTAATTGATGAAACCCTAAATGCTAACCTAGTTTATCAAAGTGATTATGAGATAGGTAGCACTACTCCAAGTGATGAAGCAATGGTGAAGATCATGATGATGACATGACGATGATCAAGTGCTTGGACTTGGAAAGAAGAAAGAGAAAAACAAAAAGCTCAAGGCAAAGGTATAAACTATAGGAGCTATTTTGTTTTGGTGATCAAGACACTTAGAGAGTGTGATCACATTTAGGATTGATAGCCATACTATTAAGAGGGGTGAAACTCGTATTGAAATGCGGTTATCAAAGTGCCACTAGATGCTCTAACTATTGCATATGCATTAACTATTGCATATGCATTTAGGATCTAGTGGAGTACTAACACCCTTGAAAATGTTTGTGAAAATATGCTAACACATGTGCATAAGGTGATACACTTGGTGGTTGACACATTTGAGCAAGGGTGAAGAAGATAGAGGTGAAAAGGTGTTGGTCTCGCTGGTCACAAAGTGACTGGACGCTGGTCTCAGAGGGACCAGCGTGTCTGGTCAGTTGTAACAGCGAAAACGCTGGCGTCGGTTAAATGACCGGACGCTGGGTCTTGGACTGACCGGACGCTGGGTCTTGGACTGACCGGACGCTGAGGTCCAGCGTCTGGTCCTGTTGTCAGGCAGCGTAGAGAAAATTCACTGAGTGACCGGACGCTTGCAGCACCGGTCAAGCATGATCGGACGCGTCCGGTCGTGAAATGTCGCATTTGGAACCTTACTGGATACGACCGGACGCTGAGGTCTAGCGTTCGGTCACTTTCTAACTGACGCGTCTGGTCACCACTTGACCGTTAAAATCGGACGATCGGCGTTTGAAGCTGATGACACGTGGCGCACATCGCACGACTGGACGCTGAGGTCCAGCATCCGGTCAATCTGACCAGAGCGTCCGGTCGGCCCGTGTTCAGTGCTCCACACGTCTGCCTACAAGGCCTTCTTACACTCGGTCATCCTCCACACATAGGTTTTCTTTGACCTAGCGTTCTTCGCTTTACGGCCGTGACTTGGTGTTTTTTGTACCCTAATTGGTGCAGTGTCAATCGATATTCTTGGGATGATACAAGAACACAAAGATAGCTTCAACACTTACTTGGCAGTGGATCTCTTCTTCAGGGTGGGTCTACCTAGTGATATACCGCTAGACGACTGATCCAGTCTTAGGTTTAACACTAGCAACGACAGCACCAAGTCGCTCTGAAGACTCGCAGTGTCCACATCTTGTCCGAGTACACTCCCATCACCTTGAGTTGGCACCCGGGTAGTTATCAAATCCAGTGGTGGCATTCTATCAAGAACGATTCAACAATCATCAAGTATATCCACAACAAAGTTCTATGTAGAATTCAACTCGAAAGCATACTTACTGCCTGACCAAAAATGATGTCTCCCCTTCTTCCGCCTCCAACTCTTCATCAATAGTTTCACGAGCTGTGGCTGTTCAAGATTGGATTCAGAATAAGTTTACTCTCAGGATACATGGAGATACCTTAGGACTATGCTTACCCAATCTTAATGGGCAAGTTCGACATGGCCTCTTGGGCACTGTCCCACTCGCACTAGCGGCAACATCGGCCTCCAATGATCATTTCCCTCTAGCGACTCCCTGCCTTGCACTCGGGTTTGCTTGGACTATGAAGTCGTCCGCATTCCCTTCAGAGTCGTTGCCGACTTCTTGGTCTATAGGGATGACGATGGTGGCGCTTCCTCCCTCTGTTCTAGCAGACACAGCTCCGCTCCCACTGCCTCCCCCGAAGCTGGCATGTGGGGTTAGAGTGGGCAAATCATTAAAATTGCGACCCAGAAGCTGCACCAATTTACAGGAGTCAGTTTCCACAATATCAAGTTATTTCAAAATTGCATATGATGGTATACTTACAACAGCTAGTGGATTCTGGTGGTCTTGCTCTGGGTACTGGTATGGTATCACCGATACTCCCTAGAGTATGTCCTTAACTCTCGCCAGGACTTCATCCTCCGCCAATTCTTTAGTTGTCACTCGGGCAGGATCTTCTGGCCTGGTGTACTCGAAGCCGTAGTGCACCCTCTCCTAAAGTGGCTACACTCAGTGCCTGACAAAGCTGGCGACTACTCCAACTCCATTCAGACCTTGGTCCTTCATCGCCAAGAGCTGTTTGAGGAGTGGATGGATTCCTTCAAGCTCCATCGCATTCACAATCTCCATATCCCAGCGAGCGTTGGGCACTGGCGCGGCGTTGCTATGTACCACCAACGGCGGCCACATATTCCCCGCGTAAAACCACTCGACCCTCCAGTTCTTCACAGAATCAACCAGGGTATAGTGCAGATATTCAGCTTAAAGAATCTTCCCTAGCCAAAATTGGATATCGGGCCCCCCAAAACACTAGGATTTGCCGTGTCTGGATGTGGTTTCAGCTTAAAGAAATAGCAAAATAGAGTGATGGAAGGGGGATGCCAAGGAAAGTCTCACAAAGATGGACAAAGATTGACAGATGTAAGATAGAATTTGGGTTCAGATGGTTCAGGGTTATGCCATAGTAGTGCAAAAATGGACAAGATGGCAACCCTAGCCCATGATGGATGAAAGGCATAAAAAGAACAATCTCACCCAGTTCAAGGTTTGGGATGCAGTGCTCTCTAGGTGCCCTCCATTCCCCAAGCTTCTGGTCTGGCAAGTAGCCCTGATCACGGAGCTTCTGGAGGTGCTTTGGCTTCATGCTCGACGCCAGCCAGATCTAGGCGGCGACGGCCATCTCTGGCACTTCTAGCACCCTCTTCTCGATAGTCTTCTTGGCGGCGACGCTCGAGTTCTTGCCCTTACCCATCAAGTAGAGCTTTTTATGGATCTAGGGTTTATGAAGGTGAGATTGGAAGCGCTCATAGTGGCTCGAGGGCTTAGGCAGTAAGGCAAAGGGAGAAGAGGAAGAAGATGGACAGGAACGGTTCCCCTTTTTATGTAGGGTTCCCACCATGATGCGGCCTAATAATCACGCCAACGGGGGCGGCATTTTGATTTCCCTTCCATTTTAATGTGGCTGCGTGGTTGATACGACAGCGGCACGCCTTTTCATGATTTATAGTACGTCACACTGTGTTCAGACTTATCTTTTGGATTCACTCCTACCGGGTACCTACCATGATACGACCATTGACTACATGGCCACACCATGAAGTACCCGGATGGTCCATGCATCACTCGGATGCCCGCTCATTAGAATGCATTAAGCAACACATCACACAGATGAAGATTTTTTATTCGACAACAGTTCTACAGATACAGGGTTGGACATTATACAAGCTTCAGACTACTTGGATTCAGTAACCATTTTCAAATCAAAGTTTCTACTTACTACTCGGCAGGACACATCTGACTCGTTGCCACAGTTTTCATTGTGACAATGTAGTGCATCCAAGATTGGTGTCAGTGGTACAAAACTTCCTGGTCTACCGGGCTTGGGCAGCAACAACGCTTCTTCTGGCATCTGCCTACCCAAGCTGACTACGCCACTACCACTCAGACCAACAGCTGATCGTCAATGGACAAACGTCGATAGGCACACTCGAAGAACTGACATGGGACTGCTGGATGAGGGAACATGTCTCTCATCACAAGGCTTCTTCTACCTGTCTCACCAGACCATTCTGTTTTGCACTACTATGAGACTAGCCTATTTCTAGTCTCTATCACAAGACTTCTTCTAACTGCAACATGATCTACTACTCCTATCAACAACACCCGGGGGCTGTTCTGCTTCACACACCTCCATATTTCTTGGCTATAGCCTCAGAGTTGCTTTGCTATTCCTCAACTAATATGCAAGAGCTCGCCAGGAGGGTTTTTATAGGCCAAACATGGTGTTCATGGACTAGGTTCATGAAGAGTGGAGCCGATAAAGTCCCTGCTGATTAGTACAGGCCTACCTACTGCATTATAGGGTACGGTGCATCCCACTACACCTTTACAGTGCATCATGGCAGTGCGCGTGCAGCTACAGTACACTCGAGCGGCATATTCGGAGCATATACAACTCCCGCGTCAACTTGCAGTTATTCTTCACGGGCTCTGTACAATGCCTCACCTACTTTCTGACAAGTAGCCATGCAATAATTACTTCGGCATCCCTGAGTATGTTCTTTTCAGATCCTAGCGCCGACTACTAGTACTCGGACACAGGCTCGGGGGCTGCCGGATACATATCCTCAGATGATGTTTTTTATTCTTTTTCAAGAATTTGCAGAAAAGACCCTCTAAGTCTTTGTTCCAAACAGCAAGAGGCTCGGGGGCTACACTCAATGAGTGCACTTTTTAAGAAAGTGCACGTCACCCAGGGTTCTCAGGAGCACTCCATAGTTTCTCTTCAGAAAGCACTCGGACAATACTTGTTTCTACTTAGCCAGACCTGGAGGAACAAGCAAGTTTTCGAGTTTAACCATGCAATGCTCGAGGGCTTGTCGATATAGGACCCCAGGGGGTCCCTATCGGGTCGACTTCTATGCTGGACCCATGGCTAGCCCACGGTCTGTCTGAAGGACATGGAGCAAGGTGGCGTGGACTTCAAGCCATCAAGGACCGACCTAGTCGGCTTACTAGGAAAGCTAGATTCTGCAATATAATTAGAACTCTTCTGTTGTAACCGGCTAGGACTAGAAATGCACCCCCTGCCCTGTCTCCCTATATAAAGAGAGGCTTGGTGCACCCCCTTGTAACCTAACAATCATACAATCAATCCAACACAAAAGGCTCACGCCGATTGGACGTAAAGGCTATTACTCGATTACGAGGGCCCGAACCAGTATAAAGTCGCCGTCTCTTGCGTTACCGTTGAGTTCCTAAGTTCGTCGAAGCCCATCGAACACCGTCTCGGGTACCCCCGTGACATTTTGCCGGTCATCAGACACCGACACCTACCAACCGGTTTGCAGTGGCTGTAGGCTTAAGAGATCCGCCAGTGTAAATACATGATTTGTATTAACGGTAACCTTAAGAAAACCACTAGTAAAGATGTATTTACATGTCCAAGCACGATATAGATTCCGGTTCCAAAACAATTTGGAATACGAAGAGCCTGTTTGGTTCTACCAAATCTATGTGTCGCCTTGCCTAGATGGATATAACAGACAAAAAACAGGTTTGGATTTCTTCCTAGGTTGCCTCGTGATCAGTGCAAGTGAGGTTTTTCTTGCCAAAGCAAGCAAGCAGAATAATTGGCTCGCTGCCACGGGCAAAGCAAGGCTTGCTTGTCAAAGTGAGGCTGGGTAAGGCTGAAGCTTGAAGCCTTCGACCAAACGTGCCCAAAGTGTTTTTATGGTCCACCATTCTCTCCCATATCCATACAAGTGTTTAGGCATGTTATGAGAGTTTAATTCTAAAACAATTTGTAACACATGACATGATGAGCATTGATAAATGTCTAAGCTACAAGTCATCTAGCTAACCACCCAACAAGATGAACGTCTTTGCAATGCACGAGTATTTTGCAAGTAATAGTACAACGTGAATATATAGTGACAACTAGCTAGAAAAAGCGGAGGAAGTATATTGACTGTGTTGACCGGCTTTTGTAGTTGTCGCATTGGGAATCTCAATAGAGTTTCATTTGTATTTAATAAATATTTTTCATAATGTGGCAATGTTTTTTAGAAGAGATAGAAATTAAATGGGTTTTGTGTAGATATAACTCTCTTGACTCGGTTAACAATTCTAGAATTGTCTGTGAAACAAAAGAATAAAACTGCTACGCATTGAGAGTAAATATTGTTTCATCTGTGTTTACATTATTAGAAACAACACTATAAAACTCTTCGTCGAGAATAACCTTAGAATTGTCGACGGTGCACATGAGACACCACCAATTCCCATCTGCAAATAAGTTTCCACGGATTTGTCATATGTGTCGGCGTGTCACTGTACAGCTATTGGATCAACTGCTGGAGCATATATATAGCTCATCTGGCTGCACGCAGGCTATTCGAATGCCGGTCACTAGTTGATATTCTTGTCATTTTCGATCTCACTCTTCCACGTTTGACTAACCCAAAATGCAACCAAAAGAACAGTAGCAGTAGTATCAATTATTTATCCGGTCATGCACAGCTAGTGACCGGGCCGGGTCCGTGGACAAAGATAATCGGCCTGTTCGCTGGTTGGTTTCTGAGCTGGTTTTGGCTGACTGGTGCTGGTTTATTGTGAGAGAAAAATACTGTTGACTGGCTGGTTTGGGCTGGTTGAAACCAACAAGCCTGAATGCTACTACAGCGTCCCGTTGGGGTCCTTTGGGCAAGCAAGGTATTGGAATGATTGTAATTTCCAAAGTTTGATGAGGTAAAGCTGGCTGTTGTTTTCACCTCATCCAACTACATCTTCAGTGCACTAGGCCATCCTACTAACTCAATTCAGAAGAATCCAAACCTGGCACACTGGCTACAAAAGTTTAGTACTCCATACAAATGTGTAAGGTCTAGTACGTATCACTATTTCCTTAGCCATATTCCCTCTAGAGAGTCGTATTTGATCTGCTTCTCACGCTTTCCTATGCATATATACAAGACGCAATGCAAACGTGCACTACTACACAAACGCCCATATATATATAGATTTTCAAACATGTTTGGTAACACAAACCATGGGAGATGAAATGTTTGGCACAAATCTATTGAATTAAAATGAGGTAAACTAAGCCTTGCTAGTTGGGACAATTGCTGTTGTGTGGCAAACAATGGAATATTTTACGTGTCATTATCTTTCACGGTTCCAGTGGAACCGTTCCACGTTCAAGCCGGCCGTTAGATTTTTTTTGATCCATCCTTCCTACTTGGCTTTACCAATCGTCATCCGCTGAAAAAACCCCATCCCCATGCGCATTTGCCACCACAATCCACCCCCATTAAGCCTTGCAAACCATCCCCTGCTCCTCTCGATCCATCCTCATTTGTGCCATAATTAGAGATGGAAACAGATCGGATTTGCATGGAATCAGATCTGGATGTCACCTTTTACCACATTTTAATTCGAATTTACACGGATACGAATATTTTGGAATACGAATACAAAATGGTTGTCTCGGATTCAGATTTCTATTCGGATATTTACTCAATTCAACTCAAAGTTCATATCGTGAAATTTAACGTACATGAATAGAATTATACTACTAAGTTCATCGATAACTGAAATGAAATAAAATCAAAGGACACTTCTAAATTAATCAATAAATATTTAAAAATTACATATAGTTATCAATAAATATTTAATAAGTAAATAAATCAATTAATCAATAATTATTTGTATAATATTTATCATGACATTCGAAATATATTAAAGTATTAAGATAATTTACAACAATAAATAAATAGGTTTAAACTAAATTAAAATATTACTAAAATTAATTTAATTTTTATGTATTGTTAATAGTATTAAATTAATATTAAAAGTTATTAAAGATATACTATTAAATAGTTTCAATGCATCATTAGTAATATTAAAATTAGATAATTAGTTAGTAATTACGGAGTGAAAATTTTAAATAGATTCATTACAAGTTGTTCTTTGCGGATGTTCTATATTTTTGTTGAATACAAATCTGAAATCGGATAACTGCTCTCAAGAAGCCCTTTCTGGTTGTCATTCTCGTGATTTCACTCTCCCAAACCTTTGACTGGACGCAGGAAAATGCTACCAAAACAAATGCGTGTCACCTTGCTCACGACCGGGTATATACTATGTCTATAACGGCCTAATCGGGTAATAAGCTAGAGAATTCCATAGCGTCACAGTTGGGTTTTGAAACTAAATAGGACTCAGTTAAATTTCTTCGATGGGACTGATCGACAAAGTGACAAGTTCGTGTTTAGAAGTGTTGCAGTGGATGGACGCAGACAAAGTGACAAATTCGTGAGCATTATAGCTCCATCTGGACGCTGGCATGCACATCAGCCGAATTTTGTTCACGCGACAAGACTACAGTCTATAGTGTTGGTCTTTCGGGCTCACTCATAAGTCATATCCAAAGATTGTGCTTGTGAATTGCCTGTATTTTCCTATTGGATTTAGCTTTTGTATTAAACTGATAGACGTGTCTAGACAGATATGTCTCGTAATAACCGGCATGATTTAACAAAAACATATTGCTCACCCAGGCTCATACTACGCTACTTACATAATATATTTTTGGAACACCATTTTCACCATCGTTTTATATTACGAACCAACAGTGAATAACTCTGATCCCCCACTCACACAATCACTAGCCCCTCCTGGTCCCGTGCTCTCACCTGCCGGTACCTCTGACCTGCTAGATAGAATTTACCATCGTACCTCTCTCTGGACAGAGACCCTAGTTAAGCAAAAACAAAAATCTAGAAGCAAACTTCAAAACGACATTAGGAATGACATAATCTTACCCCTTTTTTTGGAATTTTTTCGCCAACAAGTGAGCCCAAGAATGGAGGAGCTTGTATTGGGAGTGAACACTGGAGAAAGAGAGATTTTATAGCAGGGTATTTTTTTTGGGATGGTTCCCTTAGTGAATTGCACTTTTAGATCAATTTTTAGGGGGCAGTTCACCTAAGCCAACCGCATCTAGAAATCTCACATACCTAGGGCGACCATCTTAAGGGAATTGTCCCTAGAAATATAATTTTAGAGGATGGATACATTTCCAAGAGGGTTTTCTTAGAGAATCTCCAATAGTTCCCCAATTCCCACCCCCAATGGTGAAAAACTGTAATTTGAGAGCTCTAGCAGGACTCCAATCTACCCCCAATAAAAATAAGTTTTTCTCAGCCGAGCAAAATCTAAGCCTTACCCCTCACAGATGAGGGTCTAGACTTGCCCCAATACGAGCAGTAGCACACACCTGGCTATTTGTCTACATATTAGAGACAGCTAATAACGTGAACCCAGAAAGATGAACCGTCTATGTTATCTTTAATCTGATACACAGTCTCCACCAGGTCTTTGATAATATAACCGTAGCTATTATGTACATATAAGAGACGGGGAATAAGACGTCACCAATGTTCTCCACAACACAAACATAAATCTAGAGACGCTTCATATCCCCGTCACTAATATACATCTTATAAGAGTCACTAATTTGCTTTTCTGTCCTAGCGGATTTTATTTTTATTTTTAACCCTTTTCTAAAACTATTTCCAAATTTGACACTTTTTTTTCAAATCTAACACTTCTGGACGCGCCTATTGCTGTGGCGAAGCAAAATCAAGTCGCCGCGCCATGCATGGCGGCGAGGTAGGGCCACCACCGTGGCAGCGACTAGGCCCGCTGGCTATTGACGTGGCCGGCGCTGCCGCGCCGCGGATCACGGTGCGGCAGGGCCAACTTAACGTCGTGCCGCATGCTCCCTCCCTCTCTCTGCCTTACTTTGAACAGAGCAGAAGATTGCTTTAGTATTTTTTTTGTTTTACATTAATTTGTGATGTTTTGATTGGTGTTAAATTACTACCGTTTTGTTAGATGCAGGACATGTATCGGGAGCAGTTTTAGCGAAAATGGGATCGTTCTAGAGAATTATACCCCGACGTGTCTAGCAAAGATGCCCCGGTCCCTCCTAACCTCTCTGTCCCTACCTGTGATTGTGGTTTGCCGCCCACGTGTTTCAATCGAGACATCGAGACATAGTTGTGCGTTGCTACTACACATGCAGTCGTTTTAATGTAAGTAATTGTCTCTGTATCATTGTTTCTTCATTAGTGTTAGTAGTTTACTAATATTTTGGTGGAATCTTGTTGTGCAGGCACATGAGAGGTGCTTTTTCTTTCAGTGGATCGATGGTCTAGACAAGTTTGACCCAAGGTACCTCCTTTTTGACAATTGGTGGAGAGGGAGACATCCACATGAGCACTTCGAGCGGTGGGTTCCACCTCCCCCGAACCACCCGCCAATGACGGCTAAGAAGAAGCACGTAGCCGCAACAAGACAACTCGAGGAACCTCCTCTGTGCCATTGTGGTGATCGAGTTATGATATCCCCTTCGAATTCATTGGAGTTTGTGTGTGGCAACAAGCACGAAGTGGAAAATGTATCTGTTGAACTGTTGAGTTATATATGTGCATGTACTAATGTCTTCTCTTTTAGGTGTATGGATTTGAGGAGTGTGGTTTCAAGGAGTGGCTCTATGGTCCAAAGTCTCGGTGGCCGGAGCCAAAGGAAAAGAAAAAGAAGAAAGATAGGATAATCATAGAAGCACATCTTGTCTTGTGCAAATGTGGTGTTAAAGCGAACTACGGCCTAGTCCCTTCGGTGCTTGGAATAGGTCATTGGTGCGGCCATATGGTTGACTACGATGAGGTTGGTTATTGTTGTGGAAAACATGAAATTGAATTATTCTTGTTTAATGATATGATCTAATTTTTCATTTGAACAGAGCACTAGGAAATGTAAGTGGGAATCTTATGATGGTCAAGTGAAGTTCTTGTATACAATCAAGGCGAAGCAAGTAATGGGACGGAAGATGGGGTGTGTATCTCAGCTCGTCGTCCTCTTCGTTAAACAACACATAAAGGAGATACGTGAGTTTGCTAGACAGGTTTTCATAACCCGATCGGTGTTAGGTGGGACAAAAGTAGGTTGTAGAGACAGAGGAAGGCAGAGGAGGAGAGGGCAAGGAAGGAGGCAAGAGTACAGATGTAGGTCTTGAACGACCATGTTGGTGCATTGTGTGCCAGTGAGTGATTGAAAGACCCGATATTTTCGTTGCCTGCTTTTAATTATAATCGTGTTGCTAACTAGTTGCATTCTATATATGAAGGGAATGGATGCAGTGAGGTCCATGCCGTAGAGTCGGCCCATGCAAGATTTCAGGAAAAGAAGTTACATGAGCATAGAACGAGAGGCGGTTGTACCGTTCTATCTCAGATTATGGAGGCCGATGAGGGGGATGAGGATGACGACGACACTGCCAGATTGAGTAAATATGTGACTAGTCTTCCCTAAGCCGGCATAGCTTGAAGTACTTCAGTTGGTACTGATATTAGCATAGCATGAACCGGTACTGGCATAGCATAAACCGGTGTTGGCATAGCATCTCTGCCTCCTGAATTGGTCATCGTCCGAATCCTCTGAATCACTGCTAACTACATCACTGATCCTGTCCTCCTCCTTCTGCTCCTCCTCTTCCCGTTGGAACTCGTTTCCATCGAAGTCATTGCTTATACAGCCTACTGAGAACCGCCTGGAATCATCGACTGCCACTGGAGTTGAATGAAGCTGCTCCTGTGTCAACTGACCGTCCAAATCCATATTACCCGGAGTTGTGTCCCCATCAACACCCCATTCTTGTTCATTGCCTCTAACACCGTCAATGGACGGCCCGTCCTGGAGACCCTGCATCTTGTACCCATTCTCCACCAACACCTCAGCCATGGGCACATTAAAACCTTGGATTACCCTATTGTAGCGGGACCAGTGAGCATGGTCGTGCAACGGCATCAGGACGTAGTGTGCCTAGTATTCCCACTATCAAACCTCTCCTTCAGTGTGAAATCACCGCCAAACTTTCTATTCAAATGGACACAAAGGTCACTGAAGCTAGGAGGTTCATCAAATTATTCCAATTCTTCTTCCATATTCTCAAACATACCATCTTCTTTCCTAACACTTCCTCCGTAAAAAACTCGGACACAACAATCCAACTACAAAAGCATTTGAGCAAACTTCATCAAGTCGTCCAATCGTTGTATCAAGTACGACTAAGTACCAACACTACAAAAATAGTATCTATACTAACTACCATTACTACTACAAGCTAACTAAACCCTAACTACCTAACCAAACCCTAAACCCAAAATCCTAACTAACAAAAACCTAAGCCCTAACTACCTAACCAAACACTAAACCCTAACTAGACTACAACATACAACCTAAACCCTAAAACCTAACTACATAACTATACTAAATCACTAACCCTAATCACTTGATTCAAAAATTAATCACCAAAAATCATGAAATTGAGGGTCTTGGAGGGGGGAATACCTTGAAGGGGGGGGGGGGACCATCTGGGGGTCGGCGTTGCCCGTACGGAGGCCCAAGAAGGGAGGGGGCGCGGGCGACCAAGGGGCTGACCCCCACCCTCTGAGCAGGAGAATGGGGAGAGAGGGAGGGATGGAGGTGCGGCCGGTGGAGGGCGCAAGGGAGGGGCGGGGGTGGGCGTGACGAGCGGCCGACGCAGCGGCGACGGCGCGTGAAACAGAGGAGGAAGAGGAAAGGAATGGAGAGAGAGAGGGAAGAGGAGGCTATGTGGTGGGCCTGTACTGGGCCTTGCCACGTCGTGCGGCATGGCGCGGCGCTGCCGCACCCTGATCAGCACCCGCCACGTCACTAGTCAGCGGCCTAGGTCGCTGCCACAGTGGCAACCTCACCGCACCGCCATGCATGGCGCGGCAGTATAGTTTGGCCGCGCCACAGAAATAGGCACGGCCAAAAAATGTTAGATTTGAAAAAAAAATTAAACAGTGTTAAATTTAGAAAAAGTTTTAAAAAGGGTTAAAAATAAAAAAATTTCTCCTAGTGCACGTACGATGGACGTGTCAACAACTCAACATACATATTCACAGTCTCCAAGTGCACTTTATATAACTTAATTGTTCTGCCGCTGCTACTCCTTGTGTTGCCGCTCGTTGCTCCCTACCCGCCATGGCAGCACTGCGGAAGCAGCGGCAACTACACGCCCGGCAGCAGGTACCAAGCCAACTTGCAGCTCTTCTCCACGAGCCTCCCATCGAACTCCTCTTCCTCCCCTGCCCTCTTCGCCAAGGCCAGCGCCGGCGCGGTCCCAGACCAGGTCTTCGCCCTCGCCCTCTGCCGAGGCGACACCAACGCTTCGTCCTGCCTCGACTGCACGACGCGCACCTTCCGCGACGCGCGGACGAGTCTGTGCCCGCACAGCAAAGAAGCCGCCGTGTACGACGACCTCTGCCTCGCCTTCTTCTCGGGCGACGACTTCCTCACTTCCGCGGCCAACTTGGGGCAGATAAGTCTATACGATGTCACTCGGAGCAGCCCGACGACGAGCGCCGGCGCCGACTTTGTCACCCTGGTCAGGGCGCTGCTAAGCTACACGATGCAGTGGGCCGTGTACAACTCCACGGCGATCAGGTGGTACAGCACGGTGTGCATGGACGTCGTCACGCCGCCGCTCTACTCGCTCATGCAGTGCACGCCGGACATGTCCGGCGCCGATTGCTGGCAGTGCCTGCAGGACCTCGTCGGCAACTCCACTTTCAATGGGTCGACGGCCGGCGTGCGCAACCTTGGCGCCCGTTGTCGTTACAGGTACGAGACCTACCAGTTCTACGGTGGGGAGCCCATGCTGAAGATTGGATGGCTGTCACAGATCAACTCAACTTTGCCGGGTAATCAACCTTCGTGGCCGCGCCGCGGCCACTAGCCACCTCCGGTAAGTCCCTGGATTACATATTGACATTGTGTATATGTACCAGATTACATATTGAAATTGTTACGGCGTAAAAGATCAAAGTGAAACTTTTTGTGACGAAAGTATACTTATCTTTGAGACGGCATTTTGTGACATGGAAAAGAAGCAAGCTGTTGATAGTTGCTTTACTTCTGCCACTGATTGCAACTTCCTGTGTCCTCATATTCTCCTTTGCGTGGATAAGAAGCATTAGAAACAGTGAGTGACGATTAAGATATGCATATTCCAATAATCTCTCATCTTAAATGAGTTCTTGAAACGGGCCCTGATGTATGGATTAGATTTTTGAAACCCTCACTTCTTGTTTGTTTAGACAAATTGAAGTTGCGGAAAAAG
Source organism: Miscanthus floridulus (assembly GCF_019320115.1). Classification (NCBI taxonomy): domain Eukaryota; kingdom Viridiplantae; phylum Streptophyta; class Magnoliopsida; order Poales; family Poaceae; genus Miscanthus; species Miscanthus floridulus. Next base: position 36,899,039 of record NC_089594.1, read on the forward strand.
GACACAGCGACCAGAGAAGTACTTAAGCTTTGGAGAATAGAAGAAAGCAATTCAGATTTCATGCTGTTTGATTTCACTCAAATAAAAGAGGCTACTAGCAATTTCTCGAAAGCAAATAAACTAGGAGAAGGAGGCTTTGGCTCAGTGAAGGTAATTATATTTTATATATAGGAACACATCTCATTTAATTAAGAAAAGACAAGGTTCGTTAACGCTGCTTTATAAAACTTGGTAAAACTTGAATTCAAATTTGTTTCCCAAAACTTTTTTTAAGTTTTAACACTTTTTCGAAACTAATTTTAAATCCAACACTCTCGGTTTTTTTAACTAACACTTTTGGCCGCATCTATTGCCCTGGCGCGGCCAAATGCCAGTGTCGCGCCATACATGGTGGCGCGGCAGAGAGCTGACGTGGCGACGACCAGAAGCGCTGACCGCTGGCGAGGCAGGGCCTGCCGCGCCACCGACCTTGGCGCGGCAGTGCCACGCCCTGATCCGTGCGCGCGGCTGGGCCAAATAAATACCACGCGCGAGCCCCGCCTAGCCGAGCAGCCACGCCACCTGGCCGCCGCGCCTGCCGCCCGCCCAAGGGGTACCTGGACGGTTTAATCGAAACGTGTCGCGCCCGTCTTTTGTTGAATTATTTTCAGGGCCGAATAAAGAATTTGATAAGCCAATGATTTGTTTTTCATCTTTCATAATACGGTTATGCACTATTTTAACTAATCGATTACGAAAAATTGCCACCGGCGTCGAGATACGCCGGGACTGTCGGTTCCCGAACTAGTTGGTACTTAATCTCGCCGGCAGTGCTGCCGCGACGCAAAGAAACGAATAATAACAAGTTGACAAGCTGCCACATAACATATTCATTGTTTTGACATAAGTTTGACATAACATAACCAAATAACCCCGCAAATTTCGGATGCCAATATTCGTTTGACCTAACAAATTAAGACCCAGGAGTGTAAGGATCCCTCGGACGTCTCTGTCTCTTCGGATTTGTTGGCAACACATTGGGAGTGTAGCCAACGTCGGTATGGACGCGTCGACAGTGCGTACGGCTCGTACCCTACAAGTATATGATACGCACGATTACTTATAATTCTTTATGATCGTTAGTTTATGGAGCCTACGTACTAAAACAAACTATCTTTGTTAGTACCTGTGAGGCTCCTTGGGTGCCAAGCAGGGCACCACCTAGCTGAGACATGCCGATCTCGTCCTGCGGCCAATCGTCCCACTGGTCGTGCTGTCCGCGGAAGCCCGGGGGGTCGTCGTCGTCGTCATCGTCGTCCTCGTCGTACTCGGTTGCAGGGTCCTTCCTAGCGCTATGATGTGGTGGTGTACGCACCACGGAAGTGGCACCTGTCATCGGCTGAGAAGAGCCGGCTGGTGTCCTCAAAGAGGCTGAAGACGTGCCACCCGACCGCGCTGGGAGTGGCGGTTCCTCATAAGGAGTGTCCATGCAACTCAGCTTTTGAGCTAGCTTCCTGCAGTTCTTCTTCACCTTCTGCATAAATAGACGTTAAAGTTAGTGCATTACCCAAATGCATATACACTAAAGAAATATTTTCGGAACGGACAAGTTTATGTTTACCTCCACAAAAGCCGCGAGAACGCCTGGCCCCTGCCCTCTAGACTCGTGTAGCCGGAACGCTGCTTCGTTGGACAGCCTTGACAATTGTGTCGCCTGGGTATAGAAACGCGGTTTGACAGTTTTAGTACACATACTTAATACCAAAATGTTAATAAATTATACCATTCAAGTATATTACCACGTATCTTTGAAGCGGGGCTCTCTGTAGCTGTGTGTCCTCCCTAGTGGTAACGTCGTACACATCTTCGATGACATCTTCCTCCGAGTCCTCGTCAATCGCCACGTCAGTGTACGGAGGCTTGATATGTGTCCTCGTAGACCTATGAAGCCACCGCAGGTACTCATCGAAGGTGCGCTGGTCGTGTGGAGGACCCGCAAGGACTGCATGTGGCACCCTGTTCTGCCACAAATGAATATGCGAGCTGTGTATCACGCGCCAATCCTTGGTCTTGTACCTCTTCCTGCGGTCATACCTGCAACAAAACGATGTTAGTTGTACCAAACAAACCTCTGAATTGTAGCATTGTTATTAATCGATAACTCACCCGTGCAATTCTTGGTTGGTGGAGTAAAGCGGTGGTGGGCAGCCTGTCATTCTTCCAAACTGTTTGCAGACCCGGATGGGCAAGTGAATCTCGACCACATGGAAGAAAATAAGAGGGACATCGCAGCGATACTCGTGTGACTCGTCCCTAGTGACAGGACTGAGATAGGCCTGGAGCTCTAGAGAATCCCAAGGACACCAATGCACCTGAAATTTCATAATTGAGTTTGGCTGTGATATAGTGTACATCGAAGAAGACACAGGTATGATAGTAAAGAGAGCGTAACCTGGTGTTGTGTCAGGACGTCGGGACCGTCCGTGTACTCCATGTACTTGCGCCACGCATTTCCTCTAACCAACTGTGCTTCCGTCCAGATATACAGAGTTGTAGGGAGTGTATCATGCCCGTTCCATCGCTGCATTGAACACGATAATGAATTAGCCACTAATAATCTCATCATATCTAACTGCCTCGAAGAATATAATGAATCGAAGTACTTACCGGTAAACCATTATTAAGGGGCCTCCCAACGGACAATCGTTCCCAACACCATACCTGGAGTAGGTAGGAGCAACCCCCAAGATTCGCATATCCTGAGGTGCGACGGCAGGCAACGCATAGCTATCGATATGTCCATGCCAAGACTACGCTGCCCCAGCTGTACACCGCTATGTTCTCCTACGGCTGGCGAAGTATGTCAAGGAAGATCCAGCTGATGGTGTTGCCCGAGGCGTTTGGGAAGAGGAAAGCACCAAGAAAGTGCTAGAGCCACACTCGAGCGAACCTGTCGATCAGAGCATCCTCAGCCCGTGGGTCCAAGTAATCAAAGCGCTCTGTGATCCAGAACGACGAAACACCAGAACTTTTCCTAAAATTGGCCAAAGAAAATGAGACCCCATGACTGTAGGTCAGCAATACAAGTATTAAATAGGCTTGAATTACTCACTTATTTTTCTTGGAAACATCGTCGTCCGGTGGAAGAAAGCTAGTAAACTGAGTCACCAGCTCCCTCCAGTGATCGTTGTCAATTATCCCTATCACTGAAAGTCCCCCCAACTGAAGGCCTAAAATAGCCTTTACGTCCTGCAACGTCAAGGTCATCTCGCCACAAGGTAGGTGGAATGTGTGGGTCTCAGGCCTCCACCTGTTATAAGAATAGAACGACTATTAGTTGCCTCAAATTTGTTACAAGAAAGTTTATGTACAAAGAATGCACTCGCACATGTCTACAGCTGCAGTAAGTAGTGCTGGATCAAGAGGCGGAAGACCGTGGTTGACAACACGGACAAGCTCGAGAAAGCCGGCACGCCGTATGTACGACGCATAACGCTTGTCCCACTGGTGCGCCCTGGTGTACGTGCGAGGCCTCAAAGGAGGCAAGGCCACCTCTGCGTCGGCGTCACTCAAGATGTGTGCTTGGTGCTGGTCGTCGTACTCCACCTCAAGAATGGGGTACAACGGGTGTTGCGTGGGAGGGGCCATACTGTTACAAATTGATAAACAAAGCGTTAGAGTATTCAAATTAACAAAATTGAAATTAACAATATTAAGTTCACAAACAAATCACAAACAAATTCACTAACCTAACTATCCTAAATCCCTAAACCCAAAATCCTAACTATACTAGATAATAAATACATAATCAATCCATAAAATCCCTAAACCCTTTTGGGTTTATGGTAAACTAGTATCTATACCAAAAATCCCTAACTAAATAACTAACTATAAACTAAATAACAAATACATAATCAATCCCTAAACCCAAAATACTAACTATACTAGAACACACTACCACGAACCTAAAAACTACCTACATAAATCACAAACAAATTCACTAACCTATCCTAAATCACTAACTATCATAAATCAATAACAATCATAAAACCCTAACTATTCTAAATTACTAACTATCCTAAATCAATAATAATAAAAAAATATGAAATCGAGAGGGAGGTACCTTAGGAGCGGGCGGCCTTGACGCGCCGGCGTTCGTGGCGCTGCCGGCGCGGGCGCGTGCGGACGTTGGCGGCGGCGGCGGCGGGCGGGCGGGGCTCACGCGCGGTATTTTTTTGGTCCAGCCGCGCCACGGATCAGGGCGCGGCACTGCCGCGCCAAGGTCGGTGGCGCGGCAGGCCCTGCCCCGTCAGCGGTCAGCGCTACTAGTCGTCGCCACGTCAGCCCTCTGCCGCGCCATCATGCATGGCGCGGCACAGGCATTTGGCCGCGCCAGGGCAATAGGCGCGGCCAAAAGTGTTAGTTTTAAAAAAAACCGAGGGTATTAGATTTAAAATTAGTTTCGAAAAAGTGTTAAAATTAAAAAAAAAATCAACTTGTGCAGGGGCGATGGCGTAGTGGGCTTGAGGTAGCCGTTAAGAGACTTGCTGCACATTCAAGACAAGGCCTTGTTGAGTTCAAAAACGAAATCCAACTTATTGCCAAGCTACAACATACAAATCTAGTTAATCTCCGAGGATGTTCTATTGAAGGAGAAGAGAATATACTGGTCTATGAATACATGCCAAATAAGAGCTTAGACTACTTCATCTTTGGTGAGAATACATATGTAGCTCAAAGTAGTACTTCTTTTTAAGTAATCTCACAAAACAAATAATTTACCACATACTTAATATGTACTGTTTCACTGTGCAGATTTAAAAAGAGCTGAAATTCTCAACTGGAACAGACGCCTGAACATAATCGAGGGGATAACACAAGGACTCCTGTATCTCCATAGACATTGCCGTCTATGCATCATACACAAGGTTCTGTGATTCATTTTGGAAAAAATTTCGGTCCCAACCGAAATGGAGGAATTTCGGGAAATTTCAGTCCAATTTCGGTCTCAATTCAGTGAAACTTCGAGATTTGAAGCACAAAATTCATTTCGGACCTAACCAAAATGGATGAATTTCGCCAAAATTCGGACTGTCTCGATCGAATCCCAGATCCTTGATCATACATAGAGACTTAAAAGCAAGTAATATTCTGTTAGATTATAACATGAATCCCAAAATATCTGATTTTAGGCTTGCAAGGATATTTGACTCCACAGATGTTCATGTAAACACTAAAAGGGTGGTGGGCACATAGTAAGCATTTCATTTCTCCTATATTACTTGTTTAAAATGAGATGTTTTCAGTGGTGTTTTGTTTTCCTATATTGCTTCTGTTCTGACAGGCACCTTCATTCACTGTTGTTTTCAGTGGTTATATGGCTCCTGAGTATGCATCCGAGGGTTGCCTTCTCTGTGAAATCTGACGTGTTCAGCTACGGAGTTTTGCTTCTTGAGATTATTAGTGGGAAAAGAAATTCTGGTTTTCACCAGTGTCGGGACTTCTTCAACCTCCTCGGCTATGTAAGTTTGTTTATGCAAATACAGAGTCATGTTAAAGGACCTTTGTTATTTTAGTTCTTTTACGAGGCCTGTTTGATACAACTTATAAGCTGCTTATGGCCAAAATAAGCTGAAATCAACAGCTAAACGTCACGTTTTTCAGCAGCTTATTCTGGCCACGCTTATTCCCACAGTTCTCATTTGTACTAAAAAGTAGAAGCTGGATCAGACCAGCTTATTTTGACCGCCGCTTTTACTCTATTTGTGCAGCTTATCTGAGAAGCGCTTCCCAGATAAGTTGTACCAAACAGGGCCTGTGGCTTTCCATCTTGCCAACCAAATAACCATGCGTATTGGAAAAACCATAGTGATATGCCTACAAACTCACTGATGACTCAAAAATTTTTGAAGGCATGGCAGCTTTGGAAGGATGAAACTTGGTTCGAGCTTGTAGCTCCGTCATTAGTAAGTGAAGAGAAAATGACAGAGATAAAGAAATGTATAAAAATTGCATTACTATGTGTTCAGGAGAATGTAGTTTATCGTCCAACTATGTCGGATGTTGTTACAATGCTATCAAGCAAGTTGCAGGCTCTACCTCAGCCCAAACAGCCAGCATTCTTCAATGTAAGGGCAACACATGGGGAGCTATCTACTTCTACATGCACAAGTATGAATGGTCTAACAATAACTATTGTTAGTGGAAGATAAGGACATTTTAGATCACACGATGTGATTCTATGAAAATGGAACACACACATATGGATTACCTTGTACTTCATGAAGTCTAGAGCAATATGGCTATTGTGGATGGCATCTTTTTATTCAGTCAGATCGATCACTTATATGCAGTGTACAACTCTTATATATAATTGTTGTGAAATAGTATGTTATAATTTGGAATTATTGTAACATATTATTCCACAACTTAGCAGCGCCGTACCGGTGTTGAAAACCTAGCAACGTCTTGTGTATTATGGATCGACATGGGGCCTTGGCTTATATATGACCACCAGTAGCAACATCAAGCATGCAGTAATTACCATCATTAGCTAAGGGTAGCAGCAGCAACCACCTTAGTTGGTTTCACTACTAGAAAACCAACCTATGCTAACATCAAAGTACAATGGCCAATAGGATGTGAGGGATTGTAGATGGAGAATGGTTAAGGAGGTACCAACGGTTACATGTTAACTATTTGGTATTTTATTAAATAGATAATGGTGCAAAGTATTCCTAGCTAGGAGTTAGACGTTCACTAGTCGAGCATTAGACTAGATAGATGGCTGACTGAGTAAATTAAAATGGTTCTAAACTAAGGGGGTCATTATGTTTTATTGCTAAAAAATCCAGTAAATACTTGATAAGGTTTCTAAACTAAAAAAAACTCTAAGCTTTAAATTCCAAAAAAAATCTAACAATAAATTGGGACATTAAAAACCAAACAAAATATTTAGGGCTCATGAAAGTACCTCTAAAAGTTTTCAAAAACTAGATTTATCTCTAGAAAAATATGAAAAAAAATCTAGAAAAATCCATAAATTTTGTAAAACATTTTAATCAATGTCTAAATATCTGTTGGAAACTTTTGACAACAAAAACATGAGATGCAACCAGCATCAGCATGAATGCATTTAGCATTAGATGTATCTTTTATTAATGTTGCATCTTATATTTTCTCATGAAAATTTTTAAAATGTATTTAGACATCAATTAGAATAGTTTAGGAATTTTCTAGGTTTTCTCTAAATACCTTCCCATTTCTCTGCGGACGAATATTATTTTGAAAGCCTCTAGAGATATTTTCAGGAGTTTTAAATATTTTACGAGTAGTTTTCCCTGTCCCAATCCATCTCTTCGATCTTTGTAACTTTTATAGGAGCTAAGAAACGAAAAACCTTACTGCATACGTATCAGTTCTTATATCTGTAAAAATTATGAAATCACTTTGAAACCCACCTCTAACCCGGCATGGAGCTAACTTAAATGGTTTTGAGACATGATACGTAGAATGTCAATCTTTAAAATTTGAGAAGTAAAATTAGATCACTACAATAGTTATAAGGCAGATAAAAAAACGGCGATTCTAGCGCTAGGACGTCCGGCGCGCGAGTGCGTCCAGACGCCGAACCCCTTCCCAAACCCGCCTGCCCCCCGCGTGGAGTAGAACAGAACACGGCCGCCACCCGCGTATAGAACGGAATAGAACGGAGCCCGCCCCTGTCCTCTGCTCCCCACCGCGCCCCTGACCCCCGTTCTCCAACGCACCCCGTTCCCCAACCGCGCCTCTGTCCCAAAAAAGAACACGAAACGCTGCAAACATATGGAAAAACTATGTAGTACAACATCGGGGTACAAATACTGCAACATCGCAAAAATATATAGTGCAACATTGAAAAACATGTAGTGCAACATCGAAAAATATGTACTGCAATAACGAAAATTATGTATTGCAACATAAAAAAACATGTACTGCAACATCAAAAAACATATACTGCAACATCGAAAAAATATGTACCGCAACATCTAAAATTATGTGCTGCACCATCAAATATTATGTACTGCAATATCTTAAGCAGTAGTACTGCAACATCGCAAAAACATCTGCTGCAACGACTCAAAAAACTCATTGCAACATTCAAAAATCATCTGTTGTAATATCAAAAAAAACTCATTGCAACATAGAGAAACAACAAAAAAAAAACGTACAAAACAGCCCCTGGCCCATCACCTTCGAGCTCGTTAGAGGGAGGAGGGAATAGGACCCCAGAGCTCGTCGGAACTCTAGCCACCGCCGTGTCCGTCAGATCCAGAGGAGGAGGAGGAGGACTCAGATGCAGAGGAGGAGGAGGAGGAGCGCTCAGATCCAGAGGAGGGAGGAGGAGGGGGAGGAGGGCTCAGATCCAAAGAATGACCGACCTACCTCGTCGGAGCCGCCGCCGTCGTCCTCGTCTCTAGTGGGGGGAGCAGGAGCCAGGTCACTGAGGAATGCGGGGTTGCATGGAGGTCGCGGAGGGGCGAGGAACGGAGGGAGCACGGGCCTAGGAGGGGCCGCAGCGAGCTTGCGCACGGGCGCGGCGTCCCCGTCCGTGGTACGGCCCGGAGAGCGTGCGGGGGAGAGCGGTGTGGATTGGTGTGTGCGGCCATCCCGACGTCTGATTCATATCATTATCAATAATAAAAAAAGGCTCCCCTCCCTCCCTCTGAGATGACCCTCGCCGAATCACTTGGCGAGGGGTGGCATGGTGCGACTATAGTCCTGCCCGGCTCCCGCGAGCATGCAAACACTCGGCTGGCGTGTCCACGCAGATGGGCCACGGCCTGCTAGCCCAGCAGCACGCTGGATGGTGCTGATCGAATCGGGCTGAGTGATTGACGGCCTGTGCATGCACATGGACCACGGCCCACTAGCTATAGCTTTCACATAAGTAGCATGCTCTATCTTTTCTCAAAAAAAAAGTAGCATGCTCTTTCTTTTATTTGTTTTTGTTGCAATTCCGTGTTCTGTTTTTTCTAATTGATTTACAAAAATTAAAAATATAATATTTCGATCTATTGGTGTATGGATATAAGCATATGCCAAGTGAAATGGCAAAAGTCTTGTAGGCAAATATCACAAAATCATGAGTAAATTGCACTATACTATATTATAATACAAAATGTGTAAATAGGTGCACCAACTTATCGAATGCATGCGTCTACGATCACATGTATATCACATAACGTATTTTACCACCATGGCAAGTGATGTGGATATTTTTATGCACAGCTACGATATGCATTCATCTTCAAGAGATCGGCATGAAACCACGAACGCATCAAGATGCCTGCTGGCCATTGCGGTGCAAATATTGGCCATGCCATCACACAGTGCAAGTCACACCCTGAGACCACTCATCATGGCTCACAACGCTAATTATGAAAGAACAGTAATAGATCATTTGATCTAATTCTTTTTTAGCTGAAGTAATGGTTTGCGAGCCTATCTAATGCCGCTTGCATTACAATCTGCGCGCATGTGTCCACCACTCTACCACCTCTGGAAGCAAGTCGGGGGTTGTGGATCCATCAAAAGCGAACTTCTACTGACAAAAAACTTGAGAATTGTAAGGACACCCTACTCAGCATAAGTTGCTGTGGTTTGTGTGCGACACGCACACTTTGCAAAATTACAGGCTACAATAGGGAAGAAGGGGTTATTTTGGACCACGGCCTCCCAGGCACCATGTGGCCAGGCAAGTGATCCAGGTCCTAGGCGTATGAAATCCAATCAGTCTGTTCGCTTGGTCGTAAACGATCGTAAATTTTCAGCTAGAATAGTATTTTTCTCACACACCAAACTAGCTAGCAGTAATAATCCACGATCATATACAATTGTTTCAGCGTCAGCCGAACAGGCTGAATGTCTGGGAGCCTTGCCTGGGCCAGGCAGGCACCTCGGCGACACCACCATCCAAACAACCCCGAAGTCCATCTTTTGCACATCACTGTGGCTCCATTGCCGTCGAAGGTCGCTAGGAATGTCATCGTTCTGATTTGTTCAGGTACCGATGACTATGATACTCCAAGAAGTGATTAGTTGAACGAATTAGCAGACATGGATAACAACCAGCAGAAAACCTAGATGAGGAGGGAGAAAGTCATAGGGCCATGTGTATAAAAATCGTCATGTCACCTGCCATGGTGGCAAAATATGTTGCATGGCATACATGTGACTATAAAACACGCATCAACAAGTTTATACGTCTATTTACACGTTTTTTAACTTGTTGGACTAAAATGATACAGCTATTCGAGTTGTTATATGATGGTTGTCATTTACTCCAAAATCATTATTGTTTTATGGTGCATCATTCTTCGTAATTTTAATTATCGATTCCTAACTGTTATCGACGACCAGTTCCTAATCGATTTGTTTCATTTTTGACATCTCGCATTCCCAGTTCTATTTTCCCGGCCAACATTCCCCATTCTATTTTCTTTTCTCGGTAAATTACCAACCGTCTCTAGAAATACCTCTATAAAAAATATCATTTTTAGAGGTGGTTTGGCACCTATAAAATTACAGTCCCATCTAAAAAACCGCCTCTAAAATTTGCAGCAACTTCTAAAAATCGATTTTATAAAGGCGGGTCAAATTAGAAACCAATTTTGGAGACTAATTTTGATAGAGCCGTATCTATCAAAAAGAATGACGTCTATAAAAATGGTTTAAAATTAGCTTTAAAAATTTATAGAAAGAATAAATCATAACGCAACATTTCAGTCCTCGTTTTTCATGAATGTTGATAGTTTTTCTTCTCCCGCTACCATGTATCGACGAATTTGTAGCGGTAAGCAAATAGTAATCGATAATGCTGGCACACGGGCGTTCATCCAGGCGTGTTCCGTTCAGACGGCTCGTTCCCAGGCCTGGCCAACGATTAGGCCAAACAGGCATCCTCCGCTCAACCTTCGGTACAACGCGGTTTCTCCAAAAAATAAAAAAATAACGACATTTCCTTTCCCCACTACCGCACGCATGCGACCGCCGCGGGCGCATCCACCGTGCCGCCCGCCCGCGCTGGCATTCTCTAACGTGGTGGCCTTCTCTAGCTGCTGCCTTCTCGTCCGGACACCGCGCACCCACTCCACCTCGCTGCTGCCGCGCGACCATCCCACACCGCTCGCTCCCACCCGTCGCGCTCGCCCCTCCCGCGCTGCTCGCTCCCGACCGTTGTGCGCGCTGCCCGCTCGGCCAGCCAAGCCCGGTGCTGCTAGAGACGGTGGTGGTGGTGGAGCTCACGCGGCACCGCCTCCGACGGCTGGAATCGCCTGCCCCCAGGCTCTTCCATGTTGCAAGCGTATGTTTCAAGTATTTCAGATGCTTCGTAGGTATGTTTCAAATGTTTCATGTAGATGTTGTAAAAGTAGATCGGGATATTACATATGTTGCAATGATTGTACACGTATGTTGTAAGTGTCTGTTCTCAATGTTTCATTTTTTTTCCAGACGTATGTTGCAATGTGTTTATCAGGATGTTGCATATGTTTCACATATATGTTGCAAGTGTTTTATCTCGATGTTGCATATGCTTGCAATTGTTTTTCAAGTGTTTTTCATGTGTTTCAGACGCATGTTTTGGCTGTTTCGTACATATGTTGCAATTGTTTTATTTAGATGTTTCAAAGATAGATCAGGGCATTGTGCATGTTGCAAAGTGAGCCACCTGTCATAGCTGCTGGGGCGCCGTGCATGGAGAGAAGCGACGCGACAGGCGTGGAGGGGCACGGGAAGCAGGGAAGCGTGGGAGAGTGGCGCGGGCGGCCCAACCTGTGCGTGCAGCAGGCACTAGCGTGAGCGTTGCAGGAGGTGCGGGCGTCGGGACGTCCGGGAGCCAGTGCTGCCAAACAGTAATTCATCTCATCGAAGGCTCATCATTGCTATTTTACATGTCGCGCTAATCTTCATCTGCACTTTCCGATGAGTTTCAATTCAAATCTCTTCGGAAGGCAGCCCTCTCTACACTACTACGTACAATATAATCTCTTGGAAAATCATCTACAGTATCCAACAGTAAAACGTAAAGAAAAAAGGAAAATACGACATAAAAAAAACATTTGATTACGAACGAATGTTTTCTTTCGCTGATCGATATATAATGGTCTCCGCGTCCTGTCACTGTGAAATGAATTGCTGCAGATCGACAAGCATGACGGTGATGTCGTCCCGGCTCCCTCTGTTCCTGGCCAAGGCGACCAGCTCCTTGCACGATCCCACGGAGGATGCAGTTCCCGCCGCGGCGGCGGAGACGACGACGTCGACGGCCTCCTGGCAGGACACCTTGTTCCAGAGGCCGTCCGACGCGACGACGAGGAAGCGGCAGTCCGGGGTGAGGCGGCGCCGCGACACCTCCGGCTCGCAGGTGACCCAGGCCTTCATGGACGCGTCGCCGAACGCGCGCGACACGGCCAGGCAGTCCTGCACGCGCCACACGCCGCTGCTGCCGCAGCTCACGTACCCTCCCTGCAATGCATAGCAACACCACACGCACGTGTGCAATCTCATCAGTACTGCTGGCTGGACTGCAAACAGAAAGCTTCGAGCGGATCACTTGTGCAGTGCCGGCATGATTATGCTCTTGCTCCGTATATTTACGCAAAAAAAAATGCTCTTGGTCCGTATCGTTGATCGTCACTTACCGAGCTCTCGATGCGGCGCCTCTCGTCCTCGCGGGCGGCGGTGTGGTCGCTCGTCAGCGCGGTCGCCACGCCGCTGCGGCTGCCGAGGACGGCGCGGCAGTCGCCCACGTTGGCGACAAAGAGCTCACCGTCCTTCACCAGCGCCGTCGCCGCGCATGCACCGCCGCGTACACCCTACACATATACATGCATAACACAGGAGTACCGGCCGATTAGTAATTATCAAATGCAAATTACTAGTGATAGTAATAGTAATAGTGATATAAAGCAGTTGCAAATTCATCAATAGCTAAACTCCGATTTATTTACAATAGTACTAGCAATTACTAGTAGTACTACTATTCATGGAAAACCCATGTGCAAGCTATGTTCAAAATTTGCTCATGTGTGTGTGAAATTCGCTTCACACTGCTTTCTTGCAATAATAATTCAATAGAGTTGCTATACTGCAGGCAAACAATAGTTTTATACAATCAGCTAATATAATTAAAAGGATAACGTACTTATATGAGATAGTTCATATTTTATTATGTCCAAACAATGAAAAAATTATATGTCACTTGAACAATAACAAAAATCAGGGACCAAAAATATATGAGAAGTGATAAACTAGACCGTGGTAGAGTTTCAAGCAGTATACTTCCTCTGGTAGGGAGTATATGTCCTTTGTTCTGTGTTAGTTTGATTACGTTTGGTAGGGATCTAAATTTTCATAGAAACACTTCAGATCTAGATCTTAAGAAATGTTTTAGGTGATGAATCAGAATCAATCTTATGCAATCGTTTGGTTGGTAGGGTGAATTCTAAATCAAAAAAATGTTTTATATAAAAATCATAATACATAAATAAAAATATACTCCCTCCGTTCCTTAATATAAGTCATATAAATTTTTAAAGAAAATTCCAAAATATAACGTTGATTAATTTGGAAACATTCTCACCGTACATAGCAAATGCCCCAACCAATCCCTTAGATTTAGGAAGCAATCTGATTGGGAGAGAGAAAATGGCCTGATTTTCCTTTTTTTCTCGGTCCCACATCCTTCCCCAGGCCGTGCGTTAATATTGGTGCTAAAAACTATATGGTTTATATTAAGGAACGGAGGGAGTATTAAAAAATACAGAACTTTCTGTGGAAAGGAATAACATTAATACAACTCATTTAACCTATTGTGCTAAAAATGATAACTAGGAAAAATTATTAATGCTGGTGTATAGGAGAAACTAGAAATGGAATATAGCGAAACCAGGCTCAAGCCACTTCACTCGCCCCATTCAAAAAGTGTGGAACGATAGAAACATTCCGAGGCAAAATCATTTCACAAATATTGTGTCTGGTAGCATTTCATCCCATTCCATCAGAAATCGAAACCGATCCAATCATCCAAACACAAACTCTAGTTCAAACTAGTTTAACTTTCACCATTAATATATTAAATTAGTGTAGATTAACACACGAGATCGATGTTATTAGATAAATAGAACAACTACATTTCCTTGCCAAAAAAACATAAGAACTAAATAATATGCAGAAGCTTAATGCCTTAACCACCTAGCTAGCCTGGACACATTAAAGCAGAAAACTAAACTTTTGAAATGCACAAAACATTAATGTTGAAAGAAGGAAGAATATGATTGTTCAACTCCACGACGCGGGGAAAAACACTCAACTACGTACTGTACTTCAATTGAGAACGCGTAGCCGTGCCGTACGGACGAGGGTGGACGGCAGGCAGGTGAGGTGCATGCATGACCTAGACCTGGTCATTTGGTCAATGCATGTGAACAGTACTACTCTACTACATGCATACATGCCATCCTAGCTAGCAGAAGCCACACGGCACTGGCACTGAAGCAGCAGCAGCAGCAGCTTGCCAAGCCAAGCCATGCATTCATCAATCTCTATCACACACGCACACGCCTTGGACACCACTTGGCTTAAACCTAGCAGATTAAGCCAACTGTTGGTACCTGCCACTACCGACACCAGTACCTCTGTTCGCTCGATCGTATGAGCTATGCTTATCAATTATGATACAGTGTTTTTCTCTCACAATAAAACAGCATCAGCCGACTTATAAGCCACATAAACTATAAAGCGAACGGGGTTACACGCAAGAGAGGCTTGACCCGTTCAAACCATGCATGCACGCCGCCGTACCCATGAATACAATAATGTGCATGCACAGCAGACCCGGTCAAACAAAAAAAAAGCCACTAGTTGCTTGCTGCTCTTGCGTTGCAATTTGCAAGCTTCTCCTATAGGCTACACACGAATCTGATGCTGCGCATGGTAAGCGATATGTAGATGATGCCTACCTGGGTCAAGAACTCCCGGTCCGTCGTCAGGTAGGCCGCTCTGATCGCCGCCACGACCGCGTCAACCTGCTCCTGCTCCGCCTCATCTTCTACAGCAGCACTCGTCTTGGGCGGCTGCGTCGACGACGACGACGGCGATAGCTCCTGCTCCTGCTGCTGCTGGCTCGCCGTGGTCGAGGCGGCGAGTGCGGCGACGACGTTCTTGCCGAGCTTGTCGGCAACGAAATCCACGGCCGCCCGCCCACCGTGCCCGTCGTACACACCGTAGAACGCCTGCACAGGAAAAACAAGGACGCAGATTTAATTATATGGGTGTCTTGCTTGTTGAATATATGCTCATCTTACATTCATATTGACGAAATAAAATAACGGATATAGTACAAGTTTTAAATACAATGCTGCTGCCTTTTAGTTTGACCAACGAAGTCATGTGCCCTTAACTTCTCTAGCTTGAGAGAGAGGGGAAAAAATACATTCTAGGTTTTGGAAGTTTCGCAGCTAAGCAATGGACTGGTTCTCGCTTCGTCAATACTACTTTCTTAAACAACTACATAGTACTAGCTAGGTGCGTTGCTTGCATAATAAGAATACAAAAGGGTTATCAGTGAGAAGCTAAGAGTTAAGATTCCATGCTGATTTTTTTTTAAAAAAAATAATGCCATTCCACTTGATTTTAACCGTGTATCTAGAAAAGCCAAACCATCTTATAAAGTTATAATTTGCAACAGAGAGAGTATGATAGAGTAGTATGTACTTATGTGAGTATTTTTCTATTTTACAATTCCAGAATGGTTGCGCAAAGATCAAATTCACTTGGAGATCATAGTTTGTAAGCATTTAATTTTGCTTTTTCAAAGAAAGGCAAGAACTCTACCCATTTAGCAATACATATATAGTTTAGTGTACTTAGTTCCGCATACACACGTATCGATCCGTTTGTACAAGAAAATATTTGGGAGGAGTCTGTATTATTATTCATCATCAAACATATTTGAAGTTTTGAACAACCATATCTGTTCGGTCCGTTCGATTTCATTCGATGGCCAACTTCAATTCTTCTCCCTCTCTCGCTTATTGCGAGATGTCTTCTTCCTCAATGTAGCACATCGCAAAAAAAAAAAAAGCATTTTATTTGATGTCTCTAGGCCAATGAAGTCTATTATGAGGTTCAAAAGTGATTTCGATTTTTTTACAAGATCGCGAAACTAAGCAATAGTTATGAACATTTATCCATTTATCCATAAAATGTAGATTTCCGCACCGTCTCATTGTTCATCAATCATCATGCATTAATCCAGTTTCTTACCTGATTTTCATTTGGGAAAACATTACACCATTTAGAACACCTCGCTAGTAGGTTGGTATCCCCATCCTCAGAACGTAGTTGCATTGAGCTTCATAATAAATTAACAATCTGGAGTGGAGCTGATAAAATGTGCATACCAATTGGGAGGCTCCTTGAACGGTGTGATCAGTGATGACCCCATAACCATCCTCCATGGCGTGCCTCACCCCTCTCCTGCTGGCCAGGCAGAACCCCTCGCCCTGCACTTCCAGCTCGGTGGCCACCTCTGCATCCAGGTCCGCCACCGCGCCGAACGGGTCGACCCCGGGAGCGCAAGCCATGGGCGCCGGTATGGCCAGCCTGGGCGGCCGCCTTCCCCTCGCCGCCTTGGAAGCCGCCGCCGTCTTCGTCTCCACAGCTCTCTCGCCCGCTTGTTGCTGCTGCTTGAGCGCCGGAACAACGACGACGACCACCGGTGTCTGTGCCGACGACAGCGCCTGCAGCTGGTCCTTGTTGGGGTCATCGAGGGCCATCAGCGCCGTCCCCACCGGTGGGTGCGCCTTCTTGCTGCCGCAGGGCGCCGCCGCCGGCTGCTGCCATGGCGCGGGGATCGCCGAGGTCGACGTCGGGGAGCAGAGGGGCATGAGGCGGAGGAGGCTGCTGCGGATGATGATGAGCGCGTGCGCGAGGCGGGCCAAGGCGGCGACGGCGGAGCGCAGGAACCTGACGCCGTGGAGCATCTCGCTCCGATCCGGCGGCCCGGTCAACGGAGACGTACGTCGGCAGGAGGGGGACGAGGCGCTAGCTTGTTAGGTGTGCTATTCCTGTGGGGGTGGAAAAAGCTGGCGGAGGTACGTGGACGTGGCTTTGGTTGGACGGGGTTTATATAGGTGGCGCCGTGGCGGGAACGGGAAGGAAGCCAACCCAGCCCAACCGGGAGAAGGGGTCGCGAGGTTGACCGGTCAAATTACAGCTTTTTGTGCAAGGATCGGGATCTTTCCCGGGATCGGCGCGTGCAATCAATTTTGTTTCTGCCGTATGAAGCGTTTCTATTCGAATCAAAGGTTCTCTTCATCTTTCCCCAGACAGACTAACAGTGATTTTATCAGTATCAGTTGTTTGGTAGGATTTCTTTTCTACTTCCGTGTCAAAAGGATTCTATGATGACTATAATATTTAGGATAAACTCTACAGATAAAATTGTTCTACTACGTAGAAAGTAAATCATGAGAAGCTAGGTTTGCCATCTTTGTCCATTCCAAAGAATTTGACATAACATTCGAGTAATTCTTTATAAAATACTACTTGTTTAGCAAATATATGATCAGCATGAGAGTTGCTCTAATAGGAGCTGTCTTTCAAATAAGAGCTCTGTTAAGGTGCTCTCTCCGTCCTAAAAGATAATGTATGAAGTTTTAGCTCTATCCAGATAATAATGTATTGAAGTATTAACTCTATCTATATGTGACTGCTTTTAAATACTGTCTTGCTTAAATTAAATAACTTATGCAATTGATAGCCGAAATCACTGACATCCATACATGTCTTTTACAGGGCCATTTCTGAGTTTTCTAGGGCTAGGTCCACAACCTATAGTGAGGCCTATCCACTATCTCAAAATATTTATATATATTTCTATATGTGTGTGTGCATAGTAGTCTCTTTTTTTTGCGAGACATACATATAGTAGTCTTGTAAATACACATCAATTAATAATATAAGACTATGGCTTACTAGAAAATTAAACAAGAGCGTCTCCAAGAGTTTTGAAAACCCACTCTCAATCTTGATCTTTTAGCAAGATTGAAAAAAAACTACTCTCCAACAACTCCCTATCTTCAACTCCCAACCTTGCCGCATTTGCGAGAAATCGACCAAATCACGCGAAAATATGCGCGCTTATCGATCTGCTGATCTAGATAGGTGGAAGGACGTGAGAAGAATAAGTAGTAGGGCTGAGTTTCTAATGCAAATGTATAAGAGAGAAATGAAGTATAAAAAATAGTTAGGGTAATCTGAAAAACTGTCCAGGATTCCTGGTATAAAATTGTCTTCTAAAATATTTTAGGAGCAAGGTTTTAGAAAATGTTGGAGGAGCCCAACAAATATGCCCCCAATTTTGGTAGCCACTTGAAGAACTCTTTGATTTACGGATTATTTTTTGGGAACTATTGAAGATGCTCTAGCAACATAACTAAATAATTAGTGAGAGACAAGTGTTTTGCCAGACTCCTTGTTTGATAGTGAAATTGCTTGGACAACTAGTAGTATCTTGTATTTCGAGCGGAGAGAGTACGGAGTAATACCTAATTTCCCCTGTTTTATTACGTGAGGAGGTTGCTTTGCTTTCGTTTGACCATCGGTCACAGCACTTAAATGTGAAAGCCACACGGGGAACTGAACCCAAATTACGGCCGTCTGGAAGGAGTAAAACCTCGTTTACGAGACGCGACGACGGGTGCTGTCGTTCAGGTGTGAAAATTCAGGCCGCCGGCCGGCGCAAAAAAAAAAAAAAAAAAAAAAAAACTCCTGAGGATCGATGCAGCAGAACCATTCAAATTCGTTCGGCAACGCAACGCCCTGTGGGCTGGGCTATCATCAGCTAGGAGTATGGCCGGCCAAAGCTCTGCAAGCAATTGCCTGCGTCGCCGCGCCGGCAGCGGCAGGTGAGGTCGGTCGAGGAGGCAGAAAAGGTCGCCTGGCTGCCCGCTTGACCCGCATGGCGTGTGCGTGTCCCAGCTGGTGCTGTCGTGGCACGTCCGGGCTGGCAGCGTGTGCAGATGATGTGGCCTGGCGCCAGGCGGGCGGACCGTCTCTGCTACGGTGAGGGTGACATGGCGTGTGAGCTGGAGCGTCGCGTATCCATGTGTGCGTGGATGGGCCCAGGAGCGTGCGGCGGGGGCACGTCGACGACGTCGTGTCGGTCAGGTTGTTTGTACTACTGGCGCTGCTCTGCGCTGATGCTACTGTAGCTAGGGTCTGCTGGAGTGCTGCTGCAATTTTGCGGTCCAAATTCCGTTTCCTTGCAGGCGCGTGTAGCGCAGTGGCCAAACTCCGGTGGTGAGTGCTGCAGTTTTGTTTTTTTTTTTCGTTTTGTTTGGTCTTACAGTGAGTCTTGAGTTGTTTGGTCGTTTTTGTTTGAGAAAAACTGTGTTTTTGTTTAGCAATCTAATTATGATTTTGTCCTTGATTTTTAACTTTCTAATTTTGTTCTCGCTATTCTATATCTATATATCTATATACCTAATAATAAAGAGGTAAAATTTCTGACTATTTTTTTAGTCCATCTATTTTTTGGTCCATCTCCCTCTAACAACCGAACAATGGAGATTTCTTCCGTCCAGACTTATATATATAACATGTGCTCATTTGAGTTATAATAGCTCTTGTCTACGCGATACGAGTCCGATTCAAAAACGTATAAAAATAGAAATCCTATTAAAAAACAAATAGAAATAGAAAAAATAGTAGTAGTATAAAATCTTATTCTGGTATTAAATCACAAAGAGTTCTGATCTTTTTCTATTTATTATCCTATACGTATTATGGAGTATCCGTTTTGTACTTCCATGACCGTTGGTCGTTTTTTTCCAACTCATTTAGTTTCTTTTCTTCTCCGTGATAGTTTCCTTTTTTTTGTCATTTTTCTTTTTTTTTTAAGAATCCTATTCCAAATTTAGGTCCCTTTAATTCTGAGTAAGCTGAATAGAAATCCTAATTCAAATACAAATAGAAATAGAAAAAATAGTAGTAATATAAATCTTATTTTGGTATTAAATCACAAAGAGTTCTGATACTCTATTTATTTATCCTATACGTATTGTGGAGAGTCTGTTTTGTACTTCCATGACTGTTGGTTATTTTTTTGTTCGACTTATTTAGTTTCTTTTATTCTTCGTGATAGTTTCCTTTTATTTATTGGTCATTTTTCTTTTTTTTTACGAATCCTATTCCAAATATAGGTCCCTTTGATTTTGAGTAAGCTAAATAGAAATTCTAATCCAAATACAAATAAAAATAGAAAAAAAATAATAGTAGTATAAATCTTATTCTGGTATTAAATCACAAACAGTTCTGGTCCTTTTCTATTTATTTATCCTATATGTATTATGGAGAGTCCATTTTGTACTTCCATGACCGTTGGTCGTTTTTTTTGACTCATTTAGTTTCTTTTCTTCTCCGTGATAGTTTCCTTTTCTTTATTGGTCGTTTTTCTTTTCTTTTTCTCAAGTCGGCTCCGGCACATTGGCCATGTCCGTTTCTTTCATTGCACTCTCAATTTTAACATTTATATCTTTTCTATTCATCACGTTCCAATAAATAAATATGAAAACAAAGAAAAAAGAAAGGCCTTTGAACCTTTATTTTTTCCTGAAAACTAAAAGTTTTCATCGTCAAGTTACTGATGCAGTTTCGATTAAGAACAAAACTTATCTTATAAGAACTTGGTTGAACTAATGGTCTAACTAATCAAATGTGAACTAGTATCTTGAGGTGTTTGAGTTTCCTTTTCATTATTGGTCGTTTTTCCTTTTCTTTTCTCGAGTCGGCTCCGACGCATTGGCCATGTCCGTTTCTTTCATTGCACTTTCATTTTTAATGTTTATACCTTTTCTATTCATCATGTTCCAATAAATAAATATGGAAAACAAAGAATAAATAACGGCCTTTGAACCTTTATTTTTTCCTAAAAACTAAAAGTTTTCACTGTCAAGTTATTGATGCAGTTTTAATTAAGAACAAGGCTTATCTTATAAAAACTTGGTTGAACTGATGGTCTAACTAATCAAATGCGAACTAATTGAAAGCATCTAGACCCCTAGTTGGGTTTCGGTGATTAATGATAATACGTGATTACTGTGACTGTAACAACCCAAAAATCCACACACCAAAAATCATAACTACAAAATTTTTGTTGTTACCCTATGCAATGTTGAGTGACATCTGTAGGAGCCAACCCTAGGTATTGCATTAGTGTCGATACGGGCCCCACAGGATACCCCGCAAGGGAGAGAGAAGATCTAGTTCAACTAGGATTCTTCCCATGGAATCTTAGTAGTAGAACTATTAAGTAATCCTACTAGGAAATCTCATTGTAAACCGACTAGGACCCTGGCCTCCTGACTATATAAAGGAGGACAGAAGGACAACAATTGAACAACACAACATATCACAATCAATCCAACGCAAAGGCGAACACCGACTGGACGTAAGGTTATTACTCGATCTACGATCGAGGGCCTGAACCAGGATAAGTCGACTGTCTCTTGCGTTAACCATCGAGTTCAGCATACGCCGAAGCCCGAACATACTGCCCCGGGTACCCCCGTGGCAGGCTATCGGTGGTGAAACATCAACAGCTGGCGCGCCAGGTAGGGGACTTCAGCAACTTTGCATCCGAGAGCTCAATGGACCTCGATAACATGATCTTCCCGACGGGATCAACTTTCATCTTCGGCTCATGGATCTGCGAGGCGGACAACTACGGCAGGCTTCAAAGCCATCTCCTCAAAGATCCGGATCATCATGAAGAATTTCCTATTTCGGCAACTACGACGGATCAGCTCACCAGAAGATTCGCGCAGCTCACAATATCCGATTCAAATAAGATTTCACGGCTACGCGCATCCGACTCGAATTCAAGCTCCGTGTCCGAGATGAAGTCTTATTCAAGTGCTTTCAAGAAACTGAGTTCTTTTTTGGCAGGATTCCAGAGCACAACCCAAAACAACTCAGATTACCCTCAGAGTTCTTTCAAAGAGTCGAGTTCTTTTCCACTTGGGCTCGACAACACGACAAAATCCTATCAGGGACAGTTCAAAAGGTCTTTCAATCCAATGCTTGGGATACCACTGACAGGAGCTCAGGAGGGTCTCGTGCTAACGATAACATCGCAAGACTGTATCATCCACTGGCCAGGTTCCGTTCCTGAAGATAGCGGAACCCAACTAGTCGGCACAACAACAACAGCTATTCTACCTTACCAAGAAGGAGACTCGATCTGCGACATCGAGGCGTCTACTGAAGTCATCAGCAACTCTGACGGTATGAAAACTAACACCAATAACAGAACGGCTCACGCATGGGAAGTGCTCATGGTTCGACGTCCTCGGTCACCATTAAACCCCCCAGAAGCACCCGATGTCAGGTCATCAGATGAGTCAGAATCCAACATATCACCCTTTGCCCAGGGCTACGATGGAGAAACCGAGAGTCAGAGACAGGCTAGAGAAAGGAAAAACAAGTTGAAGCAAGGGCGCCAACACCGCGCTAGGCAGCGCAGAGAAGCCTAGATCAGATACGAGTCAGATTTGGCTGAATACGATAAAAGAAAATCACAACAAGAAGCCGAAGAAAGACGCACGGTGAATACACCTTACGATAAGATTCGAGAAGCATTAGAAGAACTCAGGGCAACTTCACATCGCGGAGAGAAGTACGAACAGCTCCAGGACTTGCTCCGGTCGACGATCCCAAGAACGCATGAAGAGAGAGCCCGATCGAGACTACCCACCAGATCAACAACCCGCAGGCAAGAAGATCAAAATCAAAGGAAATCCGCTTTCGAAAGACTTGGGCCAAGTGGAAGCCATAACGGAGAAAGTAGGAAGGAACATAATCAAGGCCACCAATTTGAACAACCAAGGAAGACCAGGAGTAGGGTGCCTACCCAGACAGCCTCGCAGACTTATTCCCATCAAAACAACACTTGGCCAGAAGAAGGGGCTGAATCCGAATTCAAAGAAGCCGGAACGCACGACAGATTCCCCTGTTTCGCGAACAGGTTGGCATCAGTACGATTACCTCACAAATTCAAACCGTCTAACCACTCCAAGTATGATGGCAAAACCGAACCAAGGCAATGGCTCAGAATATATTCACAATCAATTGAACTAGCCGGAGGAGACGACGATATCAAAACCTTGTTCTTTCCCATGGCACTAGAAACTATGCCCCTCCAATGGTTCGACAAGTTAAATCCAGGATCTATCAGAAATTGGGAGGACTTGCAAAGAGCTTTTTGTGAAAATTTTGCAGGAATCATTACACACCCAATCACTCATGCAGAACTGAAAGGACTCAAGCAAAAGGGAGGCGAGAGTCTCAGAAATTACTATCGACGATTCGGCGAACTACGGGCTCAAGTACATGACATCACCGAACGAGAAGTGATTGAAGCTTTCTCTCACGGAATCATGGCTAGGTGGTAATTTCAAGATTTCTGCAAAGAAAATCCGAGAAACAATGAAGAATTCAGGCGGACAGTGGAAAAGATGATTACTGCAGAAGAAAAAACACGAGAGAGGTTTCTGGATAGAAGCAACCAGGACAACCCGGACAAGCAAAATCACCAAAATAGCAGACATCAAGAAAGGAAACGTAGACCAGACAATACCGTGGCGATGGCCGACAAATCAAAGAAATTTTCCAAACCCAGAAGATATGATGACATTGAAAACATACGTTTCCCATTACACCCTAATGGGAGGCACACCATCGGAAATTGTTACACTTTCAATGATCGATACACAAGAAAAGATAGTAAGGAGAACACCAAAGAGGACAATCAGAAAAAAGACGAAGACAACCATGAGGACAAAGGATTCTAAAAACCCAGGGGAACGGTAGCAGTGATCTTCTCAGGGGCTCCAGATTGCAGAAGCAAACATCAAGAAAAACTAGCACTACGGACTATCATGACAGCAGAACCAGCTACACCAAGATATCTCAATTGGTCACAGTATCCTATCCAATTTACCAGAGAAGACCAATGGACTAGCGTGGCAAACGCAGGCCATTATCCACTGGTTCTAGATCCAACTATTGCTGGTATGACTGTCACCAAAGTATTAATCGACGGGGGAGCCGGACTCAACATCATATTTTCGGAAACACTAAGGAAGATGGGACTACAACTCGCCGGGATGATCACACCAACAAGCACACCTTTTTACGGAATAGTACCCGGCAAAGCAGCCATGCCGCTCGGACAAATTACTCTACCAGTCACTTTTGGAACACCCTCAAACTACCATACGGAATTCATCAAATTTGAGGTGGCAGACTTTGAGTCATCATACCATGCGATTCTTGGACGACCAGCACTAGCGAAATTCATGGCAATACCGCATTACCCGTATTTGCTGCTCAAGATGCCAGGACCTAACGGAGTACTTTCCCTTCGAAGTGACTTGAAACGCGCCTTTGACTGCGATGTTCAAGCAATCCAGATTGCAGCCAGAGCACAAGATGACCAAAGTAGAAAAGAAATAGCCACAATTGCTGCACAGATGAGCCAAGAAGAATTAGAAATACCGGCTAAAAAGCCCAGCATCATCACACCACCAAAAGAAGCCGACGTCAAGCAAATCGACTTGGGCACCGGCGATACCTCCAAGACAGCAACCATCAGTGCTCACCTCTCGGCAAAATAGGAACTCACGCTCACTAACTTTCTTCAGGACAACAAAGATATCTTCGCTTGGAAGCCGGCCGACATGCCAGGTGTCCCAAGAGAGTTGGCTGAGCACAGAATTGATGTTAATGAAAGCTCCAAACCTATAAAGCAACGACTACGACGATTCTCACCCGACAAGAAGGCAGCGATTAAAAAGGAAATCACAAAACTGATGGTAGCCGGGTTCATCAGAGAAATCATTCATCCAGACTGGCTAGCTAACCCGGTCCTTGTGCAGAAGAAGAACACGGACGAGTGGCGCATGTGCGTCGACTACACAGACCTCAACAAACATTTCCCAAAAGATCCGTTCGGGCTACCACGCATTGACTAGATAGTCGACTCAACAACAGGGTCTGCACTATTATCCTTTCTCGATTGCTATTCAGGGTATCACCAGATCGCATTAAAAGAACAAGACCAGAGCAAGACGTCTTTCATTACTCCGTTCGGTGCTTACTGTTACAAAACCATGTCGTTTGGACTAAAGAACGCTGGTGCCACATACCAAAGAGCTATCCAAACTTGCCTTGGGGATCAAATCGGTGAAAATGTGGAGGCATACGTGGATGATGTAGTAGTGAAAACAAAGAACCCAGACACTCTGATTGAAGATTTAAAGCAAACCTTCGAAAACTTGAAGAGATGGAGATGGAAATTGAACCCAAATAAATGTGTATTCGGAGTTCCCTCGGGACAACTACTCAGATTTTTGGTCAGTCAGCGTGGGATTGAAGCCAGCACCAAGCAAATTCAAGCTACAACAGAGATGGGCCCACCTAGAAGTATCAAAGATGTGCAGAAACTAATAGGATGCATGGCGGCCCTCAACCGTTTCATATCAAGACTTGGCGAAAAGGGGTTACCTTTCTTTAAACTACTAAAGAAGACAGAAAAGTTTGAGTGGACAAAAGAAGCCGACGAAGCTTTCAAGAAACTTAAGGCATACCTCACATCCTCACCAATTCTCACACCCCTAAGGAAAGACGAAGATATGATGCTATACATTGCGGCGACTACTGCTGTGGTTAGCACGACAATAGTCATAGAAAGAGAAGAAGAAGGACGCGTGTATAAAGTACAACGACCCGTATACTACATCAGCGAAGTATTATCTGAATCAAAAATCCGATACCCGCATGTACAAAAACTACTCTGCGCTCTACTTATCACCTCACGCAAGCTTTGCCACTATTTCGAAAGCCACAAGATTACCGTGGTGACAGACTTCCCGCTCGGAGACATCTTACACAACAGAGATGCGACGGGACACATATCAAAGTGGGCAGTTGAACTCGGGGCTCTTAACATCGATTTCACCCCGTGGAAAGCGATCAAATCTCAAGCCCTTGCCGATTTTGTGGCTGAGTGGACAGAGATTCAACAGCCTTTATCAAGTACAATCCTTGACCACTGGAGGATGTACTTTGATGGATCACTCAAACTAGGCGGAGCCGGTGCAGGCGTTCTCCTCATTTCTCCAGAAGGAAAACAACTCAAGTACGTCCTTCAGATATTATGGCAAGCTACAAATAATGAGGCAGAATATGAAGCCCTCATCCACGGGCTACGAGTGGCAATTACCCTCGGAATAAAGAGATTACTCGTATATGGCGATTCAGCAGTGGTCATCAACCAAGTAAACAAAGATTGAGATTGCACAAAAGAAAACATGGGTGCTTACTGTGCTGAAATACGGAAACTTGAAAAACATTTCCAAGGATTAGAAATTTTACACGTCCTGCGCGATTCCAACATTGCTGCAGATGTCCTTGCCAAGCTCGGATCAGACAGAGCAAAGGTTCCACCCGGCGTATTCATAGAAGAGCTATCAGTTCCATCTATCAAACAACCCGGTGAGACAACCCATGAAATTCAGGCTAAAGGCGTTCAGATCTTGGTAATCAACACTTCATGGAGCCAAGTTTTCATCGACTATATCAAAGAAAATAAATTGCCAGCAGATAAAGCAGAAGCCACCCAAGTTGTTCGCAGAAGCAAAAACTACGTTCTAGTAGGAGATAGACTTTACAGAAGAGCAGCATCATTAGGGGTACTCCTGAAATGTGTCTCATTTGAAGAAGGCAAAGAGATCCTAGACGAGATACACTCAGGTTGCTGTGGAAATCATGCCGCTTCAAGGACACTGGTTGGCAAAGCATTTCGCACCGGATTCTACTGGCCAACCGCTTTGAAAGACGCAGAAGAACTTGTCAGAAAATGCAAAGGTTGCCAAATGTTTGCAAGACAAGCCCAGGAGTAGGGTGCCTACCCAGACAGCCTCGCAGACTTATTCCCATCAAAACAACACTTGGCCAGAAGAAGGGGCCGAATCCGAATTCAAAGAAGCCGGAACGCACGACAGATTCCCCTGTTTCGCGAACAGGTTGGCATCAGTACGATTACCTCACAAATTCAAACCGTCTAACCACTCCAAGTATGATGGCAAAACCGAACCAAGGCAATGGCTCAGAATATATTCACAATCAATTGAACTAGCCGGAGGAGACGATGATATCAAAACCTTATTCTTTCCCATGGCACTAGAAACTATGCCCCTCCAATGGTTCGACAAGTTAAATCCAGGATCTATCAGAAATTGGGAGGACTTGCAAAGAGCTTTTTGTGAAAATTTTGCTAGGAATCATTACACACCCAATCACTCATGCAGAACTGAAAGGACTCAAGCAAAAGGGAGGCGAGAGTCTCAGAAATTACTATCGACTGATTCGGCGAACTACGGGCTCAAGTACATGACATCACCGAACGAGAAGTGATTGAAGCTTTCTCTCACGGAATCATGGCTAGGTGGCAATTTCAAGATTTCTGCAAAGAAAATCCAAGAAACAATGAAGAATTCAGGCGACAGTGGAAAAGATGATTACTGCAGAAGAAAAAACACGAGAGAGGTTTCCGGATAGAAGCAACCAGGACAACCCGGACAAGCAAAATCACCAAAATAGCAGACATCAAGAAAGGAAACGTAGACCAGACAATACCGTGGCGATGGCCGACAAATCAAAGAAATTTTCCAAACCCAGAAGATATGATGACATTGAAAACATACGTTGCCCATTACACCCTAATGGGAGGCACACCATCGGAAATTGTTACACTTTCAATGATCGATACACAAGAAAAGATAGTAAGGAGAACACCAAAGAGGACAATCAGAAAAAAGACGAAGACAACCACGAGGACAAAGGATTCCAAAAACCCAGGGGAACGGTAGCAGTGATCTTCTCAGGGGCTCCAGATTGCAGAAGCAAACATCAAGAAAAACTAGCACTACGGACTATCATGACAGCAGAACCAGCTACACCAAGATATCTCAATTGGTCACAGTATCCTATCCAATTTACCAGAGAAGACCAATGGACTAGCGTGGGAAACGCAGGCCATTATCCACTGGTTCTAGATCCAACTATTGCTGGTATGACTGTCACCAAAGTATTAATCGACGGGGGAGCCGGACTCAACATCATATTTTCGGAAACACTAAGGAAGATGGGACTACAACTCGCCGGGATGATCACACCAACAAGCACACCTTTTTACGGAATAGTACCCGGCAAAGCAGCCATGCCGCTCGGACAAATTACTCTACCAGTCACTTTTGGAACACCCTCAAACTACCGTACGGAATTCATCAAATTTGAGGTGGCGGACTTTGAGTCATCATACCACGCGATTCTTGGACGACCAGCACTAGCGAAATTCATGGCGATACCGCATTACCCGTATTTGCTGCTCAAGATGCCAGGACCTAACGGAGTACTTTCCCTTCGAAGTGACTTGAAACGCGCCATTGACTGCGATGTTCAAGCAATCCAGATTGCAGCCAGAGCACAAGATGACCAAAGTAGAAAAGAAATAGCCACAATTGCTGCACAGATGAGCCAAGAAGAATTAGAAATACCGGCTAAAAAGCCCAGCATCATCACACCACCAAAAGAAGCCGACGTCAAGCAAATCGACTTGGGCACCGGCGATACCTCCAAGACAGCAACCATCAGTGCTCACCTCTCGGCAAAATAGGAACTCGCGCTCACCAACTTTCTTCGGGACAACAAAGATATCTTCGCTTGGAAGCCGGCCGACATGCCAGGTGTCCCAAGAGAGTTGGCTGAGCACAGAATTGATGTTAATGAAAGCTCCAAACCTATAAAGCAACGACTACGACGATTCTCACCCGACAAGAAGGCAGCGATTAAAAAGGAAATCACAAAACTGATGGCAGCCGGGTTCATCAGAGAAATCATTCATCCAGACTGGCTAGCTAACCCGGTCCTTGTGCAGAAGAAGAACACGGACGAGTGGCGCATGTGCGTCGACTACACAGACCTCAACAAACATTGCCCAAAAGATCCGTTCGGGCTACCACGCATTGACCAGATAGTCGACTCAACAGCAGGGTCTGCACTATTATCCTTTCTCGATTGCTATTCAGGGTATCACCAGATCGCATTAAAAGAACAAGACCAGAGCAAGACGTCTTTCATTACTCCGTTCGGTGCTTACTGTTACAAAACCATGTCGTTTGGACTAAAGAACGCTGGCGCCACATACCAAAGAGCTATCCAAACTTGCCTTGGGGATCAAATCGGTGAAAATGTGGAGGCATACGTGGATGATGTAGTAGTGAAAACAAAGAACCCAGACACTCTGATTGAAGATTTAAAGCAAACCTTCGAAAACTTGAAGAGATGGAGATGGAAATTGAACCCAAATAAATGTGTATTCGGAGTTCCCTCGGGACAACTACTCGGATTTTTGGTCAGTCAGCGCGGGATTGAAGCCAGCACCAAGCAAATTCAAGCTATAACAGAGATGGGCCCACCTAGAAGTATCAAAGATGTGCAAAAACTAATAGGATGCATGGCGGCCCTCAACCGTTTCATATCAAGACTCGGCGAAAAGGGGTTACCTTTCTTTAAACTACTAAAGAAGACAGAAAAGTTTGAGTGGACAAAAGAAGCCGACGAAGCTTTCAAGAAACTTAAGGCATACCTCACATCCTCACCAATTCTCACACCCCCAAGGAAAGACGAAGATATGATGCTATACATTGCGGCGACTACTGCTGTGGTCAGCACGACAATAGTCATAGAAAGAGAAGAAGAAGGACGCGTGTATAAAGTACAACGACCCGTATACTACATCAGCGAAGTATTATCTGAATCAAAAATCCGATACCCGCATGTACAAAAACTACTCTACGCTCTACTTATCACCTCACGCAAGCTTCGCCACTATTTCGAAAGCCACAAGATTACCGTGGTGACAGACTTCCCGCTCGGAGACATCTTACACAACAGAGATGCGACGGGACGCATATCAAAGTGGGCAGTTGAACTCGGGGCTCTTAACATCGATTTCACCCCGCGGAAAGCGATCAAATCTCAAGCCCTTGCCGATTTTGTGGCCGAGTGGACAGAGATTCAACAGCCTTTATCAAGTACAATCCTTGACCACTGGAGGATGTACTTTGATGGATCACTCAAACTAGGCGGAGCCGGTGCAGGCGTTCTCCTCATTTCTCCAGAAGGAAAACAACTCAAGTACGTCCTTCAGATATTATGGCAAGCTACAAATAACGAGGCAGAATATGAAGCCCTCATCCACAGGCTACGAGTGGCAATTACCCTCGGAATAAAGAGATTACTCGTATATGGCGATTCAGCAGTGGTCATCAACCAAGTAAACAAAGATTGGGATTGCACAAAAGAAAACATGGGTGCTTACTGTGCTGAAATACGGAAACTTGAAAAACATTTCCAAGGATTAGAAATTTTACACGTCCTGCGCGATTCCAACATTGCATGCAGATGTCCTTGCCAAGCTCGGATCAGACAGAGCAAAGGTTCCACCCGGCGTATTCATAGAAGAGCTATCAGTTCCATCTATCAAACAACCCGGTGAGACAACCCATGAAATTCAGGCTAAAGGCGTTCAGATCTTGGTAATCAACACTTCATGGAGCCAAGTTTTCATCGACTATATCAAAGAAAATAAATTGCCAGCAGATAAAGCAGAAGCCACCCAAGTTGTTCGCAGAAGCAAAAACTACGTTCTAGTAGGAGATAGACTTTACAGAAGAGCAGCATCATCAGGGGTACTCCTGAAATGTGTCTCATTTGAAGAAGGCAAAGAGATCCTAGACGAGATACACTCAGGTTGCTGTGGAAATCATGCCGCTTCAAGGACACTGGTTGGCAAAGCATTTCGCACCGGATTCTACTAGCCAACCGCTTTGA
This sequence comes from Miscanthus floridulus, assembly GCF_019320115.1. NCBI lineage: Eukaryota > Viridiplantae > Streptophyta > Magnoliopsida > Poales > Poaceae > Miscanthus > Miscanthus floridulus. The sequence continues at coordinate 36,930,020 of NC_089594.1, forward strand.
AAGACGCAGAAGAACTTGTCAGAAAATGCAAAGGTTGCCAAATGTTTGCAAGACAAGCCCAGGAGTAGGGTGCCTACCCAGACAGCCTCGCAGACTTATTCCCATCAAAACAACACTTGGCCAGAAGAAGGGGCCGAATCCGAATTCAAAGAAGCCGGAACGCACGACAGATTCCCCTGTTTCAGCGAACAGGTTGGCATCAGTACGATTACCTCACAAATTCAAACCGTCTAACCACTCCAAGTATGATGGCAAAACCGAACCAAGGCAATGGCTCAGAATATATTCACAATCAATTGAACTAGCCGGAGGAGACGATGATATCAAAACCTTGTTCTTTCCCATGGCACTAGAAACTATGCCCCTCCAATGGTTCGACAAGTTAAATCCAGGATCTATCAGAAATTGGGAGGACTTGCAAAGAGCTTTTTGTGAAAATTTTGCTAGGAATCATTACACACCCAATCACTCATGCAGAACTGAAAGGACTCAAGCAAAAGGGAGGCGAGAGTCTCAGAAATTACTATCGACGATTCGGCGAACTACGGGCTCAAGTACATGACATCACCGAACGAGAAGTGATTGAAGCTTTCTCTCACGGAATCATGGCTAGGTGGCAATTTCAAGATTTCTGCAAAGAAAATCCGAGAAACAATGAAGAATTCAGGCGGACAGTGGAAAAGATGATTACTGCAGAAGAAAAAACACGAGAGAGGTTTCCGGATAGAAGCAACCAGGACAACCCGGACAAGCAAAATCACCAAAATAGCAGACATCAAGAAAGGAAACGTAGACCAGACAATACCGTGGCGATGGCCGACAAATCAAAGAAATTTTCCAAACCCAGAAGATATGATGACATTGAAAACATACGTTGCCCATTACACCCTAATGGGAGGCACACCATCGGAAATTGTTACACTTTCAATGATCGATACACAAGAAAAGATAGTAAGGAGAACACCAAAGAGGACAATCAGAAAAAAGACGAAGACAACCATGAGGACAAAGGATTCCAAAAACCCAGGGGAACGGTAGCAGTGATCTTCTCAGGGGCTCCAGATTGCAGAAGCAAACATCAAGAAAAACTAGCACTACGGACTATCATGACAGCAGAACCAGCTACACCAAGATATCTCAATTGGTCACAGTATCCTATCCAATTTACCAGAGAAGACCAATGGACTAGCGTGGGAAACGCAGGCCATTATCCACTGGTTCTAGATCCAACTATTGCTGGTATGACTGTCACCAAAGTATTAATCGACGGGGGAGCCGGACTCAACATCATATTTTCGGAAACACTAAGGAAGATGGGACTACAACTCGCCGGGATGATCACACCAACAAGCACACCTTTTTACGGAATAGTACCCGGCAAAGCAGCCATGCCGCTCGGACAAATTACTCTACCAGTCACTTTTGGAACACCCTCAAACTACCGTACGGAATTCATCAAATTTGAGGTGGCGGACTTTGAGTCATCATACCACGCGATTCTTGGACGACCAGCACTAGCGAAATTCATGGTGATACCGCATTACCCGTATTTGCTGCTCAAGATGCCAGGACCTAACGGAGTACTTTCCCTTCGAAGTGACTTGAAACGCGCCTTTGACTGCGATGTTCAAGCAATCCAGATTGCAGCCAGAGCACAAGATGACCAAAGTAGAAAAGAAATAGCCACAATTGCTGCACAGATGAGCCAAGAAGAATTAGAAATACCGGCTAAAAAGCCCAGCATCATCACACCACCAAAAGAAGCCGACGTCAAGCAAATCGACTTGGGCACCGGCGATACCTCCAAGACAGCAACCATCAGTGCTCACCTCTCAGCAAAATAGGAACTCGCGCTCACCAACTTTCTTCGGGACAACAAAGATATCTTCGCTTGGAAGCCGGCCGACATGCCAGGTGTCCCAAGAGAGTTGGCTAAGCACAGAATTGATGTTAATGAAAGCTCCAAACCTATAAAGCAACGACTACGACGATTCTCACCCGACAAGAAGGCAGCGATTAAAAAGGAAATCACAAAACTGATGGCAGCCGGGTTCATCAGAGAAATCATTCATCCAGACTGGCTAGCTAACCCGGTCCTTGTGCAGAAGAAGAACACGGACTGAGTGGCGCATGTGCGTCGACTACACAGACCTCAACAAACATTGCCCAAAAGATCCGTTCGGGCTACCACGCATTGACCAGATAGTCGACTCAACAGCAGGGTCTGCACTATTATCCTTTCTCGATTGCTATTCAGGGTATCACCAGATCGCATTAAAAGAACAAGACCAGAGCAAGACGTCTTTCATTACTCCGTTCGGTGCTTACTGTTACAAAACCATGTCGTTTGGACTAAAGAACGCTGGCGCCACATACCAAAGAGCTATCCAAACTTGCCTTGGCAATCAAATCGGTGAAAATGTGGAGGCATACGTGGATGATGTAGTAGTGAAAACAAAGAACCCAGACACTCTGATTGAAGATTTAAAGCAAACCTTCGAAAACTTGAAGAGATGGAGATGGAAATTGAACCCAAATAAATGTGTATTCGGAGTTCCCTCGGGACAACTACTCGGATTTTTGGTCAGTCAGCGCGGGATTGAAGCCAGCACCAAGCAAATTCAAGCTATAACAGAGATGGGCCCACCTAGAAGTATCAAAGATGTGTAGAAACTAACAGGATGCATGGCGGCCCTCAACCGTTTCATATCAAGACTCGGCGAAAAGGGGTTACCTTTCTTTAAACTACTAAAGAAGACTAGAAAAGTTTGAGTGGACAAAAGAAGCCGACGAAGCTTTCAAGAAACTTAAGGCATACCTCACATCCTCACCAATTCTCACACCCCCAAGGAAAGACGAAGATATGATGCTATACATTGCGGCAACTACTGCTATGGTCAGCACGACAATAGTCGTAGAAAGAGAAGAAGAAGGACACGTGTATAAAGTACAACAACCCATATACTACATCAGCGAAGTATTATCTGAATCAAAAATCCGATACCCGCATGTACAAAAACTACTCTACGCTCTACTTATCACCTCACGCAAGCCTCGCCACTATTTCAAAAGCCACAAGATTACCATGGTGACAGACTTCCCACTCGGAGACATCTTACACAACAGAGATGCGACGGGACGCATATCAAAGTGGGCAGTTGAACTCGGGGCTCTTAACATCGATTTCACCCCCGCGGAAAGCGATCAAATCTCAAGCCCTTGCCGATTTTGTGGCCGAGTGGACAGAGATTCAACAGCCTTTATCAAGTACAATCCTTGACCACTGGAGGATGTACTTTGATGGATCACTCAAACTAGGCGGAGCCGGTGCAGGCGTTCTCCTCATTTCTCCAGAAGGAAAACAACTCAAGTACGTCCTTCAGATATTGTGGCAAGCTACAAATAACGAGGCAGAATATGAAGCCCTCATCCACGGGCTACGAGTGGCAATTACCCTCGGAATAAAGAGATTACTCGTATATGGCGATTCAGCAGTGGTCATCAACCAAGTAA